>NW_024342473.1:11550583-12222801 GCF_902729225.1 Pteropus medius | reverse complement strand
CCTCTTCGGTCCTCGTAGACTCTGCTCTCTCACTCTTTTTTCTTTCTTTTAGTCTCTCCCTCCAGCTTTCCTTTGGGATCCTTTTTCTCTGATTCAATCTTTTTCCATCATCTCTTCTCACCTCCCTTCCTCCCTTTCGTTCTTTTGCTTGTTTCTCTCCAATCCCTCTTTTCTCTCTCTAACCTCTCTATCTCTCCTTGCTATTTCCTCCCCCTTTTAACCTTTTCCCGTCTCTACACTCCTTTCTTATCCCTACTCCCCCTCTCCCTCCGGGTGGGTCATAGTGGCCTGCGTGCCGACTCCTTCTCGCTGTTCCGGATGGGGGTTCCCCGGGGACGGGGACGGGGGCGGGGGTGGGGCGGGGGAACCTCCAGCCGTGCTGGTCACGGGCTGTGGACAGAGAGGGACGGGCCAGAGCTGGAAGTTGGGATCCCAGATAAGGGCTTGAAGAACATCTGGACTGGAAGGGCAAGAAGGCAAAGAACCCAGAATGTCAGGCCCCTAGGCATGCCGGGCTGAGCCGCGCCTGGGAACATGAGGAAACTGAGGCCCAGAGAGAAGATACCTTCCTTGACGAAGTCCACTCCAGAGAGAGAGCCTAGTCCACCTCTGCTCCTCGCAGCAGGGGCAGGGAGGGCTCCTCCGCTGACCCTGGAACTGCGAGGCTGCCAGAGTCCGATCCACTCCTTTCAGGCTCTCGGCCTGCCCCAAGCCCCCGGCCCCCAACCCGCAGGGCCACGGGGAGGCAGACTTCTCCCTCCCGACAGCACCTTGGGCCGCCTCACTGCCCCACAATCCTCCCAGGATGCCGAGCCCGGGCGAGGGGGAGGACCTGACTCTCAGAAGTAGCGCAGGGAACCCTTCTCTCCAAATCCAAACCCTCCCCAAGAAATGTAGGATTTACCATCATACTCCTACATATCAGGGATGGAGTGGCAGCCGGATGCATTGCTTGTGTGGTTTGTCTTTTTTTTCTCTTCGAACTACAATAATAGCAGAAAGGCCCAAATCTCTGGAAGGAATTATTTGTTTGTTTGCAAATATAGCAGGTACATTGCCTGAGGCTTTGGGAAATGTGAATCTGTACATGTGTCTGAGCAGGTGGCCCCCCTGCTTCAAACCTTGATAATCGACTTCACTCTGGGTCTGATGAGGCAAATCCTACCCCTACAAGCTTTTCCTGGCACTTCCCCATTTCAGCTCAGTGAGATCCAGAGGAGAGAGAGAGGGTCCCAGTCCCCATAGACCTTATTCTGCCACCCTGTTGTGTCGAGGCAGGAATCACAGTTCTCCTAGTTTCATGCCTAATTACTGGAGCCAGATTTTGTCCCCTTCAGTACTGTCTCTTCTGGTACCAACCAGAAGCAGATCCTCCATCCAGCCCCTAAGTAGAAACCTACCTTTAGATGTTGACAAAACACACAAATATCCCATCAAGAAATCAAATAAATAAATTCATGCCTGAGATTTTGTCATACTACAAAACCAGAAAAAGCATTTGGTCAGAGCTGGATCTAGGGTGAGGCAAGTCAAGCATCTAGGGCACAAAATTTAAGGAAGTGCTTATTCTCAGGGTTGTACAAGTGCAGCTTTGGCATCTGAGAGTGAGCGTCTCCTTAAATTCTGCACCCTAGAGCCTTCCTGCCTCACCTTAATTCCTGCCTCTGCAGTCAAATCTTCCAGCCATCACTAACCAGTTGTGTGGTGTTGGTACATCACTGCATCTCTGGCCTTTAGTTTCCCCACCTGATGCTGAAGAGTCTGAAATAAATGTTCTCTAAGAGTTTCTCCCACTCAGAGGTGCTATCATTGGTGGGGAATCAGAGATGTCAAAGGCTAAGAAAATGGGTTCTAACTTTCTGGGCGTATATTCTCGCTCTGCCACTTACTGTGACACTAGACAGCCACCTAACCTCTCTGACCTTAGTTTCCCTATCAGTAAAATGGAAATGATAACAATACTGTGAGTCCTGGGAGGAATAAACCAAATAATGCACATGGTAGCACTTGATAACTATTGGCAATATTACACAAGGTGAGTTTTTGCCTATCTTTTCTTCATCTTCATATTCCCTTTTGGATTATGAGTTGCAACTCCCACACGCACTCCCACCTTCACCTCTATGTGATAGCTGTCCATTTGTAATTCTTGACTCTCAATTCTAAGAGGTTCGGGGAGGTGGGCAGGTCTTCCTGGAAAATTATTTCACCCCATCTCAACAAGCAAATGAATAGGAAGCCGCCTGCTCCCCCATCTCTCTCACACTCCCATACTGCCAGGCAGGAATTGTGAGGCTAAGAGGTGCTAGGCCCCTCCAGGCTGGGCTGGGATTGCCTGGTTTTCTGCCATACTCTAAAAAGCCACATGGATTTATAAGGTTGCACCTTCTCCACCCAGCTGGCAGGCCTCCAAGGACTCATGTCCCCATAGAGCCAGGAACACTTTTAGCAAACATCTCTGAGAGTCGACTAGGGGTCACATTGGAGCTCGTGATCCATCACTTATTTGCTAGTCCCTGAGAGCCTGTTTATGAAAGGTGCTGCTTTGCACATCCTATTACTGTCTATATGTTCAATCCAGATGCAATAAGTTTATTTGGGAAGTTATGGCAACATCTAAGACCTCGCCACTCATTTAAAGGCATAATCCGAGACAGACGTCCACTATTCTGAGCTGTAAGACTTGCTCTCAAAAAACGTACACTCTGACTGGGGCAAGAAGACAGTAAAACAGAGGAGTGGAGTAAGATGATTGAGAGCAGGGGCCCCGGAAGCAGATATGCCCAAGTTCAAATCCTGGCTCCACCGCTTGTTAGTTATGTGACCACGATCATGTTAATCTCTCTATGCCTTAACTGTTCTCATCTGCAAAATGGGAATGATAGTGAGATAAGCACTGCTATTATCCCTATCTTACAGAGGAGGAAGCCAAGGCTCAATGATAATTGCCAGCTCATGGTCACTCAGAAAGTAAACAGAGCCTGAGCAGAATTCACTTCACAGCCTTTGCTCCTGCCCTCAGTCTCTCTGATCCTTCTTCCTACAGGGCTCCCAAGGGTCTCTTCTTCAATGAAATGGCATCCAAAACCTAGCTTCATTTCCACCCTCTACATACTTCAGTCTGGACAGGGGTGGGAGATGAGGAAGTGACTCTGATGACTATAAAGTGGGAGGATCTCTTCCTTCTAAAAAATAAACTATCGGAAGGCTAGGACACTGGGAAGAATGTCCAGGACTCAGACTATGATGGTTCTCACCTTCTTTCACTCGGGTATACAGGAAATTCCCCTTATTTTCCTTCCCTTGCTCTCCTTTCCTTGCTGGGGAATTGACTTTTCCCTTCCCTCTTCCTACAGAGCACTTGGCTCCAAGCCTTAGGGACAAACATCCAGCACACACCAGAGATGACTGGTGAGTGATGGAAAGATTTCAGAACTTGTAGGATCTTTTAAACGTAAGTAAAACCTAACGTATGAGAGTGTTTGAGAAAAATTTCTATCTTCCCACCAGACTCTAATGTAGTTGGGGTCTTATTTACCTTTATGTCTATAACAAAGCCAAGCATAGGGCCTGCCTTTTTAAAAGATTAAATATTTACAATATATTAATAGGGTATAGACATGGTTTCATTTAAACCTCCCAACAATTCTATGCAGCAGGCATTATTATCCCCCTTTCACAGAGGGGAAAACTGAGGGTCCAAGAGGGTTACTTACCCAAGGTCACATAGCCAGCAAGTGCCAGAACCCAAATTTGAACTCAAGCCTGTTCAAAGCTCTCTTCTCAATGCTATAGTGTCTTGCACTGCAGGGCTAGACTAGGGTAAGATAAGCAAAAGGCCTAGAGCCAAAACTTAAGAAGGTACTCACTCTCGGGTGCCATCTACACTTGTGCAACCCTAAGAAAAAGCAACATTTGGATATTCCCCCAAGAATTCTAGGGGACTGTGGGATCCCTGTGTCCCAGCAATTGATGAGGTACAGAGAAGAGACTATTGAGCATCCAAGATCTAAGGTAACTCACCAGTGGTACATCTGCTTACATAACACACTGACAGAGTACACCCCAACACATCCTCAAATATCCCCCATACATCACAATCCTGCTCAGTACAAAAATTACTAAGAGATAATAATTTAACACATCTATGTGTTAAATTTAACACACCAGCACAACCTCAAGCACCTCGATAATTTAACACACCAGCACAACCTCAAGCACCTAGACACTCATTTAATACAATTTTGGCACTCAAAAACAGGAGAGGGAAATAGAGGATCAGAATAAAACCCAAGTGAAATGACTCTTTTCAAAAGCTTTATTTGAACCCACAACCACCAAAGTCTTGATTAACTTGGTTGTATTTATTAAATTATGTTCAATATTTTATAACCTTGAATATGGATTGAATATTTAATGATTTTGGTTGAGATCTATTTACATATAAACATGAGAAGTACCAATTGCTTTGAATTGAGAATTGAACTTGTGACTCATTCTCAGAAGCTGGAGCTCTCTCCATTCTACATTTTCATGGGTTTATTTAAATTACAGGTTATCATCATGACTTTATTACTCTATCATTTGTTATGATGCTCCACTATTATATATTACTACACAGTCTCAGGAAATGTGGCATTTAGACACTGAGTTTCCTTGCCTTCAGGCAAATTTGGATTTGGTCTATTCTCTTTCCTTTATGTTTGCTAGGAAAAGGAACCAAATATGACACTATGAAATGCATCTTATCTTAAGCCCTTAGTCCTCCCAGAGGCACAAGATGATCTGGAAGCAATTTATGTGGTATACTTTGTCCAAGACCAATTTGTTCAAGAGAAGAAACTCTGTTTTCAGGACTGGAGACAAGCAACATGAATTTCTGAATCTTTTTTACAAAAATAAGAGAATCAGATGCAAATGCAGCTTTCAGAGGCATCACGAAGATTCGTGAAAGTCCTTGGAGGATTTGAGATTCTGGAAATTAATGAATGAACTTTGCACATCCACATATGCAGATTTTACATAAGTTACAATTATATTAATGATGCTTTCTGGGTAATAAGTAATTTTAAAATGTGGTTTGTTAGAGGCCAAAGTTAAATCATTGGAAATAGTTCTTATGTCACGGCAGGCTGCAGCCCAGCAGGATATAAACTGAATACTCACAAAAGAGAGCAAATACATTCTCCATCAAATAACTCATGTCATGGACACACCTTTGTCAGATTCTAATTTGCTTTGATTTGGGGTCTAAAGCAAATGTAAATGATGCTGCCAAAAGAAGAGTAGACAATGACACCATTAGGTGGAGACTCAAAGTCAGTGTAGTCAGACTTCTTGGATATTATTTTTATTTGCAACAAACAATTGGAAAAAGTATACCTCTAAAACTTTCACTTCTTCTCATCTTCAGTAATCTGTCAACCCTTACATCCTACCTGATAGCCACATGAGTTTACCTGAATGTCTTGAATTCAACATAGTGTTCTGGACCTACTGATTTTATTTCTTCTGTTCTCAGAGCCTGAAAGCCCTTCCCATCCTGTTTCAAGCTTGGCAAACTCCAGTCTCATCCTGTAAAACTACACATTGACAAGGTCTCCCTTGGCCCCCTCACCTTCCTCCTGGCCTAACACTGTATGGAGGGATGAATGATTGAACTTGGAAGTAGACCTTATGTCGTAGCAGGCTGCAGCCCAGCAGGATATAAACTGCTTACATAGGTTTTACTTTTGGCTTTTCATCCTTTGACTTAAGTTGAGTGGGGTGTTGGGGTAGAAGCTGTCCTCCTTTCCAGGAAGCTCGTAATGCCACTCATTTGTAGACTTAAGTCAAAGCTCAAAGGTATTAGGCACTCCTTCATTTTACAGATAAAGTCATCACCTTCATGTTTTCATTCAACAAACATTTATGCAGTTCTTATGATGTGCCAAGCTCTTCACTCACTGCTTTGAGTCACAACTCAAATTGCTAAATCAACCCCAGAGGATTTCTAGGAGCACACAGGGTCCAGGAGCAGCCTCTTTTCTCCAGTATTGTTAGCAGTCTCCCTGCAGCAACCAAGAGACTTTGGGGAAGCAGAGGAGGAGAGCGGTGTCTGGGACTCCTGTCCAGTGGTAGCCTGATTTGGTAAATCCTTAGCTTTTTATAAGTGCCTCAGTCCTTTATGGAAGTAGGTAAGGTATCAACTCAACTCTCACCCATAGAACAAACTGCAACCCTCCTCTCTAGCATTCTCTGCCACCACTCCCTGTTCTGCACTTGGTTCTTCAGCAATATTGAAAGGCTGATGGGCTCTGTGTCCATTAGAACACAAGCTCCATGAGGAGCTTTGTCTTGTTTGCTGCCACATATACAGCACCTAGAACAGCACTTGGAACATAGTAGGCCATCAGTGAATGTTTCTTGGATGACTTAATGAATGAGATGTCATATCTTTGTCTTTGCTAGTGATGTCTCCTCTGTTTAAAATGGTCTTCCATCTTTCTTTAACCTATCTTACTCATCCAGCAAGACAGCTCAGGCATATTCTCCCTTAGGGAGACTTCCTTGAAGCCCCTGTGCTGGGCCAAACACCTTTCTTCTGGGTTTCTTGGCACCCTGTGCATAGGCCTCTTTATCACTAACCACAGCATACTGTATTTATCTCTTATGTATCTGCTTCCCAAACTGGACTTTGAGATCGTGAAGACAGGAACCATACACTATTCATTCTCTTACTCTCAGCTCCTTGGCAAGGTGTCTGGAACATAGAAAGCATTCTACAAAGATTTATCAAGTTGAACTAAACAACGCCAAGTGGATGCAGATTGGAACATACCAAATGTGACTGCTGATTCATTTGGTCATTTGGCAAATATTGATTGAAGGCCTATGATGTGCCAAGCACTGTTCTAGGTACTAGAGATCCAGCACTAAGACAAACAGACAAAAATAATGATAATGATAGTGCTTGTCAATTAAATATGGCCCAGATATTTTACCAGTCTAGCTAAGTGGTATATAGAGTTAATATGAAGACTTTTATACTTCAACTTGAACCATAATATTATTTAAGTTAGGCAGAAAATTCAGGGTCTCAATAATTCAGTAGTCTCTCTTTCTTGGACTTTAGTGTCCCTGCCTATATAATGAACATGTGCTGTAGTGTCCCATGAGATATTCTGATATATGTTTATACAGAGTCCTCTGAAATTCTTTGCACATTTTTAAATCTCAGTAATTTGCCTAGAAATGCTTTGCAAATAAATAGCATTAAATATTTCAAGGCTTAGAAAACACTAAAAAGTACATTTGTATTTTTAAGATCCCATGGTAAATAAAAAATTAAAAGTCCAGTCAACTTGCAATTCAATTGAAATTCTATTTGCCTTTAAATGTCAGTTGTAGATTTCTTTGATCATATGCATTACCTATGTTACTTTTAACAAACTTTTATTGACTCCTTCTACTGTGTCAGTCATTGTAGTAGGCACTAAAAAAAAAAAAAACAAGATTAATAAGATGTGATCTTGACCTTTATAGAGCCTCCAGTCTTATCTACTGTATCACGTGAGACTGAGACATGCTACAACCCAGATATACACGAGGTGCTGTGGGAGCACAGAAGACAAACTTATTCATTTTGCTAGGGAAAGTATCAGGGAAGGCTTAACAAAAGTGGTGATACCTGAGCCAAGCCTAAATTCATGAGCAGAGTGTAACAGTGAAAAGAAGGGAAAGGACAGGCTAGAAAGAGAAGTGACATGGGTAGTGATAAAAGGCATATGGTACCATGAAGGATACCTGTGATAGGCTGCTGAAGCAAATGTAACTGCAGGGGAAAGGGAGAGAAAAGAGTTGGAAAGGGTGTGAACTGACTAAAAACAAGTTAGAATTTTATTCTAGAGATAATGGAGAATATCATTAAAGCTTATAATGCTTTTATGTATATAGTATATACGTTATAAGGACAAATTTATAATATTCTGTCACAAAAAATATATGCAAAGACTAACACTGTCTGCCTTTTATGGAGTGTTTACTGGGGCAGGGGGGAGGAGCTATGCTAAGCAGCTGATAGGCATTGTCACATTTTATCTTTACTACTACCCTGAGATGTAAGTATCACGATGCCCTTTTACAGATGTGGCTATGGAGGTTCCAAGTGGTTAAGTCACCCTGCTAGTCTAACCTGGAACTGGAACACAGATGGGTCTGACTGCAAAGCCCATGATTTTTAACCTCCAGGCTGTGGCTACAGCTTATGCAAACTATTAACAAACTCATGAATGAAAGGTTTACATAAAATTCTCTTTTTTGCCTCAGTATATATCATAAGTCTTATAATGTTCACACCCTTTAACCCAGTAAGGATATTTCTGGAAACAAATCTTGAAGAAATAATCAGAAATTCACCCAAAGATGCATGCACAAAGATGATTATTACAATGTTATTTACAATAAAGTTGGAAACATCCTAAGTGCCCAATCTTAGGAAAAAGATTCTTTATAATATGATGGAGCATTATATAACCATTAAAATTATGATTGCATAGGATAGAAGATTGTATATATATAGTTAACTGTATAAAGAAAAAATGCACAGCAATAAAAAAATGAAAAAAGACATGTCAAATTGTAGTTAGTAGTGACTTCTGTGAGGGGTTAGGCTTTTTTCTCCCTTTATAGTCCAAATCTTCTACATTTGAGCACCTCATTCTTAAAATAAGGAAAAAATAAAGTTTTTAAAAAATTTATCCTGCGTCTTGATTAGAGTCATGTCTTCTGAATCAACCTGAGCAGTCAGTAAAATGAGAAATGTCACAGTCAAATCACATCCCTGCCACTTGATCCTGGAATGTCTGGAAACCAGAACATTCACTGAGTTGGTGTCCTGGCGGTGACCCTCAAGGGTCCAAATTCCAATCATTCCAATTATTCATAGGTACTTAAACATTCAAAGAAAGCAGAAAATTTCACCTGAAAATAAAATATATAAATTGCAAGAACATTAAAATTTGTCTAATTAACACTTCTGTTAAACATTATCCTGTTTGTTCTTTAGCCTTCAGGGGAGGTGGAAGGAAGGAGAAGAAAGAAAAAATCAAGAACCGTGGGGCCCAACCTGAGAAACTAACTGTCCGGTTAAGTACTGAAACTTACTATAAGATTGGTGGGCCCTCTCAGAGGAATTAGAGTTAAAGCTAATAACCCAATTTGGAATAATTTAAAGCTCTTTTTAGGGAAGTTTTTGACTCAATTGGGCTCATTATGCATGGGTTTAATGTGTAACAATTTGTTCTTGAAAGCTAACATTATTGTTGGCAATAAAGATAGGAAGTGGAAATAAGTTTCCAATATGTAAAGCAGATTTATTTCTCATTTCATATGGACTTGTTCCGGGTCTCTGCTTATGAATCACAGCGTGCTCCCCGCCATAAGACGCTGTCCATGCAGTTGGTTATGATAAATGGCCTGTAATTGTGAATCTGATATTGGTTTTCAATATTAAATTTATCATTCTGTCCTCTTAACAGATATTAAATACTTTTAAGAATTTATCCATTTGCCTGATCCATCTGTAATTTTTCAATATGTAAAATTTATTAGTTTCTTAGTTTTTTGAGATTTTAACAGCCGACAACATCATTAATAATGCTGAGTAATGGAGCTGACCTCTTTTAAACCTCGTTCCCTCCCACTAATCCTGAACATCCAAATTGAATCAAAATATATTCGATTTAGGGACCCGGAAAGAAACCGATGGGTAGGGTACCCGATGAAAATGTGGCTCCCTTAGGCTGGTCATCCTTTCACCTTTTTACCTCCAAGTCCTTAGCAGAGGGAACCAGGCTGAAGCAGCCTCCTCCTCCTCCCATTGAATGAGCAAGCTTAGGCAGCCCGCATGCCCTCAGCTGCCTCAGTTTCTTTAGTGCAGGGTGATTGATGATAATAATAATGCTGCTTGTCTGGCTTCCTCATGGAGTGTGCTTTGTGAATTAATAGAAGCATGCAAACTGTGCAGTTGAAGAGCCCCCTCCAGGACAACTGCATTGCTGCCCTGAAACTCTCATCACATTTGGCTGGGAAGGATTCCTGCCCTTCCCTGTGGGATAATGCAAAGGAAGGCTGAAAGAAATCAGACTGGGTGAAAAACCAAGCCTGTGTGAAACACCAACAGCAAGCAGGACTTACTCTGCCCACTGGTCCTGTGTGTTTAAGGTCACCCCTGCATGTTGCCAACAGAACAGCATAAACCTAGCTCAGGGTCAGAATTTGGGACTGTGCCTTTGCTGGATTTTGTTGTTGCTGGGTTTTATAGCCTACGAGGCTACATCTCATGTTCCTGTAGCATCCACTGTGTTAAGTGGACACTGAGAGGCACAAAGGCCTATAGAACTGAGCTTCCAAGGTCAGGGATCATGCTGACCACCAGCTGCAAGAGTCACTCAGCCAGGGCCCTGGGAAGAGATGGAGCCAGGGCTGTGCATACACACAGGTGGACAATGAGCCTCATGAAAGGCCAGGGAATAGAGAGCAGCCTGGAGAGGAGCCCAGATGAGTTTCCTGGCCACACTTAGGGAACCAGAGGGTCACCTTCTCAAGGCTGCTCTGGATAAGCAGCCCTACTACTGCCTCTGACATGTGGATAATCGAAAAATAACTGCCAATCCTTCCCTTGAGGCCTAATTTCATATTCTGTGGCAGCCTGATTGACTTTCAGTCCAATGCAAATCAGCTTCTTTAGAAGTTTTGTCTATTTAAGGATTATAGGCTGGAAGAAACTGGAAGCTGTCAATAGGGTCACTGAAAGGTGACAAGTTTCCAAAGGGCCCCTGAGTCAAAAGGAAATTTCTTTTTTACCAAAAGCCAGAGGGCCACCTGGTTCCAGACCTGGTCTATTTGGCTGGATCAGATAAACTGTCCCAGTCGAGACCAGAAGCCAAGTCTCCAAACTCTATGCAGTGCTTTTCTGCCCTGTCATGACATGATTCACAAACTATTATAAAGGAACATATGTCTTTCCCAAATCCCAGGAATTTCAAAACCTTTTGTAGACTCAGGTCTCTTGCTATACTTTTTGTATCAGTGGTTAACTGCCCCCTCAAAGCCATTCCTCAAAGCTTATGGTAATTTTAATCTGACAAATATTTATTGAGTACCTACGCGTATCCAGATGCTTAGCACTGGACAAACTGCTATGGAGATACAAAAAATATATACATATATATAAAATATAGCCTGTACCCTCGGGTAAGACTGGTAATGGCATTGCACTTAATAATCAATTATTACACATTCACTGCATGCCTGGCACTGTGCTGGATGCTGCGAAGACACAGGAAAAAGAATCATGCTTAGTCTCTTTCTAAGGAGCTTATCTAATTAGAGAGAAAGAAGATCTTAACAAACAAACCATGACAGTTTATAGTGAAATGTTAAGTTGTGTGGTTTGAGGCAATAAGCACAAAAGAGCTGGGCAGAATCCACATAGGCTGGAAATAATCAGAGTAAACCTCACAGAGGAGGAGGCAGTGGAAAAGGGCATGAGAAAAAGATAGGATGGGGACAGGCAGAGAGGATAAGATATTGTGTGCATGTGCGTGTGCGTGTGCGTGTGCGTGTGCGTGTGTGTGTGTGTGTGTTGTCAGGAGTTACTATCTTTATTATTCAGCTCTTTGAATACCTGCCCACCCTTCCAGGTACTCACCCATGCCTATTTGACAAAGGAAAAGGGCAAGAAACACTTATGGAGCACCTACCTCCTGCCGGGAGGCATTATTCACTTAGCACTCATTACCGTATGCATCATTTTCAATCATCCAGCCAAGCAGATGTCATGGTCTCCTTTTATAGGAGAGGACCCCAGAGTCAAAGGAAAAATCATTTGCCTAAGACAACATCACCAATATTGGCCAGACTGAGTCAAACCTTGGTCATGGCCTCCAGTGCTCATAATCTTTTACAACTGAATCACATGGACCCTAGGAACTAGAGAGTGATAGTACTTCAAGAAGGCCATGCCATACCATGATCTAGAAGGAAGAGGAGAAGGGAAATGGCCTGATGACTATCTTTCTAAGCATGACCAGGCCAGGTGCTATGGACAGCAGAGAAGACCAACTAGTAGAGCATTCACCTAATTTAGAGACAGCCCCTACTGCATTACCTTGGAACATTTCCTGGATCGGACATCCCAACTCCGACTCCCCACCATGGTGGTGGCTCCTTATGGCAAAATGCCAGTCCTTCTGCCGATACAGGGATCTCTCCTGCAGCAGCTGGAATCCCCACAGGGACTCCTTGTCCTTCATCCATGACAAGGTAAGCTTAGTTAGGTTTGGTGCT
The DNA here is from genome assembly GCF_902729225.1 of Pteropus medius. NCBI lineage: Eukaryota > Metazoa > Chordata > Mammalia > Chiroptera > Pteropodidae > Pteropus > Pteropus medius. The sequence goes on along the minus strand of NW_024342473.1, from coordinate 12,210,471 downwards.
CAAGGAAGGGCCATCTCTCAGCTATGTCCTCTTTTAAGAGGTGTGGGAGGAAAAATCCCTCACTGAACCAGAAAATATATACCATCTCAGCACTTAAATGGGTTCTGTTTTAAGCCAAGATCAGTGTAATTAAAATTATAAGAAAATAACACTGAAAGATACCCCCCACCGTCCTTAATTAGGAGCAAAATGAGAAGGAAGAAACTCTGGCGTAGCTTATTTAAAAGGCACAATCCTGAAGTGGGACCAAAGAGAATAATTAAAATGAAGGTATCATTGTTTTTAAAAGGGTCTCAGTGGACAGAGGGGTCCGATTGGCAGATAAGACACATTACGGGTATGCGCTCATTCTCAGAGTGGCTGTTCTGAATATGACGGAAGCCCTGGTCCCTGAGACCTCTTTCCGACCTCCCCAGAGTCTTTCCAAGATGGGAAAACAAGAAAAATACCAGGGTGTTGGGGTCTGCGGACAAGGAACCCTACCCCTGGGTATATTAACATCAATCACAAGAAGTGGTTAAATCTCTTAAACTCCCCTGGCATGTGGGAGGTGCGGTTACCACATTATTGTCACCATCATTATGGCTGCTGTTAATAACATTCATCCAGTGCCAACATTGTATTTAGCACAGCGCAGAGCATAAAGGAAGATGCAGCTCCTGCTTTGAAAATAAACACCTAAGGCTCCCCTACTGTATTTACGCCCAGCAGGGAGAACCAGCCTTCAGCAACATGGAAACACTCCACTCTCCCTCCACCCCCTGATGTTGTATCTTCATTTTCTCTAAGAAACTTCAGGTCTTCTGGAATCTGCTCAGTGTTCTGAGACCCTGTGTTGGTTGCTTGGCCCTACACTGGCCTCTGTGGCCAAAATCAAGGCTCTAAGAATGGAGCCGAAGGTGGAAGCAAAGTGGGCACCAAGACTGAGATGGAGCTAGAGAAGGCAGGTAGCATGGAGGAAAGAATGCACAGTGTTTTCTCACAACTGGCATGTGAGTCAAATTAAATACTTGACTTAATGTCACCATCCTACTGCTCCAATCCCCTCATTTCTCTTACCATTTCATTCTGCAATCTCACGCATTACAAATCCTCACATATACTTTAAAAAATCAAGACCCATGCCCAGTAAATTTTATCTATACAAGTCTTTAGAACACAAAAGCATTGACAAGTGTCCATGGTCATCTAAGAAATGTATAAATATTATATATACACATCAGTTCCTCAAGCAAAAGTCCCACTTCCCACTGCCAAATGTTATTTTTTTACAGCAGTCCTGCCAGATGAGTGAAGGTGTATATTTCACCAGTGAGCCACTTTTTATAGAGTGAAAAAAAAAAAGCCCTACTTTTATTGTTTTTTAACCAACAGAACTTCTGAATGCAAATGAATGAATCACCTTTGTGATGATTCGCTGCCTGAGTTTCCTTGTCACACACAGAGCAGGCTCCGTGGATGTGACTTGGATCTTCATGAGTCCAGGGAAAGATAAAAGACTGACATTGCTACCAGTGAATTATGAGATTTGTCTTTATCAGTGAAAATAAGGTCATAACTGAGCCCAGCCATCGCCTATTATATGTGTGTTCCATCTATTTTTCTGTATAATGTGATCCAAGCGTGCCAGGGTGAGCTGGAGTAGCCCAGTGTATAAATTAGCCATTTTGTCAAGCTGCATTAAGTCTTTAAGGCCACCAGGGTACCTTTTAATGCATTGATACCACTCTTCAATATACGCCGGTCTTCTTTTCTTCTGAACTGCATTTCGATGACAATCTGGTGAAAAAGCGTAGCTAGAAAGACTCTCTTACATATATTTGAAACCAGAGAGAAAAAAATAATATGCTGAACAACAGCTGGATCCTAACTAAAAGCTCACCAGCCGTGGAACCGAGTACCTCATAACTATTTCTAAACAATTAACTAAATAGTTAATTAACTCAGCATTTGTTTATGGAGCAATTTCTCTGCGTGAGGCACTGGGTAGACCTCTGAAGTCTGGTTCTTCCAAAAGCCAAAAAGAGGAGGCCTGTTTTACATTATGGAAATTCTTTAAGAGGAGAAGAATAATGAAAGAGACCATGGATATTTTGTAAAATACTGTTTTAGAAATTTGTTTTAATGTCTAAAACAAGCTGACACTAACTCCTATGAAAAATTATGTTTTTGATGCATAGGATTGAAAAAATAAAATATTCTGAAAATGGTATCTCTTCTACATAGCTTCTTGCCTGGAATTTGCACACTTGGTTTCCTTGTAGCTACTTCTGTGAAAACAAGTGCACCCACTCACTGCCACAACAAAGTGAGCTAGATTCACTCAATAAATGCTCTTCCACAACAGCAACAAAGGTTGGGCAGCTCAGCAGTGGGCCAGGGGGCTGTGGGGAGACAGAGATAAAACAGACACAGGTCTCTATCCTCAAGGAGCTCACAAATCATTCACTGAATAAACAATTATTGAGTATCTGCTATATATATAACTGCTCTGCTTGGCTAGCTGTGCTTTTTCTACACAATCGAATTCAAGGAGAACAACTGAGAGCCTTTTTAAAAATATACAAAGTACCTATTCATTCATTCACTGATTCATTTATTCAACACATTTTTATTGAAAATCTAATATGTGCCAGACATTATTCTAAGCCCTGAGGAACAGTAAAGAAAACAAAATTCCTGTCCTTGTGGAGTTTACACCCAAAATTCCTGTCCTTGTGGAGAGACAGACAATAAACAAGTATATACATGATATATACATATTTTACCCATATACATTTATAAAGAGATGAGTATAATATAGTGGATTTTGGATCCAACTGCCTTGCTTCAATCCTATCTCTGTAGGATCACTAGCTGTAGAACCTTAGGGAAGTTATTTACCACTTGGTGTCTCAGTTTTCTTATCTGTAAAATGGAGATAATAATAATACCTAATTCACAAGTTTGCTACGAAGATCAGTTATGTCAATATATGTAAAGTGTAGTGTGCCAGGCACATCATATTGCATGCATATGCCATTAATATAAATTCCCTACTTATCAGGTAGAAATAAATGGCAAGTTGAAAATAAAGACATAGAGATGATGAGGGTGTTATTTTAAATTGGGTGGTAGGGGAAGCCCTGTCTAAAGGAGAGGACATTTGAACTGAGACCTGAATGAGGTGAGGGTACAAACCATGCTAGTTACCAGGGAAAAGCATTTTAGGCAGAGAGAATGACAAGTGCAAAACCCCCACAGTAGGACAATGCTTGGGGTGACAAGGAACAAGATGCTAAGAGTGGCTTAGGGCAGAGGAAGGAGAAAAAGAGCAGGAAATGAAGCTGCTGAGGTGGCCATGGACTGGTTCCTTGTGGGCCATAGAAGGAGTGTTGGATATTATTCTAAAAATAACAAGAAGTCAACGAAGAGTTTTGAGCAAGGGAGTGACAAAATTTATGTTTTAAAATCTTCTGTGTATGGTGGTCCCTCCAAAAATTAAAAATCATGGTTGCTAGACTAATTGGGGTGACCACTTCATAAGTTATACAAATGTATAATCACTATGTTGTACACCTGAAACTAATATAATATTGTATGTCAAACTAATTAAAAAACTTAAAAATTTTTTTAAATTAAAATTAGAGTTACCATATGACTCAGCAATTCCAATTCTTGGTGTATATCCAAAAGAATTGAAAGCGAGGTTTCAAAGAGATATTTGTACACCTGTGTTCATAACAGCATTATTCACAATAAATAGCCCAAAGGTGGAAGCAACCTAAGGAAGGAAATCCTGTTATATGCTACGACATGAATGAACCTTGAGGACCTTATGGTAAGTGGAATAAACCAGTCACAAAAAGACAAGTACTACGTGATTCCATTTATATGAGGTACCTAGAACTAGGGGTTGGAGGCAGGAGGAAATGGGGAGGTGTTTCAGTTTTGCAAGATGAAAAGAGTTCTAGAGATTGGTTGTACAACAACGTATGTGTACTTAACACCAATGAACTGTACACTTAAAAATGGTTAAAATGGTGAATTTTATGTTATGCATATTTTACCACAATTAAAAAAAAAATCTTCTGTGTGGAAAATAGATTGGTACATGAGACTGGGAGCAAGGGAGACCCTTAGATGTTTCAGTTATCTGTTGCTACATAACAAACCAACTCAAAACTTAGAGGCTGAAAACAACAACCATTTCATTATCTCTCACAATTCTGCAGGCCAACTGGGCTCAGCTATATGGTTCTTCTGCTCCATATGACATCAATTTGAGCTGCAGTCCTATGAGCGTACAACTGGCTGAAATGCCCACGATGCTCACTCACATGTCTGGCACCTTTGTGGGACAGTAAAAAGGCTGGGCTCAGCTGGGACACTGACTGCTGGGCCTCTCTCTTTCTCACTCCATGCAGTCTCAGGTCCTCTCCCTCTTCGCATGGCCTCTCCAAATGGTCTCTTTATTTAAGTCTCTCCAGTAAAGTAGCTGGACTTTTTCTAGGTCATTGAGGGCTCCCATAAGGACAAAAGCCTTCTTGATACTTAGGCCAGAAATAAACAGAATGACATTTACCACATTCTATTCATTAAAAGGAAACACAGACCAACTGAGATTCAATGTTGTAGAACCACATGACTCCAGGAGGCCTGTTTTGTTGGGGATCATCACTGCAAATTAGCCCTATAAGATTGTTGCAGCAATCCAGGTGAGAAAAAACAAAGACTTAGACCAGATTAATAGCAGTGAAGGTGGTAAGAAATGATTGATCTGGAGTATGTTTTGAAGGTAGACTTAGTAAGGTTTGCTGATGGCTTAGATATCGGATAAGAGAAAAAAGAGAGTCAAGGATGAATCTAAGTTTTTGTCCAAGGCAACTGAATGAGTGGTGGTATCATTAATCAGTAGCAAAGTGTCACCAATTACAGTGGGCTTGGAGCCTTGGGGTCAAATCCTGCCTCTTTAGTTTATCACCATATTATCTTGGTAACTCAGTTTCTCTGGCTTCTACTTCCTTATCTAGAAGATGGAGATAATAATACCTGCTCGTCCTATCTTGTAAGGGCATAAGATCAAATTAAATCTTAGATGTAAAAGTAATTGCATTGAGTTTGTTACAAATGCAGCAGTGGCCATAGGAAAACTATACAACTTGAAATCAGGAAATCTGGTTCCAGTCTTAGACCTGCTATATAAGAACTTGGGCAAATCATTTAACCTTGCTTTGTCTGTTTCCTTATAAAATCAGGCCATTAAGATCTACATTGCCTGTGCCAAAAGCATTTGTGTGAGAATCAATCACTAGAAGATGTAAAGCATTTTTGAAAAGGCATAAAATAGTAAATGGAAGGTATTATTATTGCATCACTAACTACAGATCCAATAGTTAGGCTTGGGTTAAAAAAAAAAAAGCAACAACGATAGGATGGAGTCTATAAAATTCTCCCTTTCTCATGTGACCCAGGGGTTCCAGGCTTGGCTTAAGGAACAGCCAGGGGAGAATATCATTCAGAGCTGCTGCTCTAAAACATAACCCATAATTGAAAGTCAATCATACACATGGCAATAGAGTTAGTGAGTTATTCATAATAATGGAATACAGATAATAAGCTTATATTTGTAGCACTTTGACTCTGAGGCAAACTGTTTTGTTACTTGATTTTTTTTATGCACCGGAAAACTAAGAGGTGAAAGCAGCAGGTCATATTATAGAAGCAAAGAAACAGCAAAGGCTGAGGGAAGAAAGGCCCAAATAAACATTTCTCTTCAAAAGCAAGTGTGTGACATCTGGAGCCAAACCAAGTTCTGGAATCCAGAGCAAGGACATCAGGACAAGAACTCCAATGTCCTCAGCGGTCACAGAGAGCTTCTGGGTCTTAAGATCTCATCTGAAAGACACTCACACACTAAATAAGCCTGGTATTCAATTTATTCTCTGCGGAAGAATAAAAGACTGAGTCAATGCTGCAAGGATATGAACTCAGGTTCTGACAGTCAATTCGGACGGTTTAAACACTAACCTGGCCCCTTCAGGCAGGGGAGTACACATATACTGAAGGACACAGAAAGCAGTCACCGCCTCTTAAAAAGAGTGCTTCTGTTTTCATTATCATTTAAGGCTGTAGTCAGTGTTGAACAATAATAAGAAACAGGCATGGGGGAAAAATGCACCCAAATCACAGGCATACACAATAAAAATGCTATTATAGACTTTTGTGCATCTAAATAGTTTTCAAAATGAGGCTGCTAAGACTGGCATCTCAGATGCTACCTGAAAAAGAGTCATGTTTATATATTCTAACAGTTGCATCAGTCACCAGTCTCTGCTTTCTACCACAAAATGGACTGGGTAATTTTGGGGGAATAAATATCAATGTGGACTGGTTATGCGCCAAAGAAGAGAGATGCAGATAGAAGTGGAGGGAACACAAAGGGCAGAGAAAAGGTATTTGATGCCTGACAGGGGAAGATTGAAGAGGACAAAGGAATAGGAAGAATAAAAAAGAATAAGAACAGATTTACTCAGAATCCTGTTAAACAATGCATCCTGAGTTGTACCTAAGTACAGGCTTCACTTGGTGATTTTTGTCTTTGCATTTAGCAACAATCCCAAACAGTCGGGGTGCCAATTTCTTTGCTTCTCCCCATTCTGGTGAAGGCACTGCAGTAATTAATGCATATTCAGCAGAAATGTAATCATGTCACTACTGGCATTTCCTTTAACAGAATTACCCCGTATATACATGGGCTCATAAACTTTAAAGGGGACTAGAGAAAAAGGGGGAGGGAGTACACTGGAACTCCATTGTGAAGGTCAAAGCTCAATGTGAACAATGTAAAGTAAGCATAAGGAAGAATTCTGATGGTGGGGAGTGGTGAACCCTGGAAGCATAGTCAAAAGAACCTATTGAATTTCAGAGGTGTGGGGCTTCCCGAAGGTAGCGAAATGGGCTAGAATAACTACTGCAAATCTTTCAAATGGTTCAGTTACAAAACACTTACTCAACCAAGCAAGGATGTGTGGTAGGTGGTCTGCTGGATCTGAGACTACTGACCACCAGCTGGAGGAGGCATAAGAAACTTGCAGGTCTACTAAGTGAGTGTCAGCATCTACAATAGGTCTTATCCACTTACTGGTGTCGGGCCTGTGGGGTGTAAGTAAAGAAATGACCATGTGTAGGTGGAAAACACCACCAAGCAGTTGAGAATGTGGGACCAGAGGTGGATCATTGCATCTAGGTGCCCCATCAGGCCTTAAAGCAGGACTCAAATCAACCTGTTCTTCTTGCCATCTCCCAGTGGACCTCCCGCCACACTTGGCTCTTTTAGGTGGTGGTACCACTGTCGTCCTAGTTTCCAGCCCAAACCTAGTCATCCCTCCACCATGCTGTTGTTGCTCCTCCTCCTTCCCCCTTCATTACAATCTGTCTGCCCCAAAGTCCTTTAAGTCCCCAATCTATCTCTTCTTTTCAAGCCCTCCTGCCTCTCCAAGGTTAAGCCATTTTTCCTCTACAGGAACTTCCCTCCCAGTGTCCCTTCTGCTCTCATTTCCTTCTTCCTCCAAACCATCCTGACATCATCTCCAGATTGATCTTGAATATACTACTTGAATCATACCGTCCTCTGCTCAAAAACTTTCTAGTGTTCCCCAATGCCTATGCCCAGGATTGAGTGTTCTGTCATTTGAGGTCCTCCACAATCCTGCTGGCTTAAACTTTCTGACTTAACTCTGTCTTGGGCAAAGCCATGTTCCATTTTCCCACTGCCATGTGTCTTCTTGGTGTTTCATTTTCTACTCTGCTTAGACTGAGTTCAGCCACTACCTCTGCTGTTTGGCCATCCCTGGCCTGAAATAATACTTCTCTTCCCTGAAGGTAAAGACTTACAGTCTCTTACAGGCAATACACGTCCAAATACACATCCATTTGGCATGTGTATTTTGTCTGTGGCATCTCATTTGTTTTACATAATATTGTGTTGTTATTTAAAGTTAAATTTGTATCTCTACTTTGTATCTCTACTTCCTGATCAGATTGAAAGCTCCTTGGTCTGCAAGCACCATCCATGTCTTAATTTTCTTGTGTGCCCTAGCCTAGTGCTCTGAATGGAGTATTTGCTCATTAAATACTTAACAATTTAGGAGGGGAAAACTTTAAGAACATTCTTTGCCACAGAGGTCTTGAAAATCAGCAATCTGTTCTGGAAATTACAGAAAAGAACTGTCTTCCCCAAAGACTCCAGTCCCAATTGAGGCAACATCCCTACAACCTAGTTCATCTCACCTCCATGGCTCAACTCAAATTAAAAATTCAAAAGCTTCACTGAAAACACCTGGCAGGAGTAAATACCCATCCCATTATAGGTCCCTAGTTCCAACTCAATAATGATGAGGTTAACATTGGCTCATGACATATTAGTCCCCCAAGTTGGGGTAGGAGGACAGGCTCCGGCCCCAGTGTTGCGAAAGCATGTTCATGTCCCCGTGGGTGCCACACACCCGCCTGCACACATACTCAGACAGACAACATAATCATTCTCAGCAGAATTTTGAAACTTCGTTTCCAAATAGCCTGTGGAATTGAATTTCTGATATCTGAGTGCATATATGGATATGCATTTTCCATTATTTGTTTAGGCAGACTACAAAACACCACTGTAAAGGAGTCACCAATTTATGAACTGGTTGCTTGCTTCAGGTTCATTTTTTGGCTATTTGGAACTTAGAAGACATTTTTCCATGGAAGCAAGAATGTGCATAAACCCACTTAATCCATAATGTTCTGTATTATAACACCACAAGTGATTTTTATTCTATTTATCAGGGGTTTGCAAACTCAAATGCCTTAGTAGCCAGGTGGACAATATAAATAAGGAGAGTCAGGTCAGGAAAATACGAAATGACAGAGACTGTGCTGAGCATGCTCCATCTAAAGAGAGCAGCTACTCCCGACCGATAGCTGCCATGGAAGAATGCAGACCCAATGCAGCAGATCAGAAGCCAAAAACCAAAATTTAACGTGAAAATAGTTGGCAACTAATTTGAAAATATTTTATATACAGTGCAGGTGAAACAAGACACATAAGTGGACTGAAATTGGCTCATGCTTGCAACCTCCACTCAATAAGGGTGCTTCTTTGGAAAAAAGCATTTTAATTTCCACAAGTCAACACCAGGAAAGCATTTCCTCTCTTCTGGTGAGGTGGGTGGCTCTTCCTGGGCACTAGTCCCACCCAGGCTTACCTTGCGTGAGGTATAGCTAAGGCCTCTAGGATTCTGTCTAAGAACCCAAGGCTAATACAGGGCCCCTGGCCTAAGTCTAAGCCCCCATCACGGCCCCTTTACTGAGTCTGCAGAAATGACCTTTCCACTCTGTCCTTATGTATCAGGGTCACTTGTTAATAGGGTATGTGTAAGTTAGGGCCTGTCTCATGTTTTGCTTTTGCTGTGGTTGTTATTATTATCTATTATTTTGTCTGTTTTTTCTGATTATTAATGTTACATAGGTTCACTATAGAAAATTTGGAAATTTTCCCTCCTAGAAGTAATCATTAGTAATGATTTTTAAAATCTTTTCCTATTTTTCACATTACATAAATGTAATGGGTTGAATGATGCCCTCCACCCCACCACCTAAAAAAAATTATATACACGTCCTATTCTCTGAAACCGATGAATGGGATCTTATTTGGAAAAAGAATCTTAAAGATATTGAGATGAGAAGATTACCCTGGATTATTCAGGTGGATCCTAAATCCAGTGACAAATGTCTTTATAAGAGACACACAGAGGAGACACATGGAAAAGAGAAGCAGCGTGACTATGGAGGCAGAGATTGGAATAATGTGGTCACAAGTCCAAGGATGCTGACAGCCACCAGCAACTAGAAGAAGCAAGGAATGGATGCTCTCCTGGAGCCTTCAGAGGGAGCATAACAGATTTCAGACTTCTGGCCTCCAGAACTGTGAAAAGAGTAAATTTCTGTTTTGCCAAGTGTGTGGTAATTTGTTAAAGCAGTCCTAGGAAACTAATACAAGTAATGTATGAATATATGGTTGTAATTAATTCAAATAATATAGGATTATGTAAAGTAAAAAGGGTGATAGTCCCCCACATGCCATACAAATCCCTCTGTATTCTCCATGAATAGTAATTGTTTGGTAATAAATCTTCTAGGCCTTTTCCTATGCAATTGACACAAACACATAAATATGTTTACATATTTTTGTATCTTTTAAAATAAATGAGATTATGGTATTCTGCTACTTGCTTTTCTAAAACTCAGTATTTCTGGGATATATTTGCATGTCTGTACATAAAGATCTTATACTTCTTATTGACTGCAATATACTTCTTATTGACTGCAATATATTCTATGAATACAGCCTATGTCATTGTTTTCACTGATTCTAAACTTACCAATGTAACAGTACTACAATGATAGTTAGAGTTGATTGTCTTCAACGACTGGAGTTATTTCTCCCTTCTCAATCTACATTAAAATGTGCACATGTGTGTGTGTGTGTGTGATTAGTTCTGTTCACAAAATATTTCTGGCTTTCTATCTTCTGCCCATGGAATTGGGTATGACCAAGTGATTTGCTTTGGCTGGTGATATGTGAGCAGAAGTCACTTGTGTCATTTTCAATTGGAAGCTTTAAGAGCAAGTACACAATTTGTCTCATTCTCCTCCTCTGCTAAGCAATTGCAGAAACACTGACAGGGAGTCTCCATCAACCTAGGTCTCTTGGTAAAGACGACACAGAGCAGAGGGACATATGGCATGAGCAAGAAATAAACCTTTGTTTTTTTAACCCACTAAGATTTGAGGGCTATTTGTTACTTCAGCATAACCTAGCCAATCATAACTGATTTTATATATATATATGATGTATATATCATACACATGATGTATATATCATATATAATGTATCTATCTCATATATATATATAAAAATAAAAATATATACACCCCCTAGTCTTCTAAAATTGAAGAAAGCTTAAAACAAGTAGCTTGAAGGGGAAAAGTGTGGTTTATTGCAGCCTGCTCAGTATTAATCATCAATATGATTAACAATACACTTTTAGTTCCTATGTAGTCATTTATTTTTTACATTTTCACTAAGATGATAAACCTAATTCCAGTGGAAATGAAACACCATGTTTTCAATATTACACTAGTCATAAATAAATAAATATGTTTGGTGGATATGTGGGTCCATGGCCTTGCTTTTGAGTCTATAAATGCCTCTATGCTCTGTATCTATCAATGAGGCAATGGGTTTTAGGTTAATTTTATGGTTTCTTGTACATTTGAAATATTGGCGCTCTGTGAGCTCAAAGAACAGACCTTCTCTCTTGCTTCTGGATAGTGCGGCTGGCAGGTGCTGTTCACTTTATGCGGGGAGGAAGTGCTTTTCTCTGATCAACGATGCTACCTCAAGCTGATTAAAGAACAATATTGTAGAACTGGAAGAGGAGCAAAATGTCTTCAGTTCTCCAAGTCAGAAAAGATAAGGCTTTAAAGGCTAAAATGACAAACATAACAAGTCTTCTAGTTTCAATTAAAGACATCAAAGACCCAAGCCTTTTCTCTCCTGGAGAGAATATTTTCAAATGGTATCTCTTAAAATGTCAGGTTTAATAGAAAAAAAATGTAAAGAAAATCGTCCTGCTTTCTCCCACCCCAAACAATGCAATCAGAAGGTTCTTTAATCACAGCTCTAACCCCATCACAATTCTACATGGAAGATAGGCAGCAAATACCGGCAGCCTCTCACTATGCCATGTTTGATGACAGCAGAGAGCCATACAATAAAGGATGCCTATAATGATGATGACATTTTATATTTAAAATTCAAATCTTCAAAAAATGCCAAGGCCTCCTATCACCTGTCACAGTGGGGTTTAGGAAAGGATCCTAATCTGGGGGATACAGCATCATTCCTCTTAGGTAGCAACTGAGAGGTAAGACAAAAGAAGATGGTTCTTGCCCACAAGACACTCCTCCTCCGCCCCACCCCCGCCCGGCCGCTCCAGGCACACTGCTCTCTCCAGGCTGATCCTGTATTAGCACAAGGGGCTGGACTCTGCAGTGATTCCTGGGTGAATTCCAGGCCCAGTGGAAATCATTGCTACTTAAGATTAATAGAATATGGGTTTGTATTTGGCAGAGTTCTCTCCCTTAGTTTGAACTAACCAAGGCAACATTATCTATCATTCATTTACTTTTGTTATATCCTCTGGATTACTGGGTTAGTTCTCTCATTCCTTTTTTAAGAACAAAACTTATGCTGCTCTCAGATATTTAATAAATACCATAGTTTTAAATACAATTTATTGAGATCAAATGTTTATTATAAATTATTATGGTGGTGCTATGGTCTGAATGTTAGTGTTGAAATCCTAACCCCAAAAGTGACAGCATTAGTAGGTGGAGCCTTTGGGAGGTACTTGAGTCATGAGGGCAGAACCCTCAGGAATGGGATTAGTGCCTTATAAACAAGCTCCAGTGAGATCCCTCATATGGCTCCATCTGCCATATGAGGATACAATGAGAAGTCTGTCACCAGAGGAGGCCTCTCATTCAACCATGCTTGCCCCCTGATCTCAGACTTCCAGCCTCCAGAACTGTGAGAAATAAATATCTGTTGTTCATAAGCTACCCAGTCTGTGGCATTTTGTTATAGCAGCCTGAGCAGACTAAGACAGAATTCTTAGGTGGTCCCAAAGACTCCTGTGCCCTGGTATACACACACCTTCTCTTGGGTATTCAGTCAAATGCTAATCTACATGCTGCTGTGAATGGATTTTGCAAATGCAATTAAGTTTTCCAAATCAACTGAATTTAAAATAGAAGATTATCCTGAGTGGGCCTGACTTAATCGGGTGAGCCCTTAAAGGGACTGGGTTCTTCTGGTGAAAGAGATTCAAAGTTTGAGAGGACATATGGAGAGGACTACATGGCAAGGAACTGCGGGTGGCCTCTGGGGACTTAGAGTGGTCTTTGCCTAACAACCAGCAAGAGAACAGGGACCTTAGTTCTACAATTGTAAGAAACTGAATTATGCCAACAACTCTGTGAGCCTGAAAGAACCCTCCAAGCTTCAGAAAAGAATTAGCTCAGCCAACACCTTGATTTCAGTCTTGGGAGACACTGAGTAGAGAACCTAACTTGCCCATTCCCAGACATCTGACCTACAGAAACTGAGATAATAAATGAGTGTGGTTTAAGCTGCTAAGTTTGAGATAGTCGTGCAGCAATAGTAATCTAAAACAAGCAGATATAGATACTTGCTCTGGCCTAAAATGTAGAGAAAGTTAAGTATAAATGTAATTTTAACTTTTAGCCTTCTTCTTCCTCAAGAACCGAATACAAAAGTATAGTTTAATAAGCCTTTTCTTTATTAAATAAAAGTTAAATTGAAAATTGTAATTCTTTGTTTATATTTATCCCAAACCCAGAAGGTTTCCTAGAAGTTAGGATCATTGCTAAGTACTCCTTATTCTTCCATTTTTTTCCACAACTTTTCTATTGTAATTATAAGGTTTGAGAATTCAGTCTATCGTTATAAGACATAAAATGGAATTCACTTTCCCAAATTCAAACATATGCCGCAACAATATAGTAAAATAGGAAAACTCCTTGTAATACATTCATATTAAATAATAAGATAAATATATACGATAACTGGTATTCCACTGGTAACAATAATCCTACAAGATGAATGAAATTTAATTGCACCAAATGATATCAATACAAAAAATTAAATGACAAATAGTAATGTTTCTATTTTTGATTTATAAATGGCTATCCATACAATTGAATTTTCTTCCAGTCAAGACTTAAAGGATTTTCTTTTTCTCTTCAGTATTAATCAATGAAGCTTAGTTTCTAATTAATTTTGGAGCATCTGAAACTGAGCTCCTTGGATAAACATATTGTTTAATACTAAGGTTTTTTGTTTGTTTTTTTTTGTCTCAAATAATTGGATGCATTTTATTGGTAGTATGTAAAGGGCCACATTTCAACTATTCAAACACAGAAGGGACTTCAGAAGAAGCACTTTCCCCCGCCAGCACCTTTCCCCACAATACAAAAAAAAAACAATGAACAGCGCCCTTTAGTGGTAGAAGGACAAAATTATTGGTAGGTCAACAGTACAGTAAAAATCTTGCTGAGATATAAATTGGTAAGTACAAAATAATTTTCTCTTTAAAATTTAGAAAGAGTTACGTAGAATATTTCAGAATAATCATTGCAAAATGGATTATGGGGATTCATAGAGTGTTTAGAAAGCCAAAAGGGAGCCATTATATCTGCTGGGAAAAGTAAAAATGAAGGATTAACAGCCTTTAAACATATAGGAAATTAAATTATCCCAAATACAAGTAGCAGCACAATCTCAGCAGCCATTTGTCCTCCAATGACTCTTCCACTGAGATGGAGCACAACTGAAAGTAACCTGATTCTTCAGATAAATGAGATAATTTTAGACACTTACACGACACTTTAGAATCATCAACTCGTTAATACAGCAATATCTAGCTAACTATATTTTATAGTTGAAATCACTAAGGCTCAGGGAAGTTAAGAAAGTAGAAGGGTCAATATTTGAGTAGCACTATCTCCAGTTCCTTAACCCTAAAATGACGGGGCTCATCCATGGTCCACTGTATAGAATGCACTCCATTCTATAACTCACCATTTGCTAGCTGAAAGGTGGGATGGCCAAGTCATTACTGCCTGCGCTCTGTACCAAACTGCATGGAGTCCAAGTCTGGCTTTATCATACCATCAGTGTATGGCCTGTGTCTCAATTCTTTCGTACTTCAGTTTCTTCACCTGTAAAATGCAGGTGGTAGCAGTACCACAGTCAAGGCATTGTTTTGAGGCTTAACTAAGAAAACACAAGAAAAGCGTTTTAGCTGTAATTAGCTGATACTGCATAGATTGGCAAGCTCTTTGAAAAGTTGCAAATTTGGGGTTATATTTAAAGACACCTAGGATGCATACCAGCTATCAACGATGGTAAATTACTAAGGAGAAGTAGACTTTAGATGCAAGCAGAACTTCAACGTTTTTATTCGGCACATTTCAGTATTGTTGGAATGTGTTGCAACAAGCATGTTGTACTATTGTAAAATAGATAAATCAAGACAGAATATTTCAAACCCTGCTTCAGTAATCCATTCTAGCCCCTGGAGCTCATCTTTCAGAATTGCTTTTATACATTTAACCTCCCTGTCCTCTTAACCCTTTGTAAGGATGCCCCATCCTCTCCAAACTAACCTTTTGATGAGACCTTTTGATTATAATCCAGTGGTTGCTGATGTCTGCACTCCCAGAGCGCATCCGCAAAAGGCTTGCATGCTACAGACTCCTGCAGTGTAAGCACGCTGGTGCTCAGCCTGAAGAGGACTGCAGTCATGCACCAGGGAAACCGAGCCACCATCGTTATTTCCACCAGCAACAGAGTACTGAAAGCTGTCACAGCGTTCTGCTGCCTAGGCACTGGCTGTCCATCTGCACTTGGACAGACAAGGAAAGGGAAAACTGAAAAGAAAAGCAAGCCACCAAGCATCCTTCCCAGTGTGGCACTGCTGTGGCACCATAAGCCAGACCAAACCAGAACACTAAAGACCACTGCTGTTCTCCCACTGCCTAGAGGACTGTATACTTTAGAACTGCTGTACAATCCTTGAGCAGCTTCGTCAAGACATTTAATATCTAATGAGCATTTTAATTTTTTTAACAAATAGGCAACTCTTCAGTCTTCAATTTCCTTTGTAAAGTAGATGTGAATTAGCTAGGCTAATTCCAGCTGCTATAACAAGAGTTTATTTCTCCCTTACAATAATCTCTTGTGGATGCTCCTGGGTGGGGGGGATGGCAGGGCTCTGCTCCGCATAGTCCTTCTGGGACCCATGCTGATGGCGCAGAAGAGGGCCTGTTGTCTTCAGTGCTGGCTTCCAAGATCCCCTGGGATTTGACATCTAGCTGGTGGAACAGAAAAGAGGAGTGCTCATGGGAGGTTTTTATGGGGCAGTCTTGGAAATGGTGCCATTACATTTGGTAGCCACACCTATCTATATGCAAGGGAGGCTGGGAAATGTAGTTCATCTGTGTGTCCAGAGACGAGGACATGGATTCGGTGACACTCTCTGCCACAAAAACCCACATATTTACTTGAAGGATTGTGATAAAGATTAAAGATGATATGGTGATGCATGCTTGGCTCACTGGCTACTGGGGAGGAGTGTGAGAATGTAAAAAGAGGCGAGCAGTAGAATGCCCAAGCAGAGATGATAGTGGGCTGAGCTGGAGTAGTCACAGACACAAGGGTTAAGGTGATGGCAGAGCAGACTAAGGGGTGTGAGTTGGGGGCACTCGGGTAATCACTAATGCTGCTCACCAAAAGGTTTCATCACTCTGCCTTTGAGTGTGTGGTCATGTGACTAGTTCAGGCCAATAGGCAGAAGTGACATATATCGCTTCCAGACTGACCTTTTAATTGCTGGGGTAAGGCTGTCTAGAGAGCTCTTGTCCCTCTGCCAATAAACAGCAAACAGTATTCTAGAGAGAACTGGCTCCATCAGCCTTGGTCCTGGAGAAGGACAAAACAGAGTGGAGCCTCTAGGAACCTATACAACATGTTGTTTTGAGTCCCTAGGATTTTTGAAGTTGTATATTACTGCAACATAACCTAGTTTATTCTGACATAGAAACCTTTTTCTCAGGCAAGAGGCATCAGAATGTTGGTGAACAAACCAACAAAAAGGCATTCTCGTCCATTTTAGATCATCGGTTGCAAGAACTAAGGGACCATGCTTTTAAGAACATAAATCATACATCATTACCTCAATGCAAGCAAAGGAAGTGCTTGATGGGCCTTGAATTATTTTAAATACTGATAAAATCAATTTTCAATACAATGCCAGACACACTCTCTTCCTTAAAAAATTATTAGTACCAATTTAGAGAAAGTTTAAAGCTACGAAACACCAAAGGGAGATGTTAAGGACATAAAATGAAAAGTAAAAGAAAAATTAAAATGGGAGAACTTTAGAGGGAATTGTGGGCAGTTGTCAGAAGCATTTTTATGTTGGGGACAAATTTTGCTACTTGCCTGTCCTCTGGGATTTCTAGAACTGACCTGAATTAAGAAGGGCCTTGCACTGACATTCTGATTTAGGGAGGGCCTCCTACACTGTTGGTTGCTTTATGGGCCTCACAGTGCTGTGTCCTGTGGACCAGCATTGTAATGTTTTCCTAACTTGTGCAATTCCATCTCAGATCTCACTCACATTATCCCTCACTGCAGATAACTTGAAATAAAAATACAATGAGTGAGGAACCATGGCTCTTTTTAATATGTCCCCCTTGAGCAAAAGCCATCCATCCAACAGAACACCCTGGTTCTGCTCACTTCAGCAAAATAGGAAGCTCACATGTTCCCAGCCAGCTGGTTGAGCTGCCTAACTAGAGCTCAACAAGCAGGCTATAAACTCCTTAGATATGAGCTATATTTTATTCATCTGTGAATATCACGGCAATTAGTTAAGAGCCTGCTTTGGATTCAGCCAGATTCTGGCTTGAATATTGATTCTACCGCTTAATAGCTGGGTAACTCTGGCAACTTAATCTCCCTAATTCTGTTTCATCGCCTGTAAAATGGGGATAATAATGCCTGACTCCACTCACTAGTGGAAATTAAATGTGACACTTGTATGTAAAGCTTCTGGTGCGGCTCAAAAGTCTTTGTTAAGAGCTTGGAAGAACAGTGGCTTCTATCCAACCAAGGGCATATGTTCTCAGAAGAGACTGTGTAAGTCTCCATCAAGTCTAAAAGAAAATTCCTTTGCCAGAGACTGCAAATGCTATAAAGCTGGGGTTAAATAGTGTTTACCTCAAAGCAAGGGATGGGTTTTCATGGTCTCGGACACTGTTTGCATATTTATACGGGTTAAAATACAACTTTTGTTAGTATATGTGCTGCCGAAGCGAGCATAAATACAACTTTTTGAAAGGAAAAAAATGTTGACGTGGCAGAGTTGCTGGCTTATTTGCTGAATCTTGTAGCTCTTTCAGGGACAGTAAGAGCACCGAAGAGAAAATGTTTAATGATTAACCATATTAATATGGCTGCCTGCCCCTGGGAGTAAAAACAAAGCATAATAATCCCTTATAGCTGTACCAAATCTTTCTCCACAAAACTTTTCACTAGCATCCCTGTATAATCTTATCTCCCATTAAGTCTTTTACCACCCCCACCCCATGCCTGTCCCCAGGCGATTGTGGGGAAGGGAGAAACTGAAGCCGGGTAGGAGACGCCGCCCGGCCGCGCAGGAGGACCCCTCTCGCAGGCTGCCTCCAGCCTTCAGCCCCGAGGCCCGTTCGGGCGGCTGCCAGGAGGGCCGGGCCGGGACCTGGCCGAGGGGGCGGGCCCGAAGCCGCGGCCTCGCCTCCACCGGCGCCGGGCCGCGCCCGCCACTTCCTGGCCGCTCGCTCGGGACGGCCTCGCGGGCCCGGAGCTCTGCCCGAGCCGAGCGCCGCCGCCATGCTGCAGAAGCGGGAGAAGGTGCTGCTTCTGAGGACCTTCCAGGGCCGGACGCTGCGCATCGTGCGGGAGCATTACCTGCGGCCCAGCGTGCCCTGCAACAGCCCGCTCTGCACGCAGCCCGCCGCCTGCCGCAACGGTCAGGGCCCAGGAGGGAGCGAGAGCGACCCGGGCGGGGACGAGGAGCCCCGAGGCCGGGTGCGAGGGGAGCCCTGGACGCCAGGGAGCGAGGGCGGCGGGGCGGGGGTCGTGCGTCCGGTGAGGCGGAAGGGCGCGGCAGGAGGCGCAGCGCGAGGCCAAAGAGGCGCCGAGTCCAAGGCACCCGGGCCTCCACCGCTCCCCGCCATCACCTTCGTCTCCGCTTGGAGACCGCCGTGGGCCGCTGCGTCAGGGGCTCTCCGCACGGGACCTCCCCGACTGCTGCGCCCCATAAAATGAAAAGGCCCAGAGACAGGCGCCCCCAGGGCCCCAGAGGCCTTGTGATTTGGGCTTTCCAAGGGGCCTGGGCGCAGGAACCTGCCCCCTTTCTGCCCTGGGTGGTGAAATGAGGAGGATCCTAGTCGTTGGCCCTTTGGTGAGAGGCGGGAGCCCGGAAACCTGCTGCTGCTGCTGCTGCTGCTGCTGCTACTGCTGTTGTTCATTTTACATTTCTTTGCTCCCCACAAATTAATCTGACTTGCCAGCACGGATGCCTCAGGCATTTATCCAAAGGATTTGTGAATTATCTGGGAAGGTCAGGGGAAAGTTAGATTTAGGACTGCTGTGCACTAGACCTTACCCCACTTGATTTCCAGGCTGCAAGGGTGCCCCATTGAACGAAGAAGGTTACTGGTTCTCTTCCCCCTCGTGGGAGATGAGTGTTCTGGGCCTTTTCAGCGACTACTGAAATCCGCACCTTGGTTTAGGATTGCTGGTTAAGGTGAACATTTCGGTTACTGCTTGTGCGACGAGCTTCCTGACATGGGCTGGGTGGAAATCCTACCAGGGCCCTGGTTTGTACTGAGCATCTTTTCTAGTCAGTTCTGGCCCTTGGAGACTTCTGAGCATGTTCACAAACTTGAGACAGAACCGATTTGAAATTGCTGGACAGAAACAAGTGGTTAATACCTATAAATTTTAAGGGGCCCCTTTTAAATGTGAGTGTATGTCAGTGAGTTAACACAGAAATATTCAGGTTGTGCTGAAGGTGTGTTTGTTTGCCTTAAAAAAAAAAAAGATCAGTCATCTCTTCCACTGGCAACACTATAAACCACGTTGAGGTTTTATTTATCACAGCTTCAGAAAAATGAAGGTGCTGAATTTACCTGAACTTTGGGCCTCTACCAAAGTAGATCTGTCTTGTCGTTTAAAAACTTCACAGTTTAGTTAAGATGGAAAGTTATTTTGCACAGGGGGGCACCATGACATTTAAATAATAATAATAAACGAGTTTGGCAAATGTGTCTAATCTCTTACATTTTGAATTATGCTTCAGATGGGAAACTCTTGTCTAGTGATGTGACTCATTACATGATTCCAGATTGGAAAGTTGTTCAAGATTACCTCGAGATCCTTGAGTTTCCTGAATTAAAGGGAATTATTTTCATGCAAACGGCTTGTCAAGCTGTGCAGCATCAAAGAGGCCGGAGGTATCTGTTTTGCATTATTTATTTATTTATGGCATAGACTCCCCCCACTCACCATACTTTAAAAAAGGTCCCTCATTGCAGGGGAAGGAGAGGAATTTATTCTGTCAGAAACTATTTTTTGAACCAGTTTAGTATTCTCTTTGCTAGTAGGAATGCAGTAACATTGTTTTATATTTCTGCTTCAACATCTGGCCAACAGATCTGACTGTAGATCAATAAACTGCAGTGTCCCCAATATGTGGGTATTTAAGATTCTTAGCTTTTGATTTGCATTTTATAGCAGAGTTATTGCTTATTTCTTGTTGATAATGCATATTATTTAATCTTATTTATAGATATATTATTTCAGAAGCTTATTTTTTTCCTTTGAGAAAAAGAGAGCACTTTACTTTTAAATTTAATATTCCTTTATTGTGGATACAAATTGTATTTGTAGTGATTTATTCAATGAAACTACAAATAACTTGTTTTATTTTTAGGTTACTAGTATTACTACCAACCATAGAAATTGTATTTGCTAAACAAAGGATTTTTGATTGAAATCAGCCTAAAATGCTTGCCTTGTACCTTTTAAACAAATACGTAAAAATTGGTTTTGTTTCATCGGGAAAAGATTTATGATTTAAACTTGAAGACTCATGCTGTATGGAAACAGCATACAGTATTAGAATTATACATCCACCTCTTACCACCGCAAGTTATTTAAAAAGCAGAAACTACGAGTTCATTCTTTTTTAAATGTGGTTTCTTCAGACCTTGGTAGTAAAAGATGAAATGTGTTTATTTGTATATGAAAATGATAAGTTGTTTTTATTATATGCTCAGTTCAAAAAATATATGCATTAACTAGATTGCGTGTAGGTTTTTCAGATAGAATATTTTTAAATGAGCTTGAAGTTGATTTTGTTCAGACACAAAGATATAGATGTTTACACACATACAGGTTTAAATGCTGCTCCAGGTGTCGTATTTCAATTTCTGCTACTAAAATCAATTTGTTGTTATCATTCAGGTTGCTAGTACACTGCAGAGCCTTTTCAACTTCTGTTTTCCAAAATATTTTTAATATTAAGGATTGTTTTAAAAACCAATTCCTGGGACATTCAAAAGCAAAGAATTGGAATTTAAATGTCTTTTCTCCTGAACATTTCAAAAGTAGTTAACTTGATGAAAAACTATTGGTTTTCTATTGCTTTACCATTTCTCTACACTAAATGTAAAAACAAAAGATGAGGAGTTATGAAATAGGCCCATATGATTACACCCTATTTTTCCCATTTGGTAAATACTACTTTTGAGCCAGGCCTTCTGGACCTACAAAAAGAAGTCTTAGTCCCTCTCTCAACAAACCTGTTGTTTTTTTTTTTTATTGGGGTTAGATGCAAGAAGCAAGAAGGTAATTACAATACAGCTTAGATACATGCAGGATAATTTGATATGTACTGTATGCAAAGTGCAGAAGTAAATATGGGGTGTGGGAATTAGGCCAGAAAGCTCTCTGAAGGAATTAGGTTTGAGACTGGTCTTTAAAGCAGGGATAATGAACATGATTGATGAAGAAGAGGCAGGAAAAAGGAATCAGCAAGTTTGGGACTTGGTGCTTTGTCTGTTAAGCAATCACCTGGTATATTCAAGTTGAAACAGCTAAATGACTAAAATGACCTAAGCCCTAGAAAGTGTCATATATTGAAAGCTAACTTTGGAATTAATGATAGCTGTTGAATTCAGAACATCCAGGAGATTTGCTTTATTAATTTGGACTTCCTAAGTGTTAAGTATGAGTCATTTGACTTTTATGTTTAACCAAATGTGGCCTAGCAAAAGCTGGTGGTGTTTTGCTTCATTTAATGTTGGGGAACATTTTGTTTTATTTTTCAGTTCTTTCTTGGAAAGTTTTGAGATGCTAGTAAATAATTCATTCTGTTTGATATGCTTTTAGGAACATCATTCTTAGGAAAGCTTTGTCAGTTAAAAATATCTAGTCTGGTCTACAGCCATGCTACCCTGAATAAGCCCAATCCCGTCTGATCTCAGAAGCTAAGCAGGGTCGGGCCTGGTTAGTACTTGGATGGGAGACCACCTAGGAAGACCTGGTGCTGTAGGTGTAAAACATAAAAAAAATTAAAAATAAGGGATTGTAAGCTGACAAGGTCCTTGCAGTCTGTGAAGTCAGCAGCCAAGAGTTGCCTCACTTTAAAAAAATACATATATCTATATCTGGTCTGGTCTAGTGTCTGGTATAAGGATGCCTTGTTTTCTCCTTTGATCCGCACCCCCTCCTGAATTCCTTCTCTATAGCTTCAGAGTCTCAACAGTACATGTCTCAGTTTCTCAATATATAACATAAGATAGGGATCATAGAATGTTATAGTTGGAAAGTATATAAAAGGCCAACATGATTTAACTCCCCATCCAATACATCAGTGTTACTCAGCATGAGTAATGTTATCAACTTTTTTCTAAAAGAAAAAAAATTCTCAGACACCCAGTGTTAAATTAAATTGTTTTATTGTACTGTTAAATATGATTAAATATAAATCTAGGTATAAATCCTCATGCTTAAGTCTTTAATTCAACCTTAAAATCAAATCGGACCTTCAAATTAAATAAACAAAGCTACAAAATCAGAAAACCGCAAAGAACATTAAGTTAACGTGACAGATCACATTGTTTTATTGAAATTACCAGTGTTGGGTTAATAATAAAAAGACATAGCTCTAATCTGGTTCTATATTTAATATGGTTTTGATGTCAATAATATTAATGCAGAAAATGGCATGTTCACATAAGTATTGTTCAAAACAGTATGGAAAATGTCAAGTTTTTGATCATTTAGGATAGTGACACATTCTGCCATCTCAAATGCTTATTTAATGAGGAGTTACTTGATAACTCTGTGAGGCTGTCTTGTCAACCACATTCATTCATTTATTCAGGTGTTTGTTTTTTTAATTTAACAAATATTTATTGAGAAACTGTGCCAGAAACTGCTAGCATTGAAGATGCAGTAGTGAACAAAAGCAGACATGGTTTGAGGGGGAGACAGGTGGTAGTAATCAGATAATCACACAAACAGACGAAGAACTGCAGCTGTGGCAAAATGCACTGAAGTACAGGCATGTGGCTCCAGGAGAACCCAAACTAGTCAGACTGGGAAAGGCTTTCCTAAGGGTAATGCCTATGCTGAGCTCTAAGGTTTGAGTAGGTGTAAACCAGTCAAAGAAAAGCTTTCTAGGTGGTGAAACTGCTGTGCAAGGTCGCGGGGAGGGGAATTTGGCTCAAGGAACTGGAAGAAGGCCCTGGATTGGATGGTAGTAGGCCTCCTGGGCCTCAGGGTTTTAAGCAGGGTGGGATAACATCAGATTGCTATTTTGAAAAGATTGCTGGGCCTGTTTAGAAGATGCAAGAAGAAAAGAAAACCAGACTATTGCTTTAGTTCAGATTAGAGATGTCGTAGCTAAGAGATAGAAGTAGACATTTCTAAGAGCTATTTAGTAGGTAAAATCTATAGACTTTCCTAAGTATGTGACCAAGAGAATTGAAAACAGGTCCAGACAAAAACTTGTACATGAATGTTCATAGCAGCTCTATTCATAATAGCCAAAAAATGGAAACAACCCAAATGTCAACTAATAATGATTACATAAAATGTAATTTATCTATACAAGGAAATATTATTCAGCCATAAAAAGAAGTGAAATACTAATACATGCTACAACATAGATGAACCTTGAAAATACTATTCTAAATAAAAGAAGCCAGCCACACAAAAAAGTCATATAGTGTATGATTCCATTTGTATGAAATGCCCAGAATAGGTAGATCCAAGAGACAGAAAGATTAGTTAGGTTGCCAGGGGCTGGGGGTCAGGGGAAATGGAGAATGACTGCTTAGTGGGGGTATGTTTCTTTTGAGGGTGATGAAATGTTCTGGAATTCGATAGTGGTGGTGGTGGTGGTTACATAACAACTGTTACTGTAGTAAAAATTATTGAATTGTACATTTAAAAGGGTGAATTTTATGGTATGTGAATTATATCTCAATAAAGCTGTTACTTTTAAAAAATCTATGAATTTAGATAACTAAGGTAAGGGAGAAGGTGTTGTCAAGGATAACAATAAGGGTTCTGGCTTATGTAAGTGGATAATACATTGGAAGAGGTCTGACGGGGAGGAGGTAGATAGTTGTTTTGAGTTTGAAATGTCTAAGGCTTCCAAGACGGCAGTCACTGACCCCGGATGGCATTGCAGTTAGAAGGTGGTCATTCAGCTCGTCCAAAATATACTTCATTAGAAATGTTTTAAGAGTATTGCCTAATATAAATGGAAACATAAACTTAAAATTCTTGTAGAAAACTCAAGGACCTCTGAAAGTAAGTCTACAAGACTCTGCCAGGGTTCTGGGAAATCTGGTCGAAGAAACACAACATTGAATACAGAACTCATTTCCCCTCTGATTGTGGGACGCCTACTTCGAATCCTCAGAGAGTATAGTCAGCAGGGAGAAAGGATGTTGCATCTGTAAATAAGATCACCCATCGACTAAAAATAGTAAAAAAAAATCAAGTCTAAAGAAAGTAAATTCAGCTGTCTCCCTAAAGAAATTGTTTGTAATGTTTTGGTAATAAAGATTTAGAAAACACTTAAGCTAGTCTAGGAAAACTAGGGCTTTTCTCTAAGACTGGAATTTTTAAATTGAATTTTTAAAATGAAACTATTATTCTATCATTTAGGCCAAACTTGTTCAAGGCACTATGATGTTCCTTGCTGGTTCCATACAGGGTACTCATGTATCTAATTCTATCATTTGCACCACCAACTCTGACTAGCAAAAAATATGACTGTATTGTATGTGTGCACTATTAAATTATAACCATAAGCCCACATGCCTACAGAAAAACCCAACTGTCACATTCAGAGTGATTCGCTGTTATTTTCCTGCTTTCCCCATTAATATTATTGTGCCATTTGTTCATTTGTTTTATCTGGCTGATAGATAGCTAACAAATGGAAACACACACTAAAAGTCTAAGGAAAACACATGAGAATGAAACTTAAAATTGAGAAAATTCTTTTTAAGTTATATATTTTTCTAAATATTGGGAAGAATTGTCATTACTATCATTTGGTGCTAAACCTCCTGAGTCTGGCTTATAGATATCAATATTTGAGGAGGCCGGGATTTGAGAATACCTAGGTCTAAAGTACAGGTGTAATAACAAATGCAGTGATGTGCATGAAGACTAGCAAATGTTTATTCTAAGACATTATCTTGTATTTGGATCACTGTTGTCACAAAGGGTTGTGAGTTCATTTATTCATTTGGAAAACGTTTATTGAAGCACCTATTGTGGGTTAAGCCCTGCAGATACAAAAATGAACCATACTGTCTGCTGTCTTGAACATCTGTCCCCTCTCTCCTCCCTTGGGACCTTTGTCTAGCTAACTTTCATTCATCCTTCAGGACTCAGATATTGCCTCCTCCCAGATGCCTTCCCTATTCCTCCCATGTTCTTGTCACATCCTGTACTTTTACTTTAATGGCACTGATCCCACTGAAATGGATGGTTCTGTTTTTTGTTTTATTTTGTTTTTCCAATTAACATAGCTATATTTTTAAAAATTGTAGTAAAATATATATAATGTAAAATTTACCATTTTAAAATATGTGCAATTCAGTGACATTGAATACATTCACATTTTATGCAGCCAATCTCCAGAACTTTTTTCATCTTCCCAAACTGAAACTCTACACCCATTAAATACTAACTTTCCACTCCTCCCTCCCCCATCCCCTGGCAACCACCATTCTAACTTCTGTCTCTGTATTTGACTACTCAGGAATACTCACATAAGTGTAATTATACAATATTTGTCCTTTTGTGTCTGGCTTATTTCACTCAGTATAATGTCTTCAAGCTTAATCCATGTTATAACATATATCAGGACTTCCTTTTTAAAGCGAATGATACTCCATGATATGTATACACCACATTTTGTTTATCCATTCATCTGTCGATGAACACTTAGGTTGCTTCCACTTTTTGGCTACTGTGAATAATGCTGCTATGAACATGTATACTAATATCTTTTTGAGACCCTGCTTTCAATTCATTGGGGTCTATACCTGGGAGTGGGATTGCTGGGTCATATGGTAGTTCTGGTTTTGACTTTTTGGGGGAATGGATGGTTCTATTGTGCTTTCACCATGAGCAGGACTGCTGCAGATGAAGAGCAGCAGCAGTGGGGTGTCTAGATGGTGGCCCCTGAAGGCATTCAGTGGAACAAAAGGCCTGGAACATAGAACAAACATTTGCTGGATAAAGGATGTTTGGTAAGGGAGATAATTTGTAAACAAATAACTGCACTAAGCTCAGGTGCTTTATTAGGGGTGTATAAAATGTATTGGTAGATAAAGGGAGCAAAAATTATGGAGGATAAGATCAGAAAAAAATGGGCAGTATTTTTTCAGTGTTTCATCTGGAATAATAAATTACAGATGTTTATGAAGCCTCTTCTAAAATATTTCTTATTACTTAACAAACAAGTGCTCGTTTTAAAAACTTCATGCATGACAGAAGTGTGTAAAGCAGGAGGTAAAAGTCTTTGCCTCACCACTCTGCTGGGATGACCACCGTTAACAGAGCAGGTAGACTCTTCTCTGTGTATTCCAAGAGGTTTTAAAAATGATTGTAAGTGTATCTTTGTGAACATGGGGAAATTACCAGTTTAATATGTTATAAGCATTTGGGGTTAGGGCAGCTTTTGTTTGCACAAGCGGAATTCTGTTAAGAAAAGCTGCCATTCACAGATAGGAATCTGAATCCCTTTGTTTATCAGGAAATTTTGCAAGTTGCTGTTATTTGATGATTCTTTTTAAGATGGCTCAAAATTAGAATTAGAATTACTAACAAAATAAAATCATTGTTTCTTGGTTTCTGATGTAGTGTTGAGACCACACAGAAAATGGAGTTAGCATTTACTTGGAGAGCATAAGTTGGAGAGTTCTGCCTTTGCTTTAATGAAAAGCCTCATCTTTAAAAAATCCATGGTGGCAGGCTGTTGGTGAGAATGGAAGGCACAAATTTTATTATATTAAATGCCAGTCATCTACCTTGAATAATTTATGTGTTAATTTAATATCTAGTTTCATACCAATCCATTTTTAAATAAATGATGGCTTTCTTTAAAAAACCGTGACTATTCTGTAGTTCCTATTACCTAGACTATTGAAAAGCACTTTATTAGAAACTGACCGATATGAGACTTTGTATTTGATTTGTGACTTTGGTTAGCATTATTGGAAAGATCTCTTTGTGGGAAACCTTAGAACTCTGTTCTCTAACAGATGAAGCTAGTTCTCATTCATGCAAATGAAGTGAATGCATAAATAAAATTTAGAGATAAATTCCCAAGCTTATTTACCCTATGTGTTCTTTTCTAGAGCTGCCAGCAAAAAGTAAAATATACTGATTCCTAATGCCATTTATAGAACAAAGTGAGGTACGAAAATAAAGTGCTAGAGTCTGCTTGCCTCTGTGTTCTCTGTGAGCCTTTGAAGTGGGGACTATGTGGGGCAGCATCAGATAATTATGTAATAAATGGCCAGAAGTCTCAGAAGGGGAATGGGGAGTAAAGAATTTGGATTGATCCACAAACTAATTAAGGAGTCCCTGCCCAAGCACGTTCTAGCGTGCAAAATTGAGAAGCAGCAGCCCAATGGTACTGTGTACACTAAGGCCAAATATTGAATGAGTATTTCTTGAGTTTTAAATAATCAACATTTTTCTCTAAAATACCTCATCTTTTTTGATCCTTAGCAAGAGCTGGCAGTAGATGAGTACCTGCTATATTAGATTTATTTTTCTCCTCTGTGTCACAGACAGTATAACAAATTGCGAAACCTCCTGAAGGATGCACGTCATGATTGCATTCTCTTTGCTAATGAATTCCAGCAGTACTGCTATCTCCCTCGGGAAAGAGGAGAATCCATGGAAAAGTGGCAGACCAGGTATGGCACTGAATTGCTGTGTTTTCACATGATCATCATCTATAATGTCTCCATATTGGCTATTTGGGAGTTGACCTAAGTCATATGCTAAAATCAACAATTATTTCTGGAACCATGATTAATACTGAAATGCTTAATGTGTTAATATTTTAGATATGTCATTTGAATATATAATTGATGGATTTTATAAATTATAATTAGGGACAAATAGACACCCAGAGTAAGTTTGCCCCAGACCTTAATGGCTAGCAGGATCATTCCAGTGATCCACAAGTCATAAATTTAATGCTGGGGGGCGGGGTCCTACTTTTAAGCCAGAGTCATCTCAGTTTTTCTGTTATAGTATGCTCTAATATCCCAACTAGTCTTATTAAACTGAAACTGGTAAGTTCATTCTGGCAGAGCTGTTTTAAGAAGAGCTCGTGGTAGCTTAGATCCACCTAAAAGCAGAGCCTGAAGTTAGGACTTGGTGTGGATTGTTTACTTCAAGGTGATTCCCAGAAGCAGGAGTGAGGAAGTGGGGAGAGTGGGACAGAGAAGGAGAGAACGCAGTAAAAAATGTGTTACTGCTGTGGGAAACAGGCTAAGTCCTGCTGGAAACCTCTGAGAAGCTGTGTAGAGTGTGCCTAAGAAGTCACCTCAAAGGATGGAGGCTAGGGCATTTAGTTAGTCCTCCCTGAGCTGAGGGTCATTCCCCAGGGGTGTTCACTCCATTCAGTGGGCCCTTGAGGGGGGATGGAACTGCCCACCCAGCTGCAGCCAAAGTCAGAGGTGGGCCTAGAGCACTTCTGTAGAGAGCAAAACTTTCAAATGTCCATATAAAACATTTAAATCATTTTTTTCCTTGTAATTCTTTATATAGCCATTAAATATTTAAATTCTCTAAAGGAAAATAACACTGATACATACATAGTGAGTCCTTAATAACAGCCCCCAAATTCCCACAGGCCTCAAAATGAGAAGGGAAAAGCAAATCTTTCTCTTTATTGGGTCACATGTGAGTACTCAGAATGATCACACTTAGCTAACTACACAGCCTCGCACATGATAGGTACTCAGTATATGTCAGCAGAATTTTTTTAAGTTCTAGAACTAAAGGAACCTTACATAGGATCTTAATTTGCAGGAAGGGAAACAAGTTGACTGTCGAAATTTATATACTTCAATGGAAACATAATCCAGTCTTGAACACACATCTCCAGACCTCGACTCTTATTTTCCAATTCAGATTCTTTTCAGGAAAATTTTGAGATATTTTGTGTGATTTCATATCAGACCTTACTGGATTATGATCTTCAGCTACTTGCAGACTAGTTTTTTTTCTTAACCAAAGACTTGTTTCTTCATTTTTTTTAGCCTTGCACAGCTTGTCATCCCTGTGGCGGTATATCAGTCAGCCCTCCAATTAAAAGCTGTTAAAAGATGGCAGAGCCTTGTGTTTTCTAGGCCATATCAAGAAATGAAAAAGGTTGCTGTGGTGGTTAGATGTCTTAGGGAAGAAGATATGTCAAACACTTTCTGATTCATCTTTCTATCCCCCAGAGTACCCAACCCAGGGCATATTTATAATGGGTACTCAGGAAGTATCTGTTGGATGAATAAATGGTTGTCTATATAAACCAAAGAGTAGCAGATTAAAAAGCCAGCTGTGAAGTTCTGAACCATAGCTTGTGTTTGTCTGCCTTGGAGCCTCATGTGCCCTTTGCTCTTCTAGGAGCATATACAATGCAGCAGTTTGGTACTATCACCACTGCCAGGATAGGATGCCAATTGTTATGGTGACAGAAGATGAAGAGGCAGTGCAACAGTATGGAAGTGAAACAGAAGGAGTGTTTGTGATTTCTTTCAAGGTATTTCCAGCTGTTGTGTATTTGTGAGTGCATGTGTGTGTGTGTGTGTGTGTGTATGTGTATTTCCTAAGTAGTTCCCAGAAGACTTTAGATCCCTTTGGCAATACAGAAAAGGGAAAATAAACATTGAAGGAAGACTTCAAGAAGTTCCATGTCTTCATTACTCCCCAACTAATCTTGACTTTAGCAAATCTGGGCAAACTACCTGTGACTATAAGGCCTACAGTATCCAAGGCTTTAGCCCAACAAGCCCCTGTTGATAGTAAACTCATGTTTATAGCTACAGTAATAACAATGTTAGTATTAATGATGATGATAATAGGTTGAATCTTATAAAATTGCCAATATTCTGTTGTTTTTAACCTATAAAATATCGATTTTATATGGTTCTACCTAATAGCAATAGCCAACATTTATCTATGCTAGGCACTGTTCTAAATGTATTATTTCATTTAATTCCTATAACAACCTTTGAGATAGATGTGATCATCCCTATTTTATTGGTAAGGAAACTAAAGCACAGAAAGACTAAACAACTTGCCGACATCACACAGGTAGAAAGTGGTGGAATTGGGGTTAGAACATAGTCTAGCTCCAAAGTTCTTGACCACCATGCTTAACTGCCTCCCAAATTATTCTTTTGAATACGTACAAAACACAGTTTTAAAGGCCAGTCTTGTTTCACCACGGTTCTTCACTCTTCTCCACTTGTGAATGTGCATGGGGGTTAATAGGAATAAAGGAAGGGAGAGATGTGATATTATTTATGTGAAGGCTATCAGATCAACTTAGTGTACAGATCATAGACAGGAGCAGCTTTATCAGTGACAGTTTCTTGGCTGCCTTAACACAGTTCTCCTATTTCTTTGGTACCCTTTGGAAGAGTAAGATGACTGTTAATCTCTCAGTGGATTACTGGTCTCTTCTATCTGCCCAGTTGGTCAGTCAGGTTCCAATGGTTGATATCTTTTCTTGATTCAGAAACTAGAATGAGGCCCTTCATTAACCCTGTCAGTTTACAGAAAGTCTAGTTGGATATTGAATTGTAGATTCTACAAGCGTTCCCAGGTACATGTATTGCTAAAGATTTGCCAATAGAATTTTCTTGGCCCTGCTATAAAAAAGTGCTCTGGCATGCCAGAGAATTCCAGGGGCACTGGATATTAATGGCAGTGTCACTTGTTTTTTCTGTTGCAATACATCATGTCTTGTTCCTGCAGAGGACAGTTGACTAAAATTACATTTTTCTACTTTTTGTGAAAATTACTTTTCTTTGTAGTTCACTAGTATAGTACAGTTTTATTTTGTATAGCATTTCCTAAGCAAACTGTGACCAAGGGCTTTATACAGGTGAATGATAGCAGAAAAAAAGAGATACTGTGACATTCAGATGAGAAAGAACCCCAGAATTTTCTGTGGGGAACAGAAGTTAGATGAGGAGAGAGAAGACCATAAATCCTCTTGAAGAGGTGGTTCATAGTGGCAAAAGTTAATCTTAGTAACTTTTATGCCTTCTCTTTATAAATTCAAGCCTTAGATAAAAGTATTGGGAAATTTTCTGCAAAACCAAGTACTTGATTTAGTATTACGTAAAGTTCATAATTTAGTATTATTTATATAAAGTCCTTAATTTATATATTATTTGCTTAATTGGGTACCTTTAGGTTAATTTATTTTATTCATTTTATTTTGTTTAAAGCCTGGTGCTTTTTTATCACTTCTTCTAATCATTAATGTATTTATTTGCAATTTGGGGGTAAGACTTTTTTTTTTTATCAATACTTTTTCTTTGGCAGTTTCACTATAAATTTATCTTTTTAATGAACCTGGGAAGTTGTATCGTGGCTTATACAACAGCTATCACTTAAGCAAGTGTCACTTGCATAGTACTGTAACAGACTACTGAGTTGCCCGTTTTGTTTCATTCTAATCACATTCTTGTTGCAAGTGCCTTTTAATTTTAACAGTTCACTTTTTCCAGTGCTGTTTACTAATGTTATTTATTAAATAAAAATGCCTACATTTAAACACACATACACACAAAGGCCTATGCAAACAACTTTTACCTGTACCTTCTGGTGGCTTTCCCAGTGTCCCTCACACAATTTTCTTATTTCCGTCTTCCACCATCCACAGCTGTACCACAGGAGCAGTTGCCACTAATCCTAAACAAACATATCCTG
Source organism: Pteropus medius (assembly GCF_902729225.1). NCBI lineage: Eukaryota > Metazoa > Chordata > Mammalia > Chiroptera > Pteropodidae > Pteropus > Pteropus medius. Next base: position 12,178,253 of record NW_024342473.1, on the reverse strand, counting down.
TTCTCCTTAGAAACAGTTAAACCCAGCTTTTACCGAACTTTGGCATCTGTGGCTTATACTGGCGGTGGTACAACAGTTGCTCTTTGTCCTTGTTAATTGAGCAGAGACTAACTGTTGGTGCTCATAAGTGATAAGTGACCATAGAATTGAGGTACTGATGTTAGCACAGATAGAACTTCTGGAAGGACTAGGGAAAGAAAGGAAGCATTTTAAACAGGACCCTGAAATTAGTGAGAGAAATGCTAGAGTTAACAATAAGGATAATTTATTTTCTTTTTAAGTTGTGTAAAGAGAATGTGTGAGACTCTACCTTAGACTTAAAGCTGAGTTAAAATCATAGCTAAATTTGATTTTATTTGTGAGAGTCAACCATTTGGAGTGTTCCCTAGACTCACAGAGTAAGTAGATGAAGCACAGCCATCCTCACCACCCACCAACCTCTCATGGCTGGTCACCTTGGGGTTTTGTCTCAAGCCTTTCTGAAGGAATTACATCAAGAGATACAGTAATATTCAGTAATAGTCTACTTAATCAGGACTCTGACCCCTTGTTTCAAAGCTATGTTTCATACCACGTCATCATACTAATAGCAACATCAGGCGTCACCTAGGTGAGGAGAGGTACTACATCTGTGGGTGTCACAGAAGAAGACTTGGTCCTCGGAAGTAGGACCTATGAAGTAGGTCCTATGAAGCAGAGAAAAGCCTAACACCAAAAAACACTTCACTTACTTGACTTTCCCTGCTCTCTGCTCATTCGACATTGCCAGTGGGTTGGGGTAGGGGAGACATTCCCTTATACACTTTACTCCTTGCCATTTTTATGTGTTTAAGTTTCTTACAAATTTCAAACATTTCAAGGTGGAAAAAAAAAAAGGACGAGAATGCACATGTAGGAGCTTTTCCTGTCCATTCACTCTAGGCCATTATCTGCAGCAATGAGATACATGTAAAGATAGGCAGACTGGATGTGTACGTGCGTGTATGTGGGGAGAAGGAGAGAGAGAGAGGTTTGAAAGGTCAGAGTAACCAGGGAAGTAGATGTGTTCCATGGTAGGAACAGCCTCCCTGAGGTTTATTTGGCAGGACCTTGTGGATTAATGAAATGGTAGAAAATGAACTGGTAATGTGATGCTTGAGAGAGTAATACTCACTTAACACCTCTTCAAAACTACATGCTAGCAGTTCCTGTTCAGGTTTTTTGGTAATACTACTATAATGAATTACTTTCTTCTGACCATGTTTCTCTTGTGCGTTTATCAAATGCAGAATTACCTGGACAGTTTTTGGCCTGATTTAAAAGCTGCCCATGAGCTTTGTGATTCTATCCTTCAGTCCCGACGGGAAAGAGAGAATGAGAGTCAGGAGAGCCATAGGAGGGAGTACCCAGAACATCTTCCTCTGGAAGTGTTAGAAGCTGGCATTAAGTCTGGACGCTATATCCAGGTAAGGTGGTAATGAAGAATCGGCGTCAGTTTTCTTCTCTTCTTTACTTGCCTCCTGTTATAGGCCTCTAATTTCAAAGGCGATTAAAAAGGTGGGTATGAATAAGCCAAGGCTGATGATGTTTAAGGTGCTTTAGGAGTCATTCTTCCAATAGACATAGCTGTCTGGTTGGAGCTACTCCATAGAGTCTTAATTGGGTTACATACTAAGCATTACACGAGTACCCTTGTAAATGCCTCCTGTCACTGGAAAAGAGAATGTATTTTTGAATTAAGGTCTGGAGGTTTGGCAAAATTATAAAATTTGTGAAATTTGGCTTTTCCACTCCTTTGCCATTTTCCTATATCTTTCAAGGGCTCTTTTATAATCTCCCAGGACCCAGATGCTGTCAGGGTCTTGAGAAGAAATCAGATAAAATTGTTACTCAGATTTTAAGAGTTCATGTACTCGTTATGTGTATGGATGCAGTTTTATCACATGCATAGATTTGCGTATCTACCACCACAGTCAAGATACTGAACTGTTCCAGCATGGATTTTACATTTTTAATAAGCCACTCAGATAATTTTTATGCAGGCTGAAGTCTGAGAATACCACACTAACATTCCTCCCTGAAGTGTAGATATTTTGTTTTATTTTATTTTATTTATTTATTTTTTAAAATTTATTTATCTAAATTAGTTTCAAGTATACAGTACATTGGTTAGACATCTATATAGTTCATAAAAGATCCTCAAAATTGCTCCCTCCCTCTCCTGGCCCTCCCTGAAGTGTGAGTATTTTAAATGAGTATACCTAGAATGCCTAATACTTCCAACTTGAGAGTAAATTAAACTTCACAACATCCCTGGGAGATTACTTTGAGGAAGATGATGTCTTAAAGACCACTCATCGCTTAGATGAGGTCAATCCTGACCTTTAAACTTGGGATAGCTAAGAGTAGTTCAAAATGAATGTATGTTCTTGGGAGCAAAGAAACTTTGGTGATGAATATTCTTCCTAAAGACAGGGATCACAGACCTTATAAGAATATTATGGAGATATTTTCGTATAATTTTTAAAAACTACCTTTTGGAGGTAAAGCAGGCAAGAAAGAAATTTTTCACATTGACTTCTGTTACAATTTTAGGGAATTCTGAATGTCAACAAACACAGAGCACAAATAGAAGCTTTTGTGCGACTTCAAGGAGCCAGCAGTAAAGATTCAGGTTCGGTATAAACCTTACATAAATCTCCATATGACTTTTTTATCCCAATATTACACGATGAAGAAAGCAACGTTGAAATTTTCACATCATATATGCCATGTCAGATATCCCCACATACACGGGGTGTGTGGGATCTGGGTTGTTTTTTTTTCCCTAACTTTTTGTCGATAATTTCTGACTTTATTGTCAGATACTATTCTAAGCACTTAATATAGGTATTATTAGTGTTTTCCACCTTTTACACATGAAGATACACAAAGTTACACATGAGGAAACTAAAATACAGAGAAGCACAGTAACGTGCCCAAGATCACACACCTGCTAAGTGGCGGGGCCTGAACCTGCCACTGAGGCAGTTTGCCATTATTTTAAGACATTGCCCTGAACTGCCTCAATGTGCTATATTGCCTTATAGGAATCACTAAAAAAGTAATAAAAATGGGAAAAAAATGTGTAAATGAATCATGTTGTGATAGAGTGGACGTCCTAGTTCTGTAATGACAAGATGGAAAAAAACCCTGACAGTCAAGGAAACATGGCTGGGTTGAAGGAAAATGAGAAGCGATGGCTTTGCTCAGTCTCGCGGTGTCCGTAGTTCATCAGCCTACTGACTACTCCCTGGCTGTGTGGCCCCTGCAGAATTACAGTATAGGCTTACACGATCTCATGCAGGGAACTATTACCTACCTTAAAAGACGATTGAGGGTGGCCCTTATGAAAGCACATTATACAGTATGACATGGTGGCTGGGTTTCTTTATTCCTAACCTGCAGGACGGGAGAAACTTGACTTCACCTTTGAAAGGAGGAAGCTCTTCTTTGTAGGAATGCTAATTAGACCTCAGATATATTATGTTTGAAGTACCACACTGGGGTGGCATCCCCCTTGGCTTCATGGGGTGTCTCTGTACTGCCTCAAACACAGGTTTATTTAGTGACATCCTAATCCATGGGATGAAGGCTCGAAACCGCTCAATTCATGGAGACATGGTAGTTGTGGAACTGCTCCCTAAAAATGAATGGAAAGGAAGAACTGCTGCCCTGTGTGAGAATGACAGTGATGACAAGGCCTCAGGAGAGTCCCCAAGTGAGCCCATGCCCACAGGTGAGCCGGCTGGAAAGTCACCCAGTTACCCATTTTCCTTGTGGAATGTTTATTTTTTCTCTCCTGTCTACGGCCACGCTACCCTGAACAAGCCCAGTCCCATCTGATCTCGGAAGCTAAGCAGGGTCGGGCCTGGTTAGTACTTGGATGGGAGACCACCTAGGAATACCAGGTGCTATAGGCATAAAAAATAAAAACATAAGGGATTGTAAGCTGACAAGGTCTTTGCAATCTGTGAGGTCAACCAAGGGTTGCCTCGCCCAAAAAAATAAACACTTTTTTCCTCTCCTTAACAAAAATACTGCAGTTATTAACGTACAATTATCGTCTCTTTTCCTACATTATCAGATTCCCCTCTCTGTGGGTTTATTTTATTCTCACAAGCACCTAGATATGCTCTAATATCTCCCATCTTAAAACAAAAATAAAAACCCTCTTGGATCCCACATCTCCTGCAGCTATCAGCCTTTTCTCTGCATCAGTTTATGGCAAGACTCAGTGAAACAGTTAACTCTGCATTCTCTCTGCTTCCTCTTTACCCATTTTATCCAAAAGCCACTACATGCAGGCATACCTCCCCTTACACACACACACACACACACACACACACACACACACACACACACACACACACACACACACACAAAATCCTTGCCCTGTTGTCAAGGTCACCAGTGACCTCATTGCCAGCAGTCCTCAGCATCTGTAACCTATCAGCAGCATTTGGCTAATGAACTATATTGCCTCATCTTTGGCTTCTGGATTCTTCTCCCCTGCTGATTGATTGGTCCTCTTCAGTTCCTTTGCTGGTTCATCTAATTGTCCTCTTGGATGTACCAGCTCCTCTCTGGATCTCTTTTTTCCCTGCACACTCTCCCTAGAAGATCTCATTTATTCCTCTTGCTTTCTTTCTCCAGCTCAGAACCCTTCCTTAGCCTCCAGTCTTGTCTACTCAGTTGTCTTATTTGGCATCTTCCCCTGAATGTCTAATAGGCATCTCAAATTTAACATACCTAATAATATATTCCTGATTTCTACCCCAGACCTGCTCCTCCCCAAGTCTTTCCCCATCTCCATAAATGGCAAGTTTATTCTTACAGTTGATCAACCCAAAGATCTTGGAATCACCCTCAACTTTTCTTTCACAAGTTAGCAAAGTCCTGGCAGCTCTAACTGAATTCACCCACTTCGTACTCCACCATTTCTCTCTTAATTCAGTGCATTAGAACAGTGGTCCCAACCTTTTTGGCACCAGGGACTAGTGATCCTATGAGAATCTAATACCTGATGATCTGAACTGGAGCTGAGGCAGTGATGCTAGCGCTGGGGAGTGGCAACAAATACAGATGAAGCTTCTCTAGTTCGCCCACTGCTTACCTCCTGCTGTGTGGCCTAGTTCCTAACAGGCCACAGACCAGTACCAGTCTGGGGCCCAGGGGTTGGGGACTCCTGCATTATAATCCCTTGGTGAGATTTTCCCAGCAGCCTCCTCACTGGTCTCCTTGCTCCCACCCTTGCTCCCGGATAGTCTTTTCTCCGCATCCAAGCCATAGTGATCCTTTTACAAATCTAGGTCTTGCCATGTCTCTGCTCAAAACTCTCCAGTGACTGCTTCTTATTTCTCTCAGAATAAAATCCAAAGTCCTTACCCTAGTCTACAAGTCCCCACCAGCTTGGGCTGTCTTCTGTCATTGTCTTCTTCATCACTCTTCTGCCACATTGACCAACTTTTCTTTCCACCACCAAAAACAAGCTTGCCCCAGACATCCTCACACCGCCTTTCCTCATTTCAAGTCTCTGCTTAAATGTTGCTTTATTGAAAATAGCTGCTATTTCTGACCCTTTATCACTCTTGGTCATCTTACCCTACTTTTTATCTTTCTTAGCAATCATCACTACCTCACATACATTTATTCTTTACTGTTTGTTTCCCACCCCACAGACACCTGGACTAGAAGATACACTCCAGGAAATCAAAGACTTTGTTTCGATATATTCCTTGCACCTAGGACAGTGCCTGATTCCTGGTAGGGGCTCAATAAATGTTTGTGAAAAGAGAAGATAGCACTTTTAACTATTAAAATTTATTTTTCCTTGACTTCAGTCAATAATGATTAAAAGTATTGTGTATCAGACTTAAATGATTTGTATACTTCTCTGTATATTATATAGGGCCAGTTGATCTTGGCTGGTCAGAAAATGCAAGAAAAACTGAAAACGCACAGTAGAGAGCATAGGTTTAAAAAAAGTGAAAATCGTTAACTTTTTCCAACTTATCTATACATGAGATTGATAAGGTAAGGGCAAAAGAAAAAGTGGAACTAATGGATTCTAAATGTCACATCAGGCCCCACAGGAGAAAGGGCATACTGACAATTTTACTTAAAAAATTATCTATCTAAAAAAAAAATCCATCTTAATAATAAAATGCTAGGAAGGCAAATGTTTAAGCATCTCTCAACTTGTGTGAATGTGCTTGAAAAACTGGGACATTGTGTTTCCTATTTTCTTCCTCACTCACTGCTGAACTGGTCAGAGTCCAGATAGGTGACATTGAACCACTTAAGACTTTCTTTTGTTTTGTTTTGTTTTGTTTTGTTTTCCCAAAGGCAGAGTGGTAGGCATCCTTCAGAAGAACTGGCGGGATTATGTGGTGACATTTCCATCTAAAGAAGAGGTCCAATCTCAGGGCAAAAATGCTCAGAAAATCCTAGTTACACCTTGGGATTACAGAATTCCCAAAATCCGAATTAGCACTCAACAAGCAGAAGCCCTCCAGGTAGCTAACATTATTCCTCTACTGTTTTCCTTCTGTTTTTGCTAGCTTTTGAGCAGTACCAGAAAACAATGTTGATTCTTTTATATAAGGGATAAATTATTGATGGCATCTGGCATGCTGAGATCGTGTTTTTTAAAAATTCTAAATATATAGAACCATCTATTAAATAGTCCTTGGTTAATAAATGAAGGCCAGAGAGAAACCGTCCTAGAAAGAACTATGTAAGACACTGGAGAGAGCATACATTATCCAGCTGTCCAACTCACAAACTTTGAATAGATACACTCTATGCCAACACTAACAAGCTTTCTTCTAGCAAGCAATATAGAAATACGATCACTCTGCCTTGGAGGGATGATATAGTGGTACTTCACAAAATCGATTATCTGTAAGGGAGTATAGCACCAGAGAGAAGACATAAACAAGAAAGTCTGAAATTAACCTTTACTGTGGCGAATAGTGTAGGCATCACCCAATTTGATTTGCCTGATGTTTTGCAGTTTCTAAATGAGACACTGATGTAGGGTTTCCCCAGCCAGGAACCTGGTCATTGTGAACTTTTACCTCTTGAAGCCTTATGCAGGCCTTCCAAGGCCAGTTGCAACTATTGTTTTCCTTATCCATGGTTTGCTGGAGTTTGGGGGCATTAGAGTTCAGTTCACATTGATACTTTCTTCCTCACCAAAAGATGTATTAAGACATTAGAAAGTAACTCCCAAACACACAAAATTGAGATTTTTGTTTTGAAATTTAATTTGGACTATGCATAATTGAGTTTTTCTCTTGTATTGCAAATGTTAACTAGAATGAGTTACAATTGGCTTTCTCTAACAGACTAAACTTTTCAGCCCATTTGATGTAAAGAGGTAATGCTTCCCTTCAAAGCACTGGGCCAAGCATTTATATACTATCTGGCAATTTAGTAAAACAAGAACAACAACAACAAAAAAAATCCCACTATTAACAAATTGGCCACTCTCTTTGGAGCTTGATGCTGTTTATCTCGTTTGTTTAGTGCTTCTAATTTACCCACTTAACTCCTGGTGCTGGACTCATGTTTGACTCATGTTTTTTTTTTTCTCCCTTTGTTCAGGATTTCAGGGTGGTTGTGCGTATCGATTCCTGGGAGTCGACATCTGTGTATCCTAATGGACATTTTGTGCGTGTTTTAGGAAAAATTGGAGATCTGGAAGGAGAAATTGCAACCATCCTGGTGGAAAACAGTATTTCAGTTGCCCCTTTCTCAGAAGCTCAGGTCAGATTTCTCTGAGAACTTTGGTCTGGTCAAAGACATTTTGTACATTTTCTTTTTGCCTTTGTCATTATTTGTTTCATCATTGAGAAAGAAAAAATCTTTATACTGTGTTACAACCTACAGTCTAATTTTCCACAGATAATGGAAAATTTCACTCCTCTTTGTGTTTGGACCAGACTGAAGTCAGCTTCAAATACAGAATTAGTTTCCTATAGCCTCACAGCTTTCAAATTTTCACATTTTCCAACTGTGCTTAAAAATGGCATGTCAGTGTCTTATAGTCAGTATACATTCATCCCCAGCAACTACAAGGGTGTACCTAGTTACAGACCCACTGGGTTCCACTCCCTGTCATAATCATTCAACAAGAGGCCTGCAGAAAGCCGCAGGGAGCAGCTTCTTGGGTTCCATACATCGGACCCATGGATCAAAAAAATCATGCTCATTATGAAACAGTTTTTGTAACCTTTACAGAAAACAAAAATTCCATGAACATAAAAAATTAGCTATTTTCATCACTTTGTGATCTTTTAAAATCCTCATAAATCTTGTTTATTATTCTTGCATGACTATATTCACAGTGTGCACATACTGTTTTCTGCTTCTTTCATTTAATTTTTTTTCTATATATTGACATAGCCTACTTATTTTTAATAGTTATGGCAAATTATTTTATATTGATGTACTCTAGTTTGTTTAAGTGTTCCTCAATTGTTGGGCATTTGGGCTGTTTAATTTTTCAGTATGTTACTTCAAACACTTTATAAACATTACTATTTTTTCTTTTTGATCATTTTCTTTGGATTGCAATCTTTAAAGTAAAATTATCAAATCAAAGGGCATAAAAAATTTAAATAGCTTTTGTTACATATTGGCAGATTGTTCTTCAGAAAAATTGAACCAGTTTGCATTGCCATCAAGAGCATATAGGTTTTCTTATTTTCATTAGTTTTTGACAGAACAGTAGCTATAATAGTAAAATATTTTAGAATATTTTACATTATTAAATTTTTATGTTTAACATTAGTTTCTGGAAATTATTTGTTGACTTGTTTCAGCTCTTAGTGAAAATGTTAGAATAAAATAAAGCATGGATTAGACTTCACAGAACTAGAATTCTCTTCTCTTTTAGCATACTTAACTGCAGATTGATGGCTTAAACAGGTAACAATGGAGAGAAAATGCCCTAGATTGGTCCTACCTAAATTATCTTTGAGGAATAAACTTTTTATTATTTGAGACATATTGATTTTATTTTCAGGGCTTGACTTGAATTAAAAGCTCAACTATATTTAAATAAATGGATCATTCGAAATGAAATCGATGTGCTCTTTATAAGCCACCCATTCATTCCTGCTTCAGCTTCCATAACTAAAGAGGCTGGTGAAAGTTGTGGGACAGTCCTGTCAGACTGTAAGAGCCCTCAAGGGCAAGGGACTGTAACTTTCCAGATCCTAGCACAGTTCCTGAAACATATGAGGCACCTAATAAATTGTTACTGATCAAAAGAAGCAAAAAGAGGATAATTGCTAAAGGTAATGGGGAATGAATGGGATTTCTGTGAGGTCACATTGAGAATGTTAGAGAATGGATTTTTGTAGGAAATGTGTGGTACAAGAATTGCTGAATATTTGGCCTCTCATTGTACAGATGTGTGAGATGCCAGTAAACACACCAGAAAATCCCTGGAAGGTGAGTCCCGAAGAGGAACGAGAACGTAAAGACCTGAGGAAAACCCATCTTGTATTCAGTATTGACCCCAAAGGTTGTGAAGATGTTGATGACACACTCTCAGTCAGAACCTTAAGTAATGGTGACCTGGAACTTGGGGTCCACATTGCAGATGTCACACATTTCGTGGCACCAAATTCTTATATTGATATTGAAGCCAGGACAAGGTAATGCTATTTGAAATCAACACCATGGTTATGTATATGTGTCTATAATATAATTTGTAACTATGCTAGTTTTAGATTTTCAAAACAAAGATTTCACAATTCCATATTGAAGATCTCTTCCAGAAAAAAAGAAATTGAGGTCACTTTCCTTTTCCTTTAGAAAAATAGTACCTTGATCAATGTACCTTACCTTTTTTAACAGAAACTTTTCACACATTGTTTCCTTCTAAATTGAAACGGGTTAAATTTTTCATGTAACAATATACTATTTTATATAAATACTGGATCATTACACTCTAATTTTTCTTTTACAACTAAGATTCGTGTCACTTTTTCTTTTTTTATGTATCATTGAGAGCGTATTCAGCCCAAAGCAGTACTGTTTAGGAAAGTGGGAACATGGGAATAGCTTTATTACTCAGTCGGCTGCACTTTATGAAAAACAACAGCCTTCGGGAATTTGTACTGAGATTTGGCCGTTTACCTCACAGCAGTCCATGCAGTCAGCAGTTCTTCTTGTTGCTGAAGGTCATGTACCTGCATGTGTGTCATTCACAGGGCCACCACTTATTATTTAGCAGACCGACGATATGACATGCTGCCCTCCATCCTCAGTGCTGATTTGTGCTCCCTCCTAGGAGGCGTCGATAGGTAAGTTTGTTCATTAATTTTACCTGTGTGGTGCCTGGTGTTCTTGCTTCCAACCTCTTTCTCCTCTTCTTTCCAATATGCTCTACCACCACACTCCCCACCCCTCCTTCCCTCCTGTATCCTCTACACCCCTCTGTGTCACTTACTTTCAGACAGCTTTATTTCTCTACGCTTCCTTTTCCTTCCTCTCCTCTTCTGTCTCTAGCTGTGAGACTGCTCCTCCCTTTGTTTTTTGGCTTTTTAAAGTCAGCTAACATCTGAGAACAAATGGGTGCAACTTTGTATGTATTCTCTGGTTGAGGCATGAAGATCATAAACTTAGGGAGTTTTTCGTTACAGTTAAGTCTATTATCTTTGAATAGGTAATAAAACCACGTAATCTAAAATTCATAAAAGATACTACTTTCCCTCAGTTACCAATTTCTTACAAATTTTTCTAGCTATAATATATGTACACACAAATATGGACATTTGGTCTTTTTTTTTGTAACATTACATATACTGTTCAGCACTTGGCTTTTTTTTAACTTAATGATGTATCTTGGAGATCATTCTATGTTAGTAACAGTTGCTCATCTATGGAAATATGGATTTTTTCTAATCCTTTGCTATTACAAACAAAACTTTACTGAATTACTTAGAACATAAGTCATTTCATATTTTTAAAAGTATAGCATATCTGGAGGATAAATTCCTAGAAGTGGAATTTCTTTGTCAACAAGTATATATATTTGTGTTAGATTTAATCAAATTGCCCCCCAAGAGGTTACAACAATTATATTTCCACCAACAATGCATGAGAATGCTTGTTTCCCCCACAGCCTTGCCAACACAATATATTGTATTTTTTCATTTTCAATTTGATGGATGAAAATGGTATCTTAGAGTGGTTTTAATTTGCATTTTTAACTCAACTACTATGCATAAAGTTAAACATTTTTTATATGTTTAACGGTCATTTACATAGCCTTTCTTTGTGAATTATTTCTGTTCCTTTGCCCTTCTCTTTGAGTTTTTTATCTATTTTTAATTGATTTATAAGAGCTCTTTGATTATTAGGAAAATTAGCCCTTTGTTTTTTATGTGAGCTGCAAATGTTGCATGTTTTTAAATAGAATGATTTGGTAACTAAGTGGTTCTTTACTAAATGAAGTTTTTGCTAATTTCCTTACCACCAAAACTAATATCATAGTTCAGTGTCATTCTATAGGATTTGCTCTTTTTTACTAGAGAGCCCAGTAGGCTTGACTCCCTCTATTAGTGCTATGCTATTCTAATGAAAATGGAGAACTGTAAGATAGGGTTTGTAACATGACATGTGAACTCATTTCAAATTGGTTCAGAGCTCAACAGAACCTAGTCTAGCTTTGATTTAGTGGTGAAATGTTCGGATTGAGACAAAAACCTGTAGCAATGCCATTTCTTTCCAGTTACATTTAGGGTCAAGTTCTGTTTGCTTCAAAAATGGAAGAATTAAATAATGATGTCAGTGTTATTGGTTTTGTAGGTATGCTGTAAGCGTCATGTGGGAATTGGATAAAACCTCCTATGAAATAAAGAAAGTGTGGTATGGCAGAACCATTATTCGATCATCATACAAACTGTTTTATGAAGCAGCCCAGGAACTACTGGATGGAAACTTCAACATCATTGATGACATTCCAGAATTCAGAGACTTGGATGAGAAGAGCAGACAAGCCAAGTTAGAGGACTTAGTGTGGGCAATTGGAAAGTTGACCGACATAGCACGCCATGTCCGAGCTAAACGAGACCGCTGTGGTGCCCTGGAACTGGAAGGGGTAGAGGTTCGGGTACAGCTAGATGAAAAAAAGAACATTCAGGACCTCATCCCCAAGCAGCCCCTGGAAGTCCATGAGACGGTAGCTGAATTCATGATCCTGGCCAACCACTGGGTAGCCAAGAAGATCTGGGAGAGCTTCCCTCATCAGGCCTTGTTGCGCCAACACCCTCCTCCACACCAGGAGTTTTTTTCTGAACTGCGAGAATGTGCTAAAGCAAAAGGCTTCTTCATAGATACACGGTAATTCCTCTTTTGAGGGGGCAGAGGAATGGAAGGGAGTGTTATACACTTATTTATCTTACAGTAGTTCTTAAAATGTGACAGCCAGATCTTTGACCAAAAATAGAAAACTTCTTGGCTCTCTACACTTACTATAATATAGGTATAGAGACTTAAAATTAAAACAAGTCTACTGAGGCATAATTTTGACCCACTATAATTTGTAATACAGAAGGAACCTGTTACCTTTGATTTAATTTCATCTACCTCTTAGGTAAATACAAAAAAATAAACCTATTTATTTCAGTACTTTAAAAACAGAATATTTCAGTGTTTTATAAGACACCATACTGATGGTAAATTTATACCAACCCTTCATAGAGCGAGACGTTTTACACTCTACCTCCAGGATAAAATATTTACCCTGTTAAAAATGATATATAAAGAGGATTTTTCAAAAAATTTCTGTCAAGTAACAGGTGCTAATTAAAATATATTTTATTCCTTTATCAAAATGTATTTTTTTTTTTTTTGCCTCTATCTTTAGGTAATAGTATCTCTTGCTGGTTGTTTGGTGGCAGAGCTCTGTGTGGTGTGTGCCAAGCGCAAGAGTTACAGACTTTCAGACAGCATCTTGTATCATTCGTATTTTACAGAGAGGGAAACTAAGTCTGGAGAGGTTGAGTAACTACAATTTAACAGCTAGCCAGGGCAGAGTGAGAATTTGAATCCAAGTCTGTCAGACTCAAAAGTTCACATAAGTGCCTACTCCGTCATTTTGCTTCTCTGTTCATTTCCCATCTTCCTTTCCCCCTTTTATTTTGGTGGGCTACATTACAGAACTGAGTTATGTACTGTATTATGAGTTTAATTTTTAATATAATTCTATGTTTCTCAAATTGTTATTTGAGAGTAAATAAATAGAATGCTTCCTACCACTTTATCTTTTTAAAAAGAAAAATAATTTAGATTTCTTTTACTTGTGTACCTTAGTTTTAATTTAGCTTTGTTTTTTTTTAACTCTGGCTCAATTCTTGATTTAAAAAAAGAAAAAGTTCATTTTTTGACTTGTACAAGATGTTTAAAGTTAAGAGGGTTAGGCATTCAATTCAACAGGTACTTGACCACCTACTGTGTGCCAAGCATTAGCCTCATAGATATCAACACATTACTCTTAACTACTTAAGAAACGTATTTAGATTCTGACACACTTTTATTGTTTAAACCTTAAAAGCAAACTAGATTTCTAAATTGAAAAGAGTTTCTTCAGAAATGCATCCAAAATAAATTTAACTACTGAAAGATGAAAGTCTTCAGACTTGATGAGTGAAGTGTTTTCCTCAGAGTGTTGACTTATAAATCATTACTGGGGACAAAATTAAAGTTTTTCCATATTTTTGTCAGGTCCAATAAGACACTGGCTGATTCTCTGGATAACGCGAATGACCCCAGCGATCCCATCGTCAACAGGTTGCTGCGTTCTATGGCTGCGCAGGCCATGTCTAATGCACTGTATTTCTCCACCGGATCATGTGCGGAGGAAGAGTTCCATCATTATGGTGAATGATAAATTTTCCTTTGTAGCCATAACCTTGAGCAGATTGCTTAAAAACTATTTTTTTGTTTATTTAGATCATTTGGTTTCTTTTTGAAGGTCTTGCATTAGATAAATATACTCACTTTACTTCTCCAATAAGAAGATATTCAGATATTATAGTACACCGATTGTTAATGGCAGCCATTTCAAAAGATAAGAAAATGGAAATTAAGGAAAATTTGTTCAGCAACAAAGATCTTGAAGAATTATGCAGACATATCAACAACAGAAACCGAGTAAGGGGACTTTAATTTCTCTTACCTATTCTCTCTTTTGCTAAGAGAATATCAGCTTTATTGTATAATAGAATGAAGTATCACATATTCTAGCAAATTCTAGAATTCTAACAAGTGAAATAACATGAAAAATTATAAAGTTTGTCGAGTAGCTCTCAGTACATTTACAAATGTTCAAAAATACCTTAATGTGGATTTAGGAGATTTAACAATAGGTTAGATGTTTTTCCCAAAATGTAGAAATATAAAAGATCATCTATCATCTCACAACCCAGAGATAACTATTATTAACAATTCTAGACAGTTTTTTTAATAAAAATCATACCCATTGTTTTGAAATCTGCCTTTTTTTTACTTAACACATCTGTTCTTGATAGCACACTATGTCAGTATAGTTATATCATCGTTTTAGAAGCTGCTTTGGGTTGTTTCATATTCTTGCTAGTGGCTTCATTCAATACTGCACAACATAGAACTAGCCCATTTGTAATACAGAAAATTAGAAACTACCTAAATGTTTAATATAATTTCTATATCCAATGTTATAGTTCTGTGCTCTGCAGTTATTATAGCCACCAGCCATGTTGTTATGCTATTTAAAATTTTTTAAAATTAAAAATTCAGTTCCTCAGTCTTACTAGCCACATTTCACATGTTCAATAAATGTGTGTGGCTAGTGTCTACACGGATATACATTTTCACCATTGCAGAAAGTTTTGTTGCGCAGCGCTGTTCTAGGCAATCCAGTTTACAACCATCCTTGTGTGTATGCACTTTTACAATCTTCTCAGGTTATTGCCTGGATAAATTCCTGATGATAATGAATTGCTGAGATAAAAGGTATACGTATTGATACATATTACTAAATTGCCCTCCAGAATAGTAGTACTAATTTATACTTCCACCAACAGGATTTTGGTAGGACAGACTTGAAAATAAAGATAGACATAGATATGGATACTTTCTCTCTACCTGAATGAACTATACACAGGTTCTAAATAACAAACTGGTTGCTTTCTTAAAGAATTTTCTAAGACATTTTTGAAGGAATGATATTGGATGGTTTGGTTCCCACAAAAATTGACTTAACTCTAATAGAGAATATTCGTATTAATGGTTTTATAGAATCAAGCCTTTTTAAAGACATTGTTTCTGTGGGACTATGAATTCCATGGTTTTTCTAGGAATGTCAGGGAAGTCTGTCATCATGCTTTAGGGTTGTGTTTCTTCTCACAGGCAGCACAGCATTCTCAGAAGCAGTCTACTGAGCTCTTCCAGTGCATGTATTTTAAAGACAAAGACCAAGAAACTGAGGAGCGTTGCATATCCGATGGGGTTATTTATTCAATTAGAACAAATGGTGTGCTTGTATTTATACCAAGGTATGTTATGTCTAACAAATAGTTAAGAAATCATAGTTAAACTAAAAGTGTTAAACACAAACAGTATGTTAGGTATCATTTATTAAAACATTTATTTTAGCAATTATTTGTAGTTACTATGTGTAAATAATATATAACTCACTGTGATTATAAAAGATTAGAATATCTGTATCAGTCTTAGGATAGGATTTTACTTTCTGTATCAGTCTTAGGATAGGATTTTACTTTCTTATTTAGCAAGATATTTTTTATCTGATCAATGAAATAAGTATTTGAAGGTAAGTCACAGGAAAAGTTGTTTTTAATCTAGAAGAAAAACTAGCATTCTAGATAAGTGTATAAGATCTGCATACTAAGAATACATTATCTCTGGATTTTTATTCTGGCAATGATTCAGGTTTGGGATTAAAGGTGCTGCTTATCTAAAAAATAAAGATGGTTTAGTGATCTCATGTGGCCCAGATAGCTGTTCTGAATGGAAACCAGGATCCCTTCAACGATTTCAAAACAAAATCACCTCTACCACAACAGGAGGAGAATCTGTAACATTCCACTTGTTTGACCATGTAACAGTAAGTCTGTATTTACATTAGGTATTGATTTTAATGTAAAGAACAAATAATGTGATTTAGTAATATGCATTTTCTCTTCTGATAGGTGAGAATATCTGTACAGGCCTCACGTTGCCATTCGGATACAATCAGGCTTGAAATAATGAGAAACCAACCATACATGATACCAGATACAGAACTTTTTCATCAGAGTTCCCTCTTGCTAAAGAGTGATTTAGTGAAAGAAGTAACTAGATCTGTGGAGGAAGCTCAGCTTGCCCAGGAAGTCAAAGTAAACATCATTCAAGAAGATTATCAAAAATATTGTCAAACCAAGGGAAGAAGCCTGTACACACTTCTGGAGGAGATACGGGACCTAGCTCTCCTGGATGTTTCAAACAGTCATGAAATATAATACTCTTCCTACTTCATTAAAAGAGCTTTTTGCCTTATTGAATGTTTTATCAACATTAACGTTAATCTAATTTTGTGTCACCCAATGTTCTAGTTGATTGGAACTAGGTACATATTTCACATACTATGGTCCCCCCTTATCTGCAGTTTCTCTTTCCATGTTTTGTTACCCATAGTCAACCACTGTCCAAAAATATTAAATGGGAAATATCCAGAAATTAACAACTCATGTTTTAAATTGCATGCCATTCTGCATACCATGATGAAATCTCTCACCATCCTGCTCCACCATCCCATATCCATCACATACCAGTGGGTATATGCTACCCACCCGTCATTTAGCCATCTCCGTTATCAGACTGACTTGTGCAGGGCTGCAGTGCTTGTGTTCAAGTAACCTTTGTTTTACTTCATAATGGCCCCAAAGCACAAGAATAGTGATATTAGTATATTTGGATATACCCCAGAGAAGCCATAACGTGCTTCCTCTAAGTGAAAATATGAGTTTATGAGTTAAGAAAAAAATCATATGCTGAGGTTGCTAAGATCTACAGGAAGAACGAATCTATGAAATTGTAAAAAATTCATGCTAGTTTGCTGACACCATTCACATAACTTTATTACAGCATATTGTTATATTTTATTAGTGTTAATGTCTTACTGTTCCTAATTTATAAATTAAACATCATAGGTATGTATATATAGGAAAAAACTGTATATAGGATTTGGTACTATCCAAGGTTTCAGGTATCCACTGGGGGTCTTAGAACATATCCTCTGCAGATAAGGGGGACTACTATGTGTAAAATGTTTTCTCATCAACATTTCATTAAATAAAATATAATTAGGACACTATGGAAATTGATTTTTCAGAAATGAATGGTGACTGTAAGTCAGGTTACCACTTTTTAATCCAGATTTGATATTTGGTTAGGTTGTCTCAAATCAGTTCTTTCAAACCAAGTTTTAATTTTTCCAGTAATTGCTACATTGGGCCATTTGGGTCATCGGCCCCTCTGACAACTGTCAGATTAACTTTTCAGTCACTTTGATAAAACTTAATCTTGTCTACCTACCCACTATTTCATATTCGACTAACCTCTCCTGCTATCCCTAGTACCAGTTGGTGATAGGGCATAGGGACATAGGAAATGGGTGAGGTATGCAGGTAAGGTCTGTTCTCTCAAGCCTCCCTTTCCACCCTCATTTTTCTGAGTACTCCTCGGATGATGAGTTGCATTAGTCTTGCCCTCGTTGGAGACTTGTCCCTGCTAGCAAAGCCCACCACTGGGAAAATAACTCTTTAGTCATCTCAAGTCCAGTTGGTGAGGGTAGACAGAGGCCAGAATAGGCCCTCCTGATGAAGCACTTTAGGTATTGGTTGCATCTGAAGAGACTGGGCTCCATCTTCCAGCTGATCCCCTATTGGCAGCAATAAGTCACAATCCTCTGAGGCTTATGCCTCTTGGCTCCTCATTATGCTCATCCCCAGCAAGCCTAAAGCCACCACCCACCAAACCCCATATGCTCTTATACTCAGCTTCCTAGCCTTTCAACCAAAACATCTTTGTCACTCTCCATCCCTACTTGAAATGAGCAAGATACCCATCCCAACTTCATGGATAGAAGCCACTTTAGCACCATTGCTCTGCCAGTTTTTCTCACAAAAAGCAACCTTCCCATCTCCTAGTTTGTAAAAACTAGTTTTACCTTTCCCTCTCCTCCATGGGAATCTCCTGCCAAGAACTAGATAGACCTTTAAACTTGGTTGTCACTGTGGTACTTTCTTATCTGTAATTACCCCTCCACCAAGTTGATAAACTCAGGCAGGAAAAATTCCAATCAGGTCCTCTCATCATCTGGCCCTAACACTTCTAGCTTCATATTCATCATTCCCAAATCTTATTTCCTAGATTTTCATTTCTGTATCATTATTATACATGTACTTCCCAATCCTTGGAATCTCCACTAACTCAATGGTCTCTGATGAATCCTCTGTAGGTGCTCAGTGTTCCTCATAATACTTTGCAAGTTCCTTTTCAACTGGCCAGTAGGTACCAAAGAGCATTTGAACCTCCCTAGCACCTACAAACAAATACGGGCCAGTAAATATATCAACCTTTTCATAAGTATTAAAGTGACTCCTCAGAATACATGAGAACATATATAAAAACCTTAAATGTTTAACCCAAAGTGTAAAATGCAGAACTAAACAGCAATGAGAAACTTTCATAAAGCCTCTAGAGACAGTTTGTAAGATTTTTTTTAATGGACAATATTCATTATATATTTACAACTTAAAACACCACTCAATTTAGGGAAAACAAGGCACTCAATAGCACCCTAGCAGCAGAAACTGCTTATTAACTACTAATCATTGTTATGAAGTCATATCTATATAAACACTAAAGAGAATAAATAGACTTAACTAGTTAATAAGAAACAAGCATTATTATAAATCTCAGATTTTAAACAGGAATCTGTAAAGGTTTCACTACATAAGGATTTCAAACCAGACAAAATACACAGTAATCTCAAACTTGGACGATACCAAGTTAACAGACATTCTCTTGGTTGAGGCCTATCCAACCTCAGTGACATTTCTGGATGAAGCATAAAGGTACCGCTGTACATTTTAAAAGGATTGGTCCAGTTGTGTTTTCTCTATTTTTAATTCCTCCTCTTCATTTACAGTATTAGCAGCAGCATCATTATGTGAATTGTCTAGAATGTTTTTGTTAAATCCATCTGACTCCTCCTCTTTTTGTTCTTCACCTATATTATCGTCTTCAACTCTCTGTGCCCTGGGTGTGTTCATTAACAAATCTGAAAGAGAAATCATTATTACACGTTATAAGCACCTGATCCTGAATAGAAATGACATCTACGACCACTGTAATTGTTAATTATGACCACTTTCTTCCAAATAAAGCTATTTTTATACATGTATAAAATCCATTAAAAAATGCAAGTCTTGAAAAGACATGCAACGGCAAATGCAACGGTTCTCATTCAAAATCACTACTAGATGGAAGTTTTTAAAAATCAAATGCTCTTAGCTGTCAGAGTGATCTATAGTAAAGAAAATATAAGATAGTTATTTCTATTTGGGCAAATTTTAAAGTTGTATATTTATGTCTACAGCCGTGCCACCCTGAACAGGCCTGATCCTGTCTGATCTCAGAAGCTAAGCAGGGTCAGGAGGCCTGATTAGTACTTGGATGGGAGACCACCTAGGAAGACCAGGGGCTGTAGGCGTAAAAAATTAAAAAATAAGGGATTGTAAGCTGACAAGGTCCTTGCAATCTATGAGGTCAACCAAAGGTTGCCTCACCAAATAAATAAATAAATAAATAATAAAGTTGTATATTTATAAATAGAAGATGAGCCTTAAAATGCTTATTGCTAGATATACTTTGATGACAGCAAGGAAGATACTGCTATTAACAACAGCTGTATCTTCATGTAATTTTTCACATGGTAGTAATAAAGCATCTATTTGTAAATTTAAAAATTAAACTCATTTCATGATAATGTCAATTTTCACTTGAGAATTTTATTATGGGTGAAACTTGTTTTATAACATGGTATCTTCACTACTTATTATAATTCTTATTTTCCTATTTCAAAAGGAAAAACTGGAGTAGAAACTGAAAATAACATGTCATCCTGCTTCATTCAAAACCAATTTGTTTTAAAAGCTTGGCTGTCTAGTTTCCAAACCCATAGTCTGTTTTAAAAACAGCAAATATTAAGGCAGTTTTAACAGAGAGAAGGGACTGTAACAGATAAACTGATAGCTCACAACAAAAGTGACACAATGCAATTAAAAAAACATTTTAGGACATTCACATCATAGCAAATGGCTCTAAAATCCTCGATGGGTGCAAAAGGCATTTTATATGTTTAGGAAAGTACCACGATAATTAATGCTCATAATTATAATCCTAAAATTAAATTGTGTGTCACACGTTTTAAGTAGTCAAGGAAGGATATGATTTTGAAAGATTCACAATCAATTTTAAATGATTAAAATAACTTTTTAAGAGGTACTCAGCTACTCAGAAAATCATCTTGGACTGTTTATTCTTTGAGGATTCCAAATAGCTAACACACTCACTATCTCTCTCTCAAACGTACATAAACTTAATATACTATATCATATTTCTATCCCTAGAGGTATTTTATTTTGGGAGATAGTAGAGAAGTTAAAATTTCTAACATGCCCTTGCTATATTAATGGCAGCACATAAAAACCAGCATAAAATTTACCATTTCCTAGGGGCTGACTATTACTCAGTAGCTTTGCCTGCCTTCTTTCCAAGGCCAGTTGTTTATTTCTCTCAATTCTTTGTTGTTGCTCTTCAGTTAGGCTTCTACTTGACTCAGAAGCAAAATTTTCACTTTCAGATGAGTTTATCAAAAAGGGATCTAATTCAACAGCAGTTACATCATGGCCATTATTTTCCCCCACTTCATCTGCAGTAGAAAAAAAAAAGTGAGTATATCTCTAGTATTAAAATAGTTAGAAAAAGAGCTTATACAGCTATTAACTGAAAACCAGTTTAAAGTGACAAGGTGCAAACCAAAACAATTTGTGAGGTATGAGAATGTTACAACACATGCTTGATTCAAACAAGTAAAAGGAATATTTAAAAATCACTTTAAAGAGGCATTTTAAGTCAAATGGAAATACTAGTTTAAAAATATGCATGAACGGAAAACAAAGGTTCTTAGCTATGCTTAGAAATATTTTATGATTGGTCTAATAAAAGAACTTAAAGAATCCAAAGCATATTGTTTTACATTGAACAAAAACATTTTAATAGCTTGTCAGTGTCAGTAATAATTTTACATAAGGCTATTTTTTAATAGGGTAAAACTCAGACACAAAGTGAAAAAGGAAAAGAAATTTAGAGATCTGTGGACATATTTCCAAGTTAATTTTTTAAAAAATTCAGTGCTCTCTACCAGTTATCGCCAAGTAGGATATCACTAAAATAGTTCACAGTGATACGGAAAGTAAATATTAGATCTTCCATTTATATTTCACTTAAGAATTAAGAAAAAATAAGTATTACTAACACACATTTAAAATAAGAACTGGAAGTGACAAACTATCACTTATCCATACGACAGTTATCTGGGCTGTAAGCTACCTGAACAAAGGCAGCTCCACACTGAGGAAAGGAAGGTTAAGCCCTCACTCATTTATTAATGTCAGCATATTGCGACTTACAGCTGATTCTGACTGCCCCGTTAAGGAGACTGACAGGATAGATCATTTCAACCAAAACAACCCCAACAAAATGCACAAGTGGTAGCTTAAAAGATTTTTGCAAAATAAAACACCTGCAGGTAGAAGATAATACAAGGCCAACCAAGAACAAAGAAAATGGCAAAGCTGACATTTCACTTTTTCTACAGCATTCACATTATTGGGTTTAAAAAAAATGATAACCTCATCATATCTGACAAGTAGGCAAAAAAAATTCATATTACCAAGAGCACCATTTGAAATATGAATTTATATATACCATCTTTGTCCTATGTATTATACTGTACATTGAAGTATTAGCTAGTGAGAGTAAAAACCATCACAACCAGTAAAACATTTAAAACATGAAGACGAATATTTACAGTTATTCTAGTAAGGTTTAAAAATCATGACATTCAATCCAGTCTTTTACAATCCAAACCCCTTTTTAAATTTCTTCCTTAATAATGAAAGACAAAAGGCCATATATTTTTCCTTCCTGACACAGAAAAAAATATGTTTCAAGAAATTAAAATGCATTCCTTTGTAAGAATATACTGATGAAGTATATGTAGAAAACATTGCTGGAGAAGAAATAAATATTAGAACTAATTATACAACATATAAGGTTTCTAACATGCTTCACCTTATAGGGCTTACAGGATTCTGAATTAATAATAATGAAATAAAAAAAGAACTATTATTTTTTTGAGCCATGAAAGATATCATCAGTAGTAAATGACCTCTTTAATACAAACAACATTTTATGGAAAAGCAATGTGAACACAACCACTGATGGAGCTTTGACTAGGATAAAAATGAGATTAAAAACAAATTAGAATCACACATGAAATTCACTCACTGCAGCATTCATAGGCAAGCTATTGTGGCAAAGAAGCCAATGCCAGAAATATTCGATGTACTGCAGGATGTTATCATTTTGGTACACATAAACAAATAAGAAAATTTAATAATAATTAAAGGAAATAATTGCTATGGGAAAAAAAGCAAAAGAATCAAGAATAGGGAAGGGGTGCAATTTTAACAGTGTGGTCGCAGAGACTTCACAGAGTTGACATTTGAGCACAGTTGGAAGACTTAAGTCAGAGAGCTGGCCATTAGATTTGCAGATTTGGATGTGGGAGGGAGGACGGAAGACAGTGTTCAAGGCAGAGTGAAAGAGTGCAAAATCCTTAAGACATAAATGTGCCCAGAAGATTCAAGGGACAGCTAGGAGGCAAGTGTGGCTGAAGCAGTGTGGCAAGGAATAGCAAAAGATACAGTCAGAGAGGCAAGAGGGATGGGTGAGGACACAGGAACAGACTCTGTAGAGCTAAGCCAAACATTATAAAAATTTGATTTTACTTCGAGTGAAATAAGGAGCCACTACAGGGCTTTGAGCAGAGGAGTGACATGACTACACATTTATTAAAAATAACACAACATAACCCCTGTTTAATTTTTAAGAAAATCAACTGATTAAAAAAGAGTAAATATTTCCTAATAAACTCTAAGAAAAATCCTTGCATAAGTGAATGAGATTAAAAAATGAATACAGAGATTTATTAAGTACAGTTAATGATCTACTTACATTTGGTTTTATGGATCTTAGTAAGGTAAAACCAAGATTTGGGGTAGAAAAACAATCTACAAGAGTACTATCAAATCACTGATCAAGAAGTTCTAGCCAAGATTTCTAGGGGAAAAAAAATCTGGTAGAAAATTCAATCATATTGTTCTCACTTTAAAACTGTATAGTAATGTTTTGGTGACAACAAAAATGTACATTATGAAAGGTACAGTAGTACATGTATTAATAAAATAAGTAAATCAAATGCTCAAAACATTTTTATTGTTGTAGTGCCTGATCCAAAAGATTTGAAGACTATTCTCTTAGGATACAAAGAAAACATTCAACAACAAACAAGTCACTCTGATGTAGGCCTCCTCTTTGTACCCTATAATATTTCAGCATGCCTATAATTCCATGAATGATCCCTTGTTCATTTACTCCTCTGCAAAATGGCTCTCTCTATCCAAAATCATCTCTGCCTGGCCTCTACTGCTCATCTATCAAATACCTGTGATCCAGCTCCACTGTGAAGCTTTCCCCTCCCCTAGATGAAACTATGCTCCTTTGCACCCTACCCCTATCCATCTCTCTCATTACAGCACCTATCAAACTACTGGCAATGTTGTATGTCTGACTTGTTCATTATGTCTGTTAGCCCATGAGGCAAAGGGTCTTATCTTACTCATCTTTATCACTGAACCTCTGGCACACAGTACACAATTCAAAAAGTACTGCTAAATAAACTAACTAACCCAGTGGTATATGCTGTGAGACTTAGTACTATAACTAATTTCTCTCCATGCCATCGGTACATACCATATATTACCAAAAAATTAAGTCTTGGATTATTTAAATGACACTCCTTCGTACTTTCAAAAGCAATTTATAAATAACTTTGGGGGACTCTATTTGGAGCCTGTATTTTCTACTACATCTATTAAAAGTTTAAAAAACAAAACCAAATAAACGTGTATGGAGCCATCGCACAGAAAATCTGATAACTATACAGACACTGTCGGCAGGAACCATGTTTTGATGTACGTGACTGCCTATGGTTGCATTGTACAACTAACAAATGCAATCAATACCAGGAACAGTCACATAGGTCTTACCAAAGTCCTATATCCAGGATCTGCACTCTTAAGTGAAATGTAAACTATTTCATCATCAAATTTTTCCACCTAATTCCCCAGAGCCACTTTTAATAGTGTACATGTATATGAACACAATCTTATCATATATTTTTACTAACAAGCACTACAAAGGATTAGTCGGTCACTATCAGAGTTCTTTAATTTTATACTCAATATAGACTAAGAACCTGCTCCTGCAATACTGTCTACCCCAACTAAATCCATTTCTAAAAGAAAAATTGTTATAAAGTAGGTAAACCTATATTCTTACCATTATTGCTAATAAAATCTTCATGTAAAATAGGGAGATCAAGTCGAATTCGTTTTAAACAGGTCTGAAAATAAAGAGATATTTTTACAATTTCATTAACAACATTTAGGGGAAAATGGTTATTTATTCAATTGTTTCAAAAAAGCTGTTCTTCAAATAACTACCAATTTTCCTTCTCTCTACCAAGACAGATTTCAAAATAAAGACCCCAAACAGCTACTTAGCCTTAACTAAATCTCTCCTTGTACTATTTAACATTGTGAATATATTCATAATAAGCACAACACCTACCTGAACTTCCTTTTTGTTTCCTAGGTATTCAACTCTGTCAATAAAATCCTCGAATTGCAGTTTAGGGAATAGCCTGTGTGCCCAGTGCTCCATGTGTCTGATTAGTGTTTTCAAATCTTCAGCCTGGCACATAAAAATAAAAATGCTAAATAAAAACCTCATTCTCAGAACTGACCCTGTCGGCAGATTTTAGAATTGAATAGTAATGTCAAAGTCACTGGTGTCATTTTACACTTATCAGGTGAAGAAACTTTAAAAAGAAAAATAATATTAAGGGCATAGAGGATTACAGTCTAAAAGAGCACTGGATACAGACTTTTTTTTAAATCAGAGGAAAAAAACATGAAAACTTCATAAAAGTTAAAAAATAATCACGTGTATTTTCAGAATTCTAAAATAACACTAAAAATAAACTTTAATAAAATATGTCAAGATATCTTTTAAGAATAACTAAGAATAACTAAACAAAGTGGCAGGTGCCTAAATCATATATGGAGAAGAAAGTATTGAGAATTCAGCACTGTGAAAATATATTCAGAAATCCCAAGGGCAAAGTACCAAAGACTAGCAAGAATAGTTTAAATGTTCTCAGACCACAATACCTGTCTATATTTGAAATTTCGACTTAACATTAAATTTTTTTAAAATTAAAATGAAAAACATGTTTAATAAACTGGACTAATGAGGAAAGTTCCAAATCCCTGGTTTTACTATAAAATACTTTATTCTTCTCTTAACAGTATTTTAAAGTAGAAAAATAGTTAAAAGCACATGCTCTGAATCAGACAACATAGATTCAAATCTCAATTCTACCATTTAACAGCTGTGACTCTGAACAAATGACTTCTCTGTGCCTTTTTCTTCATGTATAAAATGAGAATAATATATATACCTCATCAGGTTATTAGGAAGATTAAGTAATACAAGTAAAGCACTGACACAAAAGTGAGCACTCAAATGTTGGCAATTATCGTTGCTGTTATTTCATCTTGTCTAAGAAGCCAATAGTCAAGACAATCAACTCTACCAATAACTAAACATGTGATATTGAGAGTGTAATGTCTTACTATTCTCATTCTGATAATACAGATAGAAGTTTTTTAAAAAATTCAATCACCTAAGATCATTTTCCAATTGTTGGAGATATGTGGTCAGCCACGTCACAATGTCATGTTAGACCCAAGAGACACAAGAATAGAAATACCTAAATACAGTGGGAAGTCTCAAGTCACACATAAAGAAAAAAACAATTAGGATTCAACCTTGTGAGAAAATAAGAATTTTCAAGGGCAAAGTACAGAAAACTAGATAAATTCTTTCGGAGCCCACCTCACCCAGTGAAACAAAATATCTCTGATATCTGTCTATCTTATTATGAAAATGATGAAGACTTCATAAATTCAAAGCAAATTCATCATTTCTACCTGAAAATTTCAATAAGGGCAATGAATTAACTGAGCTGGGTATAGTTATAATAAATCTGACTTACATTTAATTTTGTGGCAAAATAGGACACAGAGTTATTTATATTCTCTTCCTTTCCACCGAAGATGAGCAAATGTATAAGTTTTCGGCCTCCTAGGTTTGAATTCTTGGGATTATTTTTGACTCCTTTTTCACTTCCTTGTATCCAATCAACTACAAGTACTACATGTTGTTCACCTTTTGACTACCCTATCCAAGCATTTTCACCTCATACCACTCACTGGTAGTGCAACAGCCTCTCAATTCTTATCTGCCTCCCACCTCTTCCCTCTTTCCAATTATCCTGCATACCACACCAAGATGGTGCTCACTGGTGTATTAACATTATTCTAGCCGAGCTATAAAATGGGAAATCTAGACTCTGCCCTAACTATTGGTACTGGACACTTAAAACTCTAAAACTTAATTTCCCTAATTGGATAATGGTACCAACATCTACCCGACAGGTTGAACATTCAAAGAATATATTTGAAAATACTTCATAAACTGCAAAACTCTATAAAGATAGCTGCAAAAAAATTATATCTACACTCTACATGATTCAAAGGTAAGAAAATTTTTAAATGTCCATTTGTTCAGTGATTGACAGTTCTTAAATGTCTCCATTTTTCAACAAAACTTAACTGATGCCTATTATGAACTAGGCATAGTACCATATCTGGAAGACACAAAGTGATCAATACAGGCAAAGTCTTTGCTCTCATGAAGCTTAAAATCACTCTTTGATGCAGACAAATTTTCTCCCTCAAAATTATAAAGTACAAATTCAGGCTTACTGATTCAGATGTGATTTTCCAAAAGCTATACTGAGACAAAACCAAGACTACAAAGCATGTTTTCTGATTTTTCAAACAGTGCCCTTTCCACAACATCCTAGTTTCTCAAGAGATATGATGATGAATGATAGTATCTGTGAAATATTCCAAGATTCCTAAGAACATGAAAGCAGGCCTACTTTTATAAATACAGTTGGCCTTCCATATCTGTGGGTTCTGCATCAACCAAAAGCAGATCAAAAATATTCAGAAAAAAATGTCACATTGTTGCTGATGTTGCTATCTAGTTAGACTATATATGATGGTTGCATCTGTACTGAACATATACTTTTTTCTTGTCATTTCTTAAACAATACAGTTTAACAACTATTTATATAACATTTACACTGTATTAGGTATCATGAGTAATCTAGAAGTAAAGTATGTGTGTAGGTAAAATACAAATATTATGCCATTTTTTCTATAAGGGGCTTGAGCATCTGTGGAATCCACAGGGGTCCTGGAACCAATCCCCCCCAGATACAGAGGGATGACTATTTTAAAAAACAAAGATCTAAAATAAAAATCAGACATTTCTTACCTCATGACCTTTACCTTTGAATTTTGCTGTATCAAACACATGCCTTAATGCTGGAAGCCCTCTCTCTGAAATTAATCTGTGAATAGAAATATGTTTTTAATTACAAGTTTTCTAAAGCCATCAAGGCCAAACCAAGACCATAAAAAGAAAAAAGTATTACCCACTGACATGAAAATAATGTCATTAGAAATATGATCTCCAAGTCATTCCAACCAAAAGCTTATCAAATAAAAAAAAAAATGCAAAGAAAAAGTATAAATGTCTAAGGAAATAGTAAATGTACCTCTGAGCATCTAGCTTGGGCATATTCCTTTTAACTGTTCTCTTTGGAGGTACAAGAATAGGTGTTCCTCTTCCTGGCTCTGGTAAAATATACCAAGATTAATATTAAATAACTTAAGCCTCATCTATAAAATGTAGCATTTCTAAGCTGATAGACAAATAAATGAACATGGACATTTTTCTGGAACTCTATACAAACCTTCATCAACTTCAGCTCCTTCGCCATCTTCTCTCTCTGGAGAAGCTGGAGGTGGGAAAGGATTTGGAAAAGTTTCATCTTCTACATGTTCATAATCTGGTAGGTCAATCAAGCTATTCTCCTGTGGTTCCAGCATCTTTTCCTATGGGGAAAAAAAAGTAAACATGTTTATTCATCCAAGTAGTCTTCATATTACACAGTTAAGTTCCACCTGCAGCAAAATTCACGTGTTTCAGTCAGCTAAACCATATTTGAAACTCACACATGATGAAAAGAAGTAGAGACTATAATAGTTATGTAAAAAAGAACTGGGCTAGAAATGGAAAGAACTGAGTTCTAATGTAGACCCTACCACTAAACAACAATATGATTTTGAACAAATCATTTTACTTCTATTGTTCCATTTCCCCTAACATAAAATGATTTGGACTTTTCAGAGGGCTTTAAACCATGGTCCAAATGAGTATGAAATAGACAGGGTACAGGTACCTCATCTCCCACTTCAACCAGAGCAGCTTTTAACAAAAGTCTATTTACACACTGATTTTCTAGGTAAGATTTCATTTGAAGTATCATTTTACTTGACCTCTTAGCAACATCTGACACTTTTAATCAGTTCCTTTTTCTGGAAGTGTTTTCATTGGCTTTTGAAACAATACTCACCTGGTTTCCCTCCCTTTCCAGACACTCCTCCTGGATCTTCTTTGAAGATTCATCTTTCTTCTAACCTAGTAAGTATCCAAGATTCCATCCTAGGTCCTCTCTACTCATTTACACACATGGCTTTAATAAACATTTACAGATGACTAATTTTTTAGTGAGTCAAATCTGAGCTCCAGATCCCTACTTCTCATTTTATAGCTCTTAAATTTCTCAAAAGCACCTATAACTTATTATGTGCAAAACCAAATTTCTACTTTTCCCAATTCACTGAATGTCATCTATCCAGCTACGCAAGTCAAAAACCTACAAGTCATCCTTGACACTTTCTTTCCCCTACCCTACATATCCTGTCCATTTTAATTCCTAAATATCCCTTGGATCTGTCCATTTCCCCCTATCTCCACAACCACTTCCTAATATTTCTACTTGGATTACTCCATTGCTCCTATCCACTTCAAACTTGAACCTTTGGAAATGTAAAGCTGACCACATTACCACTAGGTTAAATATTTCAGTGGCTTCCTACTGCTCTTAGGATAATGATAAAACTCCAAGGCCTTGCATGGTTTGGTATCCTACTTCTCCAGCCTCACTTAACACTACTCTCCATGCTCTTTTCTTTCAGTTTTTTTAAAGAGCCATATTCCTCAGACTTTTGCAAAAGCTGTTTCCTATCTTGAAGGCTCTTCCTGACTTTCAGATTGCAAATATCACCTTCGCAGAAAACTACCCCAATTTCCCTAAATTAAATCCTCTTATAAGCATTCAAAAATGCATCAAATACAAGTTTCATAGCACTAACCCAATTTCAATATTAAGTTCTATTTGTGTGATTATTTGATTAATGTTTGTCTCCCATACTAGACTGTAGCTCTAAAAGGGTAAAGAAGCAAAAACCATGTAGGTCTCTTTGTGCTTCACCACTGTATCCCCAAAGCTGGTACACAGAAGATGCTAAATAAATATTTGTTGAATGAAGGAAGAAGAGAATTCCAAAGCTTCCCCAAAACTAAAACTACTGGAGTTAGGTGATCTCTAGTCTCTCCAATTCTAAATTTCCATGACCGTAAGTACATAAAAACAAAACAAGTATCAACTGCTGATGATGACCCAGTGTATCTTCAAGTAAGGCTCAAGAACCATAGATTTTCAAAATTAGAAAGGCAGTTAGAAATCATATACTCTCAAGCAGTTTCCTATGGACAATAAATATAGTTAGCCCCATTCTAGTTAAGGCCTCTGGGAAGAAATGGGGTTCACACCTTTGAGGCCAACAGGGAGCTCTGAGTTTGATGACAACGCACAAACTATATATAAGTGTGGCAAGATGCAGCATAAGGTACTAAGCATGGGATGGGGCTTGTCAGTAAATTGGTAGTGAATAAGATATCTCTATCTTTCACTTCCTGACAATGGTTGCATACTGTCTCTTTTCAGACATGGATGAAATTCTCTTGACTTCTTCCTCTAGTCGTCAAGCTCCCAGAGAAGTGAAGGTAACAATGGAACTACTGTTTGTTCCCAGACCCTTAGGTGTCCAATGTACGTTTTCCAACTTATCAAAAGAGAGGCCCCTTTCGCAAGGGAAGTCCTACCAGATTGACTAGATGTACCTCTTTGCTAACCATCCCTAAAATCACTAAATTCCCCGTCCCATCCATTCTCCAACCTTCTCATCGTCGGTCTCCTGCCTATTCTCTCACTTCAACTTCATTCATTGAATGTTTAGAGGCCCCTGGACGGAATCTGGCCACGTAACAATGTATCTGATACACATTCCCTCCCGCTTAAAGGCTCGGTTTAGAGATAGAGGCCGACCCGAACCATAAACAAGTAAAAGAGCCCGCCCCCTTCCCCACCTGCCTCCTCTCCCCGCAAGGTCGTGGGTAGTCAGGCCTCTTCTCCTGTTCCGCTCAGCCCACGTCCGCCTCAGTCCCGTCCTCCAGCCTCTTCACTCCCTACCTGCGACTCCTCAGCACCCCGGCTGCCCAGCCTGACTCCCTTGGTTGTCTCTCCCCAGGAATTTCACTCTCCCGCCAGACCGCTCTCACTTCACGCAGACTGCAGTGGCCACAGAATCAGGATTGGCGCAACGCGCAAGCCGTGCTTCTCGCGAGACTCTAGAGCTAACGCCGCGAGAAGAGCCCTCCGTGTTTGGCGCCAAATCTGCGCGCTGCGAGAGCAGTACTGCCAGACCCGCCTCCCTCAGGTCATACCACTCACCACTGACTGCTTTTCCGGCGTCCCGCCGGTCCCACCGACCCTGTCCCCACTGCTTCCTTCCTTCTAAATTCTTTTAAGCCCACATATTTGTATGATGTTCACCTTTGTTGAGCTCTAGGTACTTTAGACTTTGGAAATGTCTCAATTTTTTAGAAAACTGGATTGTGGGTGGAGTATAAAGGATAGAGACAGAAAATTTGACGAAGAACTACCAATTCGGAGTTAACAATTCTTTGAACATGAGAGTTTTATTGTTTACTGAATAATGAACTGTGAAAAAATAAGGTAAAGAGTTAGGAGTGTAGCCACATGCACAAAACTGGGGGGGGAAATATGTAACTCATCTGTGGGGATAGAAACTTTAATTTTTTGAACATATAAATGCATTAACTATTCAAAAAACAAAGTTATCTGCAGCAAATACAGTACCAAGATTTGATAAACCAAGATGAGTAGTCCCTGCAACATTCCATTTTTTTTATAGCTCGAAATAGTAAAATTAGAATAAATCGAATGTGTGAAAATAAAAAAATGTAAGTTTAGCTATCTAAAATTATGTGTGCAAATATATGTATATACCACATTTTCCTTAATTTTATGGTTTTATTTCTATGCAAAATAACAATGTTAAACAACTGAATTAACATGAATTTGAACTGGAAATATGTCAACCTCTAGAATCTGAATAACTGAAGCAAGAGGCATTCTTCTAATCCAAATAGTTTCTAGTCTCTATGTCTAATAAAGTAAATAAAAAAGCACTTTGAGAAATTAAAGTTATATACTACCCTCTCTCCCACCAAAAAAAAATTTGCCCAGAGCAGAAGCTTTGGGTTTGAATCTCAGTTCCATCATTTACGACTTAGTGACTTTTGACTGTTTCAATTTCCTCATTATTAATAATAATACCTACTTTATAGGGTTATGAGGATTAAATGATAGTACTTAACAAATGTTACCTATTATAATCCATATAATTTTTAGAATTTAATGGAAATAAAAGGTGATAAGTACAGTCATGTGCTGCCTAATGATGTTTTGCTCAACAAAATACGCAGTAGTGATTCCATAAGATTATAACAACTGAAAAATTCCTATTACTTTGTGATGTCTAATGTAAAACCAGCAGGCCCCGGAGTGTGGCTATAAGGTTGACTATGAGGTGGCCTTTCATGTCCTACCTGACTTTCTCATGGACTCACTCCTTACTTCCATTCCTCTCTCCTTCCTTCCCTCTCCCCTCCGTCTGTCCCTCCCCCAATGTGCCCAGGTTCAGTTGGGGAGGAGCCTAGAGCCTGTGGGCCCAAGACACACTCCTCTGCCCAGAGCTTTGAACACCTTTTTGGGAACTTAAAGGTCTTAGCATAAGACATTACTCATGTGTTTGTGATGATGTGGTATAAATGAACCTAATTGCGCTGCCAGTCATATAAAAGTACTGTATTTACCATTTTATAACAATTGCCTACAGTACTCAGTACAGGAACATACTGTACAGGTTTGTAGCCTACGAGCAATAGTTTATACATTATAGCCTAGGTGTGTAGTAAGCGAATACCATCTAGGTTTGTGTAAGTGCACTTTATGATGTTTGTGCAAGGAAATCGCCTATGACACATTTCTCAGAAGTATCCCTGTTATTAAGCAGCACATGACTGTATTCCCAAAGTAGAGCAGAATAGAAGAAGCAAGCACTCAGCCATCTGACAGATTGAGACCAGGACTATCCAACTTTCATGTCTCACATTTTCTAATTATTTCTTCTGTGTTCCCAATGGTAAGGAATTTTGCAATTTGAAAAATTTGAAAAAAGAAAAACATTAAGTTATTTTGACTCTCAATTTTAATATTAATATTTAATTTTAATAATAATGTTAATATTAACATTAATTTTTTAATGTTTTATGTTCAAATGTTTTATAAGAGCGGTCTCACCAGGTGAGGGAGCTGAGGAGAGATTCTTTAAGCATGTTCATGACCAAGGAGCATATTTTAAATATTCAAAGTTTAAGAGATGTTATTCAAAATATGGAAGAAAATTTCCCTGATGGCATTCAACTGGCAAAAGTTCCTTAACTAGAACAAAAACACATGAACTACAAAAGAAAAAGATCAATAAATCAAACTTCCTCAAAATTAAAAACTTGTTCTTCAATGAAAAGACAAATCACAACCAGGGAGTATACAGTTGCAAATCGTATATTTGACGAAGGACTTGTATCTAGAGTATATAAAGAACTTTTGCAACTCAATAATAAGACAAACAATCCAATTCAAAATGAGCAAAAGATTTAAACCTTCATTTCGCCGAAAAAGATATATGGATGTCAAATAAGTACGTAAAGATGCTCGATATCATTAGTAGGGTAATGCAAATTAAAACCACAATGAGATACCCCTACTCGTCCAGCAGAACAGCTAAAATTTAAAAACTCTGATCATACCTGATACTGGCAAAGTTGTGCAACAACTAGAACTCTTCCCCCGCTACTTGTGGGAATGTAAAATAGTATGGAAGTTTCTTAAAAGTTAAACATACACCTACTGTATGGCTAAGCCATTTTATCTTAGGTATCTATCTACCCAAGAGAAACGAAAACATAGCCATAAAGATTTATACACAGATGTTCATAGCAGCTCTATTTGGAAGAGCCAAAAAACTGGCAATGACACAAATATCCATCAAAAGGTAAATAAACAAATTGTGGTAGATCCATAAAATGGCATACTACTTAGTAATCAATGGACTGTCGATATAGACAACATGAGTTAAACTCAGCAATTATGCTGAGTGAAAGAAGCCTGACTAAAAAGGAGCTTATTAAAGAGTACATAGCATACAATTCCATTTATATAAAATCTAGAAAATGCAAACTATAGTGGGGGCAATGGGCAGATGAGGGAAGGATTCTAAAGGAGCCTGAGGAAACTAGTGATGAATGTGTTCATTGTCTTGATTTAATGATGATTTCTTCACATATGTCAAAACTGTTCAAATTTTATAGTTTCAGTGCCACCTATCTTATGTGATTATACCTCAGAAAGTTGTAAAAAAATTCTAAGTATGAAAAATGTTTTTAAAATAGAGAAGAAAATTCCCTCAATGGCATTTAAATTAATTTGATTGTATTTATTGAGTTTCCAGTTACTGAGGATATATAGCACTGAACTGGGATATATAGCACCTTTTATAGGAATTGAATGAGTAATCATTTTTTGTCCTTTTTTTTGTATTAAAAAGCAAGCAAAACAAAACAATAAAAGTACTATGATTGTAAGGGGAGGAATAAAAAGGGCCATGTGAATTAGCTGATTATTTCATTTTATAAATTGTTCTCTCCAGAAGTCTTAACCCTTCAAGTGAAAATGCTTCTTTTTATGTTTCCATTGCAAACTGGCTAACAGCTTGAAATAAAACAAAATAATTTTATGAAAAAAAACATTTATTTTTTATTGTCAATAAGGGCTAAAAATCTGTGACAAAAATTTTTGAGTAAAAGCCGTGGAATATTTCTTTTTTATAAGAGGGTATTACAGCACATCATAGAGTTTTTCAGAAACTCACTAAGGACTTTTCCTTCTCTAAAATGGTACGGTTCTATAGATATCTTTACAAAGAATATAAGAAAAGGCATGAGGAGAATGGAGTCTTTGGCTTCAGTTAGCTCTCAGGTATGTTGCTGTGGAAAGAGCATGGGGCTGGAGAGATGCTAGACCTGGATCCCGTCCAATATTTGCTACTGATTTATAGTGTAACCCAACCTTTTCCAGCAACTAGCATCTTCTATAAAACAGAGATACATTGGATCATATTATGTAATTAATGTGCCTCAAGATATTGTTACAGGATCTGGTCAGAAAGAGAAGGGAGAAAATTATTCATTGAGCAAATATTTATTGTTTATATGGCAGATGTGGTTCTCAGAGTCACCAATGAAATGGGAAACAAGAGAGATGGGGTCCCTCTTTTCCAATAGGGAACCAGAAAATAATAAGTAAATAAATAAATAAAATAATAAAAGAAGAAAATAAAATGGCAATGTGACAGAGAATGAATATAGGGACAATGTAGAAAGAGTGAGAATTTGGGCAGATATTTCCTTGAAGGAGGCAGCCAAGCAAAGGACTAAGGGAAAACTGCTCCAATCTGAGTAAACGGGAAGCCCAAAGGCCCAAAGGTGAGGATAAGCATGGGTGTTCAGAAGGAGGAAAGAAGGTCATGGTGGCCAGAATTTGGTGACTAGGGAGGAAAGTAGGACGAAGTGAGGTATGGAGAAGGCATTGCTGGATAGTTCTGAAAAGGGTTTCTAGAGATGGAGCCACTGGTGGGCCTTAGCAGTACACTAATGTTTGTTTTTTAAGATTCTCTAGCTGCTGTATGGAGAATGGAGTATCATTAGGAGGCCAGTGAGAAAAAAGAGGGCCAGTTAGGATTATATATTTGGGAGACAGAACTTAAAGGCAGGCCCACCCTGGTGGGTGCAGAGCCCAGGGAAAGAGAACAAATGGAAGCCCAAACCGAAATTCTTACATATATAAAAGTTATAACTTTAGCTGCAGACCATTAAATAAAATATGTTCTATCCTCCTATCCAATTCCAATAGAACACCACAGGATTTTCTCCCTTTCCTTCCTTTCCAGATTTGAAACTTCTTTTTACCACAGTGAGATCTTCGTGTACATCTCTGATCATTTCCCTAAAATAAATTCCTAAATTTGAACTGTATGCATTAAGGACATTATATGAAATTGCTTTTTGAAAAAAACAAACATTTATAAACTACATTTGAATGGCATCTAGTTTGGCAGTTTCTAAGTCTGGTCCCAAATTCAAAGAACTCAAAAGAAGTATGGACTATGATCCATGCAAATCTGCTGAACGTATGCCAAATATGGTTTGATAGCACTTGAAATTGAAGGTAAGTATCAAAATTAGAGAAAGGGATGATAGATAAAAGAAAAATAATACTATTGTCATTTTGGCATTACCAAGCTCTTTAGTGTCTTTATAATTAAAGATATTTGAAAATGTCACAGCGAAACAAATCTCGTTGACGACTATCAAACAAAACAAACTTTACCTATCTACTATTTGGCATGGTACTGAGACTTTTTAAACCATAATTGGCCTGGGAATCAGAAGATGTGTCCTTGTACTACCTGTACCTAACTGTGTGACATAGAAGGTTACCACTGATCCCTCCGAGGCTCAGTTTTCCCATTTATAAAATGGGGTGATTGGACACCATGACCTCTCTGGTCCAGTTCTAAAATTCTACAGTGAACTGTTTGTTATTCTCTATAGCCAGAAGCCCCATATCAGATGCTATTCCAGGTCCTAGTTATAAAGGTCTATCCAGAGAAAGCACACATAGGAGCAAGGATAAATAACCATATGGTTCAGTAGCAATTATAATGACACAACAATGCTATCGTTATAATAACAAAATTTATATTTATGAAGCTGTACAATTAAAGTAATCTGGCACATTATGGAGAAGAGATTCCTTGCCCTCTAGGAGTATATAAAACTATAAAATATATCAATGTATTATTAATTATAGTTTATAATATCTTAAAGTATATATAAACCCAGAACTATGTGTTATGTACACTTCATTGTCAGAGATGAAACTCAGGCAAATTCTCAGGTCTCTATAAGCTGACCTGGCCCCTAACCAAGAGTGTAAATTATAAAAAAGATTGATAGATTTAAGATGGCTCTGCACATGTAGGCCCCATATGCTCTTAGCACAGCTCCCAGACCACTGTAGCTCAAATGGTTATTCTCATTTTAAATTTCCTGCTTGTAATCTTTGCAAAGCACTTGGCAGGAAAAGGATGATGCAGGAGTTTTCCACTGAATAGAAGAAAGCACTAAAAAAAACTTTAAAAGATCAATAATGACAAGCATTCAAATGATTTTGGGAAAGAGATTTGTTTAATCTCAGATCAGATTTGAGAATAAGAATATCTGGGATTCTGGACTGTGATTCTAAAGGAAGTCAAGACTTCCTTCTCCACAGCTGCTATCTAGGAAGCTGTTATGTCCAAGTATATCGTCTTTCAACGTGCTTCCCAAGGGTGCACATCTCCTCTCTCAAATGCCAAGCCAGGTCCCTACCCTCGCTACCCTCCAAAAAAAGGTGCCGGATCTAACATCCTGTCTTGTTGAAGCCACATCCTTAGAGAACAATTGAAATTGCATCATCTCTCACCTTGTTGAGGCATCTTTCCTTTAAATGAAGGCCAAATAATCATTAAAAGGGGCTCCCAAAATAACCCAGTGGCTTCACTGCATTCAGAATGTCTGACATCCAAAACGAGGAAGCGGATGTACCACCTCCGAAGCTGGAGGGAAGGATAGTATTACCCTTCACTCAATTACTCAATAGAACAGCTGCCAAACTCACGGAGCTTAAAAATCTAGACAAAGAATTGTATTCTTTAGCTATTTATTTAAACATTTAAAAAATCAGCCCCACCCTGAACAGAATGAATTATAGGCAAAGGGAATTAATAATAGTAAAGCATTGAATAAAGAGTAGGAGTCTCTCATAACTAGAGAGTAAGAAAATATGGTATTAAAATGAGAAAATATCATAAGGGAATTCCTTCATATGAAATAATTTGTGTTTGCAATAACTAGACATTTTTTATTTTGAATATCTCAACTGAATTTTTCATAATAAGAGAATAAAAGATCTTAATTTGTAAGAGGCAAATATGGACTCATAAATTGATAATATCCTATACTATCAAGTTGTGTGTAAGTATGGCTAAGATAAATACAGGACTCCATAGTGTAAACAGAAGTTGTCATTGAGTAATGTATCAAGAATGGTTTGTATGGTATTTTTTATATTTTTCTAGTTTTTTTCCCCCACAGAATAAGCTGGTATTAGTTATATAATTTTTTCAAGACCCACAAAATTTTAAACAAAAACAAAATGCTCAGAAGACATAAATGTTTAATGTAAGAGAAGCCTATATTATTCTCTTACTTTAAAAAGAAAAGCAGAAAGAATAAAAATACATTTTGGTCATTCTGTCCTATTTTTTGAGAAAAAAAATTTTATGGCGAGTTTCCTTTTCTTTTTTCTAGTAATTGTTTTATTGAAGGGAAATACACATCTAGAAAAGTACATAAATCATAAATAATACGTACCTGTTTTATATATAGATATAGATATGGTAGTATTACTTTCTTGTGTGTAGCTTCTACTCAAGAGGATGTTTGTAAGATTCATTCATATTATTGCAAGTAGTTATAGTGTATTTTTCACAATGCTATAGAGTATTACATCGTACTAATTTACCACAATTTATCCATTTACTGTTGATGGACATTTCCGTTGTTTCTCTAATAACTATTACAATACTGTTGCTATGAACATTCTTGTACATGTTTTTTGGTGAAGATATATATTGATTTCTAGCAGTAGAATTGCTGAGTCATAGGGTAGATGTAAGCTCAACCTTAGTAAATATTGCCAGTTTTACAAAGTAGTTGCACAAATTTATACTCCCATCATAGTGTGTATTTTTTTATTGTGGTAAAATACATATATAGAAAAATTCACCACTTTGACCATTTAAAATGTAAAATTTAGTGGCATAAAGTACTCACAATGTGGATTTATTTATTTATTTTTATTTATTTATTTTTTTACAATTTAAAAGTCTAGTTTGTATTGTGTGTTCTTCTCTCATAGATTTCTTTCTGTCACTTCATATTTGACCACTTTTACCCCATCTACCTCCCTCCCCTGCCCTCCCCCCGCACCCTCTGGTAACCACTAGTCTATTGTCCATGTCCATGAGTCTCTGTTTGTCCTGTTGCTTTTAGGTTTATATCACACATATAATGTGTGGTTTTCAAATGTGGTTTTCAACTTTTTCTGTCTGGCTTATTTCACTTAGCATAATTATCTCGAGGTCACGATGTGGTTTTAATTTGCATTTCCCTAATAACTAAAGAAGTTCAGCATCTTTGTATAATTATTGACAATTTGAATATCTTTTTTTATGAAGACTTGTTCAAGCCTTTTGCCTATTTTTCTATTAAATTGTCTGTCTTTTTCTTATTAATGTACAGATATTCTTAAGACATTTTGGATATGAGTTCTTATTACAACATATGAATTGCAAATGTCTTCTCTCTTTTTACCCTTTTTGAAGGTCAGGAGTAATTAACTTTAATACAGTAAAATTTATCATATATTTTCTTCATGATTTGTGGTTTTTTTTCTTGTGTGTGTGTGTATTGCGTAAGAAATCTTTGCCTACCCTAATGTCATCAAGATATTCTCCAATATTTTCTTCTAAAAGTTTTATTTAGTTCCATAATCCATCCAGAGTTGTTTTGTTATATATGATGAGTTACAGGTGTCAAGGCATTTTTTCCATATGGATATTTAATTAACCCAGGTCCATTTATTGAAAAGGCCATCATTTCTACCACTGCACTGTATTGTCATCTTTGTCATAAATTTGGTGATCAAATACATATGGGTTTGTTTCCAGATTCTCTATTCTATTACATTAGTCTGTCTGTCCTTGTGCCAGCATAATATTGTCTTAAATACTCAATATTCAATCTTTATATGGATCTCAATATCTAGTAGTGTAAATCCCTCAGCTTCATTCTTTAATTCTGTCTTGACTATTCTGTTTTTCCCACGAATTTCCTCGTTCATGTTGTTGTTTTAATAACAGCTTTATTGAGAGACAATTCACAAACCATACAGTTCACCCATTTAAAGTATACAATTTATAGTTTTAATAAATCACAGAGGTGTGCAACTATCACCACATCAATTTTTGGACATTTTCATCATATCATAAAGAAACCCCGTACCCATTAGTTATCGTCATACTACACATTGTTCACCTTCCCTGCCAAGCCCTAAGCAACCACTAATCTACTTTGGGTCTCTATTGATTTTCCTGTTTCAAATATTTCATATAAATAGAATCATATAATATGTGGTCTTGTGTGACTGGTTTCTTTCACTTAGTATAATGTTTTCAAGGTTAATCCATGCTATAGCATGGATCAGTACTTTATTCCTTTTTATGGATGAGGAATATTCTGTTGTATGGACATGCCACCTTTTGTTTATCTGTTCATCAGTTGATGGACATTTGTTTTTTTCTACTTTTTTGACTCTTATGAATAGTGCTGCTATAAACATTTGTGTACACACTTTGTATAGATGTTCATTTTCATTTCTCTTGAGTATATAGTTAGGAGTGGAATTGACAGGTCATATATTAACTCTATATTTAACTGCCAGACTGTTTTCCAAGTGTCTACACTATTTTACATTCCCATGTTAATGTTTAAAAAAAAATTTTAAGATGGTTTTTAATTGAATAAGTTATATATATAATAAAATTCATTCAATGCCATAGTCTACAAAGTGAAAAGGAAACCTTACTCTACCTCCAGACTTCTCAGGGTTCCTTCTCAGTGGCAACTGTTAACAGTTTCTCTTGTGTCTTTTTCAAATTTTTCTATTATATATAAGCATATGTGTAAATATATCCATTTTTCTATAACAAATAAGACCATCCCACACAATGTTCTACATTTTTTTTTCCCTTAACATTATACATTTTGGAGATCTTTCTATACCAGCATAGATAAATCTAATTCTTTTGAGTAACTGTATAGTATATCTTTGTATAAATGTGTTATAATTTATTTAATTACATGTCATACTTTCCTCTCCTCTCAATAGTTGAGTTGTTTCCAGTTTTAAAAAACATTTTAAATATTGCTGCAGTGAACATGCCTTAAAAAATTTTTTGTACACACGTCTAAGTAAATTTGTAGGAAAAAACCCCTAATAATTAAATTGCCGGGTCAGTTACGGGACTTAAAAAAAGTTATTGCCAACATGCCATTTAAAGAGATAGCAGCAATTATACTCTCAGCAATTGTGTATGAGAGTGCTTCTTCCCCTCACACCTTTAATATTGATAAGTGAAAGGCGATATCTAGACATCTAATTTTAATGTGTGTTTCTCTAATAAATGAGGGCGAACATTTTCCCATATATTTGAAAACTATTTGTATTACTTTTTCTGTGAACTACCTATATTATGTGCTTTGCTAATTTTTCTGTTGGGTAGATAGTCCTTTTATTTATTTGGAAGAGTTATTTTAATAGTCAAGAAAACTAGATTTTTGTTATATATATTGCAATCTTTTCTCAGCTTGTCACTTGTGCACTTACATCTTTGTACAAGGCACCTCTGTTTCTTTTCCAAATGGCCAGTCAGTTGTCCCTGTACACTTTATTGAATAGTCTGTGTAATTGAAAGTCCTAGACATTTCCCAGATGTCTATACCTTCTATTAGATTTTACCAAAAATAGTGTGGCCCAATGCTGGCTCATTCCACTTTTGGTTTTCTTTGAGTGTTAACATAAACAGAAGGTAACATTAAGCAAGTCAATTTTTCTCTTTCTTGGTAAGAAAATAGATAGC
This sequence comes from Pteropus medius, assembly GCF_902729225.1. Lineage (NCBI taxonomy): Eukaryota > Metazoa > Chordata > Mammalia > Chiroptera > Pteropodidae > Pteropus > Pteropus medius. Next base: position 12,136,482 of record NW_024342473.1, on the reverse strand, counting down.
ATTTAAGAATGATTGCTAAAAAAATTGCCTACTGATTGGAATTTCTGGAGAGAAAAGCCTTTTCTTGCCCCATATTCCATCGCATGGGTATATCATAAATGATGCAATCATTTCCTTTTGTTGAATATTTAGGTGGTCAAGATTTTAGCTATTTAAATAATGTTATTATGTTACATAGCTTTCATAATTCCTTTAAAAGAGATTTGTAGAAGTAGGATTACTGAGTCGAAGTGTGTGAATATTACTGAAAAACAAGTTGTTTTCCAGAAAGCCTCTATTAATTGTTCTTCCAGCAGATTATGTTTAAATGATAAAAAAAACTACCACCTGCATCCTTTTATTTGGTTTTTGCATGTTGGGCATTGTTCTTTCACAATGTCATTTAATGCTCACAACAATCTGGTACAGTAGGTAGCATAATTATCATTTTATATATGAGTTAACCGAGGCCCAAAAGAAAGTAATCAGCCCAAGGCAGAAGTGGAATTAATCTAGGTCCTTCTCTCTCAAATTCATGCTCTTTTTTTTGTTTTTCTTTTATTTGATTTTGGATCTCATCATAAAAGATTGAGTTAAATGTAGTTCTCAGTTTATGATACATTTTTATTATTGGTTGACCTTGTATTTCCGGTTCCTCACATTTGCGATCTCACAATGCTATGTATGTAATTTCATATGAGCCATATGAAATTGTCAATATACAAACATTTTTTACCTGAAAAAATGGCAACTTCACGTGGTCCAGACTAATATGTACAATGTTTATCATATTGTAGTCACTTGTTCACACACATATATCTGAGTCTTATTCTTTTCTGTGTGGTCATCACTATGTTAGGCACTCAGGAAGAGTGACAGGACCAATGAATCACTGCCAGTCTGAATTGGAAATGAGGAAAACTCTCCTATGTTAGACTATTTTACAAACTTAAACTACTAGGGCATTTCTTGATCAGGACTTCACAGGCCACAGTAAGGGTTTAGGAATACTACTCAAAGAAGCCAGACCCTCAACAGCATTCACAGAATCATAATATTTCAATATTGGAAGAATTTCATATTTTTCATAGGGTAAAAATGAAGTCTTTAAAAGTTCAAATAATTGCTCAAAATCGTACTAGTTAATGTAACAGTACACTAAAATTCAGACAGCCTGCTTTGCTCCTCAATATACTGTTCTGAAAAAAAGTTTCAATTAATTTTTAATGTTTACTATTTTACTCTGCTATGAAAAGTTTGCATGTTTAATATGAATAGAGAATCACATCTACACAAATTTACATATTTTCTTAGGTAATGAAAACCATGAGTTCACAGCAATACCTCCAATTCCGATAGAACACTACAGGATTTTCTCCCTTTCCCTCTCTTTCCTTTCCAGATTTGAAACTTCTTTTTCCCACAGTGAGAAATCTGGCTTTATTATCCTTAAGTATATTTAGGCTCCCCTCTAAGTTGTCCTGCCTCCGCATCTTGGGTGCCTTGTCCTCTCCACTTGGCCCTGGGGCTCACAAGACCCAGTGTAGGGCTGCCTCGTTGGTGGGCAAGCCCTCTTCACCTTTTTGGGTTTTTACAGCCTCCTTCCTTGCTATGTGACTGTCACCCTGCTCTGGACCACCAGGTGCAGATGATTACTTTGTTCTGCACACCTAATGCCTCTAGAACAGAAAATTTTAGGAACGGCAAAGGAGATGAGGAAGACTGAATGTGTATTTTTGAATAGGCGTTGTACCTCTTATTTAAAGCTCTTTATTCACATCTTAATTCTTCAAGTTTTATAGAGCCAGAATTATTGAGTAGAAGTGTTTTATTTAAGGTTTTAAAAACCATTACCAATCTGCTCTCAAAAAAGGTTGCCCTGATTTACAATCTCATCAACACTAAGAACTCTTCTCCCTGTACCCTTGTGAGTAGATCAATAGTATTATCTATCTATCTATCTATCTATCTATAATTTGTATATCTATTTGCCAGTTTGTTAGTCGGGACTCTGAACAAGTTTTCTATTCCCCCACTCTGCGTCTCCTCTGGACGTGAGAAGGGGTCCTTTTCCTTATTTATTTTATTTTGTTATCTTATCTCTGTCAATGTAACTCAGCTCAGAGGGCTCCAGTCACCACAGAAGACGAGGCAGCATGGCACCTGGCACCCGGCAGCTGGCCAGTACAAGCTCACCTCACCGCTACCTGCGGGAACCAGGATGCACGAACCTCCCCCTTCCTGTTGGGTCCACCTGGGCAGTGCCTCCAGCCAGCAGAGGGCACTGTGGACGCTGTGGAGCCCGCGCTCGACTCCGCCCCCAGGACAGCGCACCGCCCCATGACGTATTTCCGCGTCATCTTCCGTCCTCTCCTATTGGCTGTCAGAGAGGCAATGGGGCGGAGCCGAGTGGGTGTGTCGAAAAGGCAGCAGCCCGGATGGGGGGGCGAGGCTTTCCCCTTCCTCGCCCCTCCCCCGCCCTCCAGTCCCTCCCTGGGACGGCTGCGCGGAGCGGCTAGGAGGAGCGCGGCGACGGCAGCGGCAGTACTTTCTCGGGCTGTGGTTGGAGCAGGGCTCTGGTGCGCGCTTCGCGGAGCCGCTCGAGCCTGAGGGACGGGTTGACTGAGGGAGAGACGGAGGGAATCCCCGGCTGCCGAACTGCGCCGGCGGGGTAGCCCTTCAGTTCCCTGCGCGCCTAGCTGAACCCTGGGTGAGTAGGGCGGGGGTCCCGTGAGACCGCCACCGGCCTCTCGGCGCTGACGAGACCCTGCGGTGCGTGACCCTCCCTCCCCAAAGCAGTCCCCAGGCCCCTGGATCCGAATTGGTCCCGCGCGGCGGGCGCGGGACAGCGCATAGGGAGGAAGCAAGAGGGGCCGCCTTTCCCTCGGAGTTGGTAGCGCCTTTCCCCGGTTCAAAATGCCCAAGAAGAAGCCGACGCCCATCCAGCTGAATCCAGCCCCAGACGGCTCCGCGGTTAACGGGACCAGCTCGGCGGAGTAAGTATAGGGTGGGAGGCGAGCGCCTGGCGGGGCTGGGGAGGCCCCTGTGGGGGTGCAGGAGCAGAGTCGTGTGTGCGCCGCGCGCGGGGCTGCGCTCGAGTTCGTCACGTACGTCTCGGACTGGCAGGAGCGAGGAACTCCCGGCCGCCGAGGTATCGGTGACTAAGCACTGATTGTGCTCCTGACTCACACCAGTTAAGTGGACCAGCGAGTCTCATTTTTCCCCCGTTCTCGACCCTTTCAGCCTTCTCTGGCCTTAAGAAAATAAAAAATTGGTTCATCCACCGCCCTTCCCCAGCTGTTTGCTAAATGCGATCCTCTGGGATTCTGGCCTGTAAGGGGAGAAGGGAACATATGTTTTAGAAAGAATTAAGATCGCGTCTCTTTCGGGGTATATGGAGTGGAGCTGGGACCAGCTAGCAGCATCCTCACCTTAGTGCCTGACACCTGTGGGCGGGGAGTGCCTTGATGCCGGCCCGCTGCCTGGCCAGCGGGGGCGTGTGTACACAGACATCCCCGTGGCTCTTCCGTTTTGGGGGACTTCAGGTCCTTGCCCTTCCTGGAAACTGGTCTGACAGGGAGCGGCTTTCCTCTTTATCTGACTTCATTCATTCAACAAATCACTCCTCACTAATGACTCTCTTGGCTTTCCTTACTTGCCAGGAGTCCAAACTCCTGAGAAATAAACACCATGGCAGTGGAAACTACACACAGAGTGCTCCATCTTTGCAACTTCCAGTGTTACTCATGAACCAGCACTTTATTACATTAAATAATGAGATTGTTTCATGGGAGTTTCTGATCTCCCACAACTCTTTTGGGTTTTGGGTGAGGGACAAGAACAACTGTGTGTGTGTGAGAGAGACACCCTGCTAGTTGAAGAAATAACTAGGAAAGATTTGGCTCTTTCTCTTTTACCTGCACACTGGAGACTTTAGGAAGCTAGTTGGTGAATAGAGTAGGCCTGGATCTTTTGCCTTTTGGTAATTTCTTTACCCTTCCTTTCTTTCTCTAGATTTTAATAGCCCAGGGACCTGTTGGCTTGGTGACTCTCCATCCCTGTAATGATCATAAGACCAGTGGTGGACCTGTGGTGCGAGCTCAGCCCAGGTTCTCCACACTGGCTCCCAACAAACACTCTTCAGTACTGTAGTGTGTGTTTTGCATATTGACTTGTACAGGTCAGTGAATTGCTTTGAAAATATTCAGTTTTAGTGTACAGAATTTTATCCTCTTAAAATAGACTGAAAACTCCCAGAGACAGGGGATTCCTTAGTAACTGTCAGTGTTTTGGGGACAAATTTGTGACCTTTTGTTTTGACCACAGTGGATTCTGGCTGAATTTTGTGGCCGATCATGCTGCTCCTATTTGATGTAGAGGAAGGTACTAAGCGGAAGTACCTGTTGTCTTCTGTTGTTAGTTGTAACACCATAGCTCTATTCTTGCAAAGGGGATAAATTGCATTAACAGAAAACAATACAGGGAGGAAAAGAAGAAACTACTGTGGAGTTGGTGGCAGAAAAATTTGGGTGCGACTGGGAGATTCTAAATAGTGGTTAAGAGGTGGTACTTGAGTCAGGCTAAGTTTGAAGCTTGGCTCTGTTGTGGTTTTGTGACTTGGGACAAATCTTTTAGTCTCTCTAAGGCTTAGGTTTAGTTTTTTCATCTGTGAAAATGGGACTAATGATAGAACTGATTTAGGGTAGTTGTGAAGATTAAATAATTGAAGATTAAAAGATTGGATATGTAGTATATCTTCCATAAATGTTAGCTGTTGGTGCCTTTGTTATTGGGTAGACGTTGAGAAGACTGAAGGAAACTGGAAAGTAATTTTAATTCCTGGTGGCGAATATGTGTGTAAAGGTGCCTTTGCTTTTGGATAAATGACTCTCCTTCGCTTAGTTTTCTGTGCCATCTGCATCTACCTCCATGACTCATTGCTGTATTACAATAAGAGGCATCTTTGTGTAGGCTGCTTGAGACAAACAGGGACTGTTCCACTACATTTTCTGGCACTAACGGGGAAAGCTGTACACATCTTCATCTTTCACCTTCGAGAGTGTTTCTCAAGCAAAGCTACTGTTCTTATAATTTCTGTGATTAGACCAGGGCACAATTCTGAACACTATAATAGAATATAAACAAAAGGAAAAAAAACCCATTGATAGTAAAGAACTTTTGGTACTAAATTGTCAAGGTTGCTTCTCCTTTGTGGCTCCCTGACATCTTGGGATTTACCTCTAACGTTTACCCTGATCAGACGGAGCTGGGTTATATGGGACCTGAAGTTTATACAAGGTCTGGGAGGTTCTTGAAGAAAATGAATGCAAAACTACTTCTTTTGCAGGTTTTGCAAAAAGCATATGATCATATTGCAAGGGTGCTAAGTGTTAGAATGAAATAAATTGGAAATAATATCAAATCCCCCTGTTTAAAATGTTTTCATGGTTCCATTGCAGTTAGAATGAAATCCAAAATTGGGCTATGGGACTAAGTGATCTGCCTACTGCGCTCCCTTCCCCCCTTTGATCTCGTTTCCTGCTGCTCCTTTCTTCTGCCACATTGGTCTTCTTTCACTTCCTCAGTGGGATAGGTCAGACTCCCACCAGGCTCTTGCACATGCTGTTCCTTCTGCCTGGACTGAATCATCCCTTCCTCTTCCCAAGCTAGGAAGGAAGCAATCTTCACCTTTCTGCTTTAATGTTTTCTCAGAGATGTTCACAGACTACCTAATCTAAAGTAGGTCCCTCTTTTTCATGCTACCTCATTTTTTAATTACACTCATTCACTGTCTGTAATTTTTTACTAGGGTATTTTAAATATCTCTCTCTTCCGTACACCATAAACTCAGCATAGGGCTGCCTTTTTTTTGATTCACTGCTCTGTAAGTAGTACCTGGCACATAATAAGTGCACAAATGTTTGTTGAGTGAATCAGTGAATGAATGAAATTTCTAATATTTGTATAATGTGTTTAACAAACCTTTTTATATCTTTTCACTTTTTCTTTTATATTCTCTCTTATTCTGTTCCCTCATCCCCATTTTCTCTTCTTTCACAGACACCACTCATCCACTCTTAAGTTATTTAATATATGGTTTTATAATTCCACCCATTTGTTGGATATATGTGTACCTTTGGGAGGTAGGTAGTATTGTTTTGAGTGTTTTTGTGCTTAGAATGCTGTATGCTATTGTGCTGTTGTTCAGCCTTAAAAAAAAGAGGTCCTGCCATTTGCTACAACACGGATGAACCTGGAGGACATTATGCTAAGTGAAATAAGCCAGACATAGAAAGAAAAATACTGTATGGTATCACTTACATGTTGAATCTAAAAAAGTGCACTACACAGACGCAGAGAGTAGAAAGGTGGTTATCAGAGGTGGGGAGGTGGGGGAAGTGGAGAGGTATTGGTCCAAGGATACAGAGTTGCAGGTATGTGGAATGAATAAGTCTAGAAATCTGATGGATAGCATGATGACTGTAGTTAATAACACTAGATTGAATACTGGAAATTTGCTAAGACAGTAGATTTTAAGTTCTCTTACTACACACGCACACAAAAAGGTAACTCAAGGCCCAGGGTCTACAACACGGAAGTAAGAGAGGGGTCGTGGAGTTTGGCTATGCAGGTTGGAATCCCACTTCTAGCCGGTGACCCTTCACGCCCCAGCTGCTTCCTGTGTAAACTTACCAGCTGTAAGAATCAGGGCAAAGGCTGAAACTTTAAAGAAAATTCAGTACAACTTAGACTCATGTCAGTGTCCCCCCCACCCCCCAAATCCAGGAAATGAAAATTAAATCATTTCCCTCAGTTCTACATAGTTTAAATAATAAAGACATAAGAGGCTTACCCACCTTATTCCTGTCTCTGGTACAGCCTGAAAAAGCCATGGGATTGGAAAAGAGACTGAAGACAAGAAAGACCACGGACTAGGCATTACACAGAACTAGATTTAAATACCAGCTCTGCCACCTGCTTAGCTGTGACCTTAGGCAAGTTAGTCAACCTCTCTGAGCCTGTTTGGTTAACTGTCAGATGGAGCTATTAACCACTTCCCAGGATTGTTGTAAAGATTAAATGAGTCTAGTATGGTACCAGGTACCCAACAAGAGCTAAATAGATGCAGACAGATACCCCTCTAAAAAAAAAGGTAACTATGCGAGAAGATGGATATGTTAATTAGTTTGACTGTAGTAATTATTCCACTGTGTATGCATCATCATGTCGTATGTACTCCTTAAGTATATTCAGGTTTTATTAAAAATGCTATTGTACTATAAATATACATTCGTCAGGATAGACTAGGTTATGTTGAGGTAACAACCACAAAATCTTATTAGTTTTAACACACTTGCAGGTTGTTGAGGAACTGTTGATTGGATTCCATTGGGGGTCAGGCTGATGTACGCACCATCTCTGAAATGTGATTATGTGAGAAGGGAATCTTGTGAACCACATTTTGGTTCTTAAAGTTTCTGCCCACAAGTAACATGCATCACTTTTGCTCTCATTTCATTTGCCAAAGTATATCACGTGGCCACACTGATCTTCACAAGGGGTGGGGGTCTTCTTGGAAGAGAACCAGAATATTTGAACAGCAGCAGTGCCCACCCCAAACTTTTATTTCAGTTTCTTATCCTTTTTTTTTAAAAAAACAAATAGCATGTTTCTGAGCTCTGTTTATGATGCTACATGTGTATCTAGTTAATTATTTCTCTGTTGCAGAGCAGTTAATCATGTGTATGTACCACATTTTCCTTATTATTCCCCTAGAATTAGACCACTTTGTTGTTTCCAGCCCCTTGCTGCCTCAAACAGTGCAGCCATGACCATCTTTGTACATAGCTCCTTTTGGACCCTTGTGAGAGTTCCCTGTGAAATGTCTCAAATTTGGGATTACTGGGTCGTATGGTACTTTGCCTTTCCTTCCAAGATGAGACAATACTTAATCCCTTTCTTTGTTTTTTAAAGAACACTTCTAACCTCTGTGAGGATAAGCATGAATCCTGAGTAGAAATTGCAGTAACAGCATGGTACTTACCAAGACCTCACTGTTTCTTTGACCTTATGCAAGTCCTATGTACTTTCTGACTTTTAGTTTCCTTGTCTATAAAGTGGAAATAATGGTTTACAAAATTTTTACCTTAATGGCTTAAAAGACCCTACCTTATCAGGTCCTCTGTTTTCTTCCACTGTCCCCTTTACTCATGCACTTTAGCCATACTGTTCTCTGTGCTGTTCTGAAGTAGGATGGGCCCATTCCTGTCAGAGTCCTCTGCCTGGAATGTTATTCTCCCAGATACCCACATAACCTCCTCACGTAACTTCCTTCCTCAGTTCATTCAGACCTCTGCTCAAATGTCTCCACATGGAGGACATCCTGATCACTATTTAATATAGCACTCGCTGTCATTCTCTACTCCTTCGTTTTGCTCTGTTTTTCTTCATAGCACTTACCAGTAACTGACATTGCATTGTGTACAAGTATTTATGTACCCCTCTCACTCACCAAAATGTAAGCTTCATGAAGGTGGGGTCTTGGCTTTGTTACTTGCTCAGGGCTTAGAACGGTATCTGGCCCCTGGTAGTAGGTACTCAGTAGATACCTGTTGATTAAATGATTGAATTGTTCTTCTCTTGAAGGAGTATTATGAAGATTAAATAAGTACTTTGAAGGTCGTAAGGTGCTGAATAAAAGGAAGGGTGGCTTTGGCGGCATCCATAGATTTTGGGTTTTAAATTGTTTCAAGGTAACCCTGAAACACTCAGACTTAGTGTTTGCATTCAGAGCATAATTTATAGCATCAGCAGTTCTGGCAGATTTGTAAGGGACACATATTTGTTAGAGTGTGAAGGCCCTTAAGGAAGGGAACAAAAAGATTGAGACAGGGTGATGTGCTTTTTGGGGGTCTCTTATGGCCTTTTCAGGGATGTGCACCATGATAACTAGGAGCTTTTGAAGTGGTTGTAACTGATTTTTGTAGTTTTGAACTTGGATGCTTCTACTGCTTTGTTGCTGCAGTAACACTGATACAGACTTGGAGAACAGCTTCCAGTGAAAAGTAAGGCCAGCTGAAGGCCGTGTCCTTGGGAAGGTCTCTGCTATTGTTGCAGCAGATACAGAAATGGCAAAAGATTCATAAAGATGACTTAGCTCATGGCAAGGAGATGTGAGGGACTCTTATTTGAACATAAACACTTACAAAATTCTACTTTTTCCTATTTATGCATCTTTGAAAGAAAGGGAGAGGATACTTCAGTAGAGCAGCCGTTGGCCCTGCCTTACCCATCTAGTTTGGTTTTTCTCTTTCCCAGTTCACATGCTGTGATCCAGACTGACTCATTCCTTTACTCTCCTTTCCTTTGCCCCAGCATACTGCTTCTTACCTCCGTCTAGTCTTGCTCACATGGTTTCCTTTGTCTGGAATGCCCTCCTCTACTTTCCTTTGTGATTTTGTTTTGTGCTTGCCACCATGCTTAACTCCATGCTATTCTAGGATCTGGGTTTGAGACTTAGTTACACCACATTTTAATTGCTCATCCTGGGCATGTCATTTAATTTCACTGAGCCATGGTTTTCTTCATTAGTAAAGTAAGGATGATAATATGACAAACCTGTGAGGTAAGGAGAGCAGGTGAACATCACCGGAAATAATGTGTGAAAGCACTTTATGGTTACTGAAATGCAAATCGGAAATGTTAAAGAAAACACCTGTAATTTCTTTCTCAGAAAGCTGTTTCCTTTGATCTTAACTCCAAATTGTAAATGTTGATAAATCATGTTGATTTGGACCATATATGTGTGACCCATCCTTTAAAATCTAACCGAAGCCTGCATCTAATCAAGGCTTGAGACCTAATTTCCTGTTTACAGCAAATAGAGGGACAGGGAACAAGTTAAATGACACCAGCAGGAAACAATCAGAGAAATCCAGGATGTAGAACATTCTCTAAGACAACTGAACCAGTCTCTTTAAAAAGCCAATGTTGCATGGAAAAGGGGGGCAGGGTGGGTAAATGGTGCTGTTCTAGAAGAAGAGACTAAGGAACATGCCGACTAAATGGAATGCATGAACCTTGATTTGGTACTGAATCAAAAAATGAAATAGTGATAAAATTCATTCTTGGGACAATTAGGGAAATTTGAATAGAGAGTTATTGTTTTTAGATGTAATAATAGTATGATTATGTAGGAGAATGTCGTGATTCATAGATGATACATGAAACTTATTCGAAATAGTTCAGGAAAAAAATACACATACACACATAATGGATAAAGCAAATGGGACAGATGTTTTAGTTGGTTAGCCTATGCGTGTCACTGTTTTAGTCTTTTTATTTTTCTGTACTTTTGGAAGAATTCATAATACATTTTTAGAAGTAACCAAAGAACAAAATTTATCCTAAGTCTTATGCCCTTTTTTAATGTTAACTCACATTTTTCTCTCCCTTTTTGAACTTCTGGCCTATATAGTATAATAAACATCACATTTAAATGCAATATCATTTTTTAATCATAACGCTTTCTTATTCACTAAGTGTTCCTTTTATGTCTTTATTTTCTTAACTTGATTATTAGAGACCATACCTTTTTGAACCCTTGGGTGTTATAACGCTGTTAATACCAAGTAAACAATTTTTGGTAGAGTGGACAAAGCCAAAATAATTTTTAAACAAACAAACCAACAAAAAAACTCCTTCCTAGCTTTCCTCTATGATTGGTAGTTATTTCCAGCACATCTACAGGAAGCACAGGTCAAGCAATGGTGAATCTTTCTGACATTTTGAGAAAACAAATCCAGAGAACCCACAGGCTGGGAAGAAGATCAGGTGAGCCTAAGAGGAAAATTTAGGGTCCCAATTTTGTTTCTGTTGTTCCCTTCCAGAAGCTGCCAATTTTGAAAAATCCTGGTCTCTTACTGACATTTGATTATAGTTTTACTTCGCGTCTCATGTCTTGGTTCTCTTGCATGAAAGCCAGTAGAACTGTTTGGAGGCTCACATACCTGTTTGCAAAGTTAATACCTCCCAGAATGAATGGTGTTTTGTTTTAAGATAGAAGATATTCTCTGAATCTTGGTGCAGGATTGACTGCTAAAAATGCTGATCCTGCTGCGGATTTCTTGGTGTAGCTCCCAGGGGCATCCTGCTTTGATGTCAGCAAGGGAGTCAGATTAAGAGGTTACAGTGGGGGTTGAAAAAAAAGTGGACAAGGAAAGGGTGACCTCTTTTCTTCTCACCTCTTTTTTGAATATATGCTTGCTTACGTACAACTTTCAAAAAAATTTGTATGTATAAAGACCTTTTAAAGAAAGAACTAGCTGACACTAAGTTTTCCAGTTCAACTTTTGTTTTTCTGTTATATACATATTTAGATGTGATCAGTCGACGAGTCTTTTTTTTCCCCAGATTTTACGCAGGGACATAATCCTCTTGCTTGTTGTTTATTTTTGGCTGAAGAGTAGAATTTGATTAAGATCTGGCTTCCCAAATGACATTGTTAATTATTTAGGTAGCTTCTAGATTTTTATTTTTTATTGGTATTCTTGTAAATGTTCTAAACCAATTTGTTCTGCTTTTAGATTAATTCATACGCAGAATCAGAGGCAATGAACCTTATTACCGCTGTTGTTACACATGAACAGAATATGTTCCAAAAAAAGACAAAACTAATTTACAACATGTATTTCAACTATTTCCTCAATTTTCAGGAAGTTTTTTTTAAAAGTTTAGTGATTTTTTGATAGTTTAATAGGCAATACAAGAGCTCCTTTAAAAGTAAATCTTCTTTACTTTAATGGTTAGCCAAGCTGTGTATTTGAAATGGAATTATTTTTCTTTATTTCATCAGTTCAGTTTAATATTTATTGACTGCTTCCTGAATGGAATTCACTTTGCTGAAGCTATAGGTAGATGAGTAAGGCTGTCTTTGCCTCCGAGGATTTTTAAATCTCATAGGAGAAAGAGGTTGCCAGAGGCAAAAGAAGCAAACAGATGGCTGTAGAGTAAGAAAAGTGCCCTAAAAGAAGAAGTACAAAGAAAATACTGTTGGAGCTCATTGAGAGGAGGAAGATGTACATCCAGTGAGGAAGATTAGGAGAGCCTTCATGGAGATGACATTTGAGCTGGGTCCTGAAGGATGGCTAGGATTTCCATGCGAATGGGGTGGGGGAGCAGGAAGAGAGCTCAAGATGAGCCACTTCACGCAAGTGGGAAAGCTTAGGATACGTAGAGGAGACGGCAAGCAGTTTAGTGTGCCAGGTGCATTAGTATAGGTCGCAGGAGATGAAGATAGAGAGGTAGGTGGGATGGTTTTTTGGTGCTAGCTGGCCATTTTGAAGGGTCACATGCAGAACTTTTCTTTTCTTCTGATCATTTTTTAAGATAATGTCTGAATAGTTTTTATGTACTTTGTATTTCATTTCATGTTTTGTTGATCTTTTATTAACCCCTACACTTGTCTCTGGCTTATTGAAGCAATGGGTCAGTATGCTTTGTATTTTAAAGTTTTATAAATTACATGTGTACTACATTGTCCCATTGTGATGTATTCCTTTTATATTTTATTAAGAAAGAATATATGTATTGTTTTTATCTTTAAAAGTATGTCTTTTGTATGGGATAGTTTACTTTAGTATTTATAATAGACCTCTGCCATCTCTTCACAAGTTGCAGGAGAATATAGCTTCATTTTCTTCTAGCCTTTTCTCTGCCTTATGTGGTTAACTCTTTGTCCCATCTGGAATTAATGTGTTTGATGTGAATTATGGGTCTAAGTTAATTTTTCCCCACAGTGAGTTCTAGTATTTTATGGAGTTTATTGAATATGATTTATTTATTCATCTGTTGTATTTTCAGGTTTACCTTTATTTAGCCTTCATGGTATTTTGTTCTGTTTCTAAAATTTTAATTTGATAAGTTTAAAGAAAACTTAAAATTTTTTCATGGTATATCTTTCTATTGGTTTCCTTCTTAATCTATGGTTAATAGTATTATAATTTCCGCTGAGTAAATCTCTTGTGTCCTGAGTTAATATTTCAAATACTTAACATTTTGATGCTGTTGTGATTGAACATTTAACATTTTTAAATTTGTATTTCCCATCTTGCTGATGGTTTGATTTGTATGAATTGCTTATATCCTATAACTTTATTAAATTTACTTATTATATCTAGTAACGTTTTGGTTGAATACTACTGTCAACTGCCAAACATATTTTTTTTCCTCTCAACACTTATTATATTTTATAGCCATCTCATCTTTTATTGCTCTCAGTAGCAGTTGTTGTGTCCCAAGGGAACACTATTATATATAACTATGTATAACAAGGCTTCCCAAGCACCTTCTGGCCAGGGACTTTTATGCTCTTTCCAAGGGGCCATGAAATTAGAAAGCAGCTGCCCAGCTTTAAAGAGGTAGAGTCTCTTAGGACTGATTGGGACCTTACAGGTCCTTTAGCCTAGTACCTTCATTTGAGGAGGAAACCAGTCCCAGAGAAGTGAAGAAACTTGCTGGGAGTTCACACAGCTGGCATGGAAAGAAGTGGTTGAACTCTTATCCCATCTTATTTTCTTATGGTGTATATGTTGTATGTTTTCATTTGAGACACTTTATTGCTTTGAAAATTTTCCAGGTTTACCCAACCTTGAATTTTGGTAACTTTACCTAATCTCCTAATTTTTTTTTTAAAAAAACCTCTTTTCAAGTAACAATCTGAAACTCTGGAGAAGATACCACTCTTCTAGGTGTTTGAGGGGGAAAGGGAATAAGGAAATGGGAGGAAAGGATATTTTAGTTTAGGATCCTTAGTAGGAGGGCCTATTTTTAAGCTTCATAATGTCAGCTTTAAAGGCAGTGGTTTTCAAAATAACCACAGACAAAAGTCCCCTTGAAATGAATGCCTTTCTGGAATTGACCTATTTTGAGTTTAACTGTTACCAAGAACGGTTCAGAATCTTGAATACTGTTAAGTGCATTTACTTTTAAGACTTAGTGGAAGAATTGAGTGAATGATCCACATTGGTTCTAGATTCAGGTTAAATCTTGAAATTTGGGGAGCTGTAAGAAGACATGACTAATTAGCTAACCATATTGTCATATTCACAGGTTTGTCTGGATTCAGGTTAATTATTTCTCCTTCTTTATTGAGTTATAATTTACATATCCAGGTTTTAAAAAATTAGATAAGACCGTCACCACATTTAGGAGTCCAGAGTCAAAATTATTTGCCCTATTAGATGTTAAACCATCCTTCAGGAAACAATCCTTCAAGAATGTCCTTGAGAGAGGCCTCAGAAATTAACATGAATTCCAAGCTGTAAACCTTTTTTTGTCTAATGGCTTACTCAAATCCAGATTGAAATCCTACCAAAATGCCAGCTTGTATTTCAGTTCTTCCCTCTCGTCTCTTCCTCTCTGAGTCTGGAATTGTGGGGAAATAAGCAGCTTAACATTCCAACAATTATTAATAGAAAACTTATTCTGCTTCCCTTAGTCATTCATTTGTGTTCACTGATAAACTTGGTCATTGGAACTGAGGAAAGGTTCCACGTACCAAAGGAAGGACCTGTAGAACATTTGGAACAAGCTTTTAACACATTATATTAATTTAAGATTGCAACACTTATTATTTTACTGGAACACCGACAGTCTCCTTTGCCTTGTTTTATTTTGGTAACTAAACTAATGCTGGGTTAGCCATAAATGTAGCTTGCTACATTTCTATTTCTGAGTATTCTAAATCACTGAGCAATTACCAAAAAAAAAAAAAAAAAAAAGACAGTCGTAAGCATTTCTAAATTAAAAAAAGAAGCCATAAAATATTTATTAGGGGAAGTCAAGGGGAGAGTTAAAGGAAAGTACCAGAAACCACCAACAAATGTTTTAGTTGCATTGAACAGTCTCACCTTGATAGGCAGTCACAGGGAGGAGTTTTGTGAATTCCTGAATGCTGGTTTAAGGTGAAGGGGACACAGGGTAAGCGGAAATCAGCAGTTCCGGAGGCACAGAGGACTTGGGTTACAGAAGGCTTGCCTACAGCTGAGGACCTGGACCAATTCCTGAGCAAATTGCTTTCTTAAAAGACAAGGGCTGCATCTGTGGCTGCATCAGTAACCATATTAACCACGGCTGTTAATCTATGGGGTAATAATTAAGTATGAGGCCTAGATCAGGAAAGAACAGTTGGATGAAGTCAGAAGACATGAAACTTTTATCACTAAAGGACATCATAACTGGAAAAATAACTACCATTATTGAGGACCTGTCTGGTTTAATTACCTTCATTACCTTGAATATGCACCAAAATTCTGCAAGAAAAGTCATAATATTCTCTTGTACAAATAAGGAAAATGAAGTTCAAGGAAGTTAAGTAATTTGCACAAGGTCATACAACTAGTAAGTGGTAGAACTAAGTTTAGAACACCCATGCTTTTCCCGCACACCTTCCAAAGATTGCCATTCCAAGTATTGTGTAAAATGCTGAGGTCTTTTTAGAGCTTCACTCTGCAAAACTGTAGCCACTAGCCATGTGTAGCTATTTAAGTTTAAATTAATTAAAATTAAATAAGTTTAAAAATCAGTTCCTAAGTTCCACTAGCACACTCCAGGGGCCCAGTGGCCCGGCCACATGTGGCTAGTGTCTACTGTATTGCAGAGCACAAATTAGAACATTTTTATCATTTCAGGAAATTCTGTTTGCACGTAAAGGTCATACAATTTTACCCTTTTATTTGATTTTTGCTTCTTTATTTTGTGGAGAAGAAAAAGTGACAAAGGCAAGAAGTAACTGATTCATTATCATACATCTAAATAATCCAGGTCTTTGGACTGGTGGCTTTTCCCTTGCTCCACACTCTCAAAGAAAAATTAACAGAATGGAGATAGGCAAAAGCAATGACTCCCCTACTGTTCTAGCTTTGCCTGGCCTTCAAACTAGATTCTTTCTCCCAAAGTACAGCCTTGTGTTTTCCCAAGTTCAAAGGGCATGTCTAAATTAGTTTTCCCTAACGAAATAAAAGATGTTTGTTGGAAAGGAATTCCAAGTTTAACGTATGAAATAGCACTTTGATTTCTGCTGGTTCTTTGTCTGCCTTCCTACCAAGCAGTTTGTAATTGAACTGACAGCTGTTAACCATGTCTTCCAAACAAGACAATTTCAAAACAGGTCAAATGACATGTATATATATTTTGAATGCAAGCAGCTGCTTGTTATTTGCTATTGATTCGAATGGCATTTGTGTTGAGGTCAAATAGATTTTGATTATGACCAAAATTACAGCAAAAGGTTTCTAATTTGTGTGTTAAGATTAAGATATATTAACATTCATTTGACTGATATTTAGTACATACCTAATATATACCAGGCACTGGTTTGAGAGTTGGACAGAAAGTACTTTTACTGAAAATTGAACAAGGTGCCAATGTTATGGACAAGTTGAATGTTTCTTAAATTCTTATCTGAATTTTATTGTTAGTATTTGCCATCCATGTATTTACCTATTTAGCCCCCAAATTCAATAAAAGCTCCAGTTTGGATTGTAGCTTTGAAATAAAGTGAAGAATCATGTGCAAATGTCCTTTTAGTAGATGCTGTTAAAGACATTTAAATTATACACTCTGATATCTAAATGACAGTCTAAAGTATATGTGTGTGTGTTTGGAGGATGGGCATATGGGAACAAAAAGAAGGCATCGTGCTGGGGTAATGTTTTTAGGGAATCTAAACGTGATGTTTGATTTCATTATAACAGACTCATGGTTTAGAAAGTTGTCTTTCAGAAACTGAGAAATTAAAAGTTTTGGGGTTTTTTCCTAAAAAAAATGACAGTCATATGCATGAGTATGCTCAGAGATTAAAAACAGAGAAATTAGAGTGATGGCAAGGTATCCAGGAAAGTTCCTGTCTACCTTGAGGAGGCAAATGCAGAGGTGGAGAAATCTTTAAAGGTAGTGGGGACAGCTGGAAGGAAACCCAGGGGCCTCTGACATCTGGTCTTTCTAACTTCCTGAGCTCATGTGATGGTGGAGTGGGTCAGAGCACCCAGACAACTCTCTTTATTATTTGTAGAGTAGTGTCTAATTTATAGAAAGTTGGGAATAGACTTGTGAGAGTTTTGGGGTGAACAGGCCCAGAGGCGGGGTGATTTGAGGAGGACATACTGTTCACCTCTCAGTTACTTGTTTTGGGTGCTAGCAGTATAGTTGAAGAGCCCAGCTTCTCAATCAGATTTCAAATGCATATTTCTGCCTCCCCAAGTGTTTTATTTGAATCCAGAGACCATCGTCTCTTCCAGAGGGGTCTGAAAGTCTGCTGGCTTCAGAATTTTCAGGCTGCAGTGCTTTTGAATAACAGTGCCTTGTGTAGAGGCAAAGTGTGTGTAATCTGATCTCCTTCCCTGGTAAAACTTAACTCGCCACATGACCCCTCTGTGCCTGCTGCTGCTCTGCACAGTAAGGCTGATGGTAATGCCTTGCTACCTTTCAGGGTTTATATAATGAACTCCACGTGATCATATAGGACACCACTGAGCACACATTCAAACTCTAAGATACTAAGTGGATTAAATATTATTGCCGAAAGGAATCTTGGAGATCTTTGCTGCAGTCCTATCTTTTGGCAGATAAAAGAATCCAGAACTACAAAGAAGGGTTAAGAGAAGTTGGCCTTATCACACAGCAGGTTCTATTTTGAATTGTGAGTGTGACTTTTGAGTAAGCATAGCCTGGAGACAGTGTGACACAGCAAGAAAGCTTTAGAGCCAACAGACGAGTTTGATTCCTGACCCTGTCTCTTACTATTTGAATGGTCTTGTGCAAGTTCTTTCACATCTTTGGTCTGTTTCCACATTTATAAAATGGGCATAATAACACCTCCTCAGCAAAAAGGATTAATAGACACTCTGTATGTGTAAACTGTTTTTATGATTAACAGGACTAGTGGTAAAGACCAGAACAAGACTCCCAGCCCAGGGTGCCTTATTCTCTATCAGGTGAGAAAGAGAGAAAATTCTTACATCCCGAAGAAGTTCTAGTGATGGGGCTCTTCAACTGTTCTTTATCTACATAGACTTAGAATAGAGATGATGCCGGGCATACTTGGAATTTTTGGGGATGTGCAGGAAGCAAAAGAATTATTTTCAGTGAACAGGAGGCTGCAAAAGGTGCTTAGGAAACAACTGTCACACAGTACATCCCAATATAGACTCCTCCCAGCTTCTCTAGGACTGCCATCTGCCTGACAAGCACCCCCAGGAAGCTCAGCTTTCTTTTTCAAGAGTTTAAAGAGGATTTCCTGGGCTGTGTGTGTGTGTGTGTGTGTGTAGGAATAGGGAGGGGTATTGACATAAAGGAACGGTAACACTCCCTTCCTGTAGCTCTAGCCAGATGTTGGGGGTCAGCTCTAGCTTTTCCTTCGTGATTTATCCACATTTCTTCCCCAGTGGGCCCTGGCCTCTGCTCAAACTGTGTCTTCTGTTGGGGATTCTCTTCTTCACCCTCAATGCATGTTGAAATCCTTGCATCACACCTTCTGCAAGTCCGTCACAGACCTCTCCGCCGCCGCACTCCGTGTAGTGGTCATCTGTTTCACCATTTAGAGCACTCTGTACATACCCCACCATAGTTCAGTTGTTTGTGTGATTCTGTCCAGTTGGACTGGACTTGCTGAAGTCTGGAGCTGGATCTTATTCATCCTTATCTCTAGTGCTAGTATGTTCCCTGGCATCTGGTTTGCTAAAATTTAGTTGACTGACCAAGCTTTGAGATGGCAGTAAAGGCAGAGGACAGAAGACCTCTGCTCCCAAGAACAAGGCTCTGCTAATCTCTGTTAAGGCTGACTTTGACTTTATTGGTGGTTGAGTATTTTCAACTTCTAGTGTCTTGGCCCAAGAGGGTCACAGTGTTGGTGGTAATCATAGCATTTGTTCTGCAAGGCTCTATATACTCTTCGTTCTTTTCACATCCTTTTATTTCCTCAGTCACATGAGGCATGTGGGATGCGTGTTGTCTATACTTAATAGATAGGAAACTGATCCTGGCTAAGGGCTTTATGCAAGTCATCCAGGCAGCTGCGAGTGCCTGTAGTCCTCTGTATTGCCTTTTCAGCCAGTGGTCCCTTACTAGCCCAGAGGAGAAACTGGCAGTGACATTCTGTGGTGTTTCCTCAGCCACATGCCTGGCACAGAGGAAGGCTCAGAGAATGTTTGGGGCCAAATGGATTTGTGAGCCTATTTGTATGGTGAGCTGAACACTTATCCCCAGCAAATGCCGGGCTGCTTGATGGATATGTGACATTGGTGGCTGAATATACATGGCACCTGTGGCTTTTCACACTCTCCCCCCACGCCTCTTCAGGAACTGGGGTAGGACAGATGGCCAGAGACACAGAATTCTCAGCTTTGCATCCTCTCTGCAAATCACATTTGAGGAAGAGTTAAGTTTGTGCAATAACACAATTTCAGTAACGTGGTTTCATACTGCTGGTAGTTGTTAACACTCTGGATAAATCACACTTCAGCAGAACTCATTTGGGAACAGAGTTTAATTTCACTGTAGGTGGCTGTGATTCCCACCCACCAGTCCTCCTACATCAACCCCCTTCCCCTAGTCTAGGCTGATAAGGTGAATGCAGCACAAAGCCAAGCTATTTCTAAACCCAGGATAGCATTACATATGTTAATCGTTTTTTTCACCACCAACACTTTTAATTTCTTCTCCCCTCAGTACAGCTGCCTGTCCTTAAATGTTAGGGATAGAAGAGATTTTGATAGTTCTACCTGCTGAAAGTACCATGAAGAGACTGAGACCCAGAGAAGCTGGGCAGCTTACTCAGTGTTATATGGCTAGTGAAGATCTGGATTGAAGTCCATGGCCCCTGCCTTCTCTCCAGGCTCATGTTTTTTGCCCTGCCCTTCTGTCCGCCCTTTGATCTGTCTTACAACAAGGGAAGAGTTTGTTCAGTTTTAAATGAATAAAGATGACTAGCTGTTCATTGTTAAAGGCCCCCAGCACTGTGAATTCATTTCCTGTTAACTCTCTCAGCCTCTCTTAATGTCTTTGGTAGGGCCATTAAAGTCTTGGCATATTTTTGTATAGTTAGCTGCAGCATAGGGGTAACTCTGTATGGATTTGACTGATAGAATTTAACTTTTAGCAAACAAAAGAAAAAGAGGGAAGGATGATAAATATGTGTGGAGGGAGAGAAAAATTATTGTTCATTTTTCTCTTAACAGTATACCTTTTGGCTCTTTTACTCTAAAAATCATCAGATTTTGATGTTTCAAATAAGACAGGTGTCCAGACTGCTGAAGATTATTAAAATGAAACAACAGCTCCAGCTCTAGAGCTTGAAAAAATAATACTTCTCATTTGTCATAGAAGCTTCAGTGTTCTATGTTCTCCTGCTATGAAGGAGGCTTGAGAGCTCAGCAACTGGTGTGCCATCGGCTGGTCTTTGGTTCTCTCTATTGGGGGTGGGCGTATTCTTTGTTAAAGTGGGAACTTCTAGGAGAGAAACACATGACTGGCTAGCCAGTGGGACCCAATTGACCCGCCCTGGGGTAATGTCTGTAGAAGGAAGCCCAGTTGTAACACAGCAGAAGATAATTCTTTGCATAGGATCTTACATGTAATATGTTGTGTTTACTGATTTTTTTATTTTAAAAATATATTTTCCTCTTTTTTCTTGGCTACAAATATCTCGAGTTTCTTTAATTAAGGGGAAAAGAGGAGGTAATTAGGCCTGCATCTCTTCTAATACCATGACCAGCTTCCCCCACAGATACAAACTCTGTTGCGGCTCTTAGTGTCATAGAAGTGATCCATGGAGGCAGACAGCTGAGGTTGGAGTCCTGGCTTCACTCATAAACAAATTGTGTCAGTTGGGTTCATTGCTGTACCTCTCTTACACCTAGAATCCTCATTAGTAAATTTTGGGGTAGTAATACCTAACTTGTAGTGTTGTTTTGAGGGTTAAATGTAAGGTTTTTGGCATAACACCTAAATCGTACTAAGCATTCAATAAAATGTTACCCATAACTATTTACATTTTGTTTGGAATTTCTCCTTCAAGTTTATTGCCAGTGTTTGGGAGCCTACTTCTCCTTTAAGGTTGAAGTCAGATATTATCTTGACCATGAAACTTTGCCTCATCTCCCTTGGAAAAGCTCCCCTGAGACTGTCCATGAATTAAGGAGGCAAACCACTTGGGAGTGTATGTGTGTATGTGTGTGGTAATCTTCATACATATCTGTTGCATTTCATTACCTATCCTATAAACTTTTGGAGATCAAGAATTCAGTTTCTATGCCCCATTTCTAGTCCAGGCCTGGTGTGGTGGTCTGTAAGTGTGGAATGAATGATTGTTGGTGTTAGCTTACAGAGTTCATATGAAACAGGAGATTTGCTCTGTAGGCATACCTCAGAGATGTTGTGGGTTCGGTCCAGACCACAGCAGTAAAGTGAGTATGGCAATAAAGTGAGTTATAATCTTTTTGCTGGTGGAGAGTCTTACCTTCAATCTGTAAAAAACGCAACATCTTTGAAGCGCAATAAAGCAAAGTACAGTAAAACGAGGTGTGCCTGTATTGAGTTTTCACTGATATCAAATACAGTGTTATCTGCATTGAATTTCTTGTTAACTATTCTTGAATCATTTTTTTTTCTCTTCTTCTTTTTTGACTGATTAAGCAAAATCTGGGCTTGTTGAAGCCCCAGATGGTACCAAGAGATGTGGCTCCTCCCTGACTGTGTTGTAGGTATAGTGCTTAATTCAGTGCCTGTCATGAAGGAAGTTGGGAGTATTATCTGGTTACTAGACTGTAAATGACTGTGGTGAGTAAGAATGTCATAAATATACTGGTGGTCTAGGGGTATGAAGATGTTAATAAAACTTCTCTCAGAATAGCCCAAGCAGCTCCTAGGATGTAGCTTCAGAGGCAGGATGTGGCAAACCAGTGAGTAAATGAGAGCCGTTCTTCTTTGGAAGAAAAGGAAGTGGGTGGGGGAGAATTGAAGAGGAAGAGCTTGGTGGACAAATCTTTTTATCTGCTTTTGTAAGAACATGCAACTCTTTTAAGTGCCAGGCAGAGCCTATATAGTTTTGACCCAAAGCAACCAAGGTCCAAAGAATACTTAATAATGCTGGTTTTGCAGTTGTCTTGTTTTTCTCCACAGCTCAAGTTTAATAAACTCAAGTTTAATATGCAATGGAGTATTGTCTTAGTAGATTTTGTTTTCTAATCTTGATCATTGATATATTTAATGCTGTTAGAGGATTTATAGTTAATGTGAGGTGTCACACTCTTTTCTAATCAACAATAAGGAAGAAGAAAGGCATTTTTTGTTATTGCTTTTTTTTTAGAAAAAATACCTTTTCCTTGTGTTTACCTATTTACCTGTTTTGGAACATATTCTCTACCCATTCTCTATCCAGGTGCCCATAACAGTCCCTTGTGATACAGGACAAGAGTATACTTCTATTTAATGCACGTAAGAGATGTCAAGGTTAGATGACCAGTTACCAGTAGAGTTGGTGGAGGGCTCCAGATCTCCTGACTTCAAGTTCAGGGTTATTTCCTTAGACTAGGTAATAAGAAGTTAATTATCTAAAAAAGAAGTCCCCAGTGGGCTTCCAAGGACCTGGAAAGCCAATATCTCCTGAGTCGTGCAGCTCTTGACTCCATTTCTGTGAAGGTTCCAAACTAGAATTTTTGCACTTATCCAAATATCTGCTTTGCACAAGCACATTATAGGTGATTTGATCCCAAAACTGCATACTTAAATTGCATTCTTGTCAAATTGTGATATCTTACATACACTTTAGATGTTTCAGTATTCAAACAAGTATTCTTATGGCATTTTTTAGAAGCTAAGATGTCAGGCAGCTCTTTGCTGAACCCTAAACATCCTGAGGCATTCTAGACTGGTGTGCTAAGAGCACTTTTTTTAAACTTAAGATTTAATTTATTTTTTATTGAGATACAATTGACATATAACATCGTATAAGTTTAAGGTGTGCCCACGTATTGATTTGATACATTTATGTATTGCAATATGATTACCGCCATAGCATTAGCTAACGCCTCTGTCACAAGTCACATAATTATTTTTTTTTTGTGGTGAGAACATTTAAGATCTAGTCTTTTATCATCTTTGAAGTATATAATACAGTATTGTTGACTTTAATCACTATGTTGTGCATTAGATCTCCAGAACCTATTTATCTTCTAACTGCAAGGTTGTACCTTTTGACCAACATCTTCCTAATTCCTCTTCCTTTTCCCTAAACCTAATTCCTTAGCTTGGTGTACTGTGCCCTTCATGGTCTAGTCCCATTTTACCCTCCAACCTCATCTGGGCTCTTTTCTGGATGCATCTACTCTCTGGCCACTTGGAACAGCTGTAACTTTCAGTACCTTTTTGTTCATTCTGCTGCCCAAGCCCAGAGTGCTTTTCCCTCTGCTGCAAAAACTGATATCCTGCAGCACTAAACTTGGGTGTTACATTTTCTGACTTTCACTTTCCCTTCCTCATCTTAGATGGAATTGGGGTCTTCTTTTTCTATTCGCATAGCCCCCTCTGCCTACTTCACTTTCAGTATTATGATCTGCATTACCCTACAGTTGTTGCTGTACTTACTAGTATCCTTCCCTGTGTTTGGCTTTTACTGCAATACTCTGTTTCTTTTATCTCTGTATTTCTATCTCCATGCCTCTTACATATACACAAATTGAGATTGCCTGGTGAAGGGAGGGACCTTGTCTTCCTCACCTGTACCTTCCTAGCCTCTAGCATAGCATGAATGGTGCCTCTTACACAGTGAGTGCTCCATAATAAATCTGCATTGCATTTTCACAGCTGTAGACATAAATGGGTGTAAGCCAGATGTCTACTCAAGTTCCCTATCCTTTGTCCTCCAGTTTGGAGCAGTCACATTCTCATGGTCACTTCTGCTTCTGTGAGGCTCACGTTTCCCTTTCTGTGGATTTTCTCTTCTTTTTGCTTTGTGTTTAACCAGCTTGGAATTTGGCCCCCTTTCCCTGGTTTTGACCAAACAACAATAAGAGCAAAATGTACATAAGCTATTTGTGTACATGGACGATTGGACTGAGGGTCTGGGGTGGGGAGGATAATTATAGCAATAAAGACAACTTAAAATCTACTAGTATTGGATGTTTTTGGTCTTAAATAACCTTTGCCACTTTGCCATAGTGCATCCTTTTCTTCTTCTCTTGCTACTTTATAGCCACCCCTAAAGCAAGCCTCTTCCATTTTATTCTGCCACAAAAGTCCGCTCTCTAGCTCCACCCCTATGTGCTGCTCAGGCCTGCTTCTGCCTATGCCAAGGCTTAGGAGCAGACCCTTGTAAACTGTGAGCAAGCCTTCTGGTCCTCTGGTAGCCTTTGCTATGAGGGGATTGGTTAGCACAAACACTTATTTCCCATCCTCCATCTTCTTTTAGAAGACAGAAGCAAGCACTGTCAGTTTTGATTTTAGATAAATTTAGTTTTCTCTGGTTCAAAACCCTGGTAGAGTTTTGACCTTACCAGGCCAACTGCTATTTTTTTGAGGGCCTGACTAGTAGTTTTCCATGTTCTAGATTAAGAAGTTGAGTGCCTAGGTGAGCACTTGTATGGATTTCTATCCCTGATCATGAGATCAGGATTCCCTGAGCATTGCTAGGGAGTGATCTAGAGAGTGAGATTTTTCTCCAGAGGTGATGTTTGCTCAAAGATGAGGTTTGCTGACCAGTCTATGTGTACTTTGGGTGAGAAGAGCCAAACATGTTTGTGTGTTTAAAGGAGTAAACAGGTGTGAGGAATTAAGATTCTTCAACATCATGGACTAGAATTGGAGATGTTTTGAATGCTGTGATTCTTCTGACTACATCTTCCTGCCCTTAGTTGTGCTCTTGGGTATTCACTGTTAATCTTTTTGCTCAGGGGACCGGACCATCCTCCTGGTCTGAGTTATGGTCACGTTGTGTCCTCTACCTCCTCTCATTGAAGAGCACCCTGCATCTTTGATACAGAGCAGTATGGGCCGTTATTACACAGGGTGTTTCTAAACGGTCAGATTCTCAAAAATAGGGAATAGGTGAGGTCAAATACGTCATTTTTCTGAAGCCACAATCAACCACCTTGTCCTTTCAGAAACAGCCAGCTACGCCCATTCTGTGGCCACCACCAGACCCAGGGCTCCCTTTTTATTCTCACTTTTTAAAAAAATTTTATTATTAGCTTCGAGTATACATTACATTGGTTAGACATTTATATAGTTTAATTGCTTTCTTTCCTCTGTCTCTCTACCTAGCCGTTACATTAATTCTAACTACATTCCCTATGCCGTGCTCCCCATCCCTGTGACCATCCATCAACTACTAATTTGTACTTTAACTCTTCACCGCATTCTCCCAGCCTCCCACCCCCCTTCCCCTCTGGCCGTCACCAGATTGTCCTCTATATTCGTGAGTCTGTTTTTGATTAGTTTTTTCTTTTTGTTTCTTAGATTCCACATATAAGTGAAATCATATGGTATTTATCTTTCTCTGACTTATTTCACTCAGCATAATAACCTCTAGGTCCATCCATGTCATTGCAAATGGTAGGATTTCATTTTTTTAATGGCTGAGTAATATTCCATTGTATATATAAACCATAACTTCTTTCTCCAATCATCTTCCGATGGGCATTTAGGTTGCTTCCATATCTTGGCTATTGTAAATTGTATTGCCATGAACATAGGGATGCGTAGATCTTTACGAATTATTGTTTTGGTTTTCTTTGGATAAATTCCCAGAAGTGCAATTGTTGGGTCAAAAAGTATGTCCATTTTTAAGTTTTTGAGAATCCTCCAGACTGTTTTCCATAGTGGCTGTACCAATTTGCAGTCCTACCAACAGTGTATGAGGGTTCCCTTTTCACCACATCCTTACTGACACTTGGTGTTCTTTGATTTATTGATGATAGCCATTCTGACAGGTGTGAGGCGCTATCTCATTGTGGTTTTAATTTGCGTTTCTCTGATGATTAGTGAACTTGAGCATCTTTTCATATGTCTGTTGGTCATCTGTATTTCCTCTTAGGAGAAATATCTGTTCAGGTCTTCAGCCTATTTTTTAATTGGATTGTTTGCTTTTTTTGTTGAGTTGTATGAGTTCTTTATATATATTGGATATTAACCTCTTATCAGATGTATCATAAGCGAATATCTTCTCCCATTCAGTCGGTTTTCTTTTTGTTTTGTTGATAGTTTGCTGTACAAAAACTTTTTAGTTTGATGTAGTCCCATTTGTTTATTTTTTCTTTTGTTTCTCTCGTCTGAGAAGATATACTTGAAAAGAAATATTACTGTTAGCAATATCAGAGAAGTCACTACCTATGTTTTCTTCTAGAAGTTTTATGGTTTTGGATCTTACTTTTAAGCCTTTAATCTATTTTGAGTATGTTCTTATATACAGTGTAAGAAGGTGGTGCAGTTTCTTTTTCTTTTTCTTTTTTTGCATGTATCTGTCCAATTTTCCCAGCACCATTTATTGAATAGACCGTCTTTACCCCACTGTATATTCTTGCCTCCTTTGTTATATTAAGTGAACATATAGGCGTGGATTTATTTCTGGGCTCTCTATTCTGTTCCATCAATGTATCTGTTTTTTTTTTTTTTGCCAGTACCATACTGTTTTGATTACTGTAGGCTTTTAGTATAGTTTGATATCAGTTAGTGTGATACCTCCAACTTCATTTTTCTTAAGATTGCCTTGGCTATTCGGGGTCTTTTATGGTTCCATATAAATTGCATCAAAAACAATAAAGTACTTGGGAATCAAATTAACCAAGGAGGTAAAAGACCTGTTCTCAGAAAATTATAAGTCACTGAAAAAAGAAATTGAAGAAGATACAAATAAATGGAAACATATACCGTGTTCATGGCCATACTACCCAAAGCAAGCTGTAGATTAAATGCCATCCCTATCAAAATACCAATGGCATTTTTCAGAGAGTTAGAACAAATAATCTTAAAATTTACATGGCTCCCTTTGTTTTTTTGATGACCACACATTTATTTATTTTCTGCCTGGGCTGTCTTTGGTGCTTTCTTCCTTTCGATCCTCCCTGCCCTTCATCTTTACTTTTCCCTTCCTCAGTAGTGCCCTGGCTCTCTTATGGCCACCAGAAATTTTACTGCTTCTACCAACGTGCTTTACCTGGGCAGTGTCTGTTCCCTTTCTACCCCAATCAAAATGTGTCAGTCTTGGATGTTTTGAAGGGAGTTCCTCTTTGGGTAGATTTAATTTGTTGTCCTTCCAGGAACTTTGATCTTTTAGCAGAACACAGTTCTTTACCTCAAAGTAATAAGTCACTAATGGGTAAATACCTGGTGGTAGGGATGAGCTGATGGGAGATGTGTTTGAAGGACATGAGCTCTTCAGCAAGATGTGGAGAAAATGTCAAGCTTTGGAATTCCAGCCCTTATCTTGGGTAAATTACTTAACCGCTCCTGGCCTCCATTTCCATATCTGTAAAATGAGAACAACATGCCTCTGTTTTAATGTTGTGAGGATTAAATGAATTAATGGTTGTACCACGGCTAGCATTTAGGAAGCTCATCTCTTAACTGCATCTAAATTTCCTTCTTAATCAGACTGTTATGTCCCTCTCTTGCCTGTGTCATCTATCTTCTGATCTATTTTCTCCTCTCTCTCCAAACTTCATTTCTTTTCCTTTTTGTACTTCTATGGAATACTGATCTTTTAGGACTTAATTCATATGTGGCTAATAAGAAACAAATTTTGTCCACTGGGGCAGAACTATAGGCTGTCAGTTCTTTCAAGCAACAATCTGACACCCCCTCTCTGATTCAGGATGTTGTTCAGTATTTAAGAAAAGTCTGCGAGTGGGTGGTCCTTTCACTCCAGAGGGGTGCGTGTGTGTGTGTGTGTGTGCGCGCGCGCGCGCGTGTGTTTGGTTCAGTGAGTCTGTCTGTGGAAACATGCCTTGGGAAGGTAATTTATATGATTTCAGAAGCCTGTTTGATTCCAAGAGGTAAGTTGATTTTGTTTGTTTGTTTGTTTAAGGATAGGAACATGTGATTCTTATTTTTCTCTTTTTAATTAAACTGGTTTTCTTGATTTCTAGAAACATTTATTAGCTTGAAAGCTACTTGATTTAAAGTGAAATTAAAGATAAACATCTGTCTTTACTCATTTTTTTACTTTTGTTTTATTCCCCCAATACTTTCTATTTGCTTATAATAATCTTCTAGTTTATTTTTAAAATTTTTTATTTTTCAATTATAGTTGACATATAACACAGTCTCAATATGACTTTTGTACATTCTTATAGGACTTCTCTTCAGCTAGACTTCAGGCAATTCTCAATGATGGTTGTTGTGTAGTTTGGTTGTAATTTTGAGGTGGTCTGAGAGGAAGTGAGCGAGCACAGCATTTACCTACTCCACCATCTGAACCGCAACTGTCGCTTATAATATTCTTGATCTCAATTCTGTACCATTGTCTACAGAGTGGACCCCATTAGAATGCCCTTTCTCCTTTTTTTGCTATGGAAAATTTAAACTTTTTAAATTAAATTTATTGTAACTTTGGTTAATAACATTATATAATTTTCAGCTGTACAAGATCATCTAAATTTTATGTATTTTCTAGATCAATTCAGGTCTCATATCCATATAAAACTTATTCTGATTACTCCAGTGTATCCTGAACTACAGAACTATTTGTATCATAGACCTCTTGTGAGAATTAGGGGAACTGTGGGAGTCTTTGTTTCATAGTGTTTCTTGGGAGTGGTGGTGAAACAAATGAAAGGCAATAAAGGTAGTATTTAACTACATTGTGCATTTTTTTCCAGATTATTTATTTATTGCATGAAAATTGAAAATATAAGAATTTCATCAGTAAAATGGGGCTAACAGTGCTAATCACATCATGGTTAGGAGATTAAAGGAGTTCATCCACATTTAGCAGAATACGTGATATATAGCAGGTATGCAGTAGGAACTGTTAATCAAGTGTCTTACTAACCAATAATTAGTTGACAGCATAACAATATTTAATATTTGTTTAGCATTTTAGATGCTTCTAACATATTTTACATTACACTCTCATTTCATCTCTGCAGCCACCTTTTATTTATCATTACATCATTACATCGTTGTCTTAATCTGCCCTTAGCTGTCTGTATTCCTTTTGCTATTTCAGTGAGGGCCTTCTAGTGTCAAAAAGTATGCATTCTCAAAGAGTAGCTGGGAAGATAAAGTAATCAATTTATTCTCGAAGGAAAACGCAATGAGGATGAGATAACTGTCATTGCGGTTTATATGTGGGCAAGAAGTAATAACCAGGGCCTCAAACCATACAACAGGGGAAGCCAACCACTCTGCAGAAATATACGGTCCTTAGCTGTAGAGTTCTATCCTTGGAATATTACAGGAAGAATTCAATATTAGGTTTGGAGAATTTTAGCACTGAAGAGGACTTTAAGGACCACTTAGTTTAACTCTCCTCTTTTACCTATGAGAAAAATTGAGGGGAATTGACTTGTACAAGTTCATAGAGCAAGTAACTATTAAAGTTGAACTCAGGTCTTCTGACTCCCAAAACCTTCACACCTATTTCCCAAGCACAGGGTATCTGACATGTTTTTCTACTTTCATGTGCCTTTGTGAAAGACCAGTTCTGTGCTGACCCAGAAGCACGTGATTTCCTGCACATGTCTTTGGCCTTGGAAATAGGTCCAGGGACTGCTTTCCAGGACAGTGGCTGTGAGACTTTTCTCACCTACACATCTGTCAGCAGGTAGACAGTGAAGAGTAGGAGGCCAAGATATGAGCAGCCAGCATCAAGGAAAAGGAAAGAAATACCTCTGCTAAATTCAGTGAAATACATTATGAACTATGCAAGAGAATGGCTGTACTGAAGCATGGCTTCCCACAGCTGCTTAAGAATCTAAGTCCAAAGCTAGACTCAGTGCCAACAAGCAGAGGCCTACAAAGGTCAACTATTGCTGGAAGAGGTATAGGAAACTTTCTCCTGCCCAACAACTATGACAGATATAAAGTAGAGTTTGGTTGCCATGGAGTGGAGAGGAAGTCTGTGCTCACAGTAGCTGCTTAAGACTGAAGCTGGACCAGTACAACAGAGAACCTACCACCCTCTACCTGCCCCTACCATAAGCCTAGCACCAAAAAAAGTAATTTCAGGCTAGAATATCCAGTCTGTCTGTCTGTCTGTCTATCTGTCTATTGAGAGAAGGATTGAGATAGAGAGGAGACAGACACTGGAACTTTTAAAAGAATTGGCTTATGCCATTGTGGAAGCCTGGATAAGTCCAAAATTTCCAGGGTAGTTGAGCAGGCGGCAGATCCATGGAAGAGTTGCATTTTGAGTCCAAAAGCAGTCTGCTGGCAGAGTTCCTTCTTCTTCAGGGAGGTCAGTCTTTTGTTCTATTAAGGTCTTCAGCTGATTGGCTGAGGCCTGCTCACATTATGGAGGGTAATCTAGTGCTTTACTCAGGTCTACCAGTTTGTTAGACCTGAGTAAAGCACTAGATTTGTCCCCGCGCCCCCCGCCCCCCAAGAAAACCAAAAGCCAAAAACCAAAAAGCATGCTTTTATAGAAACATCCAGAATAACGTTTCACTGAATATCTTGGCACTGTGGTCCAGCCAAAGTGACACATGAAATTAACCATCACATGCCCCCTTCTATTTACTACCCTCTCCCATAAAGGGTGATTCCTGTTTATAAAGCATGGATTAATTTCCCCTTCTTTTTCTTTTTTGAATTTTATGTAGATGGCACAGCAGAGTATACTTTTGCATCTGGCTTCCTTCACAGGGCCTGTATACATAATCCTAGGATTTTATTGCCTAGTTAGTTGACCAGCCCTTCCCAGAGTGGCCTGCAAGATTGAGCTGTAGTAAGGTATAGAAGCCTTTTTTCACCATGTTGTCTGGGGCTATCCCTACGTGGCACATCTGCATTCTCTAACATAGGTGGGCTAGTGTAGAGTCGGGAAGTTGGTAAGTTGCACCTTTGGCCCTCTCTGCCTTCATCCTTCCGGTGTAGTCTCCTTTCCTTTCTTACTACTCTGTAATTTCCCCGCATCCCCTGCTGGCCATGGATTGACTATGCAGAGAACCCTGATGCCAGTTCTTTTTTCCTGAGATTTCCCCCACTGCCTATTGCAGCTCCTTATTCCTTCAACCTGAACATACCTCAGCTTTATTCTGTACCTTCTCAGCTGGCTGTCATGTTGACAGGCTTGGACCTTAGAGATATCTAGACAACTCTTCCCTCCTTCTTCTCTCCATATGCCTTTTTTTAAAAAATGTGTATGGAAATTGAGGACCAGAGAGGGAGGTAACTTTCCTGAGATCTTATAGATGGGGAATGGTATAGGGTATGGATCAAGGGGTTGCAGCCTTAGTCTCTGGGTGCTGTTCCTTCTTAGCTTGAGTCTTTTTGCCTTTCCTTCCCTCTTCTCTGCCCCAGTAGCATTCCTACTTGCCATATTCACTGGGGAGAGAGAACTTAACAACTCCCTGGGGTCTCTGATGAGGAGAGTTACCTTCACTGGGACCCTTTCTCTCCTTCCAGCACTGTAATTGATTGTCATCCTTTGCTCTTCCCTCTGTGCTCCCTCTTGGCAGAGAGAAGGCCTGCCACCTAGAGCAGCCTTGCTCTGTCAAGCTAGAACAAGGCTCAGGTTGATGATAGAAATCTGGCTGGTGTTTGACATGTAATTGTGGCCCATTTCTGTTTAGTATGTGGCAGTTTGAAGACCCTATTCATTTGGATATCACCTCCCTCTTCATTCAGTCATTCCTTTAGGTCAGCTTCCCATTTCTGTGACCATCAGGGTTGGAGGTGGCAGTGTGGGGGCCTTGAAAGGAGCTCTGTTCTAGAAGTTGGGAGACCTGCCACCAGTTAGCTGTGTGACCTTGTCCTCTCTGGACCTCAGTGTCCTCACTTGTAAAGTGGGTTAGATCAGGTGGTCTTTAAGGTCCTTCCCTATGCTACCTTTTATACTAATTGATTTGAACCACCGAGCTACAAATGAAAGATTCCACTCGTGGTTTTGTAATTACACTTAGCAGATGGGCGAGATGAGAGGGAAGGAGATGTTCTTGCCTATAGGATCGTCTTTTCCCCACCTACTTCATGTGCCTCCCTAGTGTTTTTGGAACACAAATGACAACCCTTGTTTTTCTCTGCATTCCCATTTCAAACCTATAATCTTCTTGTATCTTTATGAACTGCTTTTACTGTAAGATAGCTGTTGTGCAGAATTTGTGTTACAGTGTGTGGTTTTTCTCTCTGCTGTGATGAACCTGAGGGGGGTGGTCAGAGCCCATCATAGCTGGTCCCTGGAGTGGGCTGTATGTGTGCGTCAGATTTATTGTGCCAGGCTCCAGTTTCTCTTCTCAATCTCTAGTTCTGATTTTGCTGTTTTTCAGTTAAAACCAAAGATTATGAAGGAGGCAGTTTCTTGCCCTCTGAATTTTAGAGGTTTGTGGTATGGTTGAGGGTGAGGGGCCCCTCTCTTCCTATTTTCTTTGCTTAAGGTATTTCACCTTGGGAAGGCAGAAATGAGCCCTGTTGAACATCATAAACTCCCTATGCAAGAGGAAGCAATACTGAATGTGGTTACATTATTGAATGACTCCTTTTTAATGAGTACTGAAAACCATTTGATGCCAGGCTTTTCCTTTCACCTTTAGATTTTCTGAAACAGTAAAAAAAAACTTTTAGAGGGTTTTAAGAATTATTAAATTAAAGGAAAGGCAGTATTTCTAATTCTGCTGTTGCTCTACCTGCCCTAACATAAGGTAGAAGTGTGTCAAAATTCCAGTGTTTCTTCCCATTCATTAGTTTTCAATTTTGATCCTCCCCTAGTGAAGTAAGCATGGAGTTACTACTCCATTTTACAGAAGAGAAACCAAGATGTGTCAAGGTTAAAATGACTTACCCATGGTCACACAGTTAGTTGATGACCAATAAGAGCGATAAGAATGATTATGAGAATCCAAGATACCAGATAACTAATGATTTGTTAATTTGACAACACTGTACCGCCCTCAGTCATTAAGAGAGTCTTGCTGTATAACAGCTTATCGTTTTTGCCATGTCTCTCCCCACTCCACCTTCAGAAAACACAGAGCAGGAGCCAGATCCTTACTGGTGGGGTAGGTGGCTAGACAGTAGAGCATAGGAGGTAGAGGAGAGAGGAAGGTGACACAAAGCTTAGATTTAATTTTTCTTCTGAAGGTGGGAGAATTATTTCTATAGAGAGTCAAGAAAATGAACAGAATCAACATTCCTTCCCCCCTGTCCCCTTAGATGGGTGGGGTTTCTTGTGGCCAGTGTTACTTGCAAGACAGTGTTCAGATTGATGTGCAGGGGAAACAGGATTTCATCTGGGGTAAAGGGTAGGTACACCATCTTGATGTCTGATTGAGCCTAGTATGTTAAATGTTCCACACTAGCATCTTACTGATGTTTGCAAGTTGGCTTCTCTGAAGCATTGAACTTGTTAATGAAATAAAAAAGACTTCTAGAGATTCTCTCTGCCTAGGTTTTCAATCTTGACTCTGCATCTTACTCGCTGTGTAATCTTGGACAAGTTGCTTCACTTGCCTGGGCTTGAGTTTGCCATCTGTTTTATTTATAGTGTTGTGGATTAACTACATTAATAAATATAAAACAGAAGAATACACAGTGTTATGAGGAGAGTGATTTTCCTTCCATCTAGCCCTCTTTTCATCTTTCCCTCATACCCACTCAGTGTGTGTGTGTGTGTGTGTGTGTGTGTGTGTGTGTGTGTGTGTGTGTGTGTGTGTGTCTGTATCTGTGTCTTTCAGAGTGCGTTTCCACCTGGCCTGATGAACTCTCCAGACAACTATAACACCTTAACCAAGTTTAAGCTTTGGGGTTTGTCTGTATTGGACATGCGTGTCTAAATGTTGTCATCAATGGGCTACTTTGTGGAGAGACCTGAGAGAAAAGAAACCAGAGGGTGTGTACTGCGTACTCCAGTTACACTGTACCATGTCCCCATACCTGAGGATCTGGGGGCAGCTTTGAGACTTAAGTTGAGCCTTTTAGCAAGATGAGAATATTGACCAGCTGTCTTAACCTGCTTGAGCTGCATAATAAAATACTATAGATTGGGTAGCTTAAACAACAGAAATTTGTTTTCCTCACAGTTTTAGAGCTTAAAGCCCAAGATAAGGATACCAGTGTATGTGGGTGTGTTGGGGAGGAGGCCACTTCTCTTCTTATAATGCCACCAATCCTTTCTGATTAGGACTCTACTTTATGCCTTATTTAACCTTAATTACCTCCTAAAATTTTTCTCTTTAAACATAGTTACATTTGGGGGCTAAGGCTTCAATATATGAATTTGGGGAGACACAGTTCAGTCCATAGCATCAGCTTTCCTCCTTCCCAGAGTTACCCAGTGAGGAAAATTGGTAAAGTCAGCCTGTGTCCTCTTTGGCCCCATGTTCTGTGTTGTTTGTATAAGGCAGTATTGGATCTGCCTGTACAATGGGGGAGGGGGGTCTCCGTCTTCCTGTCTTCTTGAGATTGGAGTAGAGTGTGAATGAAGGGTGGAAGATTATGCTTGCTCCTATACTTCAAGCTCAGAAATGGGTGTATATTGGGGGAGGGGCACCATTGTTTTGTCACCTGTGTTGTTTGTTTAGACTAGGGACTGAAATCAAATGAAACATAGTCTCTTTTCTACTCTCCTCTTAATGAATTCCCAGGAGTAATGAATACTTTTCAGTTCTCTCTGTAAAACAAACTTAATAGTGCCCACAGCTTGCCGAATGCACAGCTAGCAGGCTGCTCTCTGCATTACCCACTCGCTTCAGCACCCACTGGTTGAATTATGTGCTTACCAAGAGCCAGTTTGTTCCCAAAGCCATTTGTACAGTTGTAGCTGGTATTGTAACTAGGTAATGTATTTAAATATCAGATAGACTGACGAAATATGACTGCAAGTGAGGTGGCTTTCTCCCTTCCCCCTCACCATGAACACTGGTTAAAAGCTGTGGAAAGACTCAATAAGTCCAAGTCACTAAAAATGAACTACTGTTCAAGTAAATTAAGATTGGGGAAATCATAAAACGCTTAGAATTGAATTCTGATATTACTCTGTAAAGTGTGTACATTTTTACAAAGACTCAGTAATTGGAAATGATAGACAATGTATTATGTTCTGATTCATGTAAGGAAGATGATGTGAGGCTCTTACCAGTGGACTCTTATTCAAAGAGACGGCCTTGCCTTGTGTTAGAACGTGGGTGAATGAACGCACGTTTATATATATTATGCAAAAATAAAAATTTCAGTTATATCTTTTTATGATTCCTTGCTTTATTTTGATTAACCTGGTTTCTGACTTGATTACATTGGAAAGGAGAGTTTACTGTTGTGATTTAGTTTAGAGCCTGTTTGGATGATTTGGTTCGATTTCAGTTTATTGGTCTTAGGAAATAGATTTTATTTTGTATATGTTGTCAAGTTAATACAGCAAACACTAGTGGGGCTTTTAAAATTTTTTATTTTATTTTCTTAGTGGGGCTTTTGAAACTGAGGTTTTAAAGCAAATTTATGTGGCTCATTCTGGATTTTTGTAGATTCTTTGGTTCCTCTTGTAGACTCACAGCATATTGAGGGAGACCTAATTCCCTTATTTTACAAACGAGGAAACCAAGGCCTTGTCAGTGGTGAATTGTGTGGGGTAGTGGACTGAAGTGGGCAGAACCACAGTAGATGGAACTCTTCCCCGCAGCCTCTTCTTCTGGGTGGATTTCTCTGGTGACAGTACTGACCCGTGCTCTCCCTTTGGGACAGGACCAACCTGGAGGCCTTGCAGAAGAAGCTGGAGGAGCTGGAGCTGGATGAGCAGCAGCGGAAGCGCCTTGAGGCCTTTCTTACCCAGAAGCAGAAGGTGGGGGAACTGAAGGATGATGACTTTGAGAAGATCAGTGAGCTGGGTGCTGGCAATGGTGGTGTGGTGTTCAAGGTCTCCCACAAGCCATCCGGCCTGGTCATGGCTAGAAAGGTGAGGCAACCAAAAAAAAAGAAAAGAAAAGAAAAGGGCTGAATCAAGCTTACTTGGTAAACAGGTGGATCATCTCTTAGAAGACCTGGGAGCCTGGGGACTGGGGTGAAAGGAAGACTGACTTTTCACTCAGTACCTTTCATGCTGTTTGAATTTCGAATTCATGTTATGTATCAGATTATAGGTAAACACACTAACGATGTGTTAGTATATTTATCCCATCCCCAGACTGGAAAATAACAGCAAGTAACCCTTTGTTAGCTTTCTGTATGTCCTGGAAAAAATGCTAGGGTGCATGTTTGTAATTTATCAAGTGGAGGAGAAGCTTCTCTCATTGACCCAGCCCCAAGGATGCACAAAACACCATTTCAAGTTGCGTTCCCATGCTCCAGCCCTGCCAGTGGTTCCCCTCATTTCCCTACAGTAAGTATTATATCTCGGATCCCCACCAAGGCATGTAGTCTTTGAGCTGGATTTCATTTCCTATCTACCCTGGGTTCTTCTCTTTCTGAACACAGCCCCCCGCTTCAGGGAAGTTGGACTCTTCCATGTTTTCAGCCCACCATGTTCATTCCTGTTCACATACTTTTGCTTGTGCTATTCCTTCCATCATTTCAAACAGTATACATCTTCAAGGCCCACCTCTTGTCTAGCTTTCACTAGCTGCTCCAGCCCACACTGATAACCACAATGAATGTCCTCTGACAATGAGTGGCTCTTTTTAGAAGTTCAGCCTTAGTAGGGAACCATTTCATGTATCTATTACCTGTTATCTAGCTGAAACAAAGGACAAATTAGGGAGATATAAGGTGGCACCTGAAGCCCTAACTAAATCTCAACAACATTAGCCTCCTCAGGCAAAAGAGAAATCTCTTGGACAACTTCATAGTTAGGTCAACATACCCAGTTCCTCATTCCCTTTTACTCCTACAACCCTATAGAATCAAGCAGGTCCTCAAGGCTACTTTCCTTTCATCTCTACTTCCTGGTTCCTTTTGGAGGAACTCCTTCATTCAGCTTTGTTCTTGGGAGGGAAGAGCTTTCCTCAGTTTTGGCTCCCAGGATCAAAAGTATAGCTGGCCTTCCTCTGGTTACAGCTCCTCAGATGCCAACACCTGCCTTGACATATTGGCACTCAATACTTTGGTTAGGCAGAGACTTGTTAAAACTTGGTGGAGTGAAGGGGCATAGCCACAGCAGATGGAAGCCTCCCTGCAGCCTCCTCTTCTGGGTGGATTTCTCTGGTGACAGTATTGACCTGTGCTCCTCCCTTGGAATAGGACCAACCTGGAGGCCTTGCAGAAGAGGCTACAAGAAGAGGCCTGTTTCCTCTCATTCTACCTTTAGGAGCTTAAGCATTTAAGAAAGTGTTTATCTACCCATCCATCCATATATTTTTAAAGCCTCTCTTCCTCCCACCTTTCTTTCCCTAGTTAATTCACCTGGAAATCAAACCTGCAATCCGGAACCAGATCATAAGAGAGCTGCAAGTTCTACATGAATGTAACTCTCCGTATATCGTGGGCTTCTATGGTGCATTTTACAGTGATGGCGAGATCAGCATCTGCATGGAACATATGGTATGTGGCAATCTGTTGGCCTCTGAAGCCTGGGAGTTGGGTGGCTTTGGTCTAATCTTTGATCTGAGAGGGGACTAGCTGTCTGGTTCTCTTGGATCCCCCATACTGTTTTGGGTTTCTGGGAAGCCTCTTGCCTGAGTCCTGCCTTTCTTCAAAGAGAGATGGCGCAACCAGTTATCACTGGTGGGTGTTCCCTAGAGATACTTTGTCTTGTTTGCCACTGTGCCTCCATAACTTTGTATGGTATGGCATTTCTTGATCATTAAGAGATGTTCAAAATAATGGGACACCGCCATAACAAGTAGGTACTTTGTCTTGTTTGCCACTGTGCCTCCATAACTTTGGGCAAATTTCATTATCTTTCTGATTCTCAGTATCCTTATCTGTAAGGTGGCCATTATTATACCTGTCTCTTTGTGGTGAGGATTAATCTCCCAGTTTTCTTGACCCCAAAATTTTGGTATAGGTAAAATCTGGTTAATATAGTTAAGATTCATTTATTTTATGCAATGCCATGTGCCAAGTACACGGTTCTGGGGTTATGAAGATAAGTGAGACAGTCCCTACCCTCAGAGAGTTTATAATCTTCTTTATTTGTGGTCTGAATGGGTTCTTTGGGTGTTTAGAGAAGTAATCCCACCTGATACACAGTAGAGAGGACACGTGAGAGGGCATTTATGGGCTAATTATATATATGTGAGCTGCCAGTCTTCTTACGATTAGCTGCCTGAAATTCCTTTTTTCTCTTCCTAGTGACTAGCAGTAACAACAATAACAACAACGATAATGTTAGCAGCGTTAATAATGATAAACTAATATTTATTGGGTGTATATGAAGCACTATCCTAAGTAAATTAATATTTTATTGCATTTTCACAATCTTACTGGGTAAGTACATCATCCACATTTTACAGGTAAGGAAACAGGATCAGAGAAATGGAATAACTTATCCAAGGTCATAGGTGGTATTGGTAGAATTTAAACCGATGCAATCTGACCCCAGTGCCTGTAGTTCGATGAATCCACCGAATAGTTATTGGGGCCCTGTTTCCTCCTTGATGCCTAGAACTTCAAAGAGAGAGGCTGGTTTCATGGTTTCTATATTTTTCAGTCCCCATTAGGCAGAATGGCACTGGGAACCTTTGGAATCTGAAATGTTTATTCATATCTCTCTTTTCCACAGAAATTCAAGTAGGTACTTTGTCTTGTTTGCCACTGTGCCTCCAAAGCCCAGAATAGTCCTGGCACACAGCAGGTGCTAATAATTATTTGTTTACTGGTTGTCACCATCTCATCATAACTTTGGGCAAATTTCATTATCTTTCTGATTCTCAGTATCCTTATCTGTAAGGTGGCCATTATTATACCTGTCTCTTTGTGGTGAGGATTAATTCAAATAACAGATATAAGTTTTCCAGCACTGTCTGACTCAGCATGTCTTCTGCAAACATTAAGCTTTTGCTTTATTATTACTGGCACCGACAGTTCAGAGATATAGGCTGACGTGATTGAGTCTCGATACTTCAAGACTGCTATGCTTTCAGTGTCCCTCAGCAACTTCTCCACTTCCTTCCTGACTCTGTAGACCTGGAATGAGAGCCCTGGTGCTTGGTCTCAATGAACTCTAGAAGAACACACTCTCTTTGTGTTTTGATCCTAGCTGGTGTCCCATTATTTTGAACATCTCTTAATGATCAAGAAATGCCATACACACTATTGTAGGCATCTGTTGACTTTTCTGGGTGCCATATGGAACATGGATCCTTAAAACATCTGTGTGTCTAAAGGTTACTGAGAAAGTACTCATTCCCTCTTGCTTTAGTGAGAGTAAAGTAGTTTCTCTGGGAACCATGTGAACATTTCTGGCTTCGTCCTAGACCAGGCCTGTGGTGCTGATTATTTTTTACTTGGGTCTTGGCTTTCCATTGGTGGGGTGGGGCTGAGAAAGGGTGCTGTTTCTTATCCTTTGGGTTTCTTGGGCTCTTTGTGCTCATTATGGTTGGTTTTCCAGCTCTAGGCTGAGTTTTGGATGAATGTGTCTGCGGCAGTGGAGGTCCTGGAAAACTAGAAGGGGGAGAGGGTGGAGGTAATATTGATAAACTAGTGACAGGAAAGGCCAGAGTAGCCTTCTTTCCTCTTAGGTTTCACCAAAATAATGGAAAGTGGGTGGTGGCATGACTAGACATGAAAGCAACTGGCTCTCACATCTTCTACCACTTGCTGAGTCCTTTTCACATTATGTAAGTTATTGATCACGTCAGGGTATCACATGAGCTGGATTATTGACTCCACTCCCCACCCCAGACAGTAGATGGAGTGAGTAAGGCCTTGACAGGTTTAGTAATTAGTCTAAGTCATATAACCAATAAGTGTAAGTGCTGATTTCCAACCACTGTATCTAACCTATCTGCTTTCTTTCAATTTAATACTCTCTCCAAGTCATATACTTATACTCAGGATTTTCTCATTTCTGCAAAGAAATGTTTGGATCAGAGCTTCTGTAGGGAATCCTCCCCATGCTAACATCTTGTGTTTCTATGGTATTTGGCACTTACAGCCCGTCAGGATTTACATTAATGAACATGGGTTCTGCTTCACATTTATTTTAGTGCTTGTTATATGCAAGGTGCCCTGTGAACCGCAGAGGAGATGGAGACATTAAAAGCAGCATCTCTGCCTCCTAGAGCTGGATGGCTGTATTCTAGAGCCTTCTCAAGCGAGGGGTGTCATTGTGGATGTAAGGGCTTCTTAGCACCAAGTATGTGTCATTTCATACCTTCTAAACCATCAGAAATCCTTTCCTTCAAGTCTGTGCCACCCAGAATTCTGCCTTTAATAGGGAAACCAGGAGGCTGTTTGTGGGGTGAGTATGGTTGAACTCTAGAGTGCTTGCTTCAGAGGTTAGGATTAGGCCCCAAACATTGATAGGCAGTGGCCTATTCATTTATTCAGACCTTGCTGGAACCTCTTTTATTAGCTTTATGTGGCCTCTTGCCATGTGGAGGACAGTCTTTTTATTTATCTTAAATTGACTTATTTTGAGGCTTTGTCGTTCTGGAATCTTTATTCATTCTGGATTCATAGATATTGATCATGACATTTGTACCTCTTGCCCTGTCTCCCTCCATCCCCTCCAGCCCTCCCTTCCAGGAGAAGATGACAAAGGACATGACAAGGCTTGGTTTCCTATTCTCTTGGTCTCAGTATCTGCAGATCATCCCCCCTGCCATGGATTTGGCTCCTTGGGAATAGTGGAGTCCTGCCATACAATGAAGCAGAGGATAATTCTGAAATTGAGAAGCCTGAGCCTGGAAAACTGGCTGTCAGAGGCTAGAAGGGTCAGAACCTTTTGAGGGCCAAGCATGGTGTCTGGCACCTGTTAGACTATATATGTTAGATGACTGAATCGAGGGAGGCTAGGGTTGGGAAAGTCACGATCAGGCCTGGGGCTCAATGGGAAAGAGGTATTGGAGTCAGCAATAGACTGTCTTTCTGGGTATACACAGGTTCAGACAGCAGCTATAACAGTCTGTTAATACTAGTGGAGGGGCTCAGAGCAGCCAGAGAAAGGCCCTGTCA
The DNA here is from genome assembly GCF_902729225.1 of Pteropus medius. Classification (NCBI taxonomy): domain Eukaryota; kingdom Metazoa; phylum Chordata; class Mammalia; order Chiroptera; family Pteropodidae; genus Pteropus; species Pteropus medius. The sequence continues at coordinate 12,095,250 of NW_024342473.1, read as the reverse complement.
GGAAGCAGTTGTGGCTTGAAGTCCAAGCAGCCCTGAGTGCCAGAGTAGCTTTCTGCTCTAGCCCTCCCTGGACACACTCAACCCTTCCTTGGTCCCTGAGCAGGCCCTCCTGCAGGAGAGCTCCTGCACATGCTGCCCTTGATGGGAAGACTGACTTCTGGCTGTTACTTCTCTTTTGGGATTCTGCTTTGCCTCAGTTTCTCTATTTCAAAGATGTTGACATGTAGAACTCTGTTTATTAGCCATATCCCAACTTATGAGGTTCTGTGGTCCTCTCTGTCACAAGTCTTTGTATGATATTCTTTGTCATTAATAATTTCCTCCAACACTTTATTATGAAAATTTGAACCATACAGAAATTTGAAAGAATTGTATAATGCACACTGTAAACCCATCACCTGGATTCTTCAGTTAACATGTTGCCATATTTGCTTTACCACATATTGTCCATCTATCCATTGCTCAGATTATTTTGGGGATGCATTTTAAAGTAAAATTGTGTCATCACAATTTTATTCACTGAGTCCCATCTTCTAAAGCACTTGGCCAGGGTCTGACTGTTCATAGAAATAAGCTGTGTGTACTGTCCATTCTGAATTTTGATACTCAAGGGGTAAATGAGGGCTCCTTGATCAGAACAGGTATGCTGTTGTTTTGGGGAAGTAGATTCCTGCCCCAGTGGTAGCTGGGCAACCATAAGATTGGGGACTCAGGATTTATGGTTCTCATGCAGGAGTAAAAGCTTTTGAGCTCTTTTTTTTTCCATAAAGCATTTGTCTCTTCTATAGAAAACCTTCACAAAAGCACCATTGACTTAGTTAATAATCAGCTTCTAAAAATACGCACAATTTCAGCAGCTTTAGTCAGTGAAGGCAAGTCCTTGGCAACAGTGAAGTAGAATTAAAAGGTTGTGAGGTGAGTTGCAGGCAACTCTGGGAAATCCTGACTGTGGTTCATGCTTCTTAAATCTTGCTAATTGCATTGTTCACATTGTAACTTCTTATAGCTCGGAAGGAAGTTAAAAAGAGCCAAGGTTTCTTCTTTTTTAATAGAAATATTTACCATAATTCCCAGAGAAAGTGTAAACCAAGATGGTTAGTTGTGCTGCCCTTATCCCAGGCTGTGGAACCTGAGAACCACAGGGTTAACTTTTCTACTTCGTTTGAATCAGATTTTGAAAGGATTATTTTTAATTAATTAATTTTTTTATGGTGACATTGGTTAACGAAATCCAGTAAGTTTCAGCTATACACTTTAATAATAAGGCATATATATATTTACACAGTGTGTTCACCTCCCATAGTTAGATTTCTATCACCACATATTGACCCCCTTTATCCCGTCTACCTCCCTCCTCACCCCACCCCCTACCCTCTGGTAACCACTAGTCTATTATCCATGTCCATGCGTCTGTTTATTTGTCCTGTTCATTTGTTGCTTTTAGGTTTATATCCCACATATAAGTGATATCATGTAATTTTCAACTTTTTCTATCTGGCTTATTTTACTTAGCATGATTATCTCGAGGTCCATCCATGTTGTCGCAAATGGCAGTATTTCATCTCTTTTTATGGCTGAGTAATATTCCATTCTATATATATGTACCACAGCTTCTTTATCCAATCATCTATCGTAGGATACTTCAGTTGCTTCTGTGTCCTGGCCACTGAATAATGGTGTGCAAATATATTTTCTGATGTGGATTTTCAAGTCTTTGGGGATTGCTGGATCATATGGTAGATCAATTCTTAGTTTTTTGAGGAATCTCCATATTGTTTTCCATAGTGTCTGTACCATTTTGCAGTCCCACCAGCAGTGTATAAGGGTTCCTTTTTCTCCGCACTCTCTCCAACACTTGCTATTACTTGTCCTGTTGATAATAGCTATTCCAGCAGGTGTGAGATGGTATCTCATTGTGGTTTTGATTTGCATTTCCCTAATAGCTAGCGATGTTGAACATCTTTTCAAATATTTGTTAGCCATTTGCTTGTCCTCTAGGGAGAAGTGTCTGTTCAGGTCCTCTTCCCATTTTTTGATTGGATCATTTGTTTTTTTTTGTTATTGAGTCGTATGAGTTCTTTGTATATTTCGGATATTAGGCCCTTATTGGAGGTGTTGCTTGCAAATATATTTTCCCATTCTGATGGTTGTCACTACCTGTTGATGATTTCTTTTGCTGAGCAGAAGCTTTTTAGTTTGATGTAGTCCCATTCATTTATTTTAGCTTTTACTTCCCTTGCTTTTGAGGTCAAATTCTTAAAATCTTCTTTAAGTCCAAGGTCTTTGAGTTTAGTTCCTATTTTCTTCCATGCATTTTATTGTTTCAGGTGTTATATTCAGGTCCTTAATCCATTTTGAGTTAATTTTGGTGTATGGCGATAGACAACAGTCTAGTTTCATTCTTTTGCAGGTGGCTTTTGAAAGGATTGTTTTGTTACCTGGTTTTAAGTCCTCCATGAGAATTAGGCAAAGCCGTTCAAAGGATCTGAAGCCACATTCGATTGGAAGCAAAATAGCAATGGCTCAGAAACTTTCTGCATTGGAGTTCCTCTTCCATCAGTAAAGGAAATTGAGAGGTGCTGGGCATTTCTAGGAGCTGGTTGACTTGGGTGTAGTTATTTGGTCTGTGGTATTGTCTTGATATGGCCACCAAGGGCCTGTGGCATTCTGAAGGCTACCAGGCTCATAAGATGACCCATACCTCAGCCTGAGTTAGGGCTCTTTCTTCCAAGGGCTCTTAGAAAATAAGTGTATTTACAGGGCAGTTCTGGTTAGTTCTAGATTCATAATTCTATTCTTTTGTCTGTATGGAGATGATGGTATGTTTCACTTTTAGGTTGAATTTAGGACTCCTCCACCGTGCTCCTTGGTGGACAGACCCACCATTAGGACCCACAAATAAGGGAGTTATTTCTGTGCTAGGGAGTTAATTATGATTAGAAGGCAGACATATTCAGGGTGTTCATTTGGGTTTGAGGATTCACATCGGTAATCCAGAGTTGACATGACAGAAAGTGATTGGTCCAAACTATTCTTTTTATAAGCATGGAATTTTTAAGTTGATAATCTACTTTTAGAAGTGTTTGGTAACATTTCCTGAGATGTCTGTATCCCTCAGTGAATCTTCCTTGTTTTCTCACCTCGTTTAGAAAGAAAGCAGTGTTGTATCTACCTAATAGTGCCTTTGCACAAAATGGGTGCTCAGTAAGTATCTGTTAATTTATTTATAGATTTAATTCTCCACTTTCATAAATGAATTCAATCAAAAAAGGTTAAACATTCAATGTAGAAAATTTATAAACAATAGACAAGCACAAAGAAGAAACTATCATGCAACAAAAATCCCTGATAATCTTATTACCTAGATTGGAAATAGCTATTGATAACATTTTTGATGTTTTGGTTTTGTGAGTACACACACATCTTTTTACTTATAAAAATGGGATTTTCCTCCGTCCTTCTTTAGTTTATAATCTTATACATTGTTCTCTGACTTTACATTCCACAGATGCATTGTAGAGGCTTGGTGATTTTGGAGGGAACTTTTCTCTGGTCTCGCCCACCTCCAAGATTTTGCTTGGCTTCTTTGTTACTCCTGTTGCGAGTCCTTCCTTTAGCTACTTGGTGCAAGAATCACTTCTTCCTCTGAGCACCTATAGCAATGTGTGTTCTCTTTAATTATTCGTTTCCTGCCTTGTTTCAGAGGAGGATTTAAAGTGCTTTGCCTCTTTATGAATATGTCCTATCTTCCAAGCAGACTGTTTTTTACTGTAGTTATAGATTTCCATCCCTAGTTCCTCATGTATCTCTGTGCCTTACACAGAGTTGATTAATAAATGATAGATAATGATGGTAACTTCTCAGTGTAGACAGTATACTTTAGAAAAATCAGTGTGAGTTTGGAATTCTCCCTACTTCTAAGGGTAATTTTAAATTGCGGCTGGTAATTGGTTACACCTGAAGCCATAGGGGCATGAACCTATTTCTGCCTTGACACATCAGAGTTCCTTGAGTGAAGCATTTTCTTCAAGATCTCCAGTTAAAATGTAGAATCCATAATTGGAAAGGCCCTGGTATGTGGGTCCTGCAGAGGTTGGCTTCAAAATACACTTGGGTTCTCTCTTAACATTCTCTCTTTCCACTGCCTTTGCCCAGGGTCCAGCTTATGTCGTCTTCCCCTGATTTAATCCTTGCTGATCTCCCTGCCTTTCTCTCAGCTGCTATGGTTTTCATCTTAAAACACTCTGGTTAGATTCGTTTCCTTCTGCCTTGACAAAGTCAAGTCTTGGTTCCTTGATGTGGCTCTGTGATCTGGCCATAGCTGCCCATTGCTAGCCTGACCCATCATTGCATTTCTAAATGTATCCATGGTGAAATGAACCACATGTCATCCCAGAAGTAGTACACAATTTAATTCTTCTCTCCTTTTGATCTTATTAAAATATCTTGTTCTTTTCTCCCCTTGCCCCACTTTTTTCCCAGGTATGGAACTCATACTCGTTCTTTAAGATTGAGAATGAATATGATTAGAAGGCAGACATATTCAAATGCCATTCTTGTAAACGAAGTCAGAATTCTCCCTTCTGCATGTCTATAGCACCTTTCCATACATTTTTTTTTTAAAAAATATTTTGTTAAGAGTTGTATTCATAATAAAGAGACTGGTATTTTTCTTCCCACTACTACTTTGTAAATTTATTGAGGTCAGGAACTAGGTCTTTTTCATATCTCTATCCCCCATAGAACTAACATAGTCTTTGGCACTTTGTAGGATTTGTGAAGTGAATATATTGCTTTCTCTGACATTTAAAAGATTTTTATTAATTATGATTTGTTAGGGTAATGCCAGTTATAAGTTGTGACTTATATGATGGTGATAAAATGGCTAACATTTATTGAGCACTTAATGTGCTGTAGACATTGGTTCTTAGTGCTTTATATGTTTTAGCTTGTTTAATACTTATACTAGCCCTATGATTATTATAATAGCTTTATAATTATTATCACCCCCATTTTATAAGTTGAGTAACTTGGTCAAAGTCCCCTAGATGGTAAGTAGAAGAGTAGGGATTTGAATTTAAAAGGGTTCCCTCTAGAGCCAGCCCTCCTAGTCAATACATATACTGTCACAAACGAGGACCCCCCTTTTTAACCACTGAATTAGTAATTTGTTTACTGATTATTCATAGGATTTGAGTTACTAGTTATTTGATACCCCTCACAGTGTTTCACATGCGTATGATATTTGATGTCTGGAACAAACCAAAGGGTACTTAACTCTTCTAGGAGTATTTGCCACCTGTGAGATTCACTTTCCTCCTGAAGTTTAACACTTGAAAGAATAGTTAGAAACACTGTCACTAAATGGGCTGGTATTCTTGTTCTTAGGATGGGGGTTCCTTGGATCAAGTGCTGAAGAAAGCTGGAAGAATTCCTGAACAAATTTTAGGAAAAGTTAGCATTGCTGTGAGTATACTGTGAAGTTTTTCTTCTAAGTCCTCTCACTGATAATGAGTTGGTAGGAAATGGACAATGGAAGAAGCTAGGAAGTCTACAAAGGGAAAGTTTGTAATAAAATGGGGTTTTCTCACTAGAGTTTTCCCTATCTAGATTATTTATGATATTTCTCTCTCTCTTCTTCCCCACCCCCATTAAAACTAGAAAAGTGACTTCCTCTGTTTAAAATTTTCTCTATATGAAAAATACCAGAGTATCCAAAAGAATTCCTATTTGTGGCATCAGAAAGCCTCTTTTTAGATTGCAGATGTAGAAAGGAACGAATTCAAGCAAAGTGTTTTTTAATGTTTAATCTTGCAATAATCAATTTTACTTAAAAATAATACTCTATATGCCATGTAAAAAAGATGTTTCTTGATAAGGCAGGTTAAAAAATCAAACAAAAGAAAAAACAGGAGAAGAATGCAAATTTGTGATGTTAGATCAGATATTTTCTAGATTATTTAAGAAGAGACATTGAGTATTTTTGAAACACCATTATTTCAGTTTCCTATCTTTTTACATTCTCTTTTCTCTAGGTGATTAAAGGTCTGACGTATCTGAGGGAGAAGCACAAGATTATGCATAGAGGTAAGAAATTACTTGCTAGTTATCGCTTTTTAAATTTTAGCTAAAATCTAAATGCATTCTCTTTTGTGTTTTAGTGTAAAAACCATTTAATAGTATTTTTAATTTTTATTACAAATCTTTGACTATTTAGCTTGATGGCTGGAGCAACCTCTTTTTGGTCTGTTGTACACCTGTTACCTGAAGCTATGACAGGCATAATCCACAGCAAGCCCAGCCCAGAGGCTCAGCTGGAATTTAGTTACCCTGCCCCCAGTGTCACTGTCTGCCCTCTGGACTAGACTGTGCATAGGCCCAAAGCCATGACTAAATGACTAGATATGAGTTTAACTGTAAAAGAAACTTTGGTTTCTTTTAATAAAGGTACATGTGCACTTAACCATATGATCATACCACTCTACATATTTATCCAAGATAAATGAAAATATATGTATGTCCACAGAAACTCTTGTACAAATGTTTAAAGCAACTGTATTCATTGTAGGAACAACCAAAATGTTCTTTGACAGGCAAGGAGATAAACAAATGTAGTATCTCCATATGGTAGAGAATACTATTCATCAATAAAAATGAACAGGCTACTGATAGACATAACTTTGATTAATCTCAAAAACATTTATACTGGATGAAAGAAACCCAGCACAAAATAGTACATGCTGTTACCAGTTATATAAAATTACAGAGAAAACAATGGATCTGTAGTGAATATATAGTAGAACAGTGGTTGCCTGAGGGTTTAGGGGAGACCTAACTTCAAAGTGAAATGAGGGAACTTTTTTGGGTGATAGAAATGTTATATTTTGTTTGTGATGGTATATATGTGGATATATGCTTTTATCAAAAGTCAAACTTTCCACTAAAGTGGCTGCATTTTACAGTATATAAGTTATACTTCAAGTGTATTTTTAAAAAAGGACGAAGAAGCTAGAGGAAAGAATAATTGAAAATGCTGTCAACCATGTCCCTTCAGCTGCGGTGTGCTAACAACAACAAGTATAAAGAGGGAAGGCCGAGGAGAAGTGGAGTGGATTAGACTGGTGAAATTGACTGGTCAGCTTATGAGTGACCATATGTTAGGTGATAACATTCTGAATTTTAAAATAGGCATTTTTTTTATTGTGATAAAATATACATAACATAAAATTTACCATTTTAACCAGTTTTAACTTATAGTTCAGTGGTATTAAATACATTTCATATCGTTGCGCAACCACCACCACCATTAGTATTGTTAGGGTGCCAATTTTGCTTTAATTGATCTATAGATTCAAGGCCATTTCCTTTAAAATATCAGCAGTCTTTTTTGTGGAATTGACAGACTGTGTCTAAAATTTATATGAAAATTCAAAGGATGTAGGAGAGTCAAAACAACTTGGAAAAAGAAAAACAAAGTTGTGGGACATACACTACCTAATTTCAATATTTGTTACAAAGCTACAGTAATCAATAGAGTATTGTATAGGTGTAAAGCTAAACGTAATAGATCAAATAGAACAGAATGAAGAGTTCAGAAATAGACACATATATATATAATCAGTTGAGTTTTGACAAAGATTACATAGTAGTTCCATAAGGGAAGAATAGTCTTTTCATTATATGATACTGGAACAATTGGATATCCTATGCACAAAAATGAACCTTTACTTCACACCATATAGAAAAATCAGCTCTCGGTAGATCATAGGTCTAACTGTAAGAGATAAAACTGTAAAACTTCTAAAAGAAGGCACATGGAACTATCTTAGTGACCTGTGTTTTAACAGTTTTTAAATGGGACACAAAGGCACAAACTAAAATAAAAATCAGTCAAACTTCATCTAAATTAAAAACATATGCTTTTCAAAAGACACTGTGACAAAAATGAAAAGGCAAGCTATAGACTTAAGAAAATATTGGCAAAACAAACATCTGTCAAACGACTTTATGTAGAATATATAAAGACCTCTACAACTTAATAATAAAAAGATAACCCAATAAAAAATAGATAAAAGATTTGAACAGACACTTTACCAAAGAAGATATATGAATGGCAAAAAAGCACATGAAAGGATATTCAACATCATTAGTTATTAGGGAAATGTAAATTAAAACTGCAATGAGGTTGTAGTTTTAATGACATTACAAAATATCCACTGTCAAAAGAGGCTGACTACATGTTATTGAGTATGTGGAGCAACTGGAACTCTCAGATACTGCTGGCAGGAATGTTAAATGGTACAATCCTGCTGGAAAACAGCATATCAGTTTCATAAATGTTAAGCCTATACCTACCTACTATACATTTAGCCATCTCACTCCCAGGATTTACCCTAAAGAAATAAAAACATATGTATTGTCAGGGACTTGTACGTGAATGTTCAAAGTAGTTTTATTTGTAGTAGCCAAAAACTAGAAACAGCCCAAATGTTCATCAACAGTTAAATGGATAAATGAATTGTGTTATAGCCATAAATAGAATACTACTTAGCAGTAAAAATAATAAACCATAGATAAAATATGGAGGAATCTCGAAAGAATTATGCTGCGTGAAAAGAGTCAGACAAAAAGCACGTACTCTGTGATTCCATTTGTTTAATTCTAGAAATTGCAAACCGTAGTGACAAAATTTAGATCAGTGGTTGCCTGGGGAATGAAGGAAGGGAAGAAGGGAAGAATTACAAAGGAACATGAAGAAACTTTTGAGGTGATATATTTATAATGTTGATTGTAATGAAGTTGTATATATTCATTAAATGATGGAATTACATATATGGATTTATTATATAAAAATTACATACCAATCAAGCTATAAAAAAACCCAAAAGCAAAAGTCAAGTTGCTGAAAACCAGTGATAGACATTCTTAAAGGCAGCCAGGGAAAGGGACAACTTTGGAAAAGAGTTTGGTAGTTTCTTTTAAATCATAGAACCCATCAACTTCACTTTTTAGTACTGACCTAAGAGAAATGAAAACATTTGTCTACACAGAGATTTGTGCATAAATGTTCATATCATCTTTATTCCTAATAGCCCCAAACTAGAAACAACCAAAATGTTTATCACCAACAGATTTCGATATATTCAAAGAACAAAACAACTCAACAATAAAAATGAACGAACTGTTGAGAAACACACTTTGGATGAATCTCAAAAACATTATGCTAAGTGAGAGGCCTGACACAAAAGAATACATATTGTATGATTCCATTTATATGAAATTCTAGGATAGAATTAATCTACAGTAACATAAAGTAAATCAATGATTGCCTGAAGGGTCTGGGGATGAGGGTGGTAGAGTGGAGATTAACTTCAAAGGGACATGAGAGAATTTTCTGGAGTAATCAAAATAGTAAATCTTGATTTTGGTGGTAGGTTCACAGATATATACTTTTTTTTCAAAATTCTTCAAACTATACACTGAAAATGCAAACTGTAGGAATCTTCTGCTTTCTAACTGCACTGGCTACCATTTTGCCTCTTTCCACTGGCAATTTAAAAGTATAAATAGGAGGTATGGTATGGCTTGAGGGGAAAGCAGTTTTCCAGCAGTTTAATGGCCCTTAATCTATGGTTTTTTAAGACCTCTGAATTCCATGTTAGAATATTTTAGTGTGTTAATTTCTAAGAAATAGGAGTAACTGAGAGGAGAAGAGGAATGAACATTTCTTGAGTATAGGGCTGTGTTCTAGGGCTGCTATTGACATATGTCATCTCACTGAGAGGTGCCCATAAGGTCAGTGTTGTTAGAAGGATCTGATGGAGTAAAGCCATTACATCATCTATAAAATGGAATTCTCATGCCTACTCCTAGGTTGCTGTGAGGATTAATGATATTATAAAAGGAAGCAACTAGCAAAGAGTTTTGCATGTAGAAGGGCCTAACAAATGGTAATTGCCTTCCTTATTCCTTTATGTAATTTGTGAGGAAATTGAGACCCAAGTGAGATTAAATTCCTTTTATGAACTGTACCTTTGTGTGCTCCTCACTTTTGTTCCTACTGCTGCCTTTCCTGGGAATACTTCCTTTCTGATTCTCCCCACCCTGACCCCCTTATACCTTTGCTAGACTGAGTCTGCTCATCTTTTAAATACAGCACTGAGGCTGGGTAATCAGCCAGTTCAAGTTCAAATATTGACTCGCTTATGTAAAAGAGTGTATAAACTCTTTGAGTTTTCTATTCATCTGTAAAATGAGGATAATTCATGCCAAAGAGCAATAGTTGCACGTTGCATACTTCATATAGTTGCGAGAGTTAAATAGTGTTCCTCATAAATCATTAATAAATGTTAGCTAATAGTAATAATGTTATTTAGCTCAGTCATCTCTTCTTTCGAGAAGCTGTCCCATGAACCCAGTCCATTCCCAGAATGGATTGAGTGCTCTGCCTCTGTATTCTTTTGGTACAGTGTCCATTTCTTTTTTATTGTAATCAATAATGATGATTATTTATTGAGGGTTTATTATGTACCAACTGCCGTCTTATGAGCATTATGCTTATTTGTTGTTTACAACAGCCTTGTGAAATAGGTATATTTTTCCTAGTTTACACATGTTGGAAACCTGTGTAAAAAAAGCACACAGAGTTTGTATGTCTCTCTCACTAGGCTTTGAGTTTCTTCAAATCAGGAAACACGTCTAATTCATCTTTGTTGTTGTTGTGGGTTTTTTTTTTTTAATTTATTTTATTTTTTTAGGCGAGACAGCCTTTGGTTGACCTCACAGATTGCAAGGATCTTGTCAGCTTACAATCCCTTATTTATTTTTTTTTCCACCTACAGCAGCTGGTCTTCCTAGGTGGTCTCCGATCCAGGTACTAACCAGGCCCCACCCTGCTTAGCTTCTGAGATCAGATGGGATTGAGCTTGTTCAGGGTGGCGTGGTGGTATAATTCATCTTTGTATTTCCAGTCCCTAATGTAATTTCAGAAAATGGCTCCTCCTTAAAGAGTTGTTAAATGGGTGGATATGTGATAACTTTTGTCAGAACACACAGGAATCAACAGTGAAACTGGGCCAAAAACCAATGTCTCCTATTCTTAACACAGTCATTAATCCAGTCCTGTGTGTTTTTCTACCATGTGCCTTCTCTGTGGTTTTGACAGAAAGCTGTAACTTCATTTCCATCTCAATGTTTTAACTCATTCCTGGAATAACCTTTCAGAAAGGTGCTGCCCCCACTTTCCTAGGAATTTCTTTTCTGGCTCCACCAGTTAGTTATTAATCTTTGGCATGAGGAACTGTTTTGTGAGCCAGATAGATCTCTGGACAGATGTCTTTGGTGGAGTGTTCACTACTTGCCCAGCCAAGAAAGGGGAGTCACTAGAAGTACTTCTGCCCCAGTGAGCAGTGTGTGTGCAGGCAGACCCGGTCTGGCTGCTCAGCTTTTCAGACTCCTGTTTGTGGGTCTTCTCCAGAAGTTCTGAAAGGATTTGCTGTAAGCCCTGGCCAGTGGGTGGGTACTCTTGCACAGCTTGATTCCTGCGCAAGAAGCACAATGAGTAGATGATTCCTGGAAACCTGAGTTAGGGTGTCTTTAGGCCTCCTTGCTGCCAGTAAGTTCTTCCTTTGGTCTAAATACATTCTTTCCTGATGAAATTTAAACTTCATTCTCATTCTATCCTTGAGGAAAAATGAGGAAGTATAAAGAAGCTTTTTCTCTGCTTTAGATTTTTACTTATTCCTACTCAATGTTGATTTGCTGGTGATAGCTTAGTGACTACTTCAGTTAGCTTTTGCTGTGTAGTAAACCACCCCACACTTAGTAGTTTAAAACAATAACAGTGTATTACTTTCTACAGTTCTGTGGGTTGGCAGGACCTATCCCCCATGTTTTCATTCGTCCTCTGAGAGGCGAAAGCCTTTGTTTCTTCCCGTGATAGTCTTAGAGTTTCAGTAGCAGGAGGGGATAACCCCAGTACTCAGGTATCACATAAGCCTCAGGTTTGTTACTGTCTTGTTGGCTAAAGCAAGTTGTGTGGTCAAGCCAGTATTCAAAGAATAGAGGGGTAGACTCTTATCTCTTGTTGTGGGAAGCTACAAAATATGATGGCCAGTTTTTTTCACTCTATCACAATTATAAAAGTTCAGGGTTTGAATCCTGACTATGCTACTTACTGTGTAACCCTGGGCAAGTTATTTAACTTTTCCAAACCTCAGGAAAATGGAGAAAATAGAGCCTACCTAAAGGTTGTGAGAATTATTTGAGATAATGCCAATAATAAAAAATAACAATAATAGAGAATGCCTACAAAGTACTTAGAATTGTGCTTGATACATAATAGACATTAATAAACATTAGCTACTGCTTAGCAGATGAGTTGGTATAGGTTTTTATGATTACCAGCAACAGAAACTAGCCTAACTTTGTTTAAGCCACTCAAAACTTACTCATTAGAAGGATCCTTTGAAAAGCTGATCTCATATACTTTGATAAGTTAGGAACCAGGGCTGCTCTGGTTGGGGAGCTTGGTCACTCAAGCAGAAAAGCAGCTGCCCTGAGGCCACACCTACTACAGAGGGCTGCTGCTGAGCCAGTTGGCCCTTCTTAGCCTTATGTGTATGTGCGTGTGTGTGTTAGCGGCGGGGTGGGGGGGGCGGGGCGGTGGTGCATGCTGTGAGCTCAGTCACCTCCCTGAAGATTCAGGGGTCAGTGCTTCTGAAGCCTATACTCCCACAACAATCACGTAGGTACATATCCCCTCCTGCTGAGTGTTGGAGGCAGGTTGACACCCTGTTATCTAGCACGAAGAGGTGACATTTAAAATTTTTTAATTATTAGGTTGAAAGTGATTTCTAGGTGTGCCCCACTCTAAGTAAAACTAATGTACAACAATAATTTATAACACAATTTGCTTTGGGAGCAATTCTTTGCTTTTTAAAAACATTCACTCTAGGATCTTTCAAATATAGCTTCTCATAGAATCTTCAAAAAGGCAAGCAAATCACATTAATTTGATTCAAACATTTCTTTTTAGGGATATGTTAGTGATACAAAACTAGGCATACCTGCACTTACAAATTATTTTTTAAGAGGAAGCACAATAATGATATTTGTGGGAGACCAGCTGTTTTCAGGTGCTATTTAGGTACTGTTTTCTCAGCTAGGCAGTAGCATCTTAAAAGTTTTTCAGTTACCTATCTTCGTCTTGGTCCTAATGAGGTACACCACCTTGGATGTGCACATGCTAGCTTTCTTACATTTCAAATGTGTCCAAGCTGGATGGGAACCTAGAGATAAGCAGATTCTCACCCTTGATTCCTAAAGTGATTTGTCTTTGCCATCATAGAGCAGGACTTCTTAGGTAGAACAAGCACAGCTGATAGTCCCACTGTCTGAAGCTCTAGCCAGCTCTTCTGAATTTTATTTGTGGTGAACTGGTCCGCTGTGATCTGTCCTGGCGTTGTGCAGACATTGTATTTTATTTCCCCTGCATGTTCAAAGGGCGAAGCAATCCGTGTGTCTCAGCTTGGTGTATGTGGTTTGTGTGCTGTAGATCAGAGGGTGGGTATTATCTGCGACCCCTCTGGGAGTTTAAGTTTTCTGTGAAATCTCTGGGTGACATCCTGGTGGGTAATCATGGGTAGGTACATGCACATATTCCTCCATGTTTGTTTTTTTGCCCTTCTCACAGACACTTTCCCCGTCCAAGAAAAGTGCTTTGTATTTGTAAAATATTCATGGAATATTTACCAAGTGCATGGTACTGGATAAATCACTACAGAAGGCATAAAGATGGCTCATAAATGGTGTCCTCTAATTGCTTATAGTCTTACAGGGGAAAAGAGACATATCTGTAATTGACTCTAATACCTGGTGGAACACAGCCAGTGTCATTATTTTATGCATGAATCACTACCTTGTCAACTTTCAAATAGAATCTGATGTGATATAACTAGAAACTCAATTCAGGACTACTTAATCAAAAGAGAGAATGTATTGGTTTGGGTTTACCACATGGTCGGAAAACAGGGATGAGTCTGGGGTGAAAATGCTAGTCTCAAGACTCTGGTTATCTCTTGGCTTTACTCTTCCTTATGTGAGATTCCTAGTCTTATTTCTTCACGGGAGGCAGTATGCACCTCACTAACCTTAGATACATCTAGTCTTTCAGGCTCCCTGTCTCAGAAAAAGAGCTCTGCCCACTCTTTCCAGCATCCAGATTAGTGCTTGAACTCTATTTATTGGCTCAGCTTGGACTGCCCTCCCACTCCTGGACCAATCATTATGTCCCGGGGGCTAGAGCAGTCTGGCTGGCCATCCTGGGTTATAAGCCCACCTTAGTTGACACCCCAGCAGAAACGCTTGCTCTTGGGGGAGGAATATATCCCAAATGAAAAAGAGTGTTTCTATTACTAGAAGATGAGGAGGAGGAATGGATACTTAAAGCAAGCAAATTAGAAAAAAAAGTTTTCCCACTGAAAATACTATTAAGCATTGAGTCAAAAAGACAAAAAACTGTTAACACAGATTAAAACAATAATTAAGCTTTTAAGGGAAGGGTGGGCAAACTGACAGCCTGCAGGCCAAATCTAGCCTGCTGTCTATTTTCGTATGGCCTGCAAGCTAAGAATTGTTTTTCAGAATTTTGTGACATATGATAATTGTGTGAAATTCACATTTCGGTGTCTGTAAATGAAGTTTTATTGAAACACAGATATTCTTGTTTAAGTGTTGTGTATTACTGCTTTCATGCCATAATGACAAAGCTTACGAAAGAGACTTTGTGGCCCTCAAAGCCTAAAATGTTTGCTCTCTGGTCCTTTATAGAAAAAGCTTCCTTATTACTGAGTTAAGGGGAAGAAGAATCCCTTGACTGAGGAAACTTTAGAAGTTAATCACAAAACTCAGCTTTAAGTTTATCAGTTTTAAAGTCCTTAATGAAAACATGGTAGATGACATTGGTAGGAGAGAGGGTTTTCTCCTGACTGTGGAGCTCTGAAAGGAATTAGCTATAAAGGTTTCTGTGTAGTCTTTCCACTTACTGTCACAGGAAGTCATAGGTCCACTTCATTCAAAGCTCACCCCCAGGTAGTTAGGTTCTGATTTAAACTGCATTTGTGTGGAGGATGGTGGGAGCTAGAATGCAACTCTGTTTCATTTAAAGCAGTGATTTGCATTGTTAATCCGTCATTCATAGTCCATACTAATTACCCACTTAGCCCACTCTTATTTTGATAAAGACCCTAAAGAAGCATTGCATGATTTGGATCAATAATGGAGTTCATACAACTTAGCTTGTAAATTATTTCTGCCTTGGAGTTGCTGGCTGATGATCAATAAATGGCTAACAACAGTGTTAAATTATGCCTCAACTTATTTTTCTTTCCCTTCTATCAGATGAAGCAATGTGTAACCTGCCTGATCTTTATGCCTAGTATTGAATTAGTAGCCTGGGCCTCCAGTGTACTAAGAAAGCCAGCCTCGATTTTTGAGCCAGACTATAATTGAAGCAAACTGGATGGGTCTCTTCAGAGCTAGAGTAGTTTGTACCTTGGAGCCATCCTGCTTGGAGTGCACTCTAAAAGAGTTCCTTACTGCCCAGGATTAAAAGAGTTATAAAAACAGGGAGATCTCAGATCAGAATAAGATTTAAGACTTCTTTGGAGACGATAAGTGTGTTTTTGGATCCTAGTCATGGGGGCAGGTGGGATACTTCATGGGTATCCCAGCAGCAGCCTCCAGAGGAACTGGGTCCTCAGCCACAGTAAGGATTTCAACCTCTGAAGTCTTCCTCTCACTTCAGACTTGCTGTTGGCACTGATAGGCAAGATCTGCAGTGGTCCAAGTTTGTTTGTGTTTTGTAAGCTGTTGGTAGCTGACTCACATGTAATGAATTTCTGAGTAGCTTCTTCTGCAACCCTTTTAAGGCACTGTCCCGCCTGCCAGGTGTTTTCTGGTGTGTTGCCAGGCTTCCCTGAGCAGAAAGTCTGTGCGCCCCCTGAGACTGCTTCCTTTGCCCACCAGTCTCATCCCCAGCCATGTGGTGACAGCTTCAAGGGGGCAGTGAATCTACAGGGAGATTCCTTTGAACTCTGTCTAGACTGCCCCACCTTACAGATGGAGAGAAACAGAGTGACTAATTAGTAGCTGGAATCCAGTAAGCTGGTCTCTTGGTTAGAAATGAGAGTCACGTTCTCTCTAGAATTACCTCAGCTGCTAGACGCACAGCGATGGATTATGGCTCCAGATGAGTTTGTCTCTAGCTCAAGTGAGGCAGATGGGAAGTTGGAGGAGGGAGAGTGCTTCAGGTCCTTTTAGGGAAGCATCATAGAGGAGGTGGTCATTCTCCACCCAACGCAGCTGTTTGGAGTGAGGAAGGAGCACTTCTTCCAAAGAAGCGTGTGGTAGGGAGAGGATTTTCTCGGTAGACTACACAAGGAACGTCTGTTACTTTTGGCTTATATTCCTTCTTAATCAGCAAAAACACTGTTTTAGTGCTTCCTTTAGGGACTTGTCCCAAGCTAAGCTAGAAATAACTAGTGAGTGGTCTCTTAACCTCCTTTCCAGACCTCTCTGGTGAATCATGCTGAGTTGTGGCCCAGGCACAAATAGTAATGCCTTACTTTGGTGGAGTTTGGGTCACCATAAATACAGTGATGTTACTAGAAAATCGGTCTCACTCTCCATTTTAAAATGAACAGACCTCCAGCTTGTCTCTACCTTTTCTTTTCCATTGTCTTTTTTTTCTCTTCTCCTCCAGCTGAGCAAAATAAGTCTTTAGCAGGTCAAAACTGGTTTTTAGCTAATTTTCCTTTCTTGAATAGCAGGAGTATCCAAGTTAGTATTATTTTCCTGCCCACTGGTGGGTAATTGGCTTTGTGATAGATTACTTGCTCGTCTTCTGAAGTAGCCTAGATAGTCGGCAGGGAGAAAGACACTACTTTAAGGCACATTCTTTTAATGGAAAGGTTATTTTATGATCTTTGGCAAGGGAGTTCACTTGAGCCGTAATTTCCATAGCTGTAAACTGGGGATGCTCTTCTAAATATTATTATAGGTCATTAGAAATGAAAGATCAGGGGATCTAGGGACCATAAGCTATTTCCTTTACTCCTCTCTTCCCATTTTTTCCTCTTTCTCTCTTTCTCTCTTTCTAGTGTAACCTCTATATGTTTTGCTCTGGCTTTTGTTACATTCTATTTAGAAAATTTAGACCATTTATTGGAATGGTGTGTGCTTCTGAAAACCAAACCCTGACTCTTGCAATTATCTCAGCTTTAATTGTCAGCATTTGGGTGCCTTTTGGGTGGGGATGACCAGTGAATTTGCAGAGAGAGGCGCACAGAGGTAGAGAATGAAAGCATTTCAAAACTAATGAATCTTGAGAGGGAAGAAAAATTTTTAAATGCAGTTTCTGGACTTGGTTGCAAAAATCTTGAAAGTGGAGAGATAAAAATAGCTTCTTGTTAAGACCTGGCACACTGCTTCGAAGGCTCCCTGTTGAACTTAGTTGTTAATCAGAAGGAGGTGGGAAACAACTTCTAGTTCCTGCTGTTCCTTCCAAGTTAGACTTGTCAAGGAGGATAATGAGCTGGAGCTCAGAGGAAGTGCTCACTAAAGCACAACAGAGAATTATTTTCTCTCACAGCCAGATGTCAAGGATTTCAACCTACCCCAAGTCAGATTCTTTTCCCAGATAAAGCTTGTTATGTCTATAACATGAGTGACCCCCTTTCCTAGCCACAACTTTTTAATAATTGAGAAATAATCGACATGTAACATTGAATTAGTTTTAGGTGTACAACATAATGATTTGATATATGTGTATATTGTGAAAAGATTATCACCATAATTTTAGTTAATGTCTGTCACCGTATAGTCTTTTTCTTGTAATGAGAATTGTTAAGATCCACTCTCTTAGCACCTTTTAAATATGCAGTACAGTATTAACTATAGTTGCTGTGCTCTACATTACATCCCCAGGACTTATTTTTCTTACAACTGGAACTTTGTGCCTTTTGACCACCCTCATCCATAGCTTAATGGCTTTTCTGAAACTTTGGAGCGCATCTCACTGTTTATCATTTGCTCTGTTGTATAGACCCAGATTATCTAAGCTCTAGATAATCAAGAGTCTGAGTTCTACTCTGGCATCTGCTGTTAGCTCGCTATGTAATCTTGACAGATAACTCTGGGCCTCAGTGTGTCTCATTCACGCACAAGGGTTTATAATGCTTACTTCACACCACATTGTTATGAGGATTAAAGAAGACAGTATATTTAAAAGGCTTGGCAGAGTAGGTGCTCAATGACCCAGAGCTATCGTGGTGTCTTCCTGGGTTGGCTGGGCTCACTAGCTCCCCATCTTCCCACTCCAGTCTTTTAGCTATGTTCATTCACCTTAGCTGGGGGAAGGCATCCAGGGGAGAAGGCTGGAGCTTCTTTTTAATACTCTTGGGAAGGTTGGGTGGGAAAAAGAGGTTACAGATCATGGCTAACTGAAGGGTTTAGGATTTTTTCTAAATTTTAATGATCTTTGCTACTTAATTAGCTCCTTGGGGCCATGGATAACTAGAGGTGGCTCTGTGGGGACTGTTATTTGACTTATCAGGGTCAGCTACCTTTCCCTTCTTTCCTTTTAATCTTTAGAGAAGGGTTATTAAGGCTCCACCAGGGTTGCTAAGAAGAGGTCGTTTGAAGCCGAGAGTCACCATTTAAAATCTCATTTCCCTTTTTTTCTTTAACCTTAACTCTCAATTATCCAAGATCATCTTACTTTTGGATTCAGCCTTTGTCATAGATGAGTGTCACAGAGTCTGGTGTCCAAGTGTCACTGAGCTTGCTTCCCTGGGGCTTTCATTTATTCTATTTCTTTTCTGTTTCTCTTGTGCTCTCCATTGCCTCCCCTGATCCTCTGCCCCTCTATTCCTTCATGTCCCACCTTCTTCCATCTTGCCTTTCCCCCATCCTCCAGTAGGGAATGTGACTTCTTATAATATTAGCTTCAACAAAACTCAGTGAGGTTACTTGAACATAGTACCCTATGGGGTCTGATACCTTGCTTCGTCTGCCTTATGGGGCCTTGCCAGCTAGTTAGATCCCAGCTGGTTGGAAGAATTTAAGCTATCTGAGTCCGCATTGCCCTGACCATATCTCACTTTGCCTTTACTGTCAGACACATGTGCACATGTTCTTGTTACTTGTTGGGTTCTGTCTCCCCTTGAGGATAGGGACAAGGGACTGTATCCTTTCTACTCATCTCAATGCAAGCACTCTATAAGTGTTTATAAAATAAACAAATGATCTGCTGAATTATTTAATCCAAACCCCTTATTATAGAGAGAGAGAAATTAAGTTAAAACCATGTCCTTTTCGGGGGGAAATCAGGGAGCTTTAAACAGTGATTATTTCTGGGGCAGAAAATATCAGAGAGGAACATATTTTCTTCCACTAGTTTTTCATAAAACTTCCTTTTTCATTTTTGGAGAAGGGGGATTTACCCATCCTCATTGTTACAGAGGCTGAGCAGGATAGGAGTATCAAACCTTAGAGTCTGTGGGTTTCCTAGAGAAGCTTGTCAGCCTGGGAGCCTAGCCAGTGGTGGATGTTTCCTCCAGAGTGCAACCTGGCCCATCAGATGCTGGGGTTCCTCCCAGCCTCACCCTCTTGATATTAAAGGGTCAAAAAGAGAACCCAGGGCCTAGAGAAGACCTCAGGAAGTAGGGAGGCACTGAGCCTGTGATTTAAACATTTGAAGTTGCTGCTAGGAAAGATGTGGGAGGAAGCCGACTAAGCCTTTGGGCTCCAGGAGCAGGACAGTATTCCAAGTTGGGAAGGGGACTCAAAAGAACCGGGCACCTAGACGAAGAGGTGAGAGGATGGGTGGAAAAGGAGGATGCTTAAGATGCAGGGACCAGCACAAGACCAGCACAATAAGACAGGGAGGCAAGCCTGAGTCTGGAGGGGGTGGACACAGAGACACGTTGGAGAGGTAGGGAGGGATAATGGAGGGCTTGGAAAGGCAGGTCTAGGGGCTTGGACTGTACTCTCAGGCAGATGGGAGCCAGTGCAGGCTCTGTACAGGGGCTGTCCCACTGGAGGAAGAAGATACTGGGGGCAGGAACACGGGAGGGAGGGGTCGCAATTTTAGAAAGTAAATTTGGATGTTGACAGTTGGAGGGAATATTCTCTCTGGCATTGTCTGACATATACCTCCTGTCTGCCCCCAGAGAAGAGCCTGACTTGGCTGGGGCTGCCAGGGAGGATCTTGTCTTAACCTGGCCATTCTAGCTACATGCTCTGGAGTTGAGAGATTTAGTGTGCCCAGGTCTCCAAGCAACTTCTTGGCTTCCTGGGTCACCAGGAGGAGCCATGTGCAGTGTTTCTGGCTCCCAGGACACATGTGGTCCCCTCAGGGTTTCCTTCTGTTACTCTCTGACTCCACCCCATTGTGGATCTTTGCAGCTTTGCAGGCAGTGCTATTCCCTAGGGTGGGTGGGGGAAGCCAGAGCTGCAGCCAAGGATGGAGAAAAGTGTGTTACATAAGTTCGAAAAAAAGGTTTGCTTGCCATGTGAATAGAAATCAGATATGAGGACAGCTACAGAGGCAGTGCAGCTACTCCTGAGCTGCAGCTGCGGCCTGGAGAGACATTTCTGAGCCCACAAAGGAAAGAGTCCCTGGGCTTTGGGGTAAAGGGCTGATGGTGTCTTGACTTGGAGGGCAACCTATGAAAGAATCATTCTTTGTGTTTCTGTAACATGTTGTGCTTTTTAAATGCCCACACTTCATTAGATTGATCCTGATCTCCATCTGGTGAGGTTATGAGAGCTACAGTTGTTATCACTGCTTTACTGAGAGGCAAACCACAGACTAAAGAAGTGAGGTGACTTGCTCAAGGCCACATGTAGAGCTGGTGGCAGGGGCAGGATTTGAATACAGGCTCTGTCCCTTTTGCCACTGCTGCTTTTTTGCTTTAAAATAAGGCCATTAGGGCATTCCTAAACAGGCCACGGGAATATTGGGAAGGTGAAGGAGCTGAGGGCTTCATGGTTCAGGCACAGGGATGGAGGGCTATGGCATTTGGTGAGAGTGAGAAAGAGGCTCATGTTGGCGTGCCTTCTGTGTGCTCTCCCCACCCGGCCTCAGCAAGCACTGTCATACTCCTGTCTCTTCCAGTTCTGTGCTGTTACTCAGCATCACTTTCCACAATGAGCATTGATTTCCCAGGGTCAGGCGTTGGTCCAGTGCTTGAGAATGGCCACAGTGCTTGGAGAGGAGGACCTCCTGGGTTGAAAGTATTTGTCTGGGCCTGTTCTAATATTAGACTTGGGAAAGAAACAAAAGAAAAGTTATTCTTGAGCTCCCGAAGTTTATAATCTCCCTATGTGCTTCAAGTAGTTCTCCAGGAGGCCATACAACTTATTCCCTCACTTCATCCAGGCTGTTGCTGAGGTATTCTATATAGAGGCCTTCTCTCATTACCGTGTTACAGCAACACCCCCTCATTGTCTATGCTATTGCATGGTTCTGTTATTTTTATTTTCTTCATAGCACTTGAGACCACCTGACATTACATGTCGGATTGTCAGCTTGATTTTGTCTGTTTCCTTACAC
The DNA here is from genome assembly GCF_902729225.1 of Pteropus medius. Classification (NCBI taxonomy): domain Eukaryota; kingdom Metazoa; phylum Chordata; class Mammalia; order Chiroptera; family Pteropodidae; genus Pteropus; species Pteropus medius. Next base: position 12,073,634 of record NW_024342473.1, on the reverse strand, counting down.
TAAAATATAAGCTTCATTTTTTACTGGGAACTTGATTAGTTTTCTCACTGTTGGAACTTGATCAGTTTGCTCACTGTTGTCTCCCTGATAAGGTGCCTAGTTCCTGGCTCGTAGTAGGTGATCAGTGAACACTAGGTGATAAGCGAAACATTTGAGTAATGTGGCAGTAAGAGCAAGGTACATGGGAAGAGGACAGCTTTAAGCATCAGAAGGTCTGAGTTCTGGTTCCAACTTTACCCACCTTTTGTTATCTGACCTTGGACAAGTCCCTGGACCTCTTTGGGCCTTAGACATTTTGTCTCTACCATGAAGGGAGAAACCAGATACCCTTTAAGGCCACTTCTGATGCCTATATTCTGAAAGTCTGTAGGTAGGAGGTTGCTGAGGTATTTGGAAAGGTCTCGTATCCTATGTTCTCTTATTCTGTGACATTATGAGGGCTGGGTCTTAGAAAGACCACACCTGTAGTGTGTCAGGTCTTGTCCTTGCTCTGGGGTTACAGTGGTGAGGCAGACAGCCAACATCTCTCTCTTGTGGAGTTGATGGTGGGTGGAGAGGGGCTAGAGCTGGCTAGGGGCTGTGGTTACGCTACCTGGCCTGGAAATGATGAGAGGCTAGGTGGAAGTCGAACAGGGAAGGACTTACCGGGATATAAGAGAGTGATTTTTTTTTTTCAATTTACTCGTGGTAAGATAGTTAAATAGACCTGTTAGACTCTGTTTAAGAATAAATAAATGCATTCACATGACAGTATTGAAGGGAAAAATAAAATGTTAATAGTGGTTCTGGCAGGTTGGAATTATGGGGATTTGGTTTTTTTCTCAGATTCTCCAGATGTCCTATGTAGTGTCTTTACTACTTCCATCAAAGATTCCCTGTCATGGTTTATGATTTTGCCTCTGGGTGTGGCCTGTTCTTGAGTGGATCTCGTGTTTGCTGATCTCTGCTCACGAAGCCCTGGCCTGGGGACTTTTACTGACCCCCCGCCTCATTTTTCCCAGCTGTAAATGAGACTACATGGCTCTGGTCTGCCCACTTTATAGTGGCAGCCGATTCAATCAGAGACATCAGGACTGGTTCTAGGGGCACTGCCTTGACCACCCTGAGGAGCAGTCTTTTAGGCCTCCCTAGTTCTCCAACAGTGAGGGAGTCTTCTTGATTAACAGGTAGATGCAGGTGTATAGGCTGTTTGGAAAATGACCTCAGTGAAAGAGAATCATGTCAGCTCCTAACTCCTGCCACACATTCATAAAATTCATAAAATTTACATGCTTTGTGCTTAGAACTGAGATCAAGAACAGGAAGTCCCACCCCCACCACACCCCTCTTTAGTCTTTGGTCTATAGCCTCAGCAAGCATACAGGTCTTATGATTTGTGTTTTTCTTCCTCCCTTATGATCCAGCCATAGATATTGTGTCTTGCTAATAGGGGTGGTTGAAGCAATAGACTTTGAAATTTTGATTATTCATGGTAACTGATTCCTTCCTGTGGGTCATCTGGCCAAATCTGGATTCTCAAAGAGTGGAAATCCACCGGCTTTCTGTCTTGCTTCTACAGCAGCTTATTGTTTCCTTTCCTGACAATCCTTCCTTGAACCCTGAACAAGGGGGAATAGGGATTTCGGTGTCCAGTGTTTGCAAGCTGAGGGATGGCTCTCTGATGGGGACAGGGGTATGTCCTGGGACTCATGGTCAGGGCTGGTCTATGGAGCACTGACCCATTCCCTTCCCAGCCTACCTGTATCAATTCCCAACTTTTCTGTTTTATTTTCTTACAGATGTCAAGCCTTCTAACATCCTAGTGAACTCTCGTGGGGAGATCAAGCTTTGTGACTTTGGGGTCAGCGGGCAGCTCATCGACTCCATGGCCAATTCCTTCGTGGGCACAAGGTCCTACATGTCGGTATGAGCAGTGGGTTCCATTCTCGAGCTTCTTGTCTGGTGGGTGCCTTTCCCTGTGGAGCCAGAGCCTGGTGATGGGGTTGAGGGGAGAAATGAGGTCTGAGGTATTGTGGTTCCTCCCTGAGGAGATTGCAGTCTAATGGGGAAATGGTTTCGGCCTTTCATAGGCCTTGGAGCATAATTGGGGTACTGGGCCTCTTCTTACTAGAAGAGATTGTTTGATCACATCTCCAGCTATTGCCAGCACTCGGATGTTTTCCAGAGCTCGGCTTCAATTCTGAAGAGTTCGTGCACTCCCTGTACCCTCTGGACACCTCTACCTGATTGTTTTCAGAACTTCAAACCCAACATGCCCAGACATGACCCCACCCCAAATTGCTCCACCTTTTCTTTTCCATTAGCAGTAAGTGGCATCACAGTTTTTAGTTTCCCAAGGTAGGGACCTGAACATCAGCTTTTGATTTCCCTTCTCAGCTCCCCATCCTTTCATCATCTAGTGGCCCCCAACTCTTGCGAGTCTATTCAGAATTGTTTCCCATTCAGCCTCTCCTCTCCCTCCTTACTGCATGTCTCCCAGTTAACTGCTCCTGCCTCTCACCTCTGCATACCAACCTAGCCCGTTGGCTGGAGTCTCTGCTCTAATTTAACCAACACCCCATCACAGAGGTTTTCCCTCCTGCTTCTAACTTCAGTGGTTCCCACTGTTACCAGAGCTCTTTGTGCAGCTGTGCCCACGCCCATGGCAGCATCAGCTTGTTCTTCTCCCTCCTCCATACAGCGAGTTCCTTAGGTGCAGGGATAGGGCCGTAGGTGTCTCTGTTGTCCCTAGGGTCTGGCTTGGGGCCTGACACACATGGTGGGTGCTCAGGGAATGCTTGGTGAGTGGGTGTTTGTTTGACTGAATGGGTGGGTATATGACTCGCATGCTCCTGAGAATGATTCAGAATGGGGAAATGGGACTGAATGCTGAGTGGCGCAGGGTAGGGGAGCATTAGAGTGAGCAAGAGGTCTCTATAGAGGTTGACATAAGTGCAGGCCTGGATTGGAGTGGGGCAGGCACAGAGGCTCAGGGCATCTTGGCATCTAGAGTGTGTTATATGTTCTCTTTCAAGTACTTTATCTTTGAGTGATCTCATTCGATCTGTTTGGTTATCCCAGGAAGTAAAGATTATTATTCCCATTTTAGAGATGAGGAAATCTAGATTGAGGGAAGTTAAGTGACCTGCTCACCTAACCTTGCAGAGCCAGGATTGAAAGCTGGGTCTCCTTGCCAGTCTCCCTTTGCACAGCATGCCCTCACTTGCCTCTTAGGTAGGATTTATCAGTTGCTCCTGGCCTCCCTGTGTGGAAGTTCACATCCAGGTCTTCATTCCTTCTTGCTTGCTTCCTCCTCCACCACAGTTCCAGTCACTGTCAGCACTACTCAACTGGTGCTAACCCACATCTCCACCCTCCATTCCAGTGACCCACAGTCTTAAGAAACATGAAACTCATGGGTCCTTCAAAACTCTCTTCTACTCTGTCATCCCCCTCATTGCTTCTTTCTTACAAGTCTAAAAACTGAGCAACTAGCACCCTGGACCACTCAACTGCTAACTCTCAAATTCAAAATCAATTAACAGACCCTGGGATTTATTGATCCAGGGTTTAATGGTTTGGGTTTTTGTGGTTATATGGTCAGTTCCAAAATAGTTCAGTGTTAGAATTAGGGGAAAATCCTATGGGAGAAGTTAATTTGATGTCAAAATAAATGTGATGGTCAGAATAAAGATTTTTTGTAGTATCTTTGAAATACATGTGCTAGTTTAAATAATGCTCAATAAAAATGCTTTTCTATAGCACTATATACTTTTTTCTTTGACTTTTCCCACCAATAACATCTCATTTATACAGCATTTTGCAACATCAATTTTCATTTGCTTTGACCTTCTTAACCCTAGTAAGTAGAGTGAGTACTTTGTTAGGTCGTTACTGCTGTTATCATCATCATCAGCCCCATTTTATAGATGAGGAAACAAGAGGCTCAGGACTTAGAAGTCCCAGGGTTGCGATTTGAACCCAGGTCTCCTAACTTCAGATCCTTTGCCTTTTCTACTATTTTGTATTGTCTAAGAACAGTGAGTCAGTGGCAAAGGTGGGCTTAGAACTCAGTTTTACTGACTCTTATGGCTAGTGTTTTTACTGACCGCACTACTTCATTCATGATCCATGTTCCAGAATTTTCATGTTTCAGACTCAGGTAACAAGATGAGCCTCTCATGCTGGGTTCTGGATAGGCTGCTCTATCCACGCAAGACAGTGATCAGGCTGGGCAAAGCTGGACTACAGCTGAAGTGGCCACCAGAGTTCCACCAGTTCGAATGCTTTTCAGGGCAGTTTACAGGGGAGACAGAGCATGAGGAGGGCTTAGAGCCATGGGAGGTGGCTAGGATTTGGTAAGCACAGTATTTGGAGGCAGGCAGGAGGCTGAATTTAAGAGATAAGTGGGGGTCTTGAAATGTGATGTGAGCTCTGGAGAGAAAGAGGCAGAAGAAGATAAAATATATCAGTAGACCTAGAGTTGGGACCAGCCAGGGCAGCCCACTCTCTTGCAGTGCAAGCAAGTCTCAAAGGGGCAGCAAGTCCTGAGGCCCCCTTAAACAACATGGGGACTCACCCATCCCTCTTTTGTGTGGGCCTGGGTTAGCTCACACAGATGATCAATAACTGTGTCTGTCTCTCCTGCAGCCAGAAAGACTCCAGGGGACTCACTACTCGGTGCAGTCGGACATCTGGAGTATGGGGCTCTCTCTGGTTGAGATGGCAGTTGGGAGGTATCCCATCCCTCCTCCAGATGCCAAGGAGCTGGAACTGATGTTTGGGTGCCAAGTGGAGGGAGATGCAGCTGAGACACCGCCTAGGCCAAGGACCCCTGGGAGGCCCCTCAGCTGTGAGTTTCCTGTGTGTCTCCAGCTTAGACTGGGGGAGTCTCTTACTATCGGGCATTTCTAGAGGGCTGATTATCTGTCCACTTCCCCAAGACTGATTCCCTGTCTCTGAATGTCAGGCTGGGGCTCGGGAGAAACAGAGCAGGGGTCTCCACTCAACTATTTGTTGAATGACTGTTATGTTTCTAGCAGTGCACTTAGTACTTATATGCATTATCTAATTTTTAAAAATCATGACTTTTTTTTAGATTTTTTTTACTGAGCTAAAATACACATAAAATGCATATTTAAAGTGTTCAAATCAGTGGTTTTTAGTATATTACTAAATGTGTAGTGCAGCTATCACAACTATGTAATTCCAGAACATTTCTATCACCCTGAAAACCCATCTTCATTAGCATTCATTCCTAACTCCCCCGACCCCAGCCCCTGACAGCTGCTTAATCTACTCTCTATCTCCATGGATTTGCCTAGCATTATTTAATTTTAACAGCAATTGTGTGTGAGCACTATTATAATCTCCATTTTAGATATGAGGACATTGAGGCACAGTGTTTGACTTGCCAAGACCACTTGTAAGTGGCCAAGTCTGACTCTGAGGTGGTGAGCACTGTGCAGCACTGTCTGCCTCTTTGAATGTGAATACTGTGGCATAAAGCTGGTACTCGTGAGATTCTGGCCTAGCCATGTTCTAATGTGGTTCATGCCAAGATGTTCCCATTTGACCAAAGAGACCTGGTCTTTACCCTCATGAGGTCTACATGGGAGAAGGCATTCATGAAGAGAGAAGCATTGGGGCTAAAGGTAGCTGATGGTAGGTCATTGGAGGGGCTGGTGGCTATGGCCCTGGGGCTGGTGGCTATGGCCTGAGGCTGGCCTGTGAGTCGGGTATAAAAGGGAGAAATCCAAGTCCAAGGGAGAATTAAAATTAAGTCTTTTAGTTGTTTAGTATTATTTCATTTGCTCCTCTCAGTATAAGGGAGGAAGGAACGGCAGATGTAAATATTATGTATCTCTCTACTTTATAAAACTCAAAACTAGGCTTAGCATTCAGTTGATTTGCCGAAGGTCACAAACCTTGGATGTGGCAGAGCCTAGACTCTGTGGCCTTTGCTGATCCTGTGTTCAGGCTTGATCTGTGGCCATTCCATCTGTTTATTACCTACTTCCCTGTTCTGGCCCCTGGGATCCATTTCCAACCCCTAGCCTCTTATTTGCAAATAACTTCCTGTCTGTTTCTGAGAAGTATTTTCTCCTTTTTTATTTTAAATTTAATCTGTAGCTTATGGAATGGATAGCCGACCTCCCATGGCAATTTTCGAATTGTTGGATTATATAGTCAATGAGGTAAGTACTGCATGGCTTCCTTAACCTTGGAATTTATTTGCTCTTCTTAAGAAAAAAATCAGTTGATTTGACTGTTACCACAGTATGGGCTACTGGGCCCCAGGATTCATGGGTTCTGCTTTGTACATCTTGTAATTGAGTGCCTGATTTAGAGGCTGCAGGAGTCCCTTCCCCAAGGAACATCTTCAGGTAACTCTGAGTCCCTCCTCCTAGATTCAGGAGCCTCCACCTTACCTATTTACATTCTCATTCCTTCATTTGCCAAGCATTTCTTGTGTACTTACGGTGTGCTAAGCACTGTGGGGTGGTGGTAGGAATGAGGTAGGGATCCAAAAATGGAAAATCTAGTCACCGGATTGCAAATATAACTGCACTATAAGTTTTGTCTTTTAAGTGCCATTAAAAAGAGATGAACATTTAAAAATGATAGTGTAGAAATAGCTATGAAAAATATTCACTTATAAATTGTTGCATTAAAAAAGGTTATAAAATGGTTTGTATATTATGATCAGTTCTTTAAAAAAATCTATGTATACATATATGTACATATAAAGTCTGGAAAGAGATAGAATTACAAGTGAATAAAGGTTTCTTTTTGCTTATTGCCATTAGCTGACTTTAATACAAGGAACATATATTAAAAGATCAAGGAAGGAAGACACTGATAAGCATTCATCAAATTTGGGTGGGTTAGTGGGTGGTGTGAGACGCTATTGACTAGCACCACGGTTGCTTGGAGGGGGTGACGCAGTGCTGGAGATGCTGAGCTGGGGGTCAGGCCAGGATTTTAGATAATAAGGCCAGCATGCCCAGCCTCAGGAGTAGCACAGGTAGTGGACAAGGGACAGGTTCTGGCATGTTTGGGAGGTGGCTGGAGGCCTCCACTCAGCTGGGATATATGGTAAAGGGCATCGCCGTAGTCTTTTCCTCTTCCTTAGAGATAATTCTTACTACTCTCTAAAACCAGATCCCAAAAAGCTCAAAAAGATCTTATCTATTACAGATTCAGCAGGGAATATCCTGGTTCATTCTAGCAGTTAATAAATCACTGGTTCATAGTCTACTAGGGAGGTTAATTGACCTCTCTTTGTTGTCTGCACAGCTTTAAACTAAGAACTATGGGATATTGAAAAGTTCAGGATCTGATCTTTGCTGCGTAAGGCCTTGGGGAAGGCCATGCACATTGCCATTTGTAGTTTGAAAGCCATCCTCTACTGCTGGGACCTAAGCTAAGTGGTACTGGGTGGGAGCCACAGTAAGAGATGGCCTGAGGCTAAATATACAGCTGCCAGTTGTCTAGTATGCACTGCTTTCTTCCATATTTTCCTACTCAGTTCTCCAAACACTGCTCGGGCGGGTCAAATTGGTTTTGTTATCCTCTTTATATAGGTGAGGAAACTAAGGCTCAAGTTCTTCCCACTTGTGCTTTTCCTTCCTTATCACGTACTCCTCCTATCCCACAGCCCTCCCAAACCCCTACTCCCTCCTCACTGGAAGTTGGGTTGCATGGTGACAGGTGCATGCACCTCACACTATTCTGGAATACAGTCCCTCCATTTCTTAGCCTCTTTCTACTTGGGATGGGACTGGCCTCTGGAGGCCAAGCTGCCAGTTTCTCCCTTGAATGTTCTCTTCCTATCCCCCTCAGCAGCAGAGATAGTCTGCAGACTGGGCCTAAGCTGTGTTTTAGTCCCTGACCTCAGATCAGGCTTATTCACCTGCTGTTCTGGTAAGGCATTCAGGGTAAGAGGGCTAGGCTGGACTTTTTTGGTGGTGTCAATATTTAATTTTTAGTCCTGAATCACTTGTTGATTTGGGCAGCACATCAGAACATTGGCATCCTGGGCAGTGTCTGGGGGTCAGCTCACAAGGAAGCTGCACACAGCCCCAGCACAGGTCACATGAGGGTGGATCTCGTTTCCTGAGCTGCATGGAGCACAAGAGCCTGGTGCTTTAGAGCCTTGTCTTGTGTACCCCCGCGTGACGTCCACCATGCACCCTGGGAAAACGAAAGCTGTGGCCCGTGTTCTTGTTCTGATGCCTGTAAACAGCCCTAGTCCTGGATTGAGTGTGCAGCTAACATTCTTCCAGACACAGCCCTCTGCCAGTTAATGTTTTATTAACCTTTCTCTGTTCCTTCAGGGCTCAGAAAAGGCATATACATTTTAGCCTTATGACTTCCACAGGTGCTATCGGAGCTGGACCATGCCTGATGGTTTGCATATGCCCCTAGCTGCTGCTATTAGTAATTGCCATTTGTTTCCATGCCACACTCCAAGATTCACAATTGTAGAGAGTGAGCTGGAAAGGGCCCCAGAGATCCATTTGGCCCTCCTTCTTTCATAGAAGGGTAAACTGAGGCTCAAGAGAACAATGATTTGTTCAGTCAGTAGACAAGTGAGTGGTAGAATACTGACCTGGCCCCAGTTCTGTGGTTTGAGACTGATGGTTCCACCAGAGTGACCCAGCAGGCAGCAATTGACCTCTCACCCCTGCCTTTCCTTGGCTGAATAAGGGCAGCACTGCCCAGCGGTGGGGGCTGAGGAGGGGAGAGATGGCTGGGGCAGGAAGCCAGGCATTTTTTACATTTTGACGTGTATTTGCAGCCTCCTCCAAAACTACCCAGTGGAGTATTCAGTCTGGAATTTCAAGACTTTGTGAATAAATGGTAAGTTGGCTCCTTGTTCTCTGGAAGTGTACACTGGTTTTATCAGTCTCCTCACTCCATCTTGGGGAGCACAGCTTCACTCTTTCATGTCTCCTGTGATCCCTTTGACTGCTGCTCTTCTTCCAGAGTGCTAGGACTTAATTGACCTGACAACAGCAGTGGGTAAAATAGCTCCTGCTTTTGGCACTTGCTGTACAGGTATTGGCATATTGCCTTTTGACCTTAGTTTAATTCAGCAAGCACTTATTAACCTACTGTGGGCATTTATTAACCTACTGTGGGAATGACATTGTGCTAAGAACAGGAAGGTGAATAAGACTCAGGCAATCCTCAGAGCCTGTAGGGTGTGGGGAGGACAGGCAGGCAAACATAAGTAATTGGAGTAAGTACCAGCTCCAGGCTATAGTTCTCACATTATCTTTCTTCCTTTAAGCTTAATAAAAAACCCCGCAGAAAGAGCTGATTTGAAGCAACTCATGGTAAGTCCATTTCAGATTCTTACACTATCTGTTTATTCATGTTCTCCGTCAGTCATCCATCCAGTACTTCTGAGCCCATTCCCTGTTCCGCCTTGACTACTACAGTCCAGCTGACCCCACAGCTTCAGGATACCAGATATGTCTCCTCTGCCCTCCCATCAGTTTAAAGGAAGAGCTGGGGTGGCCCTGCAGCCCGGGGAATCCAGGGAAAAAAAGGGGCCAGCCTATCCCTTCACAGGGACAGGGTCTTTTTCTCACTGGCTTACCTTGTATTTAGCATCCTCCCCAAGCCACTCTCCACTTGCCTCCTCTTGTTTTGGTGGTAGTGGTAGGGGGAGGAGTTGGGAAGTAATACAGTAAATGTCTGAGCTTCCATGCCTTGTAAAGCCTGTATGGTATAACAGACTTTCAAGTCCATCAGTTCCTTTGTTACTTCTAACAACCCCGTGAGGCACTGAAGGCAGAGTTGCTATCCTCATTTCACAGTGCTACAAAAGCAGGCTCAGGGAAGTGAGTTGCCTAAGGCTTCACAGCTGGTATAACTGGCAGAGCCAGGCAGAGCCAGGCAGAGCCGGTCTTTGGGCCAGCAGCTGGCCCTGATTTCCTGCCTTCCACTGCTGCTCGAGGGCACAGACTCCAGGAGCTCCTTCCAAGTGTGGCTCTTGAATTTTCCTTCTTGGTGGTTTTTTAACACCACTTCATCTGTTTCTTTCCACACAGGTTCATGCTTTTATCAAGAGATCTGATGCTGAGGAAGTAGATTTTGCAGGTTGGCTCTGCTCTACCATTGGCCTTAACCAGCCCAGCACACCAACCCATGCAGCTGGTGTCTAAGCATTTGGGAAACAGCCAAGAGCGAGTCCCCTGCCCAGTGGCATGCCATGTTGCTTTTGGGCCTCTTTCCCATGTGTCTGTTCATAGCATTTCACCTATGACAAAGGATGAAGAACACAGCATGTGCCAAAATTCTATTTGCGTCATTAATATTACTGTCTTTATTCTTGTTACTATTGTTATTCCCCAAAGTGGATTGGCTTTGTGCTTGGGGCTATTTTTGTGTATGTTGATGATCAAAACATGTACAACACTGAATTACAGTGAAACTGGTGACTGTGGGTGTCATTCTTACTGAAAATTGCACTGCTCTTCCCTCACCATGACTGGCTGGCCATCTGTATTTTGCGGATTCTTTGACACTTGGTGGTACTTAATTCTTGCTGGGCGACCTTGTTTCTACTTAAGGAGCCCTGTAAGATCCTTCACAGGCAGTGCATGTGAAGCATGCTTTGCTGCTATGAAAATGAGCATCGGAAAGTGTATATCATGTTATTTTATTATGTTTTTGCTTTTGGTGTAGAATTCAGCAGTTGCCATCAAAATCTACCCAGAGCCCTTCACTGCCATGATAATTGGGGCTTCAGTCTGTCTACTCTGATGATTTGTAGACTTCTGGTTGTATTTCTATATTTATTTTTAAATATACTGTGTGGGATATTTAGTGGTATATGTCTCTTTAAGTTTGGATTAGTGTTTCTAATGGTGGAGTTACTTTTAATGTTACAAATGAATCAAGGCATTAAAATGTATGAGATTTATCTTTCCCCAAATCCCAGTACTGATGCTATTGTAACCAACAGTGTGTATAGTGCCTAAAAATTGTATGAAAATCCTTTTAACCATTTTAATCCAGATGTTTAACAAATAATCTTATTCTAATAAATATACTATCAAGTTAAAAGGCTTCGAAAGATATTTCTACTTTTGTGGTAGAATGATCAATGTCTCTGGTACACAAGAAATCAGATGATTTGGCCAAGCATTATTGTGAAGGGAAAGATAAATACAGGAAGGAGGCTGAAGGGTGAGAATGCTACCCTGAGGACAAGTTCCAGTGCTTTGGACTAATGGGGCTTCCTGTAATTCCAGTCTTTGGACTTGGTCCAACTCTTCTTAGCAAACAGCCTTAACTGTAAATGTTCCAACCACTTTTCCTGTGGACCTGTAAACAGATTCCATCTACTTCTTCCATCTCTTTATATAAGAGAAAAGCAGTTGATGGGGGTCAGCGTGCTCGCAGGAGTGCCTTTGCTGGTGGCTAGCGGTGCCCGGCTGGCATTGGAACCTCTACCCAGGACAGTCTGTGCTATTTTGTTTCACTGAGCAAGTTTCTCCTTACACCAGTACTACACCTTACTGGAGGGGAGGAAATGTGCCTGGTACTGGCTTTGTCAATCCTGCAGTGAGGTCACAGAAAACAAAGTCATGTCTCAGCTGGCCACTGGTACCCTTTCCTTTTTGAAAAGTGACTTTTGGAACTTGGTATGTGTGAGGCTGCCTGGTCAGCACCTCTTCCCTCATTTTCTTTGCGAGAGGTTATAGAAAGCCATAGTAAGTATATATTTAAAAATAAAAGGCCAATTTTATTTTCAAATTAAAAACAGAACTTGATTAAATCTCCTGAGCAGGTAATTCTACTCTGGATCTACTAGAGGTTGGAGAGCCAAGATTTTAAAAGCTGGTTAGCATGTACTGTTGCTTCAGCTAGTCAATCATTTTTCCTCGCTGTGAGGCTAGTATCTGTTCTTAGTCAACAGTCTAACTTACAAATTTTTTTTCTCCCCTCTTTAATTACTCCCCCCACTCCATTTCCACCCCTGACCTATGGATGTTGCATTTCCCCTTAAGAACTGGATCTCTGAAGGTGGGGTGTTTCCTCCCACATGCTTACAGCATGCACCCGCGGCCTGGCACCCCCAGCGCACTCAAGGAGCCTGGAGCACCCGGGGTATGGTCTGTGGCTGCACCTGGGGCACGAACCCAGGACCTTCTGCATGTAAAGCAGACGTGCTAACCAATACACTATGGAGCCACCCCTTAAACGTTTTTGACATACATTCAGGCTAAAGCTTAAGGCCCACACACACCCTCCTCAGACTATATCTTTTGCTAACAGAAGATGCCACCACTACCAAAGATATCATTAAAATGTGCAAGTTGCATCTGAGGAAGAAGGAATGGTGTAACCTGGAGTCTAAAGCCTGGATCTGAACACTTTCATGCTCAGTATCTTTTGAGGAGTGTTTTTAAAATCTCTATTTACATCCAAAGGCAAAATATTTTTATCTAGTAATTACTAAGAACAATCTCATTCTCAAGAATGATGTTCCCTGACTGATGCTGTTTTGAGTTCCCCATGCCAATTTTTTTCCCCTCAAATTTCTGAGACACCAACAGTCAGTAGCAGGATTTTTCAATAAGTCATTAGCACCTCACAGGAACCTGTAAAAAATGCTGAAGCAGATATAAATACCCTCATTTTACAGATGGGAAAGAGTTGCAGAGGTGAGAGGACAAGTGATCAGTTAGTGGTAGAGCTAGAATTCAAAGCCAGTTTTCTAGCTCTTAAAAACCTATGCTCATATTTTGAGTAAGGCCCCCTAAATGTATACTTTGATGCTTTTCATTGCAAAACTATCTTCACATTGTATTTTCCAAGAAACATGCTCAGTTAAACTTTTGGTTATTTCATGTAAGAGTAGCTCAAAGTAACTTTAATAAAACGTTGATGAACAAATATATTCATGTTCTCTTCTGGAATAGTTACATAAGAAGTTCTGCTTGAAGAGGTTCTTTGTGGTTCGTTTAGCTTTTTTGCTGCTTGGACAAGGCAAATAAACAACTATTTAACTATATTCAGTGGGAAAGGGACAGTATGCAGACAAGAATCTCACCTTCAAATGCCAAGTTTTAACAACACTTATTCCACAACTGTCATCTCTTTATTATAAAAATGTAATCTTCCAAACATAGTGATTCCTTCTTTAATGGCACATTTCCCTAAGTCCAAAAGCAGGTTATAAACCATCCTGTTGTATTGTTTTCCCCAGAGTAGGAACTGATTTGTTTCCCTGTTGCTACTGGAAACCAGCAAGCTGATGATAGTTATTCATCTATAATTGATTTCTAAGTACATTTTACTATAGAGATGTCTCAACCTAAATGTGATGACAACCACACAGTCTACAGTGGGCAGTGTGTTGCCATGTCACTGAGAGGTGGCAACAGCTTAAGCTCTCAAGTGGCTCTGCTTATAAGGGTTCAGTGGTATGCAAATAGCCTTTAATTGGTTTTCTTAAAAGAGGCTTTGTTGACTGAAAAGGCTGGCTTGCATTTACACTGCCCTTTTTGCAAATGTCAGGCTTTCTCAATAGCATTTCAGAGGGCATTTTCTGTTTTGAACACAATTACTGTATCTGACCAGAATACAGACAGAGTACCACCCATACTGCTCAATGCTAAGACACTGCATCTTTGCTTTTCTACTATGTCACTAATTTTTGAAAGCATTCTGAAACTTGAATTATTTATGGAACCATTTTTGCAAGTACACATCTTCCTAAAGTTCTTGCTTTCTTTTAAAGCAGGCCTTAGGGCCCATGGCAAGATTTCTTTGAAGAGTGAAAGTTCCTGAGACTTTAAAATTTAATTTGTATAACTAACCCTGTCTCTTTCTTCCCCTTCAGGAATCTGATTCTTCTTCCTCCTCTTCTTCCTCCTCTTCTGGCACATGGCTCCTTGTGCTCAACTCCAGTGCAGTTTGGTTGATTGATGCTTCATTGTCTACATGCACCAACATCTGCTTTAGCCAAGGACATTACAGATTAGTAGGAAAGACACTGGCCTCAAAACAGCAAATTCTTAAAAATACTTTAAAACCAAATCTTAACTGCATATTCATTCTCAATATTTATCACTAAGAGGTATGGCCACTTTCCTATTTCCAAATTCTACCCTCCCCCTAAACCCCCATTGCCAAAATAGGAGGGTAAATGCCCTAGATTTGATAAGAATGTTACCTGATTTACAAACATGGTTCTTACATAAGAATTATGCTTAGATGTGCGCTGATTTCAAATGGGTTTAAATGACTTCACACACACCTAGGTGAAGTGGTGCTCAACTATGGTATACCTAGAGATGATTTTACTAATTTACATGAGGGCATTTGATAAAGAGAATGTGATGAAGACTAGAACTCACTTTTTAGCACTATGCTTTGTAGTTGAAGCTACTCAGTTTTTGAATCCCAAACTTACTTATTCACAGAGCAGCAAGAGTTTGACATGATCCTGCAAAGATCTCCACACTCTCTCTCGTTTCATTGGAGTAACTAGAAAAGATGACTAGAATAGTGGAGGTAATATAACTACCTAGTTAATCAATTAAAGTGTAACCAGCTGGTAAAAGGTGGGCTGTTCTCTCTCTAAAAGAGTATTATGGAATAGCCAGTTTATCAAACTAGAAAATTCTTATCACCACTTCTCAAGTCCTTTGAGCTCGGTAATGTGATTTACAATTTTTGACTTCCATGCAGCCTGAGAGTAGAATGGGCTTTGTATTCTCTCCCCAGGCCCACACTTGATTAACTTACATCATGTGACTGTTCAGGTGCAGGATGAGAAGACAGCATTTCATCCCCTCTTCTAGAACTAATCATTGATTGGAGGGCCAATTCTTCAACCTAGAAAAGAGTTAAGGACATTCCCTTACTATTTCACTGGTCTACTGATGTGAGAAAATTTACTATCCACATTGTAAAAGGTTGGCATCATGAGGGAAAGTGAGAACAGTTTAATACAGGTGCAGCCCTAGAGGAAAGGATGGGTCTCTTAAGCGTTCCCTGCTTTTTAAGGAAATGAACAAAGAACATGGCTGGCCCCCTTCCCCTGGGGTGTACAGGTGTTTGTGCTGAGCCAAGGATTCCATTCCCCCAGACTTAACATCTCCAAGAAGAAAACCAACTGTGCCCTTAAAAAAGCCAGGTGTCTTCTGATTCTACGGAGGGCAGATTCCCTAGGCTTGAGCTTGTCTACCCAGTAATAAGAAACCGAACACAGGAATGAAAAGCGGAAGTGTTTCCAAGAGCATAAAGGAATCTAGGCTTTGGAGGTGATGATCAACACATACATAGATGTACCCGTAAGTGTAGGCCACCACAATTGTCCTGAGGAAAAACACTTATTTTGAAATGTCACAGTTGTACAATGCTCTTCAGCTTACAAAAGGGTGTTCATAACCCTATGTCATTTCGACTTGAAGAAGGGTGCTGAGCAGGGATTATTAGAATTGTCGCACTGGGGCTTAATTTCACGGGTCTGGGAAATGGTCCTAGTGGGCCTAAATCTCTACTCCTTCTCAAGGCCGTGGAGTCAGTAACCGCTCCGGGAAGAGAAGCTACTGGGAACTCTGCGAAAAGTCTCTTTTCACGGGCCTGTCTTTATCAGCACAACAGGAGGAGGTGAGAGTCTTCTGTCTTTGCAATGCTAAAGCTGTTTGAATTGACAATACAAGCTAGGAAACAGTGGCTACTAAATGCTGTAGGAGCTCGGGAGGAAGAGGCTGGTGAAAGGGGAAGGTCAAGGCAAGCCGTAGGGAGGTCGCACTTCTCCGCGGTGAGGTGGGAAAAACAGTTGCATTTCCGGGGTGTCGGATGTGAGAGTGAACTCGCCAAACGTGCTGATTGCTGGGCCTCAACCTAGACTTGAAGTTTCAGGATTCTAAGGTGGGCCCATGACCTCAAAACAAGCTCTCCCATGGGTCAGCAGACAGCTAGATGAGCGAGGGGTCACCCGCAGCAGGGGGACGCCACAGACGCTTGGGGTTAGCGGAGAGCCAGGGGACCCGGGATAGGGGCGGCGGGGGCGGGGGTGGGCGGTACGACGCAGGTTCACCTTGAGCCGGTTCAGCTGGTCGTGCAGTGCTGCCTTCAACCGGAGAAGCGTCTCCTCCTCCTTGCGCAGCTCTTGGAGCCGGCTCAGCATCGCCTCTCACTCCCGCGGCCTTTCAGGCGGCCCAGTCGGCCAGGCGCTGGGTGATGACGCCACAGCCTCCGCCTTCTCGGAAACGGAAGTGAGCAAGGCGGGGCTGGCGACACGTGGGACGGGATACTTCCTGCTTTTTGTCGCAGCATGAACCCAGTTTTAAATCAGAAAGACCGAGGCTTGAATAGTGATCTAGATTCCTAAAGCACAGGGTGCTTTAGCCGTTTATAATCTGTAGATCAAAAAGGCGAAGTATAAAGTGTCAAATACTTCAGTTAAACTACTTGCCCATTTCCAATCGTTGCTGCAAATGGTATTTTAACACCATAAAACCTGCAGACCCATTTGAAAGCAGGAACTGATAACACCTAGCACACAGCACCGTTTAAGGTTTTTGTAGGCAAGTATTCTCGGCCACTTGGAAACATTTACCGAGGTCGGTGAAATTAAGAGCATGAAAAGAATGCATTTTTTAGCAAATTAGGAGACACTTTTATATGCCGGGCAACTGAGATCTCTTGACCGCAAATGAGATTATACATCACCTTAGCTGTTAATTTTGGGGGAAAAAAAAATCAGATTCTGGCATGAGACAAGGGGGTTAACAATAGTTCAACTCTAGGGTGTTAAGACACTAACAGAACAAATAAAGCTTTAGAACTCTGGTGGGTACATTTCACTGCACCATGCTCAGGCAGTTTTACTAGAGGGTGTAAAAATGTAAAGTACACAAGTTGTTCTCAAAAATGCTTCTGGCACTTTTGAAGGCCAAAATATTGATGGCCTGCATTTTCTCCAGGTGTACAGTAAGTTGCAACAAGAACACTTCCCAAAACTTTCTTACAGTTGCTCAATATATGTATTGATTCTGCCCTCTTGTGGTTACTGAAAATGCCAACTCTACAGAATTTTCCAAGGATTTTTTTTGGGGGGAGGGGGGAGGCGGGGTAAGGAGAGGCAGCTAAATTTTAACAGCTTCTGTATTTCTGAAACAAGTCTTTAACCACTGTTCTCAAGACATTACTTATAAAATGGATTTTGTATCTGAACTTATGGAGCATCCCTCTTACCTAATTCAACAGCATGAATTTAGTATGAAGCCAATGCTCCATTTTATACTGGACACTAAAAAAATGATTCACACAACACAATGAGCCATGTTTCTCAATGCCTCTTTGATCAGGTTTTTATTCAAAATTAGCTGTCCTAAAGTCATTTGACTTTTAAGGAATAAACTAATTTCAGTTTATGCTACAGGCTTCTTTTCTTCTGTGGTGGGTTTCTTTTCCACGGGCTTCTTCTCAGCTGCGGGTTTCTTGGTAGCTGCAGCCTTTTTTCCCACCAAAGGCTTCTTCTGCTTCACAACACCAACAGCCTTCTTTCCTTTCTTCCCTGCCACGGGCTTCTTGCCTGGGACCCCCTTCTTTTCATCTGATTTGGCTTCTAGCGCTGCTGCTGCTTTATCTACCCGGAGCTTGTGCTGCAACAAATTAGGAAGAAAATCTAAGGACCAAATCTTTCTAAAAAGTTTAACATTATCTGCAAAAAAACAAATTATTGCTTACATTCTTGGCCTGGCGAAGGATGGTGTTCCGGCGCATGGTCTTTGCATATGGGTTTAGCTTCAACATGATTCTCAAGTTTTTCAGTGGATTCTTCTTTAGGACTCTGCGATGAATCTTCTTGCTATAAAAAGTAAACACTATATTAACATTTTATTTACATTTTCCACATTTTAAAAATAATCAGTTCCATGAGATTGGGGCAAGAATTACTGTAAATATTTTAACTTTACCGTGGTGCTCGGAGGGCTCTCTGGATCTCTGGGCTTTTCAAGATTCTGCTAAGGTCTGTATTGAGCATCTTGTGCATGGGAAGGCTGAGAGAAAAACCAAGAACTGTTGACTATTGGTGCTCAATTCTTATTTCTCATATGATTGACTAAATATGAACCTCAACAGAAGATAAATTTGTAACCATTTAAAGCTCTTCAGAATTCAATCAATTTCCAACTATACTATCACTTCTCAGAACATCTCACCATTTCAGCATATTACATCTGTATGTTAAGGAGAAATGGCAACAAAACACAATCCATTACTTAGAAAACATGCAAACCAAGAGTGAATATCAATATCCACAGTATAAACATCTATGTTCAGTATATGAATACTCACTTGTAGTTACTCTTGAGAGAGGCAGCTTTACGCCAAGTGCCATACAGATCATCTAATTTGCGGAAAGCACTTTCAGTCCAAATGCAGAAACGGCCCACATGCCCACCAGGAGCAAGTTTCAAAATGTTCAGTTTGCTTACATTAAGCAGAGTGATTCCTTTTAAAGGGAAAGGAGAATCAGGAAGTATTTCAACAGAAGAAACACAAATCATCTTTATGGCTCACGTGCTACATAAGGTACCTGAGAACTATCATTAATCATGCAGTTTCAACCATTAACAGGACACTCATTCAGCCAAGAATCAGAAGTTCCACAAAATCATGTGTTTCAGAAACACGGACCATAAAGTGGAATCTCATCATAATAAAAGCTGAGTAAGCTTTCACAGTATGGGCGATTAAAATAATAGGCAATGCAAAAATTACCAGGGATATTTCTGAAAGCTTTGATGATGCCATTGTCCTCATTATAGATTATGCAAGGTCCCCTGCGCTGGATACGACGACGGTTTCTCATTTTGCCCTTGCCAGCTCTCATTCGTTGAGAGGCATACACCTAGAAAGTGAGGTTTAGGCGTTTAGGCCTTCTGATTAAGATATGAACCCTATAATAAATCTTCAGTTTAAAAATCCCATTTTACAGATGAAACAGACACAAATTACTTGCCTAACATTGAAGCACAGCCATAAATGACAGCCAGGATTCAAACTCAGGTAGTTACGTGTTGCATTAATAGAATGTTTTGGTCAATGAACTACACATGGACAATGGTATACCATACGGCCTAGGTGTGTACCATTTAGGTTTGTGTAAGGACTGTTAGGCACAACGAAATCGTCCAACATTGCATTTCTTAGAACATATCCCTGTTAATCAGTGTAAAACTGTAATATACAGAGTCCTTGCTCTCATAACCACTAAGGTTCAGTTAATACTGTTGCCTTCAATAATCTTCTGAAAATTCCAACAAATTTGTTAAGGGCTACCAAACTGTATGTGCCCATTAAACCTACCTTTTTTATATCATTCCAGGCCTTAAGTTTCTTAAGAAGCAAAACAGCCTCCTTGGTCTTCTTGTAGCCTTCAACTTTATCTTCAACCACCAAAGGAAGTTCAGGAACCTCCTCAATTCGATGACCTGACAAAGCCAATTAACATTAACCTGGTAACCCTGAACCTTTTGAAAAACTGAGAAGCATTTTATATAACCCACAAAAGCAAAATGGTCTACAACTTGCCAAATCAGAACTTCCACATATATCATGTGTTTCAGAAACACGGACCAATGAAGTGGAATTTCATCATTTTGACAGAACAGGCAGCATGATGTTTAACAGGAAAGCTTTCAAACTATATACTAAATCACTGTATTTGAATCACTGATGACTGAATTTTAACTAGGCATTCTGGGCTGAAAAAAATTTACAGGCTATTAACAAAAACGAAAGGTTCGGGTGAAGGGAAAAAAATGAGCTATGTTGTATCACTCCTGTAATAAAAATATTACAAACCTTTAGACATAACCAGTGCTGGTAAGGCTGAGGCAGCCAGAGCAGAGCAGATGGCATATCGCTTCTGTGTTGTGTTCACTCTGCGGTGCCAACGGCGCCAGGTTTTCGTTGGTGCAAACATGCGGCCTCCACGACACATCTATTTTCCCAGCTAAGAATCACATTTCTCAAATATTAGGTATTAAAAAAGGTTATGTCTTGCTCAGTAAGAATTTTCGTCACTCTTCTGAACCAGCTTACTGACAGCAGGCAACTGTCACTGAGAACAGAGTAAGACGCAAATTACGACATCATTGCAAGCAAAACAATGTCAAGCTCTCATTGTCTTTTAACATTTGACAAAAAAAATCTTCCATATTCCAAATCTGCCTACAACCTGGAAACAGTGTTTTGAACATATTTTCAAACTACTAACATGAATAAACCAGGTCTGCCAAATTCCATGATGGCTGACCGTCTACGTAGTGACACAAAGGATACATTGCCAAAAGCACCCTGGCCGGAACGATGAGTCCCACCGCCTCGAACTCTGGGAATTCGAGCCACAGCTCTGCCAGTACCCCACGACTCAGCACTGGTTTGATGACCTGCAATCGGAAGAAATACAAGTTTTAGCTACCCAATCATACCAATGTGACTAGTATGCATGGTAGCAAACAGCATCAGAACATCCAGGAAAATCATCTGATTCAGAAACACGGACCAATGGAGTAGAATTTCATCACTGCTGTTAAGCAGCTCTTAAAACATCAGCCCACAAAAGATCTATATCCATACCTGCTAATTCACTGACAGCATAGGGCTGCCTATTGTTTTTGCGCAAGTTGGTGTGAACAAAGTTCACAATATCTGGTCGAATGGGAGCCTTGAACACAGCTGGCAAAGTGACATTTTTGCCAGATGATTCCCCCTTTTCGGAGTACACCGATATCAGAGGACGAGCACACGCCTGGGAAAAAGGAAAAGACGTTTATATTGACAAGCAATGTTAGAGTCATTCTATTCATGTGCCAGCAATATCATTAAACTCTCAGTTACAAGAAACTATTTTAGTAAGGTAGACAATGATTAAAGCTAAAACAAAGGTTGTTACCAACATAATCAAGTTCTGCCACGTAGTTTTCATTATTTTCTAAGAGAATGGTTTATCATTAAACTTCAAACTGGGGCTTACAAATCAAGATGATCAAAACAATACTGTAAGGTTTGAGAATGCTGTTTAAAGCCACCATCTAAACTTTCATTCCAAATGTCAGCAAATCTTGCCTACCAAAGCACTATTACTCCAAACTTCCAACCTCACCCTTCATCCCCCAGTCCAAACACATCTTCCAAAGTTATTAGTAAAAACACCAGTCATGTTATTTTGCCCAACCTTTTCCAAAGACCACTTGAAAGTAAAACTTTAGTCCCAAGAATGGCCTACACAATCTGCTCAACCTCAATTCTTACACTCTCTTCCAGATACAGTCTCCATACACAGGACATCCCCTTCACAGGTACCTGGTCTTCTGAAAGACTCCTAGCATGCTCCCTTATCTCCTTCAGGACATTCTCTAAGTTTCCCTGATCACTGTTTAAAGCCCAACCACTGCCTCCTCAGCTGCTGGTTTCTTGGCAGCTGCAGTCTTTTTTCAAAACAAAGTCATCTTCTCCTTAGAGCATTGTTTAAAATCCAACTACTGCCTCTCTTCCAATTCCCTATGTCCACAGCACTCACTACCATCAAACATTACTGTGTGTTTTACCTATTACGATCCAAGCACTTTTTTGCCTATTTTGTTCACTAAACTCCTAATGGCTAAGTACACTACACAGTACACATACAAACATTTCTGGAAACGCAGTACATGAAACATGAGCCACACTTATGTCCATACTATGACCTGGCTGAGAGTTAAGACTTAGAGGACATCAAAAAGAAAAATTAGAAGAGACTCAGAAAGCTTTTTATAGAAGCGATTAAGGTGAATAGACCAGAATTTTTAAAAAAAGGTAGAAAAAGTTAAAAGACAATATTCTTTACTAATCAGCACATGGAAATACAAGGCCCAAAACTCACTTTCACAATTGTCTAAGGCCCGAAAAACTTCCAAATCTTCAGTAGAGCCCATGCCTTCTAAGATCAAGGAGGTTTAGAATCCCAAAGGTCCCTCTGCGCCTGAGAACAATCTGGTGTCCTCCTGTGTTGCTTCCAGGCGTGCCTTATGCCGGGTCGCCCACGTTGCCTCTAAGATGGCTGCCGTATAGCCTCACTACACAAATCTCCGCAATAGAGGCCTTTGGTCCCCATCTCCTTTTCCCTGCTTTCCCTCCTGAAGATCTTATACCCTGAACCCCCCAATTCATTCCTGCGAGCCCGAGAGCTGGGGAAAGTCCGGTCGACAGAACTTCCACTCACCATGCTGGGGAGAGGAGAAGGCCGCACTCCTCTCAACCCCGTGGCTCCCACAGGAAAAGGAAGTGCTTAGCACTCCCGCGTTCTATATGTAACCTTCAACTCGTCCCCCACCCTGCCCCGCCTCAGAACCAATCCAGGGACACAAAATATCTCTCTATTGCTCTAAAAATTTTTAAAGTAATGTATTATTTTTCTACATGCGTCAAATTACGGTATCTATTGATTTCTAAAGCCAATAATAGCGCCTAGAAGCGGGGACTCCTTTTCGCGGAATAATTCATAAGTAGGCGGGACCAACTCTCGCGAGTCGCGGTGCCTTCCCTTCTACTACTGGAACGTATTTTAACTTTTTCTTACGGAAGTAGAAAATTATTGGGACAGGAAGAATCGCTGTGTGCTCTGAAACAGAAGTTTAACTTGTGGACAAATGGGACCTATTGTAGGGGGTGGGGAGAAGTAAAAGTAGTCCCGACGGGGAGGGTCCTGACTCCGGACGTCAGCGTCTGGCGCGGAGTTCAGTTTGGCGGTTTAGGATATGCTGTTAGGCAAGGGCGGGATGTGGTCGCGGATGAACCGAGCTGCTGAGGAGTTTTACACTCGTCTCCTGCAGTGAGTTGTATCCCTTCCTGTTGCCTAGGTTGCGGGCACTGCATTACTACCTCGGGATATCACAGTCCTCGCCAGCCTCCTCCTTGCAGCTTTGAGGGTTAGCCCCTTGGTTCTCAGAAGCGAGTACGTTATAGACTCCGGGAGTTGAGGAAAGGCCGGTTATCTGCTTGTTAGAGTAGGGTTGGCTCTGTGGGGGCTTTGTTGTAGTCTGGTTTAGGAGAAAATAGCCATACGTTATCAATCGAGGTGGAAGGTGACAAGTTTTCCAAGAGGCACTATATTCATTCGGATAATGCACACAACTTGAAATAAGCTATACCTTCCAGGATATAGAAAACTAGATGTTGGCATCCTTTATCTGTTTCAAGCCCTGCTGAAACATATTGTTATAGCCTATTCAAAATAGTTGTCATATGAGCTACAGTTGTAATGATAACGTGATGGTGTGTTGGTTTTTTGAAACACTTTTATTTCACTGTCCACCAAGACTTCATTTTATTCTCATACTGAAGTACTAGTATCAAAGAGGGTTCCATCTGGTTCTGCATCCAATGTAAAAATCGAATCCAGTAGTTCTCAAATTTGAGTGTGCATCACAGCATCACCTGGCGCGGGGCGGGGGTAGTCAAAACAGATTACTGGGCCCCACCTCCAGGGTGTTCGATTTAGTAGGTCTGGATGGGACCGAAGACTTTGCCTTTCTCACAGATTACAGGTGAAGCAGAAGCTTTTGGCTTGACACCACACTTTGAGAACCACTGATATAATTAACCCCTTATTTTCTAAATGTCATAACTTTTCATCATTACTCTTTATTGCTTTTTTTCTGATTACAGAAGTGGTAATTCCTGTCAATTTTTTTTTATCTATGGAAAGAGCACTAGCTTTTTAAAACTAACAATGTCTTGGATAGCTTTCAGTATAAGACTGTATAGGTCAGTCTCATTGTTTTTATTAACTGCTACATAATATTTAATTCTATGGCTTGAGAAATATACACGTTCCAGAAATGATTGTTGAATGATTGATTGAATAACATCCCTGAGTTATACATAAAATAGACATCTTTAAGAATAAGTCACAATCTTGTCCAAAATGGCAAAAGTGAATCAGTCACAGGCCTCTCTCTCCAGTTATTTCAGTAAGTCATAGAGTAGATAAAATAATAAATGACATCCTGAAACAATTCCTTTGTCTAAAGATTCTTTCCTCTTTCAGAATGTAGATTAGGCTGATGTGCATTTTCATACGTTAGTTTACATGCTTGGGGATCACTATTTTAAAACTTTCTGGGCTGAAATGATAATTATTAAATGATATCCAAGAGTTTATGCTTACATTTTAAAAAGGAAATTGTTTAGCATCAAATTTACTAATTATTTAGTAACATCTCATAAAAGTAGAGGAAGGATAGATGCTTCCATTTTAGCCATAGAAATCTAAGGCCTGGGACCCTTAAATAACTTATCTATAGTTGCTTACTTTTTAATGGCAGATCAGAATCCAGTCATTTTTACTTTCCAAAAGTCATGTGGTAAATTACATTTTAATAGTAGCTAGTAATATGTTTTAAAAGGCATAAGAGTAGAGGTAGGTACTCTTAATTTCCTGCTGCCTCTGAGAAGTGGTTGTACCCAATTGTGGGCAGGAGTCTGTTAATTTCTACCACATTTCTTTGTCCTCTTCTTAACCTAATACTCTTTTTCTGTCTTTTTCCCTCTTCCTAACTATGCCTTAGAGCTGCCATGACTACTTTGCATTTTGCTTTTCTCACTGGTGTCACGCAGAGATGAAATGATAACTAACTCCTGAGTTTAAATGACATGTGGTTCTACATTTCAGGATATTTGATGAAGAAAAGAAAGGAATCTGTAAAGATCCATTTATCTATGAGGTATGAAAAACTTATTTGTTTTTTAAACACAACTCTATAATCCTAAAACTATGAATTTTAAAAAGTTGGGTTTATGGAAGTTAGTTTACATAGAGTTAGTTTCTATGAATTTTTACAGATTGACTCAGTTATATAACCACCCCCATAATGAAGACATAGAACATTTCTATCACCTCCAAAAATCTCCTCGTGTAAGGCCTGGGACCCTTAAATAACTTATCTATAGTCAACACTTTCCCTGCTCCCAGTCTCTGGCAACCATTAATCTGTTTTCTATCTTTGTTTTCTGTCTTCTGTTATGCTTTTTCCAGAATGTCATATAAATGAAATCATACACTATGTAGCCTTTTGGGTTTGGCTTTTAGCAATAAGTATAATGCATTTGAGATTCATCTTTGTTGTTTGTGTATCAGTAGTTCATTTCTTTTTATTGCTGAATAGTATTCCATTGTATGGATGCAGTACAATTCCGTTATTTATTCACCAGTTGATACTTGGATTGTTTCCAGTTTTTGATAGTTATGAATAAAGCTGCTATAAACATTCATGGATGTATTAAGCATCTAATATATGTCAATTGTTCCATTGATAAACTGCCCAGAGAATTTAATCCATAAAATAATTACTGAACTAAAGTAAATTATTTGCCTAAAGGCTAATAATCTGGGGAGAAATAGTCATAAATGATAAGTGTAATACCAGATATATAAAATATATAAACTATTAAAAATCAGTAAGAAAAAAGAAGCCATAATAGAAGGATACAAATAAGTAATCACAGGAAAAAAAATACAAATATAGTTATCTTTTACTATCTGAATACTCAAGAATCAAGTATATGCAGGTAAATGTATTAATCTCTCCCTGTCTGAATTCTTGCCATTTGATACCTGTATTGTAACTACTGTAACAAAGTACCACAGATTGGTTTGTTTAAAACATCAGAAATTTATTCTCTCACCATTCTGAAGGCTAAGTCTGAAATTAAGGTGTCAACAGGGACTTGTTCTCACTGAAGGCTCTAGAAAAGGATCCTTGCCTCTTAGTTTCTGGTGGTGTCCAACAATCCTTGGTGTTTTTTGGTTTATAGACCCATGTTAATCTCTAATTTCTGCATTTGTCAACGTGCAATTTCTCTCTGTATATCTGTGTCTCTAAAATCTCTCACTCCTTGTAAGTACACCAGTCATTGCATTTAGGGCCCCTGTAAACCAGGTTAATCCTCTACTTGATTACATTTGCAAACACCCTATTTGCAAATAAGGTCACATTCAAAGGAACCAGGGGTTAGAATTTAAGTATATCTTTTGGGGGAACATATTCAACCCACAACAGTATTTGGAACTCAGGAACCTAGTAGATTAGAATAACCCAGCATCCTTTGTTCTCTGAACTTGGCATCTAATGCTTCAATATCCAAAATAAGAAATTAAGTAGATTTAAATAATAAGGTATTTGTCAATTATAAGTATATTAGAGTATTCACTTTCATTAATGATCAAATAAATGAAAATTATAACAATAACAGGGTACTATTTTTTGCTGTGAAATGGTAAAAATAGATACTGAAAATACTCTGTGTTTACATAAGTGATGACAATGCAGATGTGTGGGTATGATATTTGAAAGGCAATTTGACAATATCAAAATGATTTTATACATCTTAAGAAAGTAATTCAGGATGTATATTATAGCAAATAACTTGAAACTACCTAAATGTTGAACAGTATGATGATAGAGCCATGGTACTACACAGCCAAAGAAATTTAATGGCATGAGAAGTTCATGACATAAAACTATTAGAATGTCTTATTTTATTAAGCAAAATCCTATCCGAGTATCTAAATAATAGATACACTTTGATTTAAATAGACATATGCCTGGAAAAAGATTTGGAAAAATATACACCAATGAGAGTAATATTAGTAGTGATTACTCTGGCTAGTAAAATTATAGGTGTTTTAAGAAATCTGTTAGCTATTTATTTGCCAACTCTTCTACAATAAACGTGTGTTGTAATTGGAATAAAAGAATATTCATTTTCTATAAACTGATATATTTCTAAATTCCATAGTATAATCAGAAGGAGGATAATGTTTAGTAAAGGGTTAATTTTGGTACATAACAATAAATACAACATGATTAGAGGAAAAAATGTTGGTATGATCCTAATCGAAAGAAGGCTTTACAAGGCAGGGTGCACTTTAGGTGGGTCTCGAAACATGTATAGGTATAGATATGAGCTAGATTTTCTAAATATGAAAAGCAACATGGACAACAAATAAATGAAATCTTACTTTTAAAATGTTATGTCTTGTTCAAACTCTCCTTTTCAGTTACTTGCATAGAACAGGTCTTTATGTGTTTAAATATTTGTACAAATATATATTTGTATATATATGTAAAAAACATTGGTTGATATCTGTTTTTAATAGGCTGATGTCCAAGTGCAGTTGATCAGCAAAGGTCAACCAAACCCTTTGAAAAATATTCTAAATGAAAGTGACGTAGTATTCATCTTGGAAAAAGTGGTAAGTAGTGCTTGGGCTTTGTGGTTGTTTAATTCTTCATAGCCAAATCTGGTTTTGTGGTAACAATCTCAAATGTATACATTTTTTAAATCATATTTTTGAAAGAAGATTCAATTCTTTTAGGAATAAGTACAGTGCTGTCCAATAGAAATATAATGTGAACCACATATATAATTTAAAATGTTCTCATAAAAAAAAAGAAATAAGTGGAATTATCATTCAGTAAAATTGACTTTTTTTCTTTTGTTATTCCAGTCCTGTGAATTTTAACACATTCAGTATAATCAACACACAAAACAGTTCCATCACCCCAAAAAGCTCCTTTGTGCTATCCCTTTAAAATCATACCCTCTCCCAGCTGCTACTGCTTGGCAACCACTAAACTCTTTTCCCTCAATGTAGTTTTCTCTTTTAAGAATGTCATGAATGGAATCATATAGTGTGTAATCTTTTGAATCTGGCTTCTTTCACTCAGTCTTTGAGAGTCATCCAAGTTGTATATCAGGGTTCATTTCTTTTAATTGTTCAGTAATGTCTCATGGTATGGATATGCCACAGTTTATTTACTCATCCACCTTTTACAGAACATTTGGGTTGTTTAAAGTCTTCAACAATCATGAATAGGGCTACTATAATAATTTTTGTACAGATTTTTGTATAAGCATAACTTTAATTTTTCTTTACAATAAATACCCAGGAGTGGGATTTCTGGGTCTGAAATTAGGTTTGATAATGTTTTTTATTTAATCTATTATATCTACTATTATTATTTCAATGCCTAATTAATATAAAAATCATTAATGAGATATTTTAAGTTCTTTTTTTCCATACTACATCTTTAAAATCACTATTGTTTTGGCCACATTTCAAGCGCTCAATAGCTATGACTCATGAAGTTCTACTTTAAATTTTGTTTGTTAAATGTAACAAAAGGGAACTTTTTAAACTTTTTGTATCACTTTATAATTACAACCTTAAACATTTGTGTTTTAATTCTGGTAACTGTTTTGGTGTGTGGTTTTTATTGAGTGCTGATAATGCTGTCACATGATACCAGTTGCTTAGAGCCAGCATCTATTCCTTTGGTTACATTGTTTTCTGAAGTAAATAGGAACAAGATCTAATAGGGGAAAGTGGAAGTTCCTTTAGAAGGAAGGCCCCTATCTGGTTTAGGACTCTTTCTGTCTGGACAAGGATTGTGACAAATGGACAGGGAGTTCTTCATTTTAAATACACACACATGAAAACTCCTTTCTGAGGAGGGGAGCTACTTGTCTTTTATGTTAATGAATGAGTGTTATTTGTGCTTATATATGGTAGATGCTTGGAAAATATAGGTGAATTATGTGGTTGAGTTTGGACTTTAATGGGGAGAGGGGAAATGTATGTAGAGTAAAAGCTGAAAAAAATGAAGATGGTCGGATGAAGATGAGTTATCTTGGAAAAGGTAAAGATGACAGAGGGCATTTGTGGAAATCTGGGTTAGGATACCAGTAAGAATGCAGCTTGGAGTTGTGAGGAGTTGCCTGGAATTCAGTGAGGCCTGGAATTTTTGGATGGTGAACAATTAAAATGGCCTTTGTTTCTTCAAAGACCAGTAGAGCTTAAGGCATGAGTTTTAGGTTCATGACTATTGAAAAGTGGAAACAAGGAATAAATGATATTTCTTGGGTACCTCTAGTTTTAGGAACTTTTTGAAAAGCCAGGCCTGGAAGGGAATCTGGAATCTGGCAATAGAAATTCAAAATTGAAAAAACACCTAGGTCTCATACCTATTAAGTCAGCAGAGGATTTACTGCTAGAATAGATGACCTAGATTCAAATGTTGGCTTTGCACGCAGCCATGTTATCCTAGGCAAGTTTTTTGGCCATTCACTACCTCAGTTTCTCCATCTCTAAAACAGGGTTAATAATATCTATCTCAAGGCCTTTATGAAGAATAAAAGAAAATTTAGAACAGTAGCTGGTACCTAGTAATGCTCAGGAAATGTTAACTCGTAATTATTGTTATTGGCAAGGCTGAGCTAATTAATTACTTAAACACATAGGTATCAGAACCCTGTAACACAAATGAGAGCTGATAGCTCTGAGAAGAGCTTTAAGGAGTAAGAGCTATGGATCTTCACATTTTAGTCATGAGGAATCTAACAAAATCAGGGAGTCTCCCATGGGCTTCCCTTGGTATTTTGTCTTTAGCGCATCATTTTGTATGTGTTAGAGAGCTTGCTTTTCTAATGGCGTCAGATGCTTCCTTTATCAGTAGCAATTTACAGCAATATCTTTTGATAGGACAAGGGGGACACTTCTGATGGCAAGATTTGTCGGTACTAAACTGATCTGTACTATGATTCTTGCCATAACCCAATCATTTGTGTTTAAAGTTTTAGAAATCAGTACATTATGTTCTAGAATAGTGAAGAGTTGACTGTTTTCTTAAGTGTGCTTT
This sequence comes from Pteropus medius, assembly GCF_902729225.1. Taxonomy (NCBI): domain Eukaryota; kingdom Metazoa; phylum Chordata; class Mammalia; order Chiroptera; family Pteropodidae; genus Pteropus; species Pteropus medius. The sequence goes on along the minus strand of NW_024342473.1, from coordinate 12,043,920 downwards.
TTCCTGATTAAATAATTTAAAAAACATTTTTAAAGCCTTTAGAAAAGGAAGAAACAAGTAATGTTGAAGAGCTACAATCTGAAGAAACTGCTATTTCTGACTTCTCTACTGGTGAGAATATTGGACCACTCGCTTTACCAGTTGGGAGGGCAAGGTAAGTTTTTTCTTAGTATTGAGATAAGAATAAGGGTGGAGGGTAGGAATTTAAATTGAAGCATTAGAGAAAAAATATGTGTCTATCCTAGATCCCTTCTCCCCGCTTCATCCCCTCGCCCCTAGATATGTATACCCACCTCTCTAAGGATAGCTTTACTAGGTATCCCAAACATGACCCAAAAGGTGGTGGTGATCTTCCCTTTCTCTAGTCCCCTATACTGTTTGTTGTCGTTGCTTCTTAAATGCTTTCCCTGTGTCTAATCTGGTTCCCCTCCAATCTTTCTTCCTCACTGCTGCCAGAAAGCCTGATTGTGTTCTTTCCCTGCTTATAAATCCCTCAGTGGTTCTCCCTGCCTCATGATAACATCCAAATTCTTTTTGAGTGACATATAGGAGCCTCTCTTGTCTAGTCCAGTGGTCCTCCACCAGGGGTACTATGCCCATCAGGCATTTGGAAATTGCAGGGTACTTTTTGGTCTTCATGATGACTGAGGGGAGCTATGGGCCTGGGCCATGGATTATAAATGTCCTACAAGGCACGAGGCTCTCCTGCCCAATGAAGAATGATCCCACCCTGTTAGAAACCCTGTTGCCTCTGTCTTCCTTGCCAGCTTCACTTCCTGCCTTCTCCCTGTGTAGCCATGCCTGGCCTCTCCGACCTCCAAAACCAAAAAGTCCTTGCCATCAAGAAGTTCTGGAGGATACAGTCATATAAATAATAACAGAATAATAACTGTAATGACAATAATCATAAAATGACTCTCCATGGTGATTTTTGTTTTGCTATATAGAAGCTTCTAACATTTTCGTGTAGTTAAATTAACATTTTCTTTCATGGCTTCTTAATTTTAAGTCCTATTTGGCTTTTTTTCTTTTCTCCCCCACAACTTAAACATTAATTATTTGTATTGTTTTCTCCAGCCATTGTTTGCTGGGATTTACCCATATGCTTATCATTTCTTTGCTCTCCATTTCTTCTTGTGTTTCAGATCTTCCTTTTGGGATTATTGTATTTCCTTTTTGAAGTACAATCCCTTAGAAATTCCTTTCCTGAACATCTGTTGGTAATAAATTCAGTTTTCATCTCTTTAGAAAAAAAATTAGGTCACATTATTGGGTAACTTTTAATTTTGATATACTTTCAAATTTACAGAACAGTTACAAGAATAGTATAGTATAGGAACTTCTGTATATTCTTAACAGAGATTGTTTACATTTTGCTGCATCAGCTTTGTCTCTCTCTTATTCCTTCTCTTCCTCCTCCTTTTCCTCCTCCCCCATTCCTATCATCTGTATAATATACACATCTCACACACACAAATTTTTTATGAAATATTGACAGGATGTTGGTGATACTGTACTTCTTTACTCCTAAATACTTCATTATGTATTTCCTAACAACAAGTACTTTCTCTTATATAACCACAGAACGATGCTCAAAATCTGGAAATTTAACATAGTTATATACTGTTATTTAATTCATAGTCCATATTCAGATTTCTTTAAGTGTCCTAATGACTTCACACATCTTTTCATGTGCTTATTTGCTTCTACTTCTTTCTTTTTTCCCCAGCTTTATTGAGATATAATTGACATATCCTTATTTCCTTAGCTTAATCTCACACCCTATTTCCACTCCCTCCGAACCTCTACTTTTGCCATGTTGAGCTTTCTGCTTGTAGTAGCTCTGATCCTGTCACTTTCAGGTATGTGAGTCTTGACCTCCATGGTGTACCCTTCTTTCACTTCTTCACTGGGTGAACTATTTATGTGCATTTTGCCACTAATTTCCAGATTTTTATTTCTGGGAAATCCTTCATGATACTTTTGGGGAAAAAAAATTTTTGACTGATTAGCAACCTCTACCTATAATTTACTCTTCTTACTCTTGTTTTTAAGGCAGTTAATTGGACTTTACACCATGGCTCACAATCCTAATATGACCCATTTGAAGATTAATCGGCCAGTTACTGCCCTTCCTCCCCTTTGGGTAAGGTGTGACAGCTCAGATCCTGAAGGGACCTGTTGGCTGGGAGCTGAGCTTATCACAACAAATAACAGCGTTACAGGAATTGTCTTATATGTGGTCAGTTGTAAAGGTGAGTGCTCACTCTTACTAGTTTTATGGGTGTATTTATTTGATAGTTATTGTTTTGTGGTTTTTCCTAAAAGTGGATATTGTTAAGAGGGAAGTGCACACAATGGAACTTGTGTTAGCCACCATGAATCTACTCTAGTGTGTAACTTGTAGCATGTAGGCGATATTCCAGAAACACCAGAAACAGATCTGCAAAAGTCTGTATAGGAGTCTATGGCTGTTTATTTGAGTTTCATTTGATTTGTATGTGTGTATTTTTTGGAAATTTTCATTGCAGGATAGAAAATTGAATATAATGACAATATAATTCCAATTTCAGAGTAGACATATAATTATATTTTTGGTGGTATTGACCTTTGTTCCACTTTCATTCTTTTATAAATATTTCATTTATCATTTAAAATTTAATTTCAACTATTGTTAAGTTGTGGTACTCTCAGAATTTGAATTTTCTAGTGCTAAGATATCATTTTGAATTATATCTTAAATTTTTTTCTTTCTTTCATGACCATAGCTGATAAAAATTATTCTGTAAATCTTGAAGACTTAAAAAATTCACATAAGAAAAGACATCACTTGTCTACTGTAAGTATTTTACAGTATTATTTTCTTTAAATTGTTATTGAACTGCCTTCCTAGTTTAAAGTTTTTTCACTCATACTATGACTAGTTATTTTTCTACAGTATTAAAATATTTGTATTTTCATATCAGCTATTGACTAAAGTTAATATATATGCCTTCTTGCCTTTTAGCTTATATTTGTGATTAAAAATAATTGTCTAATTTTTCCATTTGGGATAAAAGTATGGCGTTTTTTCTTTTGGGAAAAGAATCAAAGTTGTTTTGATAATGGGCCTTTGGTCATGTGAAAGCATCGCTAATGGCCTGCTGGATGCACTCTTTTCAGGTTACAGCCAGGGGCTTTGCCCAGTATGAGCTCTTGAAGTCCACTGCCTTGGATGATTCAGTCCCAGCATCACAAACTACAATCACTTTGGATATTTCCTGGAGTCCTGTGGATGAGATTCTTCAAATTCCTCCACTCTCTTCAAATGCAACTCTGGTAGGAATGAACCCTATTTTCTGTTGCATTTACTCAATGTAGATTTCCTTTTAACTTGCTTGTTGCTGTTGCTGCATGCTTCCAATCCCAACCCTTCCTGAGCTCTGAAAGGCTCAGCTGGCCCCTGAAGTCTCACCAGGGCAGCCAGTGGAAGTTTTGTCAGGTGATCTTATCTATCAGTTGCCCACAGTGCTGCAATTATGTAACTTAAGAAGTTTCCAGTGATAAAGGCTCGAGTTGGGACACAAGTAAAATCATTAAAGTGAGTTATCTCTGCTGTTCTTAAAAGAGTACAGAAAGAGATTGACAACACATCAAAAATCATTATACTATTAAGTCTTTTCACCTTGTATTTACATTTTTAGGTATCTGTCTTAAAAAATTAATCAGAATTGCTAACAAAAATATATGTACGAAGATAGTCACAGCGATATAGCTGTGTTTCCAAAATAGTAAAAATAAAACCTGGATATTCAATAGGGAAATGATTTCCATGATGAAAATAGATTTCCATGATGAAATATGGTATATTCCTTGAAAATCATTATTTAAAGTATCTTTAATAAAGTAGGAAATGCTTATTATTAAGCAAACAAAAGGAAAAAAGTATGCTTTATGAAATATATTTTTAATGTATGGGCAGTTTGAAATTCAAGTAATTATGACTCTTATGCCAAGAAAATGGGATTATCAGTAAAAACTGACTTTGGAAACTTTTTAGAATATTAAAGTGGAATCGGGTGATCCCAGAAGTCCTTTGAATCATCTTCACAGAGAACTGAAATTTCTTCTTGTGAGTATGCTTCTGGAATTTGTAACTTGCATTAAATCTTTTGTTTCCATAAAAATGTTTGCTAAAATTGTTACTTAGTTTTGTGTCCTTCGAAATTGGTTCCAAATGTTATGTGTGCATTGGATACTCTTGGCAGTTTAGACAGTTTAATTTTATGTGGTAGTCGTCCTTACATTTAAAGGGAGCATTCATTAGATAGTTAATAGCTACAATTCTTCAGCGTTTTCTACTGAGTGTTTGGTTTTTATTTATACTATGGATTTCTTTCTTTCCAGGTGGGTTAGCTGGCAATTTATTTCAAATGCACATATAATCTGCTTGTTAATAACTTAGGTTATGATTGATGCTAAAGATTAATGAGCACGTACCTCAAGAATCTTACATTTCAATAATTTTAGCTCTACTCTACAAATTGAATCTCAAGGGGGTGCCTCATTTTAATGCAGTAGAAATTCCAAATGTCTTAGCCTGATATACAAACTCAGTTATATCCAGCCACTGCTTTCTTTCTTTCTTTCTTTTTAACTTTCAGCTTTATTGAGATATAAATTACATCCCATAAAGTTCACTTGTTCAGTGGTTTTTAGTATACTTACTGAGTTGTACAGCCATGACCATATTTAATTTTACAGCATTTTCATCACCCCAGAAAGAAACCCCATACCCATTAGCAGTCACCTCCCATCCTCACTGCCCCTGGCAACCACTTTCTGTCGTACTTTGTTCCTTTTTATTGCCGAATAGCATTCCATCGTATGGATACCCTTCATTTTGTTTATCAGTTCATCAACTAATGGACATATCAGTCGTTCTAACTTTTTGGCTATTCTGAGTAATGCTGCCATGAACAGTCATGTACATGTGTTTGTGTGACATATCTTTTCACATCTCTTGGGTGGAGTTGCTGGTTCATATGGTAACTTTATGTTTAACCTTTTGAGGAACTTCTGAACTGTAACTGTTTTCTAAAGTTGCTGTGCCATTCTGCATTCCTACCAGCCATATGTGAGGGTTCATTTTCTACATATTCTTGCAAGTGCTTGATGTTATCTGTTTTTGTTTTGTTTAGTTTTGTATTTTATTATAGCCATCCTAGTGAGGATTAAGTAATATCTCATTATGTGGCATTTTCCTGATGGCTAATAACATTTAGCATCTTTTCAGATTTCTATTGGTGCCTACTTATTTTTTTAGCTTAATCTAACACCCTACTTCCACTTCCAGTGAATCCCTAACCCTTGCCATATTGAGGTTCCTGCTTTTGTAGCTCCGATCCTGTCACATTTTGTCACTTTCTGGTGTGTGTGTCTTGATCTGCCTGGTGTACACTTTTCCACCCTCTTTGCTGCGTGAACTCTCTGTGACATCTTCACCTAGGATGATTGCATTGATCCCCCAGAATGGTTTATGCTGCCTGTGCTTTGAGCTGCTGTAGAATTCCACACATACCTCTTGTCAGACTGTTCATCAAACAGTAATTTGTTTACTTACCTGGCTCTCTTATTAGACTTCAGTGCCAGTTAACCTACTGTGCTCGTAGCAACTAGTGTAGTACCAAGCATTCTTTTTCCCTCCAATTATTATTATCTTTTTCCCTCCAATTATTATTATTTCAATGTTTGTACAAAACTTGATACTTTTTCTACCTTTCTCACCTTCTTGAAAGCTCCTCTTTCAGGATCATTGCAGTGGGCTGCCATAATACTTCCATCCTCATGTCTCTGCCCTTCTCTCTTCACCCTGACAGAGAGCTTATACATTAAGTGATTTGACTAATGCCTTTGAGGGAACTCCAGATCCCACTTTTAAGTCCCCATTTTTCCTACTTCCACCAAGTTATTTCTAATTTGAGTAGAGTGCTATTGCCTCAAACTCATTATATCCAAAATGAAACATAAAATCTTCTCTAGACTAGATCTCCAGATCAGGAATCCCTGTCTGGTTCCACCATTCCTTCGATTTCCCTTATATAGTTGACCCTCGAACAACACAGGGGTTAGGGGTACTTACCCATCCTCACCCCACCAAAACACTCAACAATTCAAGTATGACTTCTGACTCCCCCAAAACTTAACTACTAATAGCCTGCTGTTGACTGGACGCCTTACTGATAACAAACAGTCGATTAACACATATTTTGTATATTATATGTATTATATTCTTACAATAAAATAAGCTAGAGAAAAAATATTATTAAAATCATAAGAAAAAACACATTTGCTGTATTTATTGAAAAAGTATGCATATAAGTATGCATGTTGTTCAAGAGCCAACTGTATTTTACTTTAATAAGAATTATTTCTATCACCACCTCTTACTACCACAGCTAGAAGCTGCCATGGGGTGCTAGATGTCTCTGTTATTTTGCCTGAGGCATCAGCAACTGGTAAGTGCAAGAGCTGGTTCAAAACTCTTTCAAATACATGTGTGTCTTTCTAACTTGAAAGTCCGTGCTTTGTTATAATCCCCCTTATAAATTCACCAAATCTTAGATGTGCACAGGGCCATAGTCTCTCTGAGTTCAATCCTCTGTATTTTTATAAATGGATAGGAGGAATATATTGTTGTTCCTTTGAAGTTTCTCGTTTCTCTCCCTGTGCCCATCTTAGTTAAAGCCTTTGTCACCTCCTTCTTGGACCACTCTAATGGTCATTCATTGTTTCTTAACAGGGAGACTATTGGCATTTTGGGCAGGACCATGCTTTGTGGGTTGGGACCATTGTACACATTTCAAAATGTTTAGCATCCTTACTCTCTACCAAATTAAATGCTCTATGTGCCCCTGTAACCTCAGCCATTGTGACACCAAAAATTATCTGCGCATTTTCTCAAAGACCTCCTGGAGGTAGAGGATAAGATCACTTCTTTTGAGAAACATAGTACTTTCTCTTTTCCTTAGAATCTATCCTGGGTATTTCTGATGAAGGATTTCTGAACTACTTGATCATGTCATTTTTCTTGTCAAAAAAATCAATAGTGGCTATTGTCTTCCATGTGAAATAAAAAATATTTTTAAATTTTAAGATCACTATTCCTGTCTAGCTTCTAGTCTTTATAATCTTCTTTCCCAGTATTCCCTAGGTATTTTCTCCACCTTAGTTGGAATCACCCCACCCTCTTCATCACATTCCATGCTCCTTCCCTGCTCTGTAGCTGATGCTTTCCACAATTGAGCTGGAATTGAGCTGAGGCTTCACATTGTTCCTCTGGCTATTCCAGCCTAACTTGACCCCTTTCCATAATACTTTGGTTTAGATATTGTATGTATAAGCATATGCATTTGTATTAGTTTTATATAAACTTCCATTTAGTTATTTCATCTGTATTGGTCCTTCTTAACCCAAATTAAAAGCATCTTCAGGGAAGGCTCATCAGCCTTGAATCCTGTAACATCTTTGCATGTAGCATCGCAGTTCAGAACACCATCTTTGGATATATGTCCTGCTATTGTCAGTTACTAATTGTGTGACCTTAAGCAAGTTACTTAGCCTCTCTTAGCTTCAAATAAAATGGAGGTAAATATTAATATCTATCTGCCTCATAGAGTTTTTGTGAGAATTAAATGACGTGCTAATATGAGACAACAGTTCCTGGCATGAGATTAAACATTCAAGAAATTTTATTGTAACTAATATTGTTTTACTAAATATATCCTTATTGATTAAACAATGTTTTCTGCTAACAAGCTTTTGGGTTTTTTTAATCTCGCATAGGTTTTGGCTGATGGTTTGAGGACTGGTATAACTGAATGGCCTGCACCTCTGGAAGCAAAATCTGCTGTTGAACTTGTGCAGGAATTTCTGAATGGTATTTGTTTTCCTAATTTATGCTTCTACCTTATTTTTCTTAATTGGGAATTTATATTTACAATATTTAAATAAGTTGTCTTTTTAGTCTTGGTATTTGTAGTTGGGATATATAAAGCTATGAAGTCTGTCATGATCAGAAGGATAACTTTCATTCTGAATTGCTGATGGAATGGCCTAAGTAATTTTAAGAATAAGATTTAATTTAAAATTTATATACTACAACCATACTTGAGATTTTTAGGAGAAGGTGGATTGGAACAGTATCCTTCGAGTGCCTATCATGTACCTGACGTTGTGCCTTAGGGGCTTTCACTGTATCTCAGTTCATCCTCCCACCCCTACCTGTTGGGTATCTATATGACTTCCATTGGAGAGTTAAGTAATTTGCTAAAATTCCTAGTTATACTTTTACCATTCTCATTTGCCATTTGAAAAAAGGTCAAGATGGAAATAATTTGGAAAGCAGAAAAATTAAATCCAGAATTAATGAGCTTTTGCCACTTTCTAGACTTAAATAAGCTGGATGGATTTGGTGATTCTACAAAAAAAGACACAGAGGTAAGTGATTATTATCAGTTAGAAATATACACTGAAATAGCTTTTAAAATGTGGTTGTACGATTATCTTTCATGTTTTGTTGTCCATGGATCAAATGGATCTGGTACAGCAAAAGCATTGTTTTGAAGTTAGTTTTTTCTTGGTCTTTAATGTCAGCACTGGTCATTTTTTTTTCCTTAAGACCTGATAAATATTTTTAAAGAGAACTAATATGTATTATTATTAATTGCTTAACTGCAGAGAAGTAGAAATGAATTTTAATATACTATAACATGGTATTACATTAGTATACTAATATAAGATGGCATGTTAATATTCCAGTGGTGGTATTATTAAATTAAGCTAATTGTGTTGTCATTTGACAAATAGGAAAATGGAGAAAATGGTAATTTAATTAAATATTTTTGCATGAAGGAAAGTTGATGCTTGTTTTTAGGTATCACAGTTTTAAAACAATTTCAGGGGCCCAGCTTTTCATGGTCTATTGATTTGTATCTCTTTTCTTTGTGTGTGTTCATGGATCCACATTTTCTCAGAGCAACATTTGAAAGCTTATTGGCCTTAAATTATTTCACTTTTTAAAAAATTAAACTGAGTATTCTCTGACACTTCTTTTTCAGACAATGAAGCATGACAGTGCTGCATTTGATCGTTCCATTGAGTGCCTTTTCACAGTACGATGTGATCTTGATTTTGCTGAGCAGCTGTGGTGCAAAATGAGTAGCAGTAGGTGTCCATCATGATTGTAAAATAAAATTTTTCCTGTTACTTCTTAGGTTTATTTTTAATTAAGTCTTTAGAAATAATACAGTGTGTACTACTAGTTCTGTGTGGAAGTCTGGTTCCTTAGTTTTACAAATTCATTTCTAATAATGCACTGGCATATTTTACTCAAGAATTGTACTAAGACAAAGCAGTTCGTAGACTCTATTCCTTTCTCCTGCCTTAAGTATAAGACTTAGATTATGCTGTTTGTGTGAACCAAAACATGTACCTTAGTAAAATTGCAATTATTAGAAAAAGGAAAAGATATTTCTTAATATTTTACTAGGTGTGTTATTTTGTGGCAGTTTAATTTCTTTCTTTAGAAATGTATTGTCTTTTTTTTTTTTTTTGGCCTTTTTCTTTCCTCTTCCTCCATCTATAAAGTACAGATGCTTCTCTTCCTCTTCATTTGTGTATCCCTAAGATTAATGACGTATTTGATTTATAGAAATACCATGAAAATAATGTTAGACTGACTTGTTTTTCAAGGTGTGATTTCATATCAAGACTTGGTGAAGTGTTTCACATTGATCATCCAGAGTCTACAATGTGGTGATATACAGCCATGGGTAGGTTTAGTGGATGGAGTGTGTTGAATGTTTTTTCAGCAGTATAACGTGACAATTAAGGACACAGTTTCTGGAGCAGACTGCCTGAATTTGAGTTACAGCCCTGCTGCTTACTAGCTTTGTAAACTTGGGCAGATTCCTTTACTTCTGTATGCCCCAAATTCCTCATCTGTAAAGTAGGAGTAGGAACGATAGCTTCCTCATAGTGTTGTTTTAAGATTAAATAATTTAATTCATATAAAGCACCTAGCTCATAGTTAAATGCTCAGTACTTGTAAGCTACTAATATTCTCATTGTTATTATTGCTATAAATGATAATTCTTATATACTACTGATTAGAGTACAAATTGGAACACTCTCTAAAAAGTAATTTTGATAATGATCCTCAAATTGTCATGACCTTTGAATCAATAATTCTCTTGTCAAGATCCATCCTAAGCTCATACACAAAAATATGTTTCAAGATTTTATGTATCAGAATAGTCATTAGAGTCTTATTTATGGTAGCAAAAATTGTAAATGACCTAAATTTCCACTATTAATGGAATAGCTAAATAATAATTTAATCACATAATGGTTCATATAACAGTTGCTAAAAATGATGCTGACAGATGATGTGGAGAATGCTTATGAAGATCGGTAAAAAGAAAGGAGTATACACTATTTTATTGAAAAATGTAAATTTTGGAGAGAAGAACATGGAAGCAAATATACTAAAATGATTTAGCAGTTGCCTCTAGTGGAGGGTTACAGATGGGGTTTTCCGACTGCATTATGTGTTTCTGTACTTTATGAATTTTCCATAATGAATTTATGCTTTTATAATCGGGAAAAAGCTAAATAAAAGCTAGAAACAAAAAGATTCATCATTTAATAGGAATTATTTTCAATAATGTGGCTGCCAATTCATGAATATAAAGCTTTGACACTTTCACAGGTGTGAACAAAGCTACAATCCAGAGCAAAGGGGTGCACACTCTGCCCCTAAGTGGGCATAAATCATTCTAGGCATTGTAGCCTTGGCCATTTAATTTTTCTCTTGAGTTTCTGTGTTTGTGAAATGTTTACAAGTATATCCCTACCATGTGTAATGAGTGCAAATGAAGTGAAAATAGTTTAAAAAAAGAAAATATAAAAGATTGTGATGAAAATTAGAGATAGGAAGACAGTAATGAAAAAATATCAAATATTTTAGGTATGTTAAAAATTAATTGTTTAACATTTGGAACACATGTTAGATCTGTAAATTCAGAGCTCTTTTTAATTTGCAAATGATCAAGTTAATATGTTGGACATAGTAACCAATAAGGGTTCCTTATAACACATGCATGGACCGTTGAGGGAGAGTTTTCCCACAGCAGCGGATTTTCAGTGTAGTTGAAGACGTTCAATTTGGGTAAAGATGCCCGATAATGCTTAGCCAGGAGAAGAGAATTTCTAGTTGTCAAGCGTCAGAGAACCAACTCTGCCCTCTCTTTGGTGGAATTACATCTGGGAGTGATAAGATTAAACTCTTTCTTAATTGCTTAGGACTTGAGCAAATGAGGCAAGAATGGTACTTTAGAAACTGTTCGTAACTTCTGGAGTTTTATTCAAACAATTCATAGTATCTGGAGACTAAAGATGAAAGGTTATAATTTTTAGCTTGTAGCTAATATAGTTTGCTTCTCTTCCTTATTGGATTTATTTGTGGTTTTATAAAATTTTCTTGATTTCTAGCTCCATAGTGGAAGTAACAGTTTACTAAGTAAACTCATTCATCAGTCTTACCATGGGACCATGAACACAATTTCTCTCAGTGGGACTATTCCAGTTCAGATGCTTTTGGAAATTGGTTTGGACAAACTAAAAAGAGATTATATCAGTTTTTTCATAGGTAAGTTCCTTTCCCAGCTCAAAAAATTAAAAAGTGCATCACATTTGTCAGCCCATAGGTATTCTCAAATTTTATCTTTCTACTTGTCCCTAGTCATTTGTAGTCCTGGCTTTACTCCTGGTTCACTGTGATACAAACATTTTCATTCTGTCGGCCTTTAGTTTCCCCTTTGATAAAAATATTAAAGATAATTATAGCTTTTGTTTGTTTGTTTTTAGTTAAAACATTTTGAGATTCTATAAGGTTAATTTAGTAAATATGAAGCCTTTTATAAGATGTTGTTTTAATATCCAACACTTGGTTATTTTTATCAGGGCAAGCTGTGATCATTTTTAGAATAAATAATGATATATATTTATGGTATAATGTGCCGGAAAATTTGGCCATTTCTGAGGAACTATTCAGCACGAGCATCTCTTTTATATATGAACTACGAAAATTTTTACTTAAATTCCTTAGCAGACAATATCTCAAGCTCATTTGTATATTATTTTTCATAAATAGGTCAGGAACTTGCTTCTTTGAATCATTTGGTAAGTTTATTTTTTTCTTCAAAAGTTGATTTTTTTTATTTATTCATTCTGTATATATATTATTAAGTGCTTAATCTGTGTCAGCCTCAGTCCTAGGTCTTAGGAAACAGATAAATGAGACAGTGAGTGCGCTTAATTACTGTCTAGTAAGACAGACAAAAAGCTATCCCACTTAGTGTCATTTCTCATTCTTTATAAATTTATGATGCTGACAAGCCAATGTACTCCCACAACTCTCTTTTAGCTAAAATGGTTAGAGAATGCCTTTCTTTGATAGGCTCTATAAAGGAATTTTCGCTTTGTATTCTCTTGACCTATTGCTGTTACTCATAAATTTCTGTTATGCACAAACTTCAAAAAATTTGTGACGTTCTTTAATATAGTGATTCAAAAGAGATTTCTAGGTTTCGGGGTCATAATTACAAAATTATGTATTTTTCTAGTGTTTTGATTTAGAAAGTTTAGGAGATTGAACGGCATCTGTACTGACCCTTGACATTCATTAGAAGATCCTTTTAGAAATAGTTTTGTAGTATCAACTTGTTTGTTGTTTGTCTCATAAAAATGTGAGATAGAAAATTCTAGCTGTGTCTATTGTGCAGAATAAGACTCAACTGGATTCTTTTTGCTATTCAAATTTTAAACATTTATTAACATTTTTGAAAGTTAGAATACTGTATAGGGGAAATATTCCTTTAATCTTATCACCAAACTATGAATTCCCCTCTAGTCATTTTATATGCCTTTTGTTTTTTCTTTTAGTATGGTTTGATTCCACACTTTTGACACAGTAGTTCTTAAAGTTGAGAATCTCCAGAAGGCTTGTTGAAATGCTAATTCCTAGGCCCCAGTGACTCTGTAGGTCTAGGGCTCAGGAATATGTCTTTTTAAATAAGCCATCTCCTACTCCAAATGATTCTGATGTTTTTTTCTTACTGTATTAGTTTTCTGTTACTGCATAGTAAATTACTACAAACTTAAAAGCTTAAATGAACACAAGTTTATTATCTTAGTTTCCAGGGATCAGAAGTTGGGCATGTTTTAGCTAGGTCCTCTTTGCTCAGGGTTTCACAAGGCAGAAATCAAGGTATCAGCTGGCTGTGTATTCATCTGGAAGCTTAACCAGGGAAAGATCCACTTTGAAGTTCCCTCATTTGTTGGTATAATTCGTTGGCTTGTGGCCCTATGACAAAGGTCTCCAAGATCCTGACCTTGGACCAGGATCAGTCTGGTCCTAGAGGTTGCTTGTTGGTCCTTGCCATGTGACCCTCTCTACAACATGACAGGCAGTTTGTTTCAATGCCAGTAGGAGAGCATCTATAATCTTTCTTTTAATGGGCTTACCTGAAGAGGTCATAGTAATGACCATAATCTCCCTTTTGATTAATTCAAAGTCAAATAGTAACCTAATCATGAGACTGACATCCCATTTTATTCAGAGGCTCTGACCTTACTCAAGGGGAGAGGATTATACAAGATGTATACTCCGAGGGCGGGAATCTTAGGGGCCACCATCGAATTTCACCTACCATATTTACCATGGATTATTTCCTTAGGATGTGTTATCAGAAATAGAATTAGAAGATCTGAGCATTTTATGGTGCTTGGCATACATTGCCAAATTTATTTTTTAAAAGGTTGTACCAATTTACCAGTAATATATTTGAGTGGAATCTTATCAGTACACTTGCTTAATTTCTTGGTACTTCAAGTTTACTACCTGTTTTTAGAGGTGGACATTGTCATCAACCTAGCAAGAGTATTGAAGTTAAGAATTATGTTGTGGATTTGCCATTTATTCCATCTAGAGGAGTTAGTAAGTGGCATTAGTCACCCACTTGAACTTCCTTCATGAAGCAGTTCTGTGATTTGCCTTTACCAGAAAATACATGTAATGGTTTGCTTAAAACGTTCTCAGTGAAGGCTTTACTTGTGGATCAGTTAGAGGAATAGCATTGAAAGGTGATAAATTCTATCTAGCTATGCCTTCTGTGTCTTGCCCCTGCCCCCACCACCATGAATGAAGCATCCAGACTCAGGTTTAGCAGGAACAGATATATTCTTTCCAAAGATTCCACTTCTTTAACTCCCTATTTTGCTTATACTTTTTTCATTCCAGGAATATTTCATTTCTCCATCAGTAGATATACAAGAACAAGTATACCGTGTTCAAAAACTCCACCATATCCTAGAAATATTAGTCAGTTGCAAGCTTTTCATTAAACCTCAACATGAGCTCCTCTTTTCTTTAACACAGTAAGTATTTCTCTGTGGTTTATTACTTAAAAATATATTCTCTACTGAAGTAGTTGCAGCCAAAATATATACTTTTTTTATTATCAGGATAGAATCTATGTATCTTGTCTTCACAATAGCAGAACGGTTCTAAGTCACTGTCATAGGAAGGAAATACTTTGGATTCTGAAGGAATCAGGTTTGACACTTGGTTCTAGCACTGCCTAACTTACAGAGAAGTTTCCTTTAACTGCATTTTGTTTTCTTATCTATAAAAAGGATCTACCAACCTCATGTTTTTGATATCAGGATTAAATGATTTAATGTGTATAAAGTACCTGATACTTAATCAGCGCTTAATAAATATTAATTCCTTCTCTTTTTTTTACATACTTATAAATTGGGGCCAAACTAATTGCCAGCCATCTACATGGTAACTGAATGGAATTAAATGTTATTTCTAGACCTCTGTTAATAGTATTGCTGTAATTTTAAGAGATTTCTGCCAATGAGTTTGACTAAAATAAGTTTGGAATAATCCTCATGCATGGATTGCCATTGTCTTATGTGTATTGAAGGCCTCAAACTGGAAATTAGTGAACCATCCAGTGGAAAGACTGGGCTGCTTTTTCCCTGTGGAAGGAAATGTACCACCACTGCCTTTTCCAAAATAAGAATTTGCCTCAGTTATAGAGGGCAATTTTTGAAATCATTATTATTATTTTTTCCATTAAATATAAGTAGTATACATAAGTTAACACTTTAATTCCCTAGACTCTGAAAACCATGGAGGCTGTATCTTTCTCTTTTGCTGCTTTGTTTTTCTTTTTCTGAAATCTCTTTCTCCCCACTTAAACCTTTATTTGGGCTCAACTTAAATATATTTACATTTATGAGAACTGTATCTACTATTAATTTTTTAAAAGTGAGTATTTCCTTTCAAAGAAAGAAAAAAAAACCTAAGTTTTGTTGGGAGGTGAGTATTGTGTGTTTGTTTTTTACTTTTGTGTCCCTGAAAGCATTGTTGTTGAGGTTGTGGTTAGTGGTATTCAATAAAATGTTTCCCTTATGAGTTTTAGGCTACCAAAAAGACTTTATGTCCAAGTGACATTTTTTTCCCAAAAGAGGTTCATTTTTTAATTATTTTAGATCCTGCATAAAATATTATAAACAAAATCACCTTGACGAGCAACACATTTTTCAGCTGCCAATAAGACCAACTGCTGTAAAAAACTTATATCAAAGGTAAGCAATTTAATAATTAAATTATACTTAAGTGTTGTCATGATTTCCGACAGTTTTGGTGTCTGTTTCATGGGGACCTCATGACCCAAGCTGCTTCACCTCTGAAATCTTAATTATTTTACCCCCTCTCTGGCCATACTCTGGTAGAGTTCTCCTGCTTTCTCCCAGACCTTTTGTCTACTCTCTTTAGACTTTTAGGCCTCAGCATCTTCCATTTTTCTCTCAATTTGTTATTCCTTTGGCAAACAGGGTAGAACATATAGCCAGAAGGGAAGTGACAGTTTGGAAAAGAAGTGATCAAGGTAATGACAAAGTCAAGGGTATGGCAGTGGAAGTGAGAGAAGAATTTGGGATTAGGGAGGTAGAGGCTAAGACGACAGATTGGCCATCCATATGGACACTAAGCTTGTCTCATGATGGTCCTCCCTCGGCATATATACTTGAACTTTCTCTCATAGTCAAGCCGCTCTATTTATACCCTCCCTCTCTTTAGTTCTCTCTTATCCAAATCCCAGAACTCCCATGAAACTGCTCTGGCAAAGGTTGCCAGTGGCCTTCTACTTGCCAAATTCAGTGGACAGTTTCCAGTATAACAGTGTTTTTTAGTCCCTTGTGTAATTAGCAGACCCACCAATTCTTTCTCTTTCTGTAAACACTTATAAGGCTGTTTGGCATTAAACGCAATTGCCTTCTTGAACCTGCCCCCTTCCTTCGTTTCTGAAACCGACATAGCATTCTGTCTTAATTTTAATTCTACCTCTCTGACCCACCTCCAAGACTGAGAATGATTCCCTATCAAGTTCTTCCTCTCCCTGCTTCTTATGTGTGAATTTTTTACCAGAAGTCGATCCTTTGCCCTCTTTTTTTCTTACTTTCTATCTTTCCTGGGTGATCGCATTCATACTCAAGGCTTCAATTCCTCTGGGCTAATTATAATTTATAACCCATCTCTTCAGCTTCTCCTGAGCTTCAGACCCATGTTTATAAATGCCTATTAGATATGACTCCCCAATTTCAGTGTCCTGTGTAGGTCGAACTCTAAAATCCAAAATTTAGAATTGTGACCTGTTCATCTCTTCTTCCTTAGTGCTTATCACATAAGGACTATAGTCATTAAATGACTATAAAGGAAGAAAGGAAATAACTTGTTTTTTTTTCCTTCGATGTTTTTTCTTAGTGAGAAGCCACAGAAATGGAGAGTGGAAATAAATAGTGGTCAAAAGAAGGTGAAAACAATTTGGCAACTGAGTGACAGTCCACCTGTAGACCATCTGAATTGCCACAAACCTGGTAAATATGGTTTTTAATCTATTTAGGTAAATTGAAAATGAAAATAAACAAAGTTTTATTGATAGAGATCATTATAATAGCTCTTGAGTTCAATTTTAAATAATTTTCCTGAATTCTAGATGTAGAACATTTATTCTGAAAAAAATCTTGAAGGGGTGCTTTTTTTTTTCATTATCCTAGATAGAAGAACTTTTTTTAAAAGAGACGAAGTGATAGGGACATAGGAATAAAAATAGGCTATAAAATTAAAATGCCATACTTTACATTTCTGTACACTGTTTAAAATAGTGATGATATTTTTGTTCTAATGTCTTCTCTGTGTCTGGAATAAGGGTTGAGATTTCTAGTATTCTATCAAAGATGGTTCACATTAGTCAAAGAATGTCTTTCAGTCCCTGATGTAATTAGCTGGTCCACCAAGTCTTCCTCCTTCAGTAAGCACCTATAAAACTGTTATCTTCACGTATGTGGATTGTATGGTGCTGTCGTCTTTTATTTGTGTAGGTCTTAAATGGCTGCATTCAAATATTGCAAGGATTATCTAAAATAAAATCTGTTGGTTATAAGAGAGAATGCAAGAAGATTTCAAAAGCCTGTAGTTAACCACTGCTGGGAATACAAATATATTGTCTTATTTAAATGATTGATACTTTGCAAAATTATTTCCGGAAAATGTTTATCCTTCTACCCCAAATATATTTTTATTCAGGCATGGTGAAACTTCTCTCAACTAGAATGGAAACTTCTCTATTCATATAACTGAACTGTTTAAGTCCTAAAGAAACCGAAAGAATTTTCCTGAGAATCATCAGTTAAAATCATGCTGTCTTTTCTAAGTGTGATACAAAACATGGAAGCTCTAAAAGATTGAAAATCAACTATATAAAAATAGAAAATTTTCTGTATGGCAAAAAATACCAGAGGCAAAACAACAGATATATAATAAGCTAGGAAAAGAAATTTGCAGCTCAAGTTCGGAAAAGGGGCTATATTCCCTAGTAAAGAAATTTCAAATCAGTAAGAAAAATACTAATAACTCAATAGAAAAATGATCAGTTAATATGAATAGTTTACCAGAAAGGAAATTCAAATGTCATCTTAAAATACCTACCCACCTACAAGAAGAAAAATGCAAATTTATGTTAAATGTTATGTTTTTTATTATCTTTCACCTGTCAGTTTAGCAAAGTTCAAAAAGTTTGATGTCACAGTGCTGGCAAGGACATGGACAACAGGCAGTCAACCTCACCCATTGCTGGTTGGAATGTAAAGTTGTACAGCTTCTGTGGAGAATGATATCCACCAAAATTTTATAAGAATATGTTTTTTGACCCAGCAGTTT
Organism: Pteropus medius; assembly: GCF_902729225.1. NCBI lineage: Eukaryota > Metazoa > Chordata > Mammalia > Chiroptera > Pteropodidae > Pteropus > Pteropus medius. The sequence continues at coordinate 12,025,586 of NW_024342473.1, read as the reverse complement.
CATTAAGAGGAATTTATTCCACACATATAACCAGATGTACAAAAAGACCTATGAACAAGGTTATTAATTGCTGTATTGTTTACAGCAGCAAAATATTGGGAAAAAAACATGGAGAAAAAGGTCAGGAAGGATACAACCAAATTCCCAAGGTATAGAATGGTGAGGGCATGAGTGGTTTTCAGCTTTGGCTGAATATTAGAATCATCTGGGAAGCTTTTAAAGTTCTAATACCCACATAAAGTAAATCAGAATCTCTGAAAGTAGAGCCTGGACATCAGTAATGTTTAAATTCTCTAGGTCATTCCATTGTGCAACTAAGGTTAAGAACCATCAGCTTAAACATTTTATTTTATCCACATATGTTGTTTCAAGTGTTTTTTTTTAAAGACATGTATTTTATGATTAAAAGAAAGTTTTAAAGACATGAACATATGTGATACATTTTTGAAAAATGCTGTTTTAGAATTTTATTACATAAAGATTAAACCTCGCCTTTGAGGAAATTCATGCAAGATTAAACACCTTTTTCCAATGATGCGGAATAAGTGAAATATACTGAACATATCTTTCAGTCTTTTTAATTCAGTTTGCTTCAAAAAGAGTGAAAGTGATTTTGAATGTTAGAGTTAAAACAATTTATTGATGCATTGATCCAATGACTCCTTTTATAACAATAAAGAATTTTTATGAAATTGTATATTTGTACGCTTAGAAACACACTCAATTTTGCCTTGAATTTTATAACCTTTTCTACCCATCATATATTCTTTGTGTGTTTTGTCTAGAAATTTTTCAGTGACTTTTGGCCCAAAGCAAGACCCACTGTTCAAGGAGGACCTCATTTGTATTCATGCAAAGCCCTGGTTGTAAATATTAGAGCCCAATAATGTGGTTTTTCTTTTTTCTTTTTTTGGCTAAATATATACGTTTAAGAAATTAGACTATTTCATTGCCCGAGCTTTGGTCAAATACTAGTTTTTTCAGAATATCTATGGTATGACACTCTTAAGTAAAACAGTTGATATCAAAAGCAGGAAGACTTAAGAGAGAAAAGTATACCTTTGTCTGCTTTGGGAAGAAAGAATAATGATTTGGGGTTCATAGGGAAGAAAAACAATATCCAGTAGAGTGCTGCTCACCCAGTGGTTGTTCAACAAATGATTGTTGATAATGGTGGGAATATGGAAACCAAAATGTTGGCCCACAAAGAAGTGGATATAGTTTCATCTAAATGTTAATTGTACCATTTATTTTGAAATACAACAGTCATCAGGAGAAAAAAAAGTGTATATATGTCTAGCCCTAAGACTGAAAATCCTAAGGAGATAATGTTTTCTGAAATATATATTAAGATTGAAAAAAAGATGATTGTTAACCATAGTGGATGAGGCACAAAAAAATAAAGCCGTAGGTTTCCAAATTTAAAATATTTAATTTTTTAAAAAAATCTGCTTTATATTTTAGTTTGTTTAGTTTGTTTAGTCATGTTTTCAATGTGCCAAGAGGGTTTACTATTTAAAGGAATCATCCTTGCTGATTTTTGTCTAACAAATTCTCTTAAAGTAGAAGACACATAATCATTCAGACTACCTCTCAATTATGGTAAAATTCAGCAGTACAGATGGTAGAAAAGCCATCAGGGTGTAAGCAATTCTGATCTCACTATCTTTCTGGTTACAGATTTTTCTGAATTAACATTAAACAGTAGCCTGGAAGAAAGGATATCCTTTACTAACATGGTTACCTGCAGCCAGGTGCATTTCAAGTGATATATGCTGAAGGGGGGTCCTCTATCAGGTAGTATGTTCATTTTTTGTTCTCTTCGAATGTTTTGTAATGTGTTAAGTACCTTAAGTTTTAGTTCTTTCTATAAATGCCGACTTAATACATTGGGAATATGGATTATTTATCAGTAATCACATAAAAGGCTCACCAGATGTTACTGAGCAGTGCAAGTCTTTAATTTCCTTTCTACCTTCTGTAGTCAACTTAATAGGTCAGTTTAATCATAAAACCAGAGAAACAAAAACTTTTTTTCTGAGTAGTAATATCTTTGTACTTTAAATCTGGATAGAGAGTAGAAAGAGAGTTTGATTTCAAAAACGTTTATGGAAGAGAAAAACCATAAACAGGCATATCAATGTGACATTGAAAGCAAAGGTTTGTTAAAAGCAATTTTACCCCAGCCCAATTGTAGGACTAAGCCCCCAATGTAAATATCATTTTAAAATGTTTAATCTGAAATAAGATTAACCAAAAGGATTAATGGAGTAGCATTTTCTACTATCTTTACTATTTTTGTGTTTCAAAAATATTAAATAGAATCAGATGAGTAAAACACCTGACATTATTCCATCTTAAGCCGTTTTGTTCCCAAATAAATGGAGATTAGTTAATTTTAGTATAGTTAAGAATAAAATGAACACTTATTTTAAAAACAAAATATCTAGTTACAGAAAAGATATATAAATTAAATATATAATATTCAAGATTTTTCTCAGAGTGAAATGAATTCAGAAAAGTGTTATGTGCTCATTTGCTTGGTATTCACCTAATGCTATTCCCTGGTTACCTAATAAAATTTACAACCTGAAAGAATTGTTATCTACAGATGATTAGCTTTAACTATCATGTGTAGGAGATCGCTGAGATGGCATTCATTTCTACATTAAAGTAATGTTTCTGGATAGATTTTAAAATGAAAAAAATCAAGTCATAAGACAGTTTGTACAGTATGATCCTTTTTTGCAAAATGAAACTATATGCATAATATATAGCAGAATATTAACTTTGACTGAGAGGGGTGAGATAACAGGTGATTTTTATTTTATTTATTAAATGTTTGTTTTTATTTTCTAATTCTTACATCCCAGCATAAACCCCCAAAAGAAAAAAGAAATTATTACAGAGCCTGAAAACAAAAATGTATGTAAACCTTTGAAGCAGAAAGAAGAGGAATATCTGGAAGATTCTCTCTGAAAGATGAAGCTGCAGAATGGTAGTAACCCTGTATCAGTTCTGGCTCCGCAGGAGAAGCATTAGGAGAACCGCAACGATTAGTACACAGAGGGTGCAGACCGTAGGTACCATGATCTCCGTCGCCATCTGCATGTGACTTAGCAAAGGCTCTGAAATGGGAGAGAGAACACCACCACAAATGGGAATGTGATCATTTTAACGAGTCTAGCTTCATCCTGAAAGTTTTAACTGTATTGAAGAAACTTGGGAAATGGCTTTACACTTTCTAATTCTCATTTTCTGTAAAAGAGGACCTGATGAATTAAATGTTATAAAAAATTATGTGAGGGCTTTGGAAAATACTTCAGAAAATATGGGATAAAGAAATGCCTGACACAGCTACTGTAATAAAATCTACATGTAAATTAATGCTTACCATAATTAATCTCACAATATTAGCAGCTATATTCCATGGTTTCTATAATTTTCACTGGGGGGATTTGTGAAAGAAAAATCCGTGGGAAACATTTCCAACCTTTCAAAGATGTTATTGTATATCTTAATAGATATAGGAATTTCTATATTGAAATTTTGTATGGTAGTTCTTAACATAGTTCGGTAAGAGTCTTAAAGAGTTAAATGTTAAGCATATACCATGTACATGAATAAAGTAGTGGACATTGATGTAATACCCACTTTTAGGTTTTGTGTCAGACATAATGGTTATCAACAGAAATAAGACACAGGCCCTGCTCTCATGGAGTTCATAGGCTTAGTAATAAATTCTCTATCATGTTTCTACATGATAAAATGCATTTTATTTTAGTTTAATGGAATGTACATCCTTAGTGGTTATTTAGATGGGACAGGGGAATGGGCACAGTGGTATATTGGCCTATAAAAATAGCTGAATTGATAGGATTTGGTCTAGCACTTTCCACCTCTGATACCACATTAAAGATGACTTTGTTAAAACAAGAAGCATATTTCTCTGATTGTCCTTCTAGAGAAAGACAAAATTCACAGAAACAAATGATATGCCGTTGGCATTTCTTGATGTATAATTGCATCTTTGTTATTCTACATTGTAGCATTTTAGATCCTATTGCATAAGAAATGATGCCTTCTATGAGGTCAGGGACTTTGTTTTGTTCATTGCTATATCCCTAGGGCTTAAAACACCCCCGGGCTAATAGTGTTTAACAATTACTTCCTGGATAAATATAATATCTGAAGTTTTCTTTGACCGTTTTTTTTTTCATTCCATTTGATATAATAGTTGAATTTTTTCTACCTTTCACAAAGCCCACTATAATAAAATAGTAGATTTATAAGTTTACAGTATGAATCAGAAAGAATAAATCTAGAGTGGATAAAATAATTTTTTTTCTGGAAGGTTTTTAAAATATTTAAAATGCTTATAAGATAGAAACTTGACATTGCTTCAAAGTGAAGAAAAAGCCATTTTTAATTGTGGTTTTGGAAGATTGACTTAGGGTAGATCAACATTTTGAGACTTTGATAATGTCATTATATAATTATGTGGTTTAATTATCAAAGGGAAGAATTAAAAATATACTCACCTGCAGCAAGCATCTGGTTATTGATAGAGCAAGTTTCCAAGGCTTGGTAGTACCAACTTTCCACCTAATAAAAAGCCACTTGATGAGTAATGTTGTCTTATACTAATTTTTTGCTGTTGAAGTTATTTTTGGCATAATGTGGAATAAAAAAATTTAATATGCTTGTAGCTTAGTTAATGTTTATTGAACACCAATGTGCATCATTATGAGGGGGTCAAAAAACAGTATTCTTGAGGAGTTTATAATCTAGTGTTTTTCTAGTAATGCAAAACTTGTGAATGCCTGATAGCTAACAGTCACTGCTTCCATGTATAGTCCCACTGGGCTCACTCTAAAAGAATGTTGGTAAACAAGTGAGATTTATTTTTAAAAATTATTTTTATTAATACACTCCAAATACAATTTGTATTCCCTGCCATTAGGCGCAGCAATATAGAGAGCTGATAGAAAAATGTGTAAGTCATTGAAAATGTTTGGTAGGTTTTAAAGGATTATTAAGTTTGATTATTTTTTAAGCTCATTTGGGAACCAGTGCATTTGTGTGACTCTGCCATTTGATGGGAAAAGAAATGAAAATTATATGGTCATTATATATTTGATTTACTTAACTTTTCATATATGTTGAAGAATAGGCAGTATTTGTGATAAGATACAACATTTAGAATAATACTTAACTAAAAGTCTCTATTATAACCTAAAGCAAACAGGACTCCTGCATAACCCTTGTCTGCCCTTAATATTCTGCATGTTGGGATTGAATTTTAATGTGTGTTTACCCTATTCTAAGCAAATAAGCAAAGAGGTTGTACAAATTGGGAGAAGACACAAAGGACCATGCTCCCACATACCCCTGTCTTCTTTCAGGGTGGAAAGAGGACAGGTTCTTGCCAAACTACACCCTAGCTGCCTAGCTCTTCTAAAATCCAGAATGAGTAACATGGATAATTAGTCCTACCTCTCTTGGACTGGGAAACCCATTGGCAGTGATAATCTTCTTATAATATTGAACTGAAGCCTTTGGGTAGCGTGGCTTATTTCTGTTGTTAAATTCGACGTAGTAGAATCCATATCTATCTGAGTATCCTTTCTCCCATTCAAACTTATCCAACAGAGACCAGGAAGTATACCCTTTTATATTAGCACCATCTTTTATAGCTGCAAAGACATTTTTTGGCATATTTAATATATTTTATTTACTTGGAAAAATAATATTGTGAAGATAAATGTTTTATGAGATTTAGAAACAAGTTTTAGTCAATCATGCATATTATCAAATTTTGTCCAAGTTAGAAAAATTCATGAAGACAGTCTTGGTTTTTATCTTACCTTTTAGCATTTCATTTATATATCCTTTAAGGTATTGAATTCTCCACTCATCACATAATTGAGTACAGTGTAATTTTTGAGATGCTCCATTTTCCATCACATATATGAGAGGATCGCCATATTGAGTCTGGAAGTCATAGTAACAAATATCTTAAAAATTCCAACTTACAGGTGGGTTTCTGAGTCTGAGGCACATATTGGCATACAAGGCCAAGCCTTCTATATTCTAATTGAGTGTCTAGAAGTGTTTAGTAGATGCCAGTTTGCACGTTTATTTAGATAGGCATGTAAGTAAGAGGCAAATTCATATGAAAGAATATGTTTTGTTAACAAATTAGCATCATTGTAGAGAAAATGTATTTCAGGTCTCGTTCTTTCCCACATATTCCATTTCAGATGAAAAGGGCAGCAAAATAACAAAATGTGGGATAAGGCTTTTAGCTCTAGTTGTATACATTGAAATGGTTATTCATAGTAGGCATTAGTCTGTTAGGTCTATATCTGGTAGCTTCTGGAGTATGAGTAACTTTTTATTTTGTTTTATTAACTTTAAAATGTAAGCACCTGTGCTTAAGCTCTAAGACCATGAATTCAGGTCAAAAAATGCCTTTTAAATAGCTCAATGTGACAATTACCTTAGCAAAGTTGAGGAGTCTTCTAAATCCCCATGGCACAGAATATAGCCACTTAGACCCCAGATCAGGCCAGTTTGGGTCAACCAGTTCTACTAAGTCACGATCATTCTGGTAGCTGGGACCCTGGCGGGAGGGATAGTTCCTTTCTGTGATGTACCGAGTCGTAAAATGACCTAATCCCAAGAAATCAGATGTGCCTTTAATGTAGCTCTTTTCCTGGAGTGTGAACACTGGTAACCGTGACAAGTCCAAGCCTTGCTCTGCGCTCTTTCTTCCTATTAAGAGAGAAAAATCGAATTTAACAAAGTTTTACTTTTGCAATCATTTTATGTACCATGATGATTAAGCATGTTGACATATAACCTGTTATCCAAATGCTGGGCTTTGGGATTCATTTGTATGGAAAGTGTAACCTGAGCTTTTTAAACTGGAATGTTGACATTTGAGTACTATCCCAAATTTAAAAGGTTACATTGCTTAAAAGTAATACTTTCACAGATTATTCAGGAAGTGGTATGTGGACAAATATATAGCCATCTGGAAAAAAGTAGAATTGGATTCCTATATTATTCCTTCTATCAAAATTGGGTATTTTGGTTGCCCCTGGGAAGGGAACAAGAAGCCCAGTGAGTGGGGGAATGATATGGTCACATCTATGCACTGTTGTAAGTGTAAGCTGGTTGTTGGGAAATTTTGTCCTCGCTTTCAAAATTGTAAACGTATATGTCCTTTCCCTGACCAGTTCTAAATCTGTTTATCCTACATGTTACACATGCGAAAGAATGTATATACAAGGATATTCATTGTAGATTGAATAGCAAAAGGTTAGAAACGATCTAGATGTCTATCAGGAGAGACTGGTTAAAAAATGATGGGATATCCATCAGTGCAACACTATGCAGCCATTAGAATGAATGAGCAGCACTTTGCACACCAACATGAAAAGAATGCCAAGATACACGTTTAAGTGGAACAAAGATGCAGAGTGTTGCATATAATAACAGGTACCACCTAGCAGCAGTGTTTCTGCTCACATGTGGACAATCCATGTCCAGAAGTGTGCTTCCTCCTGGGGAGGATGGGAGCAGTGGGGAGGAGGAGGGTCAGAAGCCTGACTTTTCACTTTTCACTTTCAAAGTTTGCAATGTGCATGTCCTTTTCTATAATCTATGCAGAAAAAAAGTTTTAAATAAAGTAACATTTTGTGAGTTGATAAAAATATAACCATAAAAATGTTTACACAGAGGCTATTGGTTTAGATTAAATGAGTGAAAAGTTTGTATTATTAAATACCTTTAAAATATTACCATTTTATATTTAGTAACTTGAGAAAAATTGCAAGTTATTGTCACTGTACTATTCCTAATATATAGCCACTCACCACATGTGGCTATTGGAATATGGCTAAGGTAACTGCATCTTTAATTTAGTCATCTCGAAGGACTGAATTTTTATTTCTTTAAGCTTTTAATTTAAATAGACACAAATGGCTACAGGCTATCATATTGGACATCACAGATATAATGTATATCCATATATGTCATATCTATATATGTGTATATATACAAATACACATGCACATCATATATAGCATTTCAGTCATCACCGAAAGTTCTGTTGGTCAGCACTGGTCTAGAATTACTTTCATACATATATTTATAGTGAATAAAAAGATGCTTGAGATGCCTGGAAGTAATTTGTGAACAAGATTTCAAGCAAATGCTTTCACTACTAAAGAAAATATTAACTCCTCGGAGGATCCTTCTTTCCACATTGTACAAAGGGAAAATTCAGCCAGTTTCCACTTTAGTTATCACAAAGTTGGTGAGGTCTGGGAGTGAAGTTGATTGGCTTAAGCCCAAGAACTGCTCTGTGACAACCAATCACTTTGGCTTTTTTAGTGCAATCCTGTTCTGCCTCCTGCAACGGCCTCTGAGGGTCCTGAGAGAGTGAATGTACTATGTGAATGAAGAGATGGGCCTGCAGGAACACGGGCACTGTCTGGTCATGAGGGTTTTCTCCTTGTACATCTTGAGGAAATCGTTCTCAATATTTTGAGTGTCACAGAACTGGTTATTGCCAAAAGATTGTTAGAGGTTATTTTGTCTAATTCTTCATATTCAGATGATAAGACTAACATCCAAAGAGATGAAGCACCTTGTCCAGTCACTCACTAGTGGCAGAGTTGGAATCAGAAGTTGCTGCTACTATTCTAGATAAGTCTGATAAATGGTGCTTTAAAAAGAGAAAGTTTTGAAATGTTGACAGTCTCTCTTAGTCAAACATCCAAGGTAGCCTTGTTGTGTGAGACTGTAACCTATTTCAATGTGATCCTTGTCTCTTTATTAGTAGAGTGCATGCTGGTACATCTAAACACAAATAATACATTTAGATTCCTAAAGCCAGACACTGCTGGTTGCCTGCCTAGTAGTCCCATACTGTCTTCTTTCATGCCTCTTCCTCACCCTCTTCCAAGGGGATGTCTCTTTTGTATGAGTCCTGGTTCCTCCCCAGCCTTTGAGAACCTAGTCCTAATGGTCTAGGGCATTCCAGGGCAAGTGACAGTTCTGTCCCTTAGGCACAAAAGGAAGGCAGCTTCAGGTGAAAGCTGTTTTCTGGGAAGATTTTTCTTGTTCTTAAAAACAGATATGACAGAGTTATTTCCTTTTTTCTGCCTCTGAGTGGGTGTTGATGTGTAAAGATGTGATGCCTAGAGCTGCTGCAGCTGTCTTGTGACCATAGGGAGTAGTGATGGTCTAGCTAAAAGTGCCTGAGTGGAAAGATGGAATGAGCCTGGGTCCTCAAAAACATCCCCGAAGGCTGATTATCTTTTTCTGGACTCAAGTGAGATGATAAATTCCCTACTTTCCAAGAGATTTTAGTTGTAGTTTTCTGTTATATAGCACTAAACAGCATCCAGACTGAAACAATCTTGTGAGCTCTTCTCTGACACTGGAAAACAGCTTGGAAAGTATTTCTCAAATGAAACCAGCGATAGAACTGACACTGCCTATGGCTGTGTCTTTGACTTCTCTCTCCCACTTCACTGCAGTTAAAATGGAGTGGAGTGGGTGGAGGAGACAGGACAGCAGAAGACAAGAGCAAGCAGCCCAGAGACCTGCTAAATTTTTCTCCTGGGTTCTGAACTCAATTTCCATGTCTAGGGGTCTGAGTGTTCCCCCTCAACAGCCCTACCCCAATTCAAATGACCGGTTCCTGATTCCTTGGGGGCTGGATTATCCCCTTGAGTGCCTCACCCAAGCCCAGTGTGTTCTTCCATCCCTGCCTTTGGGTCATTTCACTTGAGTTCAATACTGTTGCTGTGGCATCTGGAGTTTAAAAATGGGGCTTGGCTCACCGATACGCTCCTTCATGACTTGGGGGTAGTCACCAGCATAAATGGGGTTGGCAAACCAGCCCAGGCAGAATTGTAGGTATCGCTCAGCTGCTTCTATGTCCTTGGGGTTACTAATGTCCATGGGTTCCCCCCAATCGCAGTTTAATGAAATCCCCACCAGCCCTTACAAGAAAAGAAAGAAAAGGGGTGGCAGGTAGAAATGACATCGCTCCTCTGGGCACTCGTTTGTTCTTAGTACATGTGTGGCGGTAAAGCTCACCTTTCTGCTTGCTGCGCCATGTGCTGTTGTAAGAATGCCAGGCTTGGGCATGGGCCTGAAAGAGGAAAGATCAGCGGAGATGCCTGCCCTATCCACTTCTCTCCTCACCTTCCGTCTGAGGTGGCCTTTCCTTCCTAACTCTAGAGATCCAGTTGAAGTCCTGTCACATTCATGAATCCAGCCTTGACCTCCAGGGGCACTTACTTTCTTTGTACGATAGAGGAAAATTGGTCTAAATGTGGCATACACACATAAAGTACCGCTTTGTGCTATTTCCTATTTCTAAGATTTCTTCTAAAGTTTCTTGTATTCTTGATTGTCTTCTACAGCAATTACATAGTACTTTTCCCATAATGAGCTCAGGAAGTTAGGAAAATACCAAGCATCTGGAAAAATCTCAAGAAATGGAATTCAAAATGTGCCGACCTGCCTTCTCTCTCTATTCTCTCCCAGTGATCCACTGATGTCTTCAGAGCTCTGCTCTTAAAATATTCAGTTTACTAAGTCATAAGCCAAATTTCAAAAGTTCTCTTCCTAACATGAATGTGAGGGTTTGGTATGTCCCCCAGTGACCCCTTGCCTTCTTGCTTGATCAGATTCTCCACCTTCTGCTCAGAGTTTGTCGAGGCCTTCTGTGATGTCTCCTACTCCCGTCCTCCAGTCATCATCACCCATACCCTCATATGTGTGTGTCCTATAATGTGACCCAATTCTCTCCCTCCCTTCTCAAGCCTTTCCGGTAGGCCTGTAACTCTTGGTGAGTCACCATCATCTTTGAATGTCTCCTTCACTTTCGTGCCCTAACTGAGCTTGGCTGCCCCTTAAGACCACCTCTACTGCCACTTCTTCTGGCACAGGCCATTTTTTTTCTCACGCCCATACCTTACGGAAGTGTCTGCCTTGCTCTTTATTGCTGCCTCCAAACTGTTTCTCTTCCTTCAAAAACCCAGGTCTCTTGAAGTCCATGGTGTCAGATGAGCACTCCTAACCCCTTCTTACTGCTGTCCTGCACCAACCTCCAGCTACATCTCATTCACTGAGGATTTTAGCCCTAGTTCACTGTCATGCCCCCTCCTCTTGTCACCATTCCACACAAGACAGTTTAGACCTACAGGTGACAAGTTTTCACATGTATGTGCTCCATCCCTTGGCTAGATTGCAAGCTCTAGACAGCAGCCACCATATTGTCTTAGTTGCAGTGTCCAGCAGAGCACTGCATGACAAGACACCCGCATCAATCCTCATGGAAGGGAAGCGGACAGTGCAAAAGTGCTATGGAATATGCTGGTTTTGAGGTAGAATGGCAGAGGACTGAGCTCAGTCTCGGACCTGGGGCAGGCCGAGTTGACACTGAGGCTTATCCCTCCACATTAAACCCAGCCTTCCCTCCCAGAAGGACCCACTTCACCTTAATGATGTGGTGTGCCGCCTTGTACAGGCCCATGCCGTGGAGCTTCAGGCCTGGTGCGTGGTGGCCGGTCTCATAGCCTTTTTCGACCATTGTCTACATGGATGGCAAGTGGGGACCACAGGACCATGAGAAGTGGCAGGGTATGCTCCAGTCTGGGAAGTGGGTTTCCCCACTGGAGAAGGGCCTTGCTTACCCGAGGATCACTGAAAGTGACCCAGTGCTTCACCCGGTCCCCAAAGGCCTCAAAGCACATATTGGCGTAATCACTGAAGTACTTGGTCATGCTCACATTCTGCCACCCGCCATACTTGACCTGGAGCAGCTGCAAACAGACAAGTGGAGAGAGAAGCAGGTGCCCCAAGTGTCCGTATTCAGAAAAGACCTTTGGAGCCAGTTGGCCAAGTTTGTGGGAAAAACATGGGTGATTACGGCTACAGAGGATGTTTAGAGGAAAGGCGAGCAAAGACGCAGGGTCTTGGGCATTAAGACTTGAAGACGGTGGCAGTGATGAACCGTGAAACAACATAAATGTGGAGATGAGCTGTGTGACATACCTTATACAGACAAGATGGAGGAATTTGATAGATGGAACATTTAAAAAAATTTGCTAAGGGAAAGAGGTTCAATAATGGGGAAAAAATCTTGAAAATAAGTTTCGAAGAAATAAAGTATGATACTGGGCATGGAAGCTCTGATTAGGATTTTGGGGGCCGTGTAGATGTCAGAAACCTCCCAGAAATGAGAGTGGGTTCTGCTTTCTTCAGCAGAGGGCTCTCCCCGACCCAAAGGCATCTGCCAAAAGGTGTATTTCTCAAGATTCACCATTCCATCAATGTTACCTACCAAGCTCTCCTTGGTGGGTTTGAGAGGATGCTCAAGGGTTAGGTTAGTGAAAGTAGTTAACCAAGGAAGAACCTGGGAGGAAGTTTCCAGTTCATCTCCCTAAAGCCTGCTCTATGGCCTCAGCCCTGGTTTTAGAGGCCTCTGGTGACTCCCCTTACCACAGAACAAACCCCAGTCACCTTAGCAGCTGAAGCCTTCCAAGCTACTTGTCCAATCTCCTTCCCCTGCTGCCTACTCCCCAAATTCTAACTGAATCACTTGCCCAGCCCCTCCCTGCCTCCTTGCCATGCTCCCTCCAACTAGAAGATCCCCTCCTTTCACCTCTTGCCCCACCCCTTCAAAGTGCTGGTAGGACTCCATCTTCCTAGCAGCTCCCTGTAGCCATGTCTCTAGCCTCTCACCTCCTTCCTGCCACCCTGTGTCACAGAGTTACATACACAGCTCCTGTCCTGGTTAGGCCATGATCCCCATGGGGCCTTGATGAATGAATAAGTCACTTGAATAGTGATGTTCTTAAGCATATTGGGACTTAATGGAAATTGCTTGGGGAAGAGGTGTGGCTCATACATGAGCACGTATGGTGCTGGCTCAAACAAACTGGAAAAAAAGGCTAAACAACCTTGTTAATTATGCCATGTCATCAGATTTTACTCAAGAGATGTTTCTTTCTTTATAGTTTGATGTCTCGTTTTTAGGGCACATGTTTTAGAAAACCTCAAAATTCGCACTTATCACTTATTACAAATGTCGGTTAAAATAGCATGATCTCCCTGCCGTGGGTGAGTCAGATTTCTTCTTTACTCCAACCCACCTTTCAGTCCGGACCCCAGTCTTTGCCCTCATTTTAGCTACCCCAGGTCCCCAGATCAGCCTCCCTCCTGCTGAGTCCCCCATGGGCCTCTGAGCCTGCACAGCCCTCACCTGCGGGAGATCCCAGTGGTGCAAGGTCACGATGGGGGTGATGTTGTTCTTCAGAAGGGCATCGATGAAGTCGCTGTAGAACTTGATTCCCTTCTCATTCACTTGGTCAGCTGAAGGTAAGATGAAAGGTGACTTGACAAGAAAGGACCATGGCCTTGGCCTTCTGAAATGCAGCATTCAGAAGAACTGAAGGCACCTCAGGCCACCAGCACCTGGGTCTCAGAGAGGTGCTCTAGGTGCTCCTGGGAGCCCAGCTACCTGCAGAGCCTGTGAGAGCTGCTGCCAGAAAATACCATGTCTGTGGCCTCTCTCTGCAGGACTCTGTTGTCCCTGCAAAGCCAACGTGGCCAAAAGGGTCACACTTGTATTGGGGAGGGGCTGCCCTAGCTCACCTCGTACACCAGTGGGTAAGAGCCGGGGCCAAGACAGGGAGAATCGGTAATGGTTCACATGCAGCTCCTTCAGCAGAATGATGTCTTCCTGTGCAGACAGGGCGGGAGGCAGGCAGGGTCACTGGGGACCCTGGGGTAGGCAGATAGGGGTCACACTGGGGTCCCCCAGGCCAAGGCTCACTCCTGTCTATACCCCTAGTGAGTGAGGAAGCAGCTGTTTCCTCATTTATACAATAGGTGCAATACCACCTGCCCCGGCTTCCTCCTGGTGATGTGCCAAGAGTCAAATAAAATGCAGGATACGGGGGCGGGGGCACTTTGAGAACTCCATCTGGGTGTTTCTAATAAACTTGGGAGTAAATCCCCCAAGAAGTCAATCCAGAGAAGAAAGTGGGTACTGAGCAGAGGGATTGAGGATGAGCTGGCCTCACTCCACGGGGGGTCAATTCACTTGCAGGGACCTGGGGTTCAGGCTACTGTGGCCTATAGGCTCTGGAACCATGACATTGCCCCTTGGTCCCACCACCTGGACCAAGGTCCTGGCTCAAGTGGGCCCCTGCTTTCCTTTCTTCCTATATCTACCTTCCCACAGCCTGCACACACCCCCAGTCTCCAGTCCCCAGTCCCCACTGACCCCGCATCCTTCGGTGGGAGTGTTTAGCAGAGCACGGGATTGACATTGTCACCTGGGCTTCCCCCAGTATATCGCTGCCCACCACTCAGCGAGGTGAGTGCTCAAACACACACACGTCCTTCACTTACCTGGACCTTGTAGTAGCCATCACACGCCACATCTGCTGTCTCACCCCCAAGCACCTTCCCCTTCCCGCTGTGCGTGAAGGCATCCCAGATGCTGGGCCCTTTCCCATCCTGGTCCCAGGCACCCTCTGTCTGGAAGGCAGAGCTGCCCACACCCCAAGAGAAGCCTGCAAGCAGAGACCCCCAAGCTGAGCTCTGGGCCCTCCCACTTCCCACCCAGCCTCGGGACTATAGTCTGTGCCTCCTGGGCCACAGGGCAGTCCCCTCCCCAGTAGCCTGTCCCTGTCTCCCTAGGAGTGGGAGCATGTGTGGCAGCATGGGTGAAGACATAATACATTAAAAACATTTTTTTTTTTGCACAGTTAGCTCTGATTAACATACTAACCGTAAAATAACTTTAAAAAAATCTGTTAGGAACTTCTTTTATTTTATGACAACTATATAGAATTATATTCCACATTCTACCTGTCCAGAAGCTAAAACACTGACTCCTTGGCGAGCCAGTCAAGGTGCGCAAGCTGACAGACGGACAAACAGAAGAATGGACATACCAAGTGGGAAGGTTCCGTAGTAGAAGGAGGCCTCTTCTGGGGACCCTTTCCTGGTGGCTCCCAGCCTGGATACCAGCAGTAGCACCCACCAAAGGGTGACAGCCGAGACTGACTTCATGGCACCCGGCCCTCCCCCATTCCTGGAAAAGTACACCTAACAGGTACAGGCCCACACGGCCAGGGCTGGGGGGCCTGATCACAGCTTGGGGCAAGGCCAGGAGGAGCGGAGGATGGGACGAGGTGGGGGTGCTTTATTTAGAGAAGCATTGGCTCTACTGGGGGCAGCTGGTCCATGGGTCTAGACGCTGGGACCCACCAGCAGAGGCTAAGGATGGGGACAAGCTACGATTCCTGTGTAAAACACTAAGAAGGAGATGAACGCTGGGCTTGGGGAGCTCCAAGTCTGATGGGAAAGGCTCCGAACCACTCCCAGCCTTTGTGTGTTGGGAGAGACCCAGCCCATATTTTGTGAGAGGCCTCAATCTAATAGGGAAATGACTTCTGCCTTAGGGAAGCTCCAGTCTGATGGGGGACACAGGACAACCACAGGGTTCCTGAAGCACCCCCACCTACACACTGTGGTATGTGTAGAGAGACAGACTCCTCCCCAAGCTGGGGACCCCCAGTCCTGAGGGTCAGGGTGATTCCCTCCCACTAGCTGCCTAGCCAGCTTACCTAGGATTGTCCTCAGTCCCAGACACTGGCAGAGCAGCAGCTGGTGGCCAGAGGGCTCTCAGACTGACCCCCAGGGCTTGTGCTGCTCCCTGAGAGCAGAGCCCACAGCCCAGCGAAGGCTCTCGGTTGGAGGCGTGGTCTGTGGCCTAACCTAGATCTAAAAAGAGCTTCAATAGCCCCATTCAGTGGGGCAGGCAGGAATGCTGAGTTGGCCTGTGGGGCCTGAGTCAGCAGCCCAGCAGCTTAGCCCCGGGCCTCGGGCATGCAGTCAGCCCCCTCCCAAGGCAGAGGGGCAGTGATCCAGTCCCCCTGGCCCTTTGTAGGGGCCTGATGTGTGTGCCACACCTTAGTCGGGTAAGCTTAAGGTGAGGGTGGAAGGGTGGGCATCAGCATATGTGGGCATCTGTCTCTGTGTCTACCCCTCCCTGCTGCCGGAGAGAATTCACTGTAGAAGGGAAAGTTGATTTTTCCACCTCACCCTCCTCTCTGTAGACCCCTCATTTATTCCTTCACTCACTCATTCAACCAGGACTGCCTGTTGTAACACACCCTCCCTGGAGGCTCAGCATCTCCTCCTCACCCTCATTGTCCAGATTCCCCACCAGGGTTTCCTTCACTGCAGTGACCTCTACCTATGCCCCTTCCTCTCCTGCAGCTACCTTCACCTCACTGAACCCGCATCCTTCTTGCCTTTAGCTGAGCCCTCACTGTAGCTCTCTCAACTGGGAAGGGTTTATCCCTTTGTAGTGATTAATTTCTTTCTATTCATCTTTCAGGTCTTCCATGGGCAGCAGCACCACCTCCAGGAAGCCTTCCAGGACCAGGTTAGGGGTTACCCATCCAGCCCTGCACATCCATGGCACCTGTTTTTTAAAGCGTGCCCCCTGCCTACCTGTAGGTGCCTGGGAGGAAGGGGCATGCCTGCCTTGCTCACCCACCTTTCCCAGAGCCAGCACTGAGTTGGCACTCAGTCATGTGAGTTGAATCTAAATAACACTCACAGTAATTATCCTAAAAATGGCTAACATTTACTGGGTGCTTCCTGAAGTCCAGGTGTTTTCACATATTGATCTATTTAATCCTCCCAGCACCTCCTGCGGCAGAAGCAGCTTCAGCCTTGGTTGGGGAAGGAGGGTGTGGATTTCTGGGCCCCCAACAAGGGCAAGTTTGTACTGCTATGCAGACAGAAGTGGCCCCTTTGAACTTCATACCAGCCCGAAGGTGGCCCTGCTCTGAGGCTGGCACCACTGCTGGACCATCCTGAACTCCTCCACCATTTCCTACTTGAACTCCTCCATGGCTTGCCGCCCCAGCACTTGTCCAGAGATTTGCAGAGGGAGGCCTGGGAGCAGGTACCTGGACAGAGGCAGAGACTGCTTTCCCTCTGGCTCCCCGACCCTACCCCAGCGGCTCAGCTGGGGGCTGCGGATGACTCCCTTGGGCTTTCACTGGCAAAGCCTGTGGGAAGGAGACTAAGGCTCTCTCCCTCTAGACTCTGAGGCTTCCCAGGCACATTCATGAGGCATGACCGCTTTCTCAGTGGTTGCCAGGTCTGGTCCCTCAGCAAATACCTGGTAAAAGGATGGAGGATGCTGAGTAGTGCTATCTCCCCATTGTCTGCTCTCCATCCTTTCCTCCATAAACACTTCCCGAGTCTCCAGCAAGTGCCCTGGGAACCAGAGTGAAATAGGACTTGGCCTGTGCTCTCCAGGGACTCTAGTCCGATGGGGGAAGGAGAGGGGAAAGGGAAAGGAAGGTGGCTCCAAACATGGTTCAGAGTGACCAGATCTCTAGTGGAAGGATAGACAGGATACTGTGGAGGATCTGGGAGATGGGGCTGGCTGCACAGGGGAGGGGACACTAGACTAGATACTTGAAGGATAGAGAGGTGTTTGCTAGATGGTGTAGAGCAGGTAAGGCAGGGAATAGATAGAGGAAACAGCATAAGCAAAGGCTCCGAGGCATGTTTGGGTACCTGGAGATCTTTTCTCCCCTTGCATCTGTCCTGCGGAGGCAGGGCTGTGTCCTCAGAGTGAGCAGCTACCACTGGACAGCTACCGTCAGAGATCTCTCTCTTATGGGTGGACTACTGAGAGTGTCCAAGGTCAGTGATGTGCCATTTGCACTGGAGCTGGTACCTGCCTCTCTAGACTCATGGGCTCTGGGGACTCTGCTCTCTGGGCTGAGGTAGGCAAGAAACATAAAACTTTAAGAGCTGATGTCATTTCTGAAAAATGCCCACAGAGCCAGGGGCCCCGTGTTTGTGTTGGAGGTTCTGCTGGTTGGCCAGACATGGCCAGGGCGGCCTGGGATCTGTCTGTGGACCCAGTCTCCAGTGCTTGATCCTGCTCTCTTTCTGTGGCTCTAAGCCTGGCTCTGGCTGGAAGGATGTGGGCCTCACAGCTGGGTGAGCCCCCTACAGACTCCCTCTCCCATGTACATACCTTTCAGATGCTGCTTGGGCACTGAGGCCTGGAGCAACTGGGACAGGACCCTAACCTCGGGCGGGGTCTGAAGCCCTGGAGGCCTGGTCTGGCTAAACAGCAGGTGTGTTGGGGGAAGGTTAGCTTTTGGGTCCCTGTAAGTTCCTCCTCTTGCCTCCTTGCCAGGGGCTGCAGAGGTGGTGGCCCCTCTCCCAATCGCCCTTGCAGGGCCCAGGCTGTAGCCCAAGCTCTGTGACATTTAAGAAGGGACTTGGTAAAAACCAAAGGTCTGGTCTTGGGTCCTGGGAGCACTGATGGGTCCCAGGCATGAGGTGTGGTGGGAGGTACAGCTCAGGGATTCATTGGGCTAGACCACCCCATCTTGTTCTGTGTCTCCAAATCCTTCAGGGCAATTTCAAGGGCAACGTGGGAAGGACACTGAGGTTCAAGAAACAGATTCCTGCTTCCATGTAGCCAAGAACTGGCTGTAGGATCCAGTGACAGGTATTTCCTCTCTCTGGAACTGAGGCTCCCCATCTATGAAATGAGAGTCATTCTTTCGAGGTCCTCTCGGTTAATAGTGCAGGGCCCAGCAATTCTCTTCCTTGGTCTTAAGAGCTAGTCTTTCTATCCCCTGGGGAGTCTCTAGGCCCCATCCAACACCTGACACCACCACCCCAACAGCCCTGCAGCCCAATTCAGCTCTGCCCAGCCCTGGGCTAAAGGGACAAACCCCAAGAGACAAGGCTCAGTACTGGTGTGCTGTGTGACATTGGGCCAGCCACTGCCTCTCTCTGGGCTTTCATTTCCTCTGTTGTAAAAGCTAAGGAGCCTGGCTATCAGCTGTCTGAAGCCTTCCCTAGCTCTGAGATTCTAATAAAGAGGTGGCAGGCTGTTTTCAAGTATCTAGGTTTTGATTTTACAGTAGGCAAGGAAGCCGGTCAGAGCAGCTTCCTGGGGAGCAGAAGCACAGGGGCAGGAGTCGGGTGCTTGATTTGTAAGAAACATTCTGGGCCTGCATCAGAATTTCTCCTGAGCTTTCTTCTGAGGCCAGAGCAGAGACAAGTCTGTGACAGGCCTTTGGGGTAGGGGTTAGGAAAGAGAGTGGAAGGGATAGAGAGAGCAGGTCGTGGAGCAGAAAAGGGCAGGGTTAGGATCGAAGCCTCCGCAGTCAAAAAGAACTTTGGATCCCAGCTCAGCCTTTACCAGCTGAGAGTTACATACAAGTTACTGAACTTTTCTGAGTCATTTTTCACATATAAATAGGAACAAAGATAGTACCTGCTTTATAGGGTTATTTAAACATTAAGTGACATGTAAATGCTTTATGTGGTGCTGGCAGAGAGAAAAGCCCTAATAAATAATCCTTGTCATCAACGCCATTGTATTGTCAAGGCTGAAATCCAACTCTGCCTCTTAAAAGGGTGTTCTGGGCAAGGCACAATGCTTCCGAGGGGAACTGCTCCTTGATGGCTGGACAAGGGGTTTCCATGATCTGAGTACTCTGTCTGAGAAATGCCAAAATTTCACCGTGCTGCAGGGCTCTGCAGGAGCCAGGCATCTCTGTGCCTGCTGAGGCCAGAGCTCTTCATGCAAGAGCTCCAGTCACTGCCCATGGGCCAAATACCCAGGTAATCAGCTGCTAGCTCTGGCTCTGTGAACATAACTGAGGGCTTTTACCTTCTGAGTGTTGATGGTAACTTCCAAAGCCTACCTCATTTCTCAGAGCCTCCAACCTTTTATTATAAAAATGTTCACACACACAGACAAGTTGAAAGAATCATACGGTCCACACTGTATGCCCACCACTGAGACTCTGTTGTACTACATTTGCTTTATCGCATGTCCATCCCTCTATTCCTCCTTTCACCTAGCAATTCATCTTATTTTTTTTTTTTGGATGCATTTCAAAGTAAGCTGTGAATGTCAGTTCACTTCATCCCTAAACACTTTAGCAGGTATCTCATTTAACTACATTTGTTTATAATTCTTTTCTTTTTGAGGTAAAGTTTGCTGACAGTAAAATGCACAAATCTTAAGTGTACTATTCTGTGAGTTTTGGCAAATGCAGTCATTTGTGTAACCAAACCACTATTAAGATATGGAATACGAATTTGTTCCTTTCTAACTGAGTCACTCTGCATCTTTCTGAGGATTTTTGAGGAAAATTCCTGCAGGTCTCAAGGGCAGAAATCCATGCCATCTTGTTTCCTTCTTAGCTCTAGCCGCTTGGAAATTTCAAGATACATTCATGGCCTGCCTCCTGCAGATGCACAGGACTTGAGTTATGCATTTCAGTGTATCATCTTACTCTCCCTTCTCCCCAATTCCCTTGTCTGTTTAAATCCTCTGAAGTGTATACAACTTTGCAAGCTGGTTCTCAAATCCTTTTCTTTGGAATGAGACTGAAGGAGTGCTACATAAATAATCATATTGGAATTTCCAGGATATTTCAATGGTTTGTGGTATCCAAATATGTGAAAAGTGAGGCTGTTCCAGTCAATCTGGAATTAATTGACACCCTATCCAGGGAGTATGAACCTGTGTGTATAGTATGCAGTGCGCACGTGCGTACACACACACACACACGAAGAATTCTTTTCTTGGTCCAGACACTGGCATTGGTAGTGAGACTACTGCTTTCAAACAAAAAGATCTCACTTAGCAGTGGCATTGCTGCCCAGGACTTCTGAGGGCCGAGTTTGGGGGGGAGATGGTGGTTAGACTGTGGCCTTGGATGGCCCGAGGTCAGCACCTGTGAACAAGAGATGATGGTGGTGACAGGTCTGGAAACAGCCTGTCCCTCTGGACAGCATGTCCCCACCAGGGCTCCTTGGTCTGAGTCATCTGCTGGTGATTTTCTGGGTTCTGCTTTGCTTTTTCCCCTTCATCTCCACTTGTGGGGAGTCCGTGGGGCAGCTGCTGAAGACCCCACCATGTCTTCAGGTTCTGGTTCATGAAAGGTGGAAAGAATGAAGATGTGGGGTCGGGAGACAGGGAGAGTCTCAGTGAAAATGAGGGGGAAAAGCCTCTTTAGCTTTTCTCTCCTCAGGACATTCTCTGGGTCTCAATTCCAGAGCATCCATCAGAGACCTCATTTCACTTTTATTTAGAAGGCGTTTGATTAGATTTTGTCCTCATTATACTCTAATCTTGTCTGCTGTTATTCACCACTGAATCCCTGTGGCTTTGCTCAGGACAATATTATTCGTTTAAGGAAGAAATGAATGAAGATTTAAAAAAAAAAAATTTTTTTTTTTTTTTGCCTTCATTCCTGCACAGATGGTGTGAGAACTAGCTCACAGGAACATCCCTGGGTAGGGAGCAGGCCTGGGGGAGGGGTTCTGGGTTCTGGTCTGACAAACCTCAGAGATACATAGATACCTCACCTGGGAAGAGGTGCCATCTAAGAAGAGGGGAGCTTGGGTCTTTCTACAGAGAAGTGACTTCATTTCAATGAATAAGTGCCTGGTGATGATCTCAGAAGTTTCCTAAAATAATAGCTAAGAATTAAAAATTTTAAAGACAGTAAAAGATTTTGTATAATTATATAAAATTCAACTATAGAAAACTATAAAATTTAAAATATACAATATATTAAAAATTAAAAATATATAAATTTTAAAATTAAAAAGGTACACAGAAAATATATGAACATATTCACATCACAAAAACTGGCGACTCCTTTCCATGCTACCCAGAGAAGTCGTCCACAATGCATTTTTCTGCTTTCCTGTTGTAACTTAAAGGGAAACTTTCACAGTGACTAGAGCCCCTGAGATCCTGAAAATGAAGTAGAAGGATGTCCTCAAATTTCTTGCAACAGGAACCCACTTAGATGATACCAGCTTCGACTTCCAAATGGAACAGCATATCCACAAAAGGAAAAGTGAGGACACTTACATCACAAATCTGAGGAGAACCTGGGAGAAGCTTCTGTTGGCAGCTTGTGCTATAGATGCCATAGAAAACCGGGCTGATGTCAGTGTCATATCTTTCAGGATTACCAGCCAGAGGCTGTGCTGAAGTTTGCTGCTGCCCTGGAGCCACTTCTATTGCTAGTGCTTTACTCCTGTGACCTGTTCTAATCAGCTCCAGGCAGCCTTCCCGGAGACGTGACTTTTGGTGGTTACTGATCCTTGGGCTGACCACCAGCCTCTCACAGAGTCATCTTATGTTAACCTGCCTACCATCGTTCTGTATAACACAGACTCTTCTCTGCGCTAGGTGGACATGGCCATCTCCAAACAATAAGGAAACTCCCAATCAGGTCCGAGGTGGTGCATACTGGCTCTGGAAGCTCTGCGCATGCGCAGCACCATCTCCCATGAGCACCCGCAGGAAGCCACCCCATTCTCTACTTCCACAGAGATCCTGGAGAGCAGGCTGCTGCTTAAAGGGCTGTGACTGATGAGGAATTTCAAGGCGAATGGACCTCTCCAGCTCCCCAATTTACTGCTGCTCAACCCGAGGTCGCAGACTGGTCTGGAGGCGTGCAGGTGCCCCCTGTGCCTGCTCAGCAGTCCCCTACTGAAGCCCCACTGCTCAGGCCACTGGATGGGTAGGAACACCTCTGCATCGTCTTAAGTTATTCTTCCAGACTCTTCAACAAAAACAGACACAAACAGTTTTTGGGGGAGGGAAGGAAAGGAAGGAAGAAAGGGAGAAAGAAAGGAAAAAGAAATGGCAACTGTTCCTGAGGTATCTGGAATAAAAAAGGGTAAGGCCCTCATCTTTATCCCCTCTCCCCACCTTCCCTTCCCCAGATGGCCACTTCCGACCACAGACAGAGCCATTCTCTGCATTTCCTCAGTATTTTCATACAAATAAGGTAGTTTGGTTTGATTTTCTACCTTAGTGGAGATAAACAGGTGATATTGTTTGGCAATTTGCTTTTTGTCACTTTATAATATATGTTGGAGATCTTTCTGGATCAGTGCATCCAATGCTGCCTTATTAATTTTAATGACTTCACAGCATTCCATTGCATAGTTGTTCCATAATTGACCTCACCAGTTCCCTGTGGATGGACATTTTTTTTTTTTAACCATGCTTTGCTCTGACAAAGAATGCTGCCATGAATATGCCAGTACATGTAATTTCATATCTCTGTGTGTATGTATATCTCGTCTTAAAAGTGGAATAGCTCAATCAATTGTGATTTTGATGGATGATGAGAAATCATCCTTCATTAGAGGTAACTTCATTGTTTTTAACTGAATGTATTCAACGTCAGCATTTAACCAACATAACCTGTTAGAGATGAGAATGGAACTGTGACTCAGGATGTGGGAGCCAACACGGCCCCCTGCCTGCAGGTGGTTGGGGAAGGGCTGGACTCCTGCTGGGAGCTCAGTGGCAAGAGGGGGTTATATTTGCTCTAGTTAACCCCTGAAGAAACCAACACTGGTCCAGAGCTTTACAGTTTACAGAGTGTATTTCTGTGCATAATCAATCTCATTTAATCCTATTGAATGAGGAAGGACAATCTTATTTATTTTCATCCTATTCTATCAATGAGGAAACTAAGGCCTGAATGAGTCACAAGTGATTGGCAGGCCCAAACTTCAACTTTCAAGTATTTTTCCACTATGTCAGCTGCTTCCCTTTCTTACTGGGTCACTTTCTCACTTTCTCTACTCCTTGCCATCCCCTCTACAACCAACTCCTCCCCAAGCAATGCTACCCTCAGGATCACCCCAAAGCTAACTCCTCAAGTTGAAATAAACCCAGGAATAGGTAATTAGATTAGAGGCGGTTAGCATTTCCCTGGAATATATTCCCTGAGGTTGTCCCAGTGTCAGAATTTGTAGCTTCCTATTGCTCCACAGGCTCAAGGATGGAAGGTGGGGCCTGAACTCCTTCCTACCCAACCCCTTGGCCCCCAGGGCCAGAAAAGTAGTTACTTAAATTTGAAGAATAAATGATTGGGGGCGGGGGAAGCATAAATGAATACGAGTGTGGAAAAGCAAAAGACCCAATTTGTAAAAGTGTTTTATCATCCAGATCCCATTTGCTTTTTAGGTGTATACATGTGTTTTTAATAATTTTTTCCCTACTGTATTCTTACTCAGAAGTGATCATCCTGTTGTCTTTATTTCACTTAAGACAATAAACATTTCACATACGCTATGTGGTAGGCAGTTTCTAAGATGGCCCTCAGTGGTCTTGATAGGGATCAAGACATACTGCCCCTAAATATGGCACCTTGGCACAGTGAATCAACTGAAGGGATATGAGAAAACAGCAGAAGCTGGAAGTTTACTTTGATCTTCCCCTGCCCTTCTCTCCTGAATCGGGTCATAAACCTGTGAGAGGTGTTCTCCCTATACCAGGAGAAAAGCAGCATCCTTATCTCTGAAGACAAAGGGATGCCAAGAAGAATCCAAACAAGCAGGGCTTGCTATGTTTCCCCCAGCTTACTACACTTGAGTCATATTCTCTGACATCATATTTCTACATGATCCCCTACTCCTCATCAAGCCTAGTATAAAAATACTCAGGTCTATTTCTCAGGTCTTCATTTCATTATGCAGGCTCCTGTGTCATGTAAAACTTATATTAAATAAGTTTGTGTGCTTTTCTCCTGTTAATCTCTGTCCTTGTCAGTTTATTTTTCAGACCCAGCCAGGGATCTTTTCCCTCCCATACAGGCCCCACCTCCTGATTTATGTAATCCCCTCCCCTTGAACCTGGGCTAGACCTAGTGACTCACTTATAATGAATAGAGTACAGTCAGCTCTTCTTAGCTGAGGTTTCCACATCTGTGGATTCAACAGTATTTTCAGTTGTGGCTAGGAATCCATCGATGCAGAGGGTTGACTATGTGCATTGTTCTTTGTCATTTTATATAAGAGACTTGAGCATCCTTGGATTTTGTTACCTTCAAGGGTCTTGGAATCAATTCCCCAAAGATATTGAGAGATGACCATTCGGGAAAAATAAGATTAGGTTACAGAAGGACTTTGTGCCTTCAGTTCATTCGCTTGCTCTGAGGGAAGCCAGTTGCCATGTTGTGGGTGCTCTATGGAGGAGCCCACAAGTTGAAGAACTATGTCTATCTCAAAGACCAACAAGGACCAACAAAGACCAACATCGAGACTGCCAGCAGTCATGTGAGTGACTTGGAAGTGGATCCTCTCCCAGTCAAACTTGAAATGACTGCAGCCCCAGCCCACACCTAGATTGTAGCCTCCTGAGAGACCCTCAGCCAGAGGCAACCAGCCAAATTGTGCCTGGCTTCCTGACCCAGAGAAATTGGAAAATAATAATGCTTGTTAAGCCACTAAGTTTGAAGGTAATTTGTTACTGAGAAATAGGTAGCTGATACATGTTCTACGGTCGACATTTTTTTTAATGCTGAATGTCTGTACTATGTTTAAATTTTCATTAATATGAAATTCATTTAGTGAATATCCTTTTGTCCAACAAGCCTTTTCTGAAGTTAGGGTCATTTCCTGAGGGTGATCTCAGCAGGGAGATGATTGAGGCCAAGATTCAAGCACGTATGATTTTTCATAAACATCTCCAAATTGCTGTCCTCCAAGGAAAGGAGTGACCCAGTTGGGCCACCAGGAGAGTCCTGTCCCCATATCCACATACCCTGGACCAGCATCTATTTTTCTTAGTCTCTCTGATTATTAAAGCGTACAATAGCAGTCAGGTAATTATAGTAGTTTTCCTGCTTATCTCTCAGGGTTATTGTCTGGCTTGAGATCAAACTCATAAATGAAAAGTCCCCTAGAGGCTGCACTGTGCTCTGTAAAGCTGGGAGAGGTTTTTCTTAGAATCCCAGGGCTTCTCAGAGCTCAGTTTATTCCAGCCCCTCCCTGTCTCATAGGAGAGGATGCAGAGGCTCAGAGATGAGTAAGGGCTTGCTCAGGCTCACACAGTAATTCATGGCAGATCTTGGACAAGGTAAAGCAGATCCTTTGCTTCTGGTGCAGAGTTTTTCCCTCTGACCCAAATGGTCTCCCAGCTTGCCAGCTTTGCCTAAACCAAATATTCAGGCGCTGCAGGTGTCTCCTTCAACCCCCGAGGACTCAGAAAATCCCTATATTTCAAGAAAATCTGGTCCCACATCCTCCTTCCCTTTTCTGACATGGCCACTCAACAATCCACCCCTCATCTCCATTCATCGAGGCCAGAAAATCACCCTGTGTAGCTTTGCCTAGCTCGCTCCTTCTGCATCTCAGGGCAGGCTGACCCCACAGCTCAGCCTTGTCCTCTCTCCAGGGCCCCTTGCTTAGGCCATGAAACAGCCCGGCTGTTTCCATCCCCCCCCGTCACTGTGGCCAAGAAAACAGGAAGCATCTGAGTCACCCATTGTCCCCTGGGCCTTGGCTGTCTGGGCCTTAGTTCTGGAGTCAGGGAAGGACAAGGAGGGAAGAGGTTGGCCTCATAGAATCCAAGACTGTCTGTGGAGCCTATTCTTCCAACACTGTCTTCCAACTTGTAGGATCTCAGATAGCCAATGGTATAGGAACTCCCCACATTCTTCCTGAGATAAAAGGAAGAGCACTACCTTAAGATTTAGAATTCCAGAGTTGGCTCTGCTTTTCACCAGCTGTGGGCCTTGAGCTTGTCCAATGGTTCTCAAGCATGGTTATATATTAGAATTGCCTGGACAGCTTTAAAAAATACTGACACCTGGGCTCTACTCCAAGCAATTCGGACTTAATTTTTAAAAGCTCCCAGGTGATTCCAAAGAGCATCTGGGTTTGAGAACCACTGGGCTAGTCACTCCCTAAGCCTCGATCTCTCACCTATCAAGTGGGGCTAATGATGCCTACTCTCCACAGCTACTGGGAAAAAATTGAGATCCTGGGTGCGTTCAGGCGCATTAAAAATGTAAGCACTAGGTTAATAGGTCTTATATGTCCACCTGTGAGGGTTTGGGTGGAAGTAGGGTATGAGGGTTCTCCTGGCCTTTGGAACCCAGGGCAAGATGATAGTGGTGGAACGCGGACATGGTGTTGATTGGCAAGCCTGTCTACTGCCCCCCTGTGGTCATCCTCCAAAGTGCCCAGCACTGAGCAGAGGAAGTGTGAGGTGAAAACAGCAGGAGTCCCCCCAGGCCTCAGAAAGTTCTTGGTTCATTAGGGGTGGAGTCAGGAACACAACAACTTAAAATACAAGGCAGAGGGACAAAAGGGTACCAAGAGACAAAGATAATAGGGGAGAAAGAGATGGGTTCTGGCTGGAGGGAGTAGGGAAGGCTTTCTGCAGGAAATGGCCTCCATCGTGGGGGGCTCCAGTAGGATCTGGGAACCCCTGGAATGAAGGTGTAAACATAGAAAAGAAAGCAATCAAGACTTCCCAGGGTCACCTGGGGGTGTGAGTTGTGAGTGGGGGGATTGGGATGGGCAGGAGGCCAATATGCAGAGGCCAGCATTCTCTTCCAGTTCTTCCCCTTGAGAACAAACATATGAGTACATACTGTATGATTTCGTTTATGAAAAACTACGAACACATTTGTTTTACAGTGTGATCTGATCATTCCATATCACATGGATCTTTCTGATATCTCTTCTTTCAGCTGGCCCTTGGTTATGGGATCTTGTCACCTTGCGTGCTGGTTATTTTTAATTGTAGGATGGACATTGTTTGAGACACTACCTATAGAAATTACTTGAGGCCTAAAATGTTGCCATCTTCCTTCAGTTAGAAATTTAGTTAGCTTCTGCACTAGCAATGCAGGATCACCTTAGTCCAATTTCAAGTCTTAAGACTTTGTGGCTTACCCAGATAATTCAAAACCAGAGCATAGACCTTGCAAAGGCCAGTTTGCTTCTGGTTCACCCTTACCCTTAGAATGCAGCCTCTTGGATTTCCCAGTCCTGGGTGGGTGTTGGCGTTTCAGTTCCATACCCTAAGTTCTGTTTCTTGACCCCCTCAAGGCTCTCAGAGGTTCTGCTCAGCTTTTCCGCTGCCTTTCTGTGATTGGCCAACCGCATCACTGCAGAGGAGCCTCTCAAGCTGGGCTCTCTGGCTGGGCAATTTCTTTGTAGCTTGTCACCTTTTTGATGCTTTTAAGATTCTTAAAATATTGTGGCCAGTTTTGTAAGTTGTCTGCAGTAGCAAGGTTGGTCTGAATCATCTAAATCTGTCTTCTCCAATTTGATTCTAACATAATAGTATTCCTACTTAATTTTGGATCCTATAACTGTACCCCTTTTTCTTTTAAATTGAAAATACAATATCTAAAAATATACATATGTCCTTTTTCTGACAATATTAAAAAAAAGTTCAAAACGCAATACCAATATGAACAATTACAAAACTCAGCGAGAGGCATCCATCCAGCATCAGTCCGATTGTGATTCATCCTGGGTCTGTGCCATCTTTGGGACCTCACTCCAGTCTTTCCTCAGGCTGCCGTAGCCGCCCTGGGCAACACCTTCCCCCTCTATGCTGATGTTACCAGGAGAATAAAACCGGGGTTGCCTTCCTGACTTTAAATTCAGCTTGCAAATCTTACTATCCTATTTATATAAATTTTGACCCTCTCCTTTGGGAGCTCTTTGACTAATGTTTGGTCCAGTTTATAAACTTAATCAAATACCTTAAAATACTTTAAACTTTTTAAAAAATTAGACTTCCTATTTCAGTACTCCAATTTCTGACAATCGACGAGAGTTTCCTTCTTGAGAACTTAGGAATATTTATAAAACCAGTAAGTGAGACTTATAAAAAGTAAAAATTTAAATTAAATAACAGTAAAAATTAAAATATGGTGAATTTAAAGTTCTCGCATATGTTCTAATATTGTGTATGAAGTTGGGAAGAGTTCAACCTAAACCCCTCAGTTTAAATTATTCAATTATACACTTTTAATTATTAGTTAAAAAGCCATCACTCTACAAGACCAAATTATCTCATACATTATAAGCATTATAGAGCACCAAATATGTATATAATATCTCTTAATAGAAAAATATTAATGTCATGGTTTAGTAGCCCATATCCTTGGTATCATATTTTCTACACACTTTTCAGTTCTTCTTGTGCAGCTCCCTCTCAGACTAATAATCTGATTGGATTTTGGCTCTTAAACTAGGTATTGTTGGCAAAATAATATCCCCCCAATAATGTCTACATCCTAATCCCTAGAACCTGTGAATATGTTACCTGTGGCAAAAAGAACTTTGCAGATGTGATTAAGGGTCGTGAGAAAGAGAAATTATCCTGTATTATCTAGGCGGGCCCAGTGTAATCACAGAGTCCTTAGGGAAAGAGGGAGGCAGGAGACAGAGAGGAAAGAAAGAGAGAGAGAGAGAGAGAGAGAGAGAGAGAGAGGAAAGAGGAAGAGAGAGAGAGAGATGTGATAACAGAAGCAGAGGTTGGAATGATGTGATTGCTGGCTGAAAAGGAGCCACGAGCCAAGAAATGAGAGCAGCTTCTAGAAGCTGGAGAAGGTAAGGAAACTGATTTTCCCTAGAGCCTCCAGCAGGAATGCAGCCCTACTCATCCTTTAATTTTAGCCAAGTGACACCCATTTGGGACTTCTGTTCTCTAGGACTGTAAGATGATAAATTTGTGTTGTTTTAAGCCACTAAATTTGTGGTAATTTGTTACTGCAACAATAGGAACTTAGTATATTATATAAATACAATTTTTCACTTAACCCTAAGACTTCTGAATAATGTGTGATCCTAAGATATGTAAATATCCATTCCATTGAACTTTAAAGACTTTTCAATGACTGCAACAATAAAATTACTGAATAAATGGAAGCTCCAGGTTGTCCATGTGGCTGTGTTTGCATAGCACACTGCACTGATGACATGGAGTTATATTCCTCACAATTCCTCCTTCTGTGTGGCTGTGTAAGGACTTACTGATGTGTGAGCATTTTGATTTGTTTCTAATCAGAGAGTATTCACATTCTATAGCCGACAGTCCTAGGTTCTTAGAAGGTGTTGTTTGCAGCTCCTGGACTTTCTGATGATATTCAGGCAACTGAGGATAGTTGTAAAAGTCAGTTTTGTAGGCCACTTATGAGATAGTCCCCACCCTACCCCCATTCATTCTTCAAGTTCTTCCAGAACGCCCTACAAAGGGACACAGTGGTGAATAGCGCTGGGTCTGTACCCTCAAAGTGCTCACCTGTAGTGGGAGCCACAGATAATCATGATATGGTGCAGGTACGAGCAGGAATAGTGCATGGTATCTTTTGAGCGTAGAGGAGAGAGGGTAGGAAGGAGTGGATAGGAACTTGGAACATGTGGGCTGAGGAGGGATAGCACACGAACTCTTTGCCATTGGGCTGGTCCAGGGTGGGAAACATGAATGAATGGTTGCCATGCCTGAGGGCCCTTGGTGGGGAGGTGAGGAGACCTGGGCTGGGGCTGGCTGGTGGGGATCACTCTGGAATCTGATCCTTCAATAAGCCTGGACTCAGGCAGTCTGGGTTCAGTCCTGGCCCGATCTTGTGGCCTCGGTTTCATCATCTGAACAGTGTCATCCATATTAGAACCTTCTTCTCCACAGGGATGCAGGAGAACGCTGGGAGGGCAGGAAGGATGTACTGTGTCCATGAGGTTGGACTGCTATCATCAGAAGGTAAGCCAGGCTCCAGCCAGTGCATCCATTAAGGGTCTGAAGCCACTCCCCTTCGAGGAAGTCCCCTGCCTTCCCCCAATGCCTCAAGGCCCAGATCTAGGCCTTAACTTACACTGATGACAAAGCTGTCACCAACCCAGTGAAGGGTATATGAGAAATGGGAGCCAAGATCTAGTCTAGACCCAATGAACCAGAATCTGGAGATGAGGTATGTATATGTGAAGGGGTAGTTCTGAGAATCTGAACCCTGGGGGACCGGGAACCCCACTAGGATTGAGAACAACTGGGTTTCAGGCTCAGGACTCAAGGTCGTGTCCACATGGGCTGCTCTTGACCCATCACCTTTTCTTGACAGGTGCACACCTAGGCCTGGCATTCATTGTAGAGTCATTCTCCAGGTCAGCCTCTTTATGGTACTTTTGGGGTTTATGGACGGCTCCCTCCCTCCCACACACATAGTGTCTCCATACTCACTCAGTCACGCTGACAGTGTTGGGTGATGCACATGTGGACATGGTTCTGAACGGAGCTGCCAGATTTAGCAAATAAAAATACAGAACGTCCAGTTAAATTTCAATTTCAGATGAGCAGCTTATACTTTTTTAGTATAAGTATGTTTCAAGGATTGCATGAGACATATTTATACTAAAATTATTCATTGTTTACCTGAAATCCAAATGAACTGGGCATTCTGTGTTTTACCTGGTAACCCTACTTAGCCCCAAGGCAGCTTCCTGGTTGTTGGGACACACTCGAGCTCCCCATAGACACTCACTGATGCCATACGCTCTGTTAGGTGGGCTGATCTCCATCTTTACCCTAGGAGGTTCCCTGCCACCTGGGTCCAGTAACACTGGCTGAAATACCCAGAGAAGGCTTGAAGAATCGGAATAAATCCTGGAAAGTGCACCCATGAGGGGGGCCAAGCCTGCAGAGGGCGCCCTCCCACCACGGGTTTCAGAGCCCACCTGCCCAGTGGTGGTGATGGTAGTGTGGGTGATGGGGTGAGTTTTAGAGCTAGGTCAGGCTCACGAGGAAGATACTAATCCACATTAGAGGTTATTACCCTGTCAGACCTATCACCCTCTTTCTAATATAAAATATTGTGAATGCTCCTTTTACCATCCTGAAATGAAATCCACAGATATTGCCACCAATCTAGAGACATAATGAAAAAACAAATATACTGCCTTAATTGTAATATAAAAGAGAAATAAAAAGAAAGCAATTGAGAATAAATACAATGTATTTCAATCTGTAAATATTTAAGCATCACTACGCTAGGAAAACCTTGTAATGTTTCAGTACTACTTAGCTATAAATAGAAGCACTAAGAACGTGCCTAGTGAAATGCAGGTGGATACAGGGGTGTTCTGGTGAGCCAAATACCTGACGTGATTTTCTAAAAGAGGACTATTTCTTGATAAAATTCCAAACGAAACAAAGTACCTATCTTTCCTTGATTTACAGAGTGGTTGCATTCCAGTATATGCTTTTAAAATCATACAACAAAAATACTTTGTGTTTATACATAAAACAGAGTTAGGTTCTAGAATTGGAGATTTATAAGCAGGTTTTTCACCGGTATGGGAGCTGGGACAATTCTTTCACCAGCAATGGTGGCCTATCCCCCATCACTGTGACAACCAACATACATACCCACAATTCTATAAAACTTGTCCTGGGGACAGTATCTGCTCTCTGAGGATCAGCATTAGGAGGCCACACAGGGGACCCAGAGCTACTGGCTTCCAGATTGGCCCCCTGCACCACAGCATTTGGGAGGGCCCTGCATTAGTCAGGGTTTTTCAGAGAAAAGGAACCAGTAGGAAATTTATAGATCTATGGAAAGAGATTTATTCTGAGGAATTGGCTCATGCAATTATGGAGGCTAAAAGGTCCCATGATTTGCCATCTGCAAGCTGGAGGGCCCAGGAAAGCCAGCGTTGGGTGTAGTTTCAGTCTAAATCTCAAGGCCTGAGAACCAGGGGAGCCAATGGTGTAAGTCCCAGTCTGAGTCCGAGGGCCGGAGAAATAGGAGCTCTGAAGTCCAAGGGCGGGGGAAGATGGATGTCTCAGCTCAAATGCAGAACAGAATCGCCCTTCTAGTTTGCCCTTCTTTTGACTTTTTTTTAATTTTGATTTTTCAAAAAAATTTATTTATTTAAATTAGTTTCAAGTATACAGTATATTGGTTAGACATCTATAATGTCCTTCCTTCTCTTGGCCCTCCACTTAGCCATCATATTAATGCTAACTGCATTCCCTTTGACTTTTTTTTTCAGATCCTCAGTGGATTGGATGATGCCCACCCTCATTGGTGAGATCTTCTTCCCTCAATCTCCTGATTCAAATGCTAATCTCTCTGGACACGCCTTATATACACACCCTGAAATAATCTTTTTCAGCTATTTTAGCATCCTTTAGCCCAAGCAAGCTGACACATAAAATTAAACATTACAGGTCCCCTGCAGGAGGTGGGCTTTGTGCCATCATGAAGGATAGGTAGGACTTTACGGTCTGAGACTGGTAAGAGGAGAAGGTCATTTTGGCTGATCACTATCATCATCATTGCTAATGATGTGCCTTTGTTGTAGGTACTTTATTTGCACATTTCTTATGAGCACTGGAGGCCGATGGGGGAACAGTGAGGTGTGGGGCCCCTCTGAGGCTCTGAGGGGCTCTGATACAAGAGAAGGCTGGATTGAATGGTGAGCTACAGTGAGTGTGGAGCGTGAGTTTTCTATGCACCATATGTAATGTGGTGGCATTTGTGTGCTCTGTATATGTTTGTGTACAGGGCTGTATTCATTTTCTGTTGCTGTGTAACAAATTATCACAAACTTAGCAGCTAAATCAACATGCATTGATTAGCTCACAGTTCTGTAGGTCAGAAATCCAGGCGGGGTGGTTGGATTTTCTGCCTTGGGTCTTGCAAGGTCAAAATCAAGTTGTGACTGGGCTCTTCTCTGGAGGCTTCGGGAAAGAATTGACATCCAATCTCATTCAGGTTGTTGGCAGAATTCAGTTCCTTGTGGTTACAGCACTGAGGTCTTGTTTCCTTGCTGGCTGTCAACTAGGGGTCACTGTCAGCTCCTAGAAGCCACTCTCTGGTCCTTGTATGTGGCCCCACCATCTTCAAAGTTAGCAAGGGTGCATTGAATGCTTCTGGTGCTTTAAATCTCTGAATTCTCCTTCTGCCACCAGCTGGAGAAAACTGCTTTCAAAGGGCTTGAGTGATTAGATTAGGCCCACCCAGATCTCCCTTTTGTCATGTAACATAATGAGAATGAAATCTCTTCATACTCACAAATACCACCTACAGGCAAAGAAGAAGGGATCCTACAAGGTTAAGGGTCTTTGGGGATCATTCTTAGAATTTTGCTTCCCACAAAAGCTGGGTTTGAATGTCTTTTGATCCTAGTTCCTCCTCTGTAAAGTAGGGATAATTATATCACACAGGGATATTGTGAGGATTAAATTTATTAATTCATATACTTAACAAATATTTATCAAGTATCTATCTGTGTACAGTTCTGGCTACTGAAGATACAGCCACAAACACGACAGGCGAAGATGACATGTGCATGAAGGGCCCCTGCAGCACATCTGACATCCAACTTGGGCTTGGGCAGTTGTACAGAATCATCGGATTTAGCCTGACATTTAAAGCCCTCTTACTGAGGCCGTTTTGCATCCTTGGTCCCCATGCCTTCACCATCCCTCCTCCTCTGCTACCTGGCACAGACAGCCTTCTGAGCCTTCTCTCAGGCCCAGGAGCAGACATCTTCCTACTGGTGTGAGGACATAGTTGCCTCCACTGAGCTCAGGCATGCAAAGTGATGGCAGCAGCAGTGTCTCCACTATCAGCTCCATCCAGGAATTCAGAGAATTCATCTACAGGTGTCTCCTGGGACATTTAAAGCAATTTACAAAAACATTTATTGACTGCCCACTATGTGCTGGGTCTACTTCCCGCAGGCAGCCTTCCCTGACTGGCTGCACCAGGGCACAATCCCTCTGGGCAACACAGTGCAACCTGCCCCTCTCTTGCAGCCCTCTGTTTCTCTACCCTATCCCACTGGGGGTCCATATCTTATCTCCATTTCTGCTTCCTGGCTGGGAGGGCTGCTGGAAAGCCAGGAGGGCTGCTAGGGAAAGTTGCCCAAGGAGGCAACTGATTGAAGTTCTGTAATTTCCAGCCTTGGCCCTTGCACCCTCCAGCACTGGAGAAAATAGAGGCCAAATTAGAGGGTTTTATTTTGGAGTTGTGGTTCTAAGGCCCTACGTTCTTTTTCTCTCCCTGCTACTCCAACTGAAATGACTCCTTAATTCACATCTGCCTCTCCGCCCCCACCCCACGGATCTTCTCTCTTTAATCTCCAATCCCAGTCCCTGCTATCACCCAAACTCGAGGACCCATTTTGTTTCCCCAGTTCTAAAAATCTTTCCCTCTATCCTACCTCACAGATGTCTGAATGAATAATTGATGGTGATTGTTGAGCACTGTGGGGAAGTCAGTTGCTCTGAGCTTGTTTCCTCATGGATAAAATGGGGAAGGTTGTCTTCATTGTGGTAGGGTCCTGAGAGTAAGCTGGTGCAGCCCTGTGACACAGATGTGTTGAGGTGCAGAGCTATGGAGGGGGCACTGGGGGATACTTACATGAGGTCAGAGAAGGCTCCTGGACTCCTGTCAGACTGAGGGACATGGCCCAGGAAAGAGCTTAGCTCTCAGAGAGGAGCGATCATCTGGGTATAACAAGAATCACTGGGTGAGGGGACTTCTTAATTCTCACCAATGGAGTTTATAGAAGAAGAAAAGATTTTAAAAGGGTAGAAGACTCTCTAAAAAAGGGAGACCTGGGGGAGATGTATAGTAGCCACTTCAGGATAGAAACAAAGCTCTACCCTAGGTGCTTCTACATTTTCTCCACAACAAAACAAGAGCCTTAAGCTGCTTAGAAAAGAAAAGGGAATATTCAGGGCACAGGGGAAAACCTAGTGCAACTAGAGAAAGGGAATAGAAAAAACCCATCTCCATGGGGGAGAGACAGAAGAAGGAGTGGGTCCAGATTACTAGAGATCCTTTACTGCTGAGGGAGGGACAAGATTGCTGAGAACAGAAGATGTGAGCACTTCCACCTCTCATCACGGAGCTAGCGAGCCATGAATAACCAAAGTCAGCAGTAAACTGCTGGAGGAGAGACCCTCTGAGATGAAGCACAAAGGGAAGACCTAAAACAAGGATGCCCACTCTTCCCATTCTTTTCAACATTGTAGTGACGCTTTCAGGAAAAGCAATAAGGCAAGAAAAAAAAAGTTTCACAGATTGGAAAGGGAAGAGTAACACAATTCACATATAATATTGCCTACATAGAAAATCTCCATGAAATCTACAAAAAAAGCTATTAGTAATAATAAGTAAGTTTAGTAAGATCACAGGATAAAAGGTTACTATTACAAAGAAAAAAAATCCATCCTAATGCTGTATAGTAGCAATAGACAATTGATTAAAATAAATTTTAGAAAGCGCCAAAATCCATGAAATACTTAGGTACCAGATCTGTATGCTGAAAACTACAAAATAATAACAACAGCAACAACAACAACAACAAAATCAAGACCTAAACAGATGGAGAGATATACTATGTTCATGAATTGTTGAGCTCAAGATTGATATGATGTCAGATTTTCCCAAACTGATCTATGCATTAAATACGATTCCAATTAAAGTTCTGAAAAGTACATTTTCAGTAGGAATCGATGAGCCGATTCTAAAATTTATACAGAAAATCAGAGAAACTAGAAAAGCCAGAACAGTTTTGAAGAAGACAAAGTTGGAAGATTCACACTACCTATTTTCAAAACTTAACTATAAAGCTATAGTAGAAAAAAAGGTAGAAAACTCATGTTTGTTAACTGTTCTTTCCTGTGAGATCACATAAAATATGCTTTGAAAATCTAAGACATAGAACTTGGCAGGGGATTGTACAGGTGGCCTTGGCAGGCGGGGACTGCAACCTGTGAAACATAGATGGGTTATACACATATCTGAGCTCTGAATGACATGATGTCACCAATACTGGCTTCCTTTTTCTGGAGAGCAGGGCTGCGTCTTCTCCCTATTCATGGATCCTGTAAGATCCAGCTAAGCACGTAGCCCATAGCAGACATTCCTTGTTATAGATAAAGGGGATATATGTACATGCATACTATATGTGTGTACCGATCACATTTTTGGGGACTGTTTCTGCCACTTTTCCTTTGGCCCAGATAGTAGAGAGCTGGCCCAGAAGAATGGATCACTGAGTATGTGTAGGTTCTCTGTGACTGCCCAGAGTGAGAGGCTGCTGACTTCAGGGAGGAGGAATGCAGGCTGTCTGAGAGCATAGTGATGATGGACGAAAGGGAAAAGGCTGCATTCTTTCCTAGCAGAGAGCTGCCAGGCATGAAGCATGAGTGCGTGCGTGTGTAGCAGGAACCCAGGAGAATGACATTTCAATGGCTGAGCTCCAAGTCAATTCCCAAGAAATTTTTAAATTAAAAGACACTTAATGGCAGGTCTTGCTTCCTGCCACACCCCCGCTGGCTGGCTGGAGGCAGGGTGGTCAATGCCACTGAGATCCTGCTTGGAGTGTCCCTGCCAGGTACCCTGCCCTTTGCCCAGAGGCCTCCTTAGGCTCCTTTTAGTTTGTAGCTCTGCCATCCTCAATGCCTGGCCTCCATTTCGAGGTCTAAGCTGACTGTTCATCAGTGAGAAGTGTTGGGGGGTATAGAAAGTGTACCCTTCCCCTTTAAGGGCAGATGGAAGCTGTGCCTGTCACAAGTGCTCACACCTGGAAGCCAGAGCTCAGTCACATGGTCCCACCTCTACTCTGCAGGCTGAGAAAGGTGCCCAGCCGAAACACAGGGGTTCTGTTAATAAAGAAGAGGAGACTGGATATTGGAGAACAGTTAGTGGTTTTATCCACAAAGCAGGAGTGGATTGGAAGGCCTGAGCAAGGAGGTAGGGAGACCAGGTAAGAGGCCACTGGAATAATCTAAGTGAGAAATTTGATGGTTGGGACTGAGAGATGGCAGTTAAGATGAGACAAGTGGAAAGATTTAAGAACTATTTAAGAGGTAGAGCCAACAGGATTTGATATTAGTTAAGTATTGAGGGTGAGGAGAAGGAGGAGTCAGGGACGACTTCTGTGTATCCCATATCAAAATTGGGTTCATTTATTCAGCCAACATTTATTGAATGAATCCCGCTTGGGAGGTACCATGCCTGGAGACATGGAGCACCACCTCTGTCCTCGCAGGGGCATTGGAGGGGAAACAGTAACCCCCAAGACACAAGGAGAGAGATGTTAGATGCTTGGAAACCAGTTAGGACTGATAGTGGGTGGACAGGATTTCAGGGGAAGCAGAGTTCACCTTCGGGCATGGGGCATTTGGTAGGGCTGAGTGCTCCTAGAGGAGGAGGCAGGCATTCCAAGTGAGTAAGCAGGACTTGGGGGTGGCCTAAATTATCAGGAAAAACTTTCTTGTGATGGCAGGGATAGTCAAGGTGCAATAGAACAAGTGCTGGCTTTGGAATCAGATGGACCTGAATTCAGATCCGACTCTGTGCTCACATGTTGCAGGTGGAATTGTAAATTGGACCAATCTCTATTGCAGACTATTTGACATTATCTATCAAACTACAAACACACATACCCTTTAACCCTCCAATTCTACTAGGAACCTATCCTACAGATATACTCACACATGTATGAAGCAACAAATATATAAGGCTATTAATTGCAAAAGATTGGAAATAACCCAAATGTCCATCATTACAGGATTGAGTAAATAAATTATGATATATTTATGCAATGCCATGTTATGTGAAACAGAATGAAATTACTCTCTATGTATTAATATGAAAAGATCTCTAAGATATGTTAGAAGTGATAAAAGCAATACATAGATCAGTGTATATAGTTTATTACCATTTGCATAAAGAACAAAAATGGAGAGGGAAGGATATCTATGTATAGCTATCTATCTAAATATATGTGTGTATTTTTTTTTTTATATTTGCTTATATATGTATAGAATATCTTTGGAAGGACACAGGAGACCATTTGCTTCCAGGACAGAGAACTTGCTGGCTGGGCATCAGACTTTTACTGAATTCTTTTCTACATATGTTCCCACCTGTGCTGCTTTTGCTGCCTTCAGAGAGCACGCAGCCTGGTAGGGAGGAATTACTCGACCCGATGCCATCCAATAGAAACGTAATATGAGCCACAAGTATAATTTGTTTTAGCAGCCACATTAAAAAAGTAAAAAGAAACAGGTAGAACTAATTTTAATAATATATTTTCTTTAAGACATTCTGTCCGAAATGTTATCATTTCAATATGTAATCAATATAAAAATTATTAACGAGATTTTTTTGTTTTTTCTTTACTACTCTTTGAGATCTCATGTGCATTTTATACTAACAGCACATCTCACCTCAGACTGGCCACAGTACAGGTTCTCATCAGCCACATGTGGCAGGCGGCCTCCACACTGGATCGCCCAGGCCTAAGCTAACCCAAACCCCCAACTGTTTGTCCTAAAAGCTAAAAGAATAACTACAAGGCAAGTGTAATAGAAGGCGCTATTGGAGATTAAACTTGCTGGGGTTTTTTTGCTTTTTTTTGCTTTGATTTCTCATGGAAGAGGTAAGTGGTGCCTTTGCAAAGAGGAATCACACCTGTTGGAAGCTTCGTGTGCATCTCAGAGTCATGGGTCCCCTAGGGGACAACCAAGTCTTGTCCAGGAAGCGGGGAAGGAATGGGCAGCCCCTTAGGTGTGAAGGTCAAAAAGGAGACACTGCGATGTGGGTTCCCAGAAGAGAACCAGGTGGCTACACTGGGGCAGAGGTGGGAGTTGCCGTGAGCAGCTCATTATCCAGGAGGTCAGGGCCAGGCTTTGGATCCCCGAGGAGTCCCGGCTGGGGTGGCCACTTCCTGTTGTGGGCAGCAGGGAGCGTTTCTAGAAGAGCGCAGGGTCTGAGCTGGATCTCTTCCCTTCTCCTTTCAGCACCTCCATCCATTCCTTTCTCTCTCATGCCCCTTCCTCCCCTCACCCCAGGCTAATGAGGTGGGTGCCCAAGGAAAAGGCTGTATTCACCCAGTTCTTTGAAAGCCCAGGCTCTCTTGGCTCCAGAGAAGCATCCTGGGAACAGAGACCTACAAATGCTGGATTCCATCCACCTGGAGGCCTGAACTCACCCCATCTGTGCATTGTGACTGGCCCAGTAGCCCAGCCCATCTGTCTGTGGCTTCAAACACTTCTTCCACTCAGAGTCATGTCACAAAATGTGCGAGTGTGTGAAAGGGGACTCCCAGACAGAGGGCGGCATAGAGAGTCTATCTGAGGCACAGGGTTGATGCCTGGGGTCTCCAGGATGGGTGTGGTATAAAGGGTATTCATTCCTGACAGGTGTGTGCTGGGCGTTGGGCCCAGCCAGGGCAAGCTAGATCTGTCAGCAGGATTTAATCAGCATTCCCACCCGAATGCTGGAGTTGCTCTCTGGCAGAGATCGCTGTTTCATGCTGGAACCCTCTGTGGGTAACAGCCAGCCAGCCTGAGCCAACTGACCCAAGATCCAGAAGGTCACCTGGTGATCAGCTGGTGCAGCCTGCTCATGGTACAGATGGGCAAACCGAGGCCCCAGGTAGAAGGAGGAAATGAATACTGATTCAGGGTCAATCTATGTGAATTAGCTCATTCATAAGTCCTAGAGGTGGGGCTCATTATCCCTATTTTATAGATGGGAAAATCAAGGTTCAGAAGCTTTATGAGCTTGGCATGGGCTTGTGGCTGGTAAGTGGCAGTGCCGGTATTTGAACCCTAGGACACTGATGCATCTGTGCCTCCTGATGGGGCTTCATGTTTCCATCAGCTTCTCTATCCTTCCTTCTGGCTTTGTTTAAGGGGTTTGGGGACAGGGATCGAGGATTTCAGGGTGTGAATGGGGCAATGTAGCAGGAGTAAGTCTCAGGCCAGTCATTCAGATGAGGAGCAATAGAAATGAATTTTTTCCATTGTTCCACTTACTATCCATTTTAAGCCTCCTTGGGGAGGGGAAGCAGAGGGGGAAGTGGGACCAACTTAATCTCAGGTAGTTTGAGTTCTTCCCCTTATCCCCAAAGGATGGTCTCAATTCAGTTGGTCAGCTCTCTCCTGACTTAGTAGGGCCCCTGTCAGGGGCCTGAGAATCATTCTGCATGTTCTGAGGTCTCTGGGAACAAAGGAGACCAGCTCCGGCCCTCCCTATTGTCCCTACCCCCAGGAAAGGAGTAAGGATTATTTTTGGTGCCTCCTGTCTTCATGCTGGGCTGCCGCCAAGCTGACCTCCTGTTGAAGGTGGTCCTAGGAGCTTATGAATCAATATGGCCAAGAGGTAGAGCCCCTGGGCCCATCCCATCTCGCTCTGTGACCTTGGGAGTCAAGTACACTTTCCTCTCACTCCCAGTATCCTTGGCCGTGAAATGGAGGGTTGGATTTAGAGCATCTACTGAGCCCCTTCCAGCTCTCAAAACTTGTTCGAGCCCACACAGATGAGAACCCTGACACTTCTCCCATATTTAGCCCTTGAAAGCCCAGCAGGAGGCCAAAGTCTTGAACTGTTAGGCTTTGGGAAGTGCAGGCCAAGGACACTGTCCTGCAGATCTGGGCAAAGAAATAAATTATTTCTGTACCAGGTGGCTAGAGACAAGGCCTCTCTAGGACTTGGACTCATCCAGTGAGTCCAACCTTCCTCACTGCCAGAAGCAAACTGAGGCCCAGAAAGGGAAAGTGAATTGCCCAGAGTTACACAGCCGCTGGGTATCCAAGTTTAGACCCTCAGATCTGGCTGGCCCCTACAAACATGGGGGTTGTGATAGTCTGTGGCTCACCTCTGAGCTGCTGGAGGAGCTGTGTTGGTACTGGTGCCCTGATAGAGTGGGGAAGCTGGGAAGGAAGGAACGGCTGGGGAAACTGGAGGTGTGTGGAGCTTGGGTTCCTAATGGGTGTGGGATTTGAATTCATGTCCTTCTGTTTAGCAGGGGCTTGGTTCCAGCAGCGGTTCTCAGACTTTAATACCTAAGACCTTCGATAATATCAATAACAGTAGCAACAGTAATAAAAGATTCCAAGTATTGAGAACTAGCTCCGTTCTGGGCTCTGTTCTGAGTGCTTTGCATGCATTTAACGCTCATAGCAGCCCTGAGGGAGAGGGAGTATTATTATGACCATTTTACAGCTGAGAAAACTTGGCAGAGAGAGGTAGATATTATCACATGATCACACCGCTGAAGACGGGAGGGCAAGTTCCTATTCCCAGGAAATGAAGCAATTTGAAAGATTTTGTTCTACATTTAAAGCACAGTCTGCATTCTAACACCCACCTGTGACAATTTTAATTAAAAAATAGTGTTTTAAATAACAACTTTTCTTGACCATATCTTGGCATCAAATTAAATGATAGTAGGGAAGGGGGTGGCTTCATATTTCTTGGGATACTTGGATGAGCTGCCCCCAGGGGGCACTCACGCCCCATCTGGGCAGCACAGTCTGGCCAGAAATACCTTCCAGGATGGTCTGCAGGCCCCTAGGTTAGTGGCGCTCTGGAGGGGCAGGAGATATGTTGGTGTGGGGACTGA
This sequence comes from Pteropus medius, assembly GCF_902729225.1. NCBI lineage: Eukaryota > Metazoa > Chordata > Mammalia > Chiroptera > Pteropodidae > Pteropus > Pteropus medius. The sequence continues at coordinate 11,983,259 of NW_024342473.1, read as the reverse complement.
ACTTTCAACTTCATGGTATGATCCTTCCCCTCATTCAGAGAGCTCCCCAGAGGACCCACCCTCCCCAGAGTGGTGCCAGGATGGGCTTTAGGGAATTTGTGTGCAAAACTATGTGAGGGGAATGTTTAGAATATTTCTGGGGAGAGGGACCATGGTTTTCATTAAGTATCACAAAAAAGGCTGGTGCCTCCTCATGGTTAGGAGCTTTGCTCTGGGTACCAGAGTCCCAGGATAGGAGTGTTACCTCCTGAACCACTTTAGCATGCCTTAGGTAGGGCAGGCAAATTCTCTGAGCACCCTGAGAAAATGACAACAGAGCCCCTCACTCTCCTCTCCAAAAGTGGGAGCCAGACAGAAAAAGGGTAATGTTCCCATTACCCTTTCCACCTTGCCTGAGCCTGGGCAGTGTCCAGAACCCCTGTCCGTGGGCAGGAGAGAGCCCAGGCCTGCCACTTACTTGCCTGGTGTGTTCACTTTCTGGGCCTCAGTTTCCTCACTTGTAAAATAGGATATGAATACCCAGTTCATAGGGTGGTTCTGAGAATCAAAGGAGATAATTCCTATGGGTAGGGGTGTGTTATCCCTGCAGAGCTGGGCCCTGGGAGGCCCTTGGGGCCACTCGTGGGTGGTGATCCTTTTCCTCTAGGAATGAGGCTCTCTGTCCTGCAGAGTAGAGACACAGGCAGAGTATTTTTTGCTGACCAAGTCTTCTCAGCTGCACCCCCTAAAATGTAACAGGCGGGTAATGTAATCAAGCTTGAACATAAACTTCACGAGGGTAGCAGTTTTGTCTGTTTTGTTCGCTATCGCATTCTCAGAACCTAGAACATTATCTGGCACATAGCAGGTGTTCAGGAAGTATTTGCTGAATAACAGATGGAGCCATGGAGAAGGGCAGCCAGACATATCCAGAAAAGTGTGAGGGGAAGGGCTGTGACATTTTCTCACTCAAAGGCTCAGTTTTAGCTCTGCCACCAACTTTCTAGATGACCTTGGGCAAGTCTCTTCTCTCTGGGTCTGTTTTCCCAGCTATAACATGAGAGAATTGTCCCAAGGAGTCTCCAGGCTCTATCCAGCTCTGATTCCCAATGCATGGGTGGGAAGCATGACCCCTCCCTCCCCACACCTTGAGAATAAGATTTGACAGAGAAAAGAGGGATGGGCATGAGAAGTCCAGGAGGTCTGAAGGGGGCCAGAAGGGGCTGTCATGCCATAGGGGCATGGCAGGTGAGCACTTATTCCATAGTGAGACCCAGACCCAGACTTCGTCAGCTGGGTGCTATGGTCAACTTTCCGCTGCCATTCACAAGAGCAAGCATTCCCTACCAACCCCTCCTCCTTGCCCCAGCCCTTCACCTGCTCAGCGGAGGGAGCAAATTAAGCAAACACCAAGATGCTGTCCTGCTCCAAGCTCTGGAGTAAAGAGGTCCCATCTCTAGCTAAGACCCTGCTCCACCCCTTGGGCCCTTCACACACACCTCCCCCCACACCCTGGGAAGATAAGGGTTGACTTAGTGGAACTTTTCATGTAGCTTTGTGCTATCATAAGCCATTAAATAGTCATCCATGACCACGTCCCTTTCTCTGTCTTCTATCCCTGAATTTCTTCTGGAGTGAGCTGATAATTTTATCCTATAGCCCAATATAAAGACATATCTAGGAATATAATTAGGCATATTTTGTCACTTAATTTAAACAATAGATTTTACCAGCCACATAGCATGTATTTTGTTGTATTGGTGACTGATGACTATTAAAATGAGACTTCCATGTGTCCTTCTGAGAAAGTTCTAGCATGTTGCCCTCCATGTCAAACCAGCACTGTCCCAGCAACCAGTGAATGAGTATGAAGTACAACCCAATTGCATTAAAAAATTACTTATAACAAATGTAGTATGTGCTTTCGGGTGAATGTTGCAGAATTATATGAGATTTTATAAAAAAATGAAAGCTCTCTCCATCTTATTGTTTAATATAAAGTGTCACGTATCATTCTAGACATTTCTATGCATATATGAATTGTGTAAACATTTATATATTTTTTATACAAACAAAATTATAACTTATATACTGTTTTGCAACACAAATACCCTTCCAGGTTGGAGCACGTGAGTCCTCTTTCATTGTTTGACTGCACTAACGGGCTTCTGGGTCATTTCCAGTTTTCCATTATTGCTAATAGTGCTGATATGACACTTTGTACCTAATCCTTGTGCACTTGCATAAATTTATCTACTAGGTAACTTTCTAGAAGGAGAAGTACTGAGTCAAAGAATATACAAGTTTAAAATCAAATTTTGTATATTTATATGTTCACAAACTATCTGTGCAATTGCCTATTTCCCCACATCATGACCAAGACATTTTTAAAATCGTTCTTTGCCTGGTGGGTGAGGCTTGTATCCCAGTGTTTTAATTTGCGTTCTTCAACTATAAGTGAAATTGAATGCCTCTTCTTATATTTATAGGCCTTTTATAACTTTCTGATATCCATCACTCACTTTGAATTGTGTTTCTTATTGATTATGAAAGTGCTTTACATATGAAAGACACTGTCAAATTAATCTTTGGCTTGTCATAATTATTGGCAATATTTTTTCTTAATTTTTAAATATTTGTTTATGTTCATTTCCAAAATTATAATTCATTGAGCTGTACAGTTCTGATTTTGCCAAGGAAAAAGGGAGAGGACCAGGTTCTCCTAAGCACCAAAAGAATGAGGAGTCATTATATAGCTGCACTCTTGCACATAGGAGTGTTACTGAGGAGTCAGGAGAATAATGTCGTTGAGTGCTTTTGCTCTCTTTCCAGCATGGAAGGAAGAAGAGGGTAAAGGGATCCAGCTCAGCTACTAGAAAGTTCCCTGGGCCTTTGAATATTTGAAGTTGATTTTGTGTGAGCCTCAGTTTAGTCATCTGTACAATAAGGCTAGTGATGACTCCTTCTCTAAGTTATTCAATTGTAGGTCAAGTAACATTCAAACAAAGCAGCTAGCCTGGCACATAGTATATGCTCAAATCAATCCAATCCAGCCTTCAGTGTGAGCTTACTATGAAACAGATTATGGCCAGATCTTGGTGCTGGGGTCATTCGTTGTGCCTAGTGAAGTCAAATAGACCTGATTTGCCTCTCACTAATAGCGGGACCATAGATGAGTCATTTCATCTTCCTGCACCTCAGTTAGCTTGTCTGTGCAATGAAGATAGTCAAACTACTTTGGCAAGGTTGTCACTGGATTAAATGAGGTCATGCGTGTGAAGCGTGGAGGCCTGTGCCAGGCCCAGAGCCGGAGGCTCTGTCGGCCTGAGTTCAGGCTTTGGGTAGCTGGCTCTCTCCCACCCTGGGGGTGTCCTGGCTTCAGAGAACAGAGTCCCCTTTGACTCTGGCAGCCACTGAGGTCATTATACCACAATCACTGAGCGCTGGACAGCAAATATCCCATTAGGCCCAGCTTTTTCTTGGCTGCATCCCCTCCTGCTAGCTAGGTTTGGGTTGGTGGGAAGGACGAGTGGCTGGGCTTTGATGTGAGTGATGCTGAAGCTGGAAGATGGGGGGTGTGGGCTCCCAGCCTGCTTTGGTGGCTCAGGGCCAGCTCCTACTCTTAAACCACAGAACCTGGCAGGGCCCGCTGTCTTGGGCTAAGTGGAGGGAGATGATTTGGCACCAGTAGGTACTCATACCATCCCTAAGACTTCAGCATGATAGTTATTCTCATTTTATAAATTGAGAAACTAAGGGAATTGCTCCCCAGCTCTGATGAGCAGAAGAGAAGACAAAAGTGCCTTCTGATTTGGTCCTATTGTGGGTCTGAAGGTCCAATCCATTCCCTGGAAGGGGCTTCGTCTCCAGAAGCCCCTCATTCAAATGGGCACATCAGACCCCAGAAGGGCCAACACATGCCCGCATAGGTTTATTGGACATCTGGTTGTGCCTGGCTCTGTGCCCATTCCAAGAAAGCAGGGATGATGAGTTAGGCGCAGCACCTGCACAGGTACAGGTTCAAATCCCAGCTCTGCCACTGGCCAACTACAGACATATCTCCTCTGGCCTTCAATTTCCTTATCTTTAAAATGAGGTATAAGGAAAATTATTGTGTGTGAAAGTGATTTTTAAAACTGTACTGGTGTATGCAAGTGAGGGATTATTAATACTGCTCAGTTATACCCAAGTCTCTGTCACTGAAGCAGAAAAAGTACAGAAAAAAAGGCTGAGGGACTTGGTGAAAACACAAGACAAGGTATGGGTGGGTTTGTTGGGGAGGGAGGATAAACTTCTAGTCAGATTGCTGGAAGGGGCAAAAGCCTTGTCCAACACTTTCTGCTAATTTTTCAGAGGAGGAAAAAGAGGCTGGGAGGAGAGTTGCCCAAAGACTGTGGAAGAACAGGAGCCAGTCCTAGTTTTTGGCAGGAGTCCCCAGTCTGGACTTCTGGGCAGTCCTGGAAAGCTGTTTTAACCTTGTTGGGCCTCAGTTTCACCCTCTGTCAATCACATCGAGGGCTGCTGGGGGTGCCGTGCTTCTGAAGCACCTGGGCATTGTTTGTATAACATGGCCCCCTGTCTCATGGGATGATCCAAGAGTCCATTGAGGTGGTGGTACCCCAGGACCAGGCTTAGGCTGAGCCAGATGATGTGGAAGGGGTCCAATTGGGGTGCCTCCCCCAGCGGGGTCCCAGGACTCCTAAGGGAGGAAGTTTTGTCTCCTCTGACTTTTCTGAGGACAAGGTAGCCCTGGGTCCTTAGGAGAAAGGATGGATGTGAGGATCTCAGGTGACCCAGAGGCATTCCAATCCTAGCGTGGGACTTGAAGCAAGGAGAGAGGCCAGCCCAGGGCCAGGCCTGGGGCTCGAGGGGAGGAGGAGGAGGAGGAGGAAGAGGTAGGGAACTGTTGCCAGCCAGGAAATGTCTGCCGGCTGGCATCAGGCGTTCTTGAGCTAGCGTGCTTCCTGTAAGCAGTGCACACAAGCCCTGTGACCTCACCCCTCAGATATTCTGGGACAGCCCCCCATTCCAAATAGGCCATCCCATTGTCCCCTGGAACAGCAAATGGGTGGCCGTGCCAAACTTTTGGCATCCAAACATCCATTCATTCAACAATGTTTACTGAGCACCCACTTCGTGTGGGCACCATGCCAGGCACTGGCCCACAGAGAGAAACTCCAGAGCTCAGCGGCTATTTGGTCTGTGTTTTCTTGCCAGACCCCTGCACCTAGAGCTGGTGCAAACCTCCTTACTGCTCTTTTAGTTGGGACACTGCAGTCATCGTTGACGAAGAAGAATCCCTAGAATGGGTGAACCCGAAGGGCGGGGGTTGGTGGAATGACCCATAAACATTGATCTGGCCTTATGCATGCCAGATAGTGCATTGGGTCTGCATCTATTGTCTCATTTAAGTTTCTCAACAACAAAAGGGTGTCATCATCTTCATTTACAGAGACGCAGTCTCAGGTGAGTGAACTTGCTCCAGGCCACACAGTTCATGAGAGCAAGGCCAGGATTCAGACCCCGGTCTTTCCTGGGCACCAAGACCTCAGATACTGAAACTGGTACAGCTGAGCCCCTGTCCTCGGTTTGGAACCACCTAATGGCTTTGGGAAAGTCCCTTAGCCTCTCTGAGCCTTGGTTTTCTCATACGTAAAATGGGGGTCACAGTATCTCATTGGTAGGATTTCTGTGAAGGTAAAAGTGGGGCACCGAATGTAAAAATCTCTGCTCACAGGTTGAGGCAGGAGGTTTCAGGATACTTGCTCAGGGGGGTTTCATCTCCTAAAAGGCTCTGGTAAGACAGACTTAGAGAAGTCCTGAGCTTATTCCTCTGCCTGCAGGTCTAATCACTCTAGGTCATCAGTAAGAATTGATAGGGTACATACCATTTTGGCATACTGGGCAAGGACAGGTGGGAGGGAATGAGAAGAGGGAAAGGTACAGATGACAAACAAGACATGGCACCTCTGTCAGCCTTCTTGTCCTCCCTCAGTTACTTTAGGATCTTGGGGTAAGGAAGGACTATCCTGTGTGAAATAATGAGACCAGCGAAGGCCACCATAATGACCATCTCTTTGCTCATACTTCTCTTTATGAAGATATCTCATGTCTTAACTCATTTTTTCCCAAAGACAGCTTTGTGAATTGCTACTATTATTCCCATTCTGCAGATGACCAGATAAGGAAACTGACTCTTGGTCAATTTTACCAGAGGTCCCTGAGCTAGCAAGTGAGTGGGATTTAGACCTCAGCTGGTAACCCCGACTCCTCTGGGAGAGGCTTCCAGAGCCAGCTGAGGGAGTAAGCTCCTATTGAGAAAAGGAGAAGGCCTTGCTTTTTGCATCAGTGTAGGACTCTTGCAAAAGCCTTGAGGCAAGTAAAATAGAAGCCACTGGTATAAAAAATTCTTTAGATGTTTGCCCCTCTCCCACAGCCTCCATCATAAGAAAGCCCGGTGTCACATCTACCCTACCTGGGTTGACAATCATTCTGCCCAGGTGCCCCTGGCCAACGGTCTGGATTTTCCATGGAACTGCACCAACTCTAGGCTGTACAGACGGTGCTGGGGGCCTGATAAAGGTCCTAGCTGTCATCACTAGCTCGATGACCTTGAAATCATTCCAACCTCTCCACGCCTCAATTTTGCCCTCTGTTAAATGAGGACATCAATAAATGGAGTGAAGAGAAGATTGCACTAGTCACAGACTGGAATGGCTAGCACAGCAAGCTTTTGGACTTGACTTTTATTCTTCCCTCCCTCTGAGGAGACATAGCTTTCCCCTTTTTCTCCTACTTGAAGTTGGCATCAGATAAAGGGGAGGCAGTTCGACTCTGTGTGAAGACTCCTGGGCTTCGGCTGCAGAGAGCTGAGCTCAAAACCTGACTCTTGTAACAGCCCTAATGAAGCACGTCAGTTCTCTAAGCCACAGTTTTCTCATCTGTAAAATGGGCATACAATGCCAACCACCAAGAGTGAACTCCCTCATTCACCCAGAGGTGCTACGCATCAGAGGGGAGATTCACCATCAAATCAATGACTCTATGGAAAGAAGGCAACACTCAACCCAGAGGTATGCCTTGAAATTGCTGATGTCTTAGAGTAGTAGGGAAGATGTTTCAGGGTGATGTGAGGTGAGGGTTTCTAGCACCTCCTAAAATAAAATCACCTACATGATTAGTTACTCAGAGAGATACCTGGTTCAGGTATTTATAAAGGGAAACCAAGTTGCTCTAGTCAAGTGAAAAGAATGAATAATTATATGAATAAGATATCTCTATGCCGCATGCTTCACAGGCACCTTACTCAGAGCCTGGTGCATAGTAGGTGCCCAGTACATGTTCACTGAATGTAACTAAACTGTGAACTACAATAAGGAGAAGACCCAGGGTGGGGTGGTTTCCCAGAGGAGGTGTCATTTATACTGGGCTTAGATAGCTGCCTAAGAGTCCTCTTCTTCATTTGTCTATTGATCTTCCACCAAGGCTGATGAATACCATAGTGGGCAAAGCCCCAGCTTCTCCTTGCTCCTTCCCAAGAGCCCTCATTTGAACTCTGAAGAGTCTCCGGATGTGAGGAGGAAGTAGCCGGGCTGCGGAAGGCAGTCTCATTTCCAGTGCAGGGCCCGGCCGCCTGCCTTGGGTCCTGTTTACACAGCAAGGCGGACGGGCCGACAGGACTTGGCGGCAAATGCGCTTCTGCCTCTGAGAACAGAAGGGGCTGGCAGAGCCTGGCCAGGCCAGGCGCAGGGAGGCCTGTGCCAAGGGGAAAGTCGAATGTAAAGAGTGTTTCCTCCTGGCCAGGCAGCCCCAGACTTTTGTCTCCAGTCTGCAAGCAGTTCCTCTAGTGATTCATAATCGGCGGGAACTTATAAATAAACCCCACCTCGACCTCGCACCACAGCCTGGCTGGGACTGGGCGGGAGTTGAGGGGGTAGGGGCCTGGGAAACAGGGAGGCTGAGGAGAGTCCCTGAGGAAGCTTGGGGTCCTGGGCGATACTGGCTGCCGGGCAGGGTGCCTCTGGCTTTCCATGGAGAAATCGCAGGCCTCTTGCTAGCAGTCACGTTTTCCACCAGAGGACTAGGGAATTGGGCCGCTGGTCTGGAGCAAAGGACTCTGAGAGAACTGGGTTTTCATCTGCTTCCCAGGAGTGTGTAGAGGAAATTCGGCAGAATTTTGAAATAACTGGGCTTTAAAACATATTTTTTAATATAATTTCGAATTTATGGAAACGTTGCAAAACTAGAACGGAGAACGCTTGTATAACTTATAGCCAGATTCACCAATTGCTTACATTCTGTCCATTTAGCTTTCCCATTCTTTCTTCCCTATAATTTCTTTTTCTGGAACCAGCCGAAAGTAGCCTTCCGGCATCACCCCTCCACGTCCCTTATGTCTTCAGCGTGCATTTCCTGAAACGGCCAGCGTTCGTATTTCTGACTGGCCACTTACTAAGTGTATTCCAGGGCAGCTGTTCAAGTCCGGGTCCTTCTCTGTGAAGCGGTGCTATGAGGGCCCCTTACTGTAGAGAGGATGAGAAGTAACAGTGGAAACATCTGCTGGAATAATAATGATAAGCACAGCTAATTATCATGTGCAAAGCAACTTGCACACATTATGTCGTTTGATCTGCACAATGTCCTTCCTTTTCTAATGGAACTGGGGCTCAGAGATGGTGTGTCATTTGTACAAGCTCACATAGCACGTTAGGCTCTGCCGCACACAGTATGCACTGAATTACTTCTGGGGCCTGTCTTCTTCTCTGTTTGCTGTGTGATTGCATTCAGGGGCTGGGCTTTCTAGGGTCTCAATCTCCCCTTTGTGGGGACAGAAATCTCGAGTGGGATTTGAGATGCTTCCACAGCAGCCTACACTCTGGGTCCCTGGAGACCTGGTAGGAAGGAACCCTTCCTGTGTCAGGGCCAGAGTGGAAGCTGCTCCAGTGGCCAAACTGTCTTCCTCCGAATTCTTCCGGCTGCATCATGGTCTGGGCTCACAACTCTTGCAGACTGTTTCTGGAAACTGGGAAATCTGACCAGAAGGCCCAGAGCCTTCCAGCCTCTGGAGTTTCTGCAGTGATGAGACCTGGCCACCAGATGGCCACACGCAGACCACCATACTCTCAAAGAAGAGGAGCTGGTTTCTTCCTGTGTGTTTTAGAGTGGCCTCTCTCCTCCAAGCATTGTCCACACCACTATCCCATTAGCTTCAGTTTGCAGCCAGGGAAACTGAGTCCAGGAGCACAGTCACTCAGCTTGCACTTTGTGCTTCCCGAGGTTTGTTATCTTGGTTGAGCAAGGAGCTGGGACTGTGACAGAGTTGCTAGATTTCTCTAGACCTCGGTTTCCATATTTGCAGAAAGGTGCGAGACATTTCTGTCTGGCTTTCTTCATAGGGTCTGGGTGTCAAGTCAAACACTGAGCCTCAGTTTTTGTGTCTGTGAAATTGGTATAATGGTAGAGGCTGTTTTCTGTTGTCATGAAGCTGAGTAGCAGCCCACATCTGAAGTGATTTGAGGTATTAAGCCTGCAGGCCAAAGTCCAGCCACCTACAGGTGAGCTCTGATTCTGCCTTCAGCTCTCAGACCAGCCTCTGAACTGCAGCACAGGACATTGGAGCGGGAAGAGACTCCAGGGCTCATCTCATCCAAACGTTCCATTCCTCAGATGGAAGAAAGTCCAGAGAGGGAAGTGATTTACCCAAGGTCTCACAGCCCTACCTGATCATGCCAGAACCCAGATCCACTGAACCTTAAGACAGCTGTCATTAACTCTTCTCTCACCGCTGCCCAAAGACTGGTAAAGAAGCCCACATGGGGAAGGACTGGTACAACCAGGCAGGAATGAGCACACAGGGGGCCACCATGAGCTGGAGGCCATGCTGTGAAAGGGTCCAGCTCAGAGCCCAGAGAACCTCCCTTCTCCTGAGGGACAACCCCCCCACCCTCACACCCCCAAGGTCTTCCATGGAAAAGCCCCTCAGGACCCACCTGCCCAGACCCTGGGGGGAATATTTTTAAAAGTTTAAACACTCTCCAGGGAACATTCTGCATTTCTACTCATATAGTGTATCTATGCTTTTATTTATGAAATAAAAAGGCTTCTGTTCTCTGCTAATTAGTGGGCTCATATAAACCCTCTCTCCCAGCTCAGGATATAGGGGGGCAGGGGGGAAAAAAACCAATAAAAATATAAAAATATGGAATTCCAGATGCACTGGGTAGGACCAGCCTTCCTGCCTGGAGAGAGGGAGAGGCTTACTACCCCAGATTATTAGCTGTCCAGAATCCCAGGCTGATAACATGTATATTTTGGGAAGAGTGTGCTAGTAACTTGAACTCATTCATACTCAGCTATAACTGACTAATGGTGTGGCTTATCCTTTATCAAGTTTAAATGGGGAAAGAGAGAGGAAACAGGGCCCTGAGAGCCTGGTGGTGGAATGGAAAGAGGAATAGGAGTGTGCACAGAGAGTGAAAGCCAAGGGCCCTAGAGATTGATGGTATTGCCCACACTCCAGAAGGAAATGGGAGACTTGTTTCCAGGAGAGGCCTGCCTGGGTTGTAGGGGGCATAGGTAATTCAGTTTCCTTGAGTCGGTGCTTATAACCTAGGAGAAAAGGGCCATACCTTTAAACCAGATTTGTCTAGGAGAAGATGCTGGCCTCTGGGCCCATCCTCACGTCTATTTCTTTGCAGAGCCCCTCAACTGCCCTGAGAAGGAGGCCCTCTCATCATGCTCATTGCTATCCCAGGCCCAGAAAAAAGGAAGGAACTTTCCCACGAGCAGTCACACTAAGTTAGTGCCTAGCAGAACCAAGGTCTTCTAGTCTGTTACTTTTTACTTATGTTCTGCCTTAATCTGGAGGTAAGCTGATCCAATTCCTGGCTCTGTGACCCTGGACAAGTTAATGAACCTCTCTGAGCTCAGTTTTCCTCATCTGTAAAATGGGAGTGATATCACCTATCTCCTGGGCTTGTTGACAGTATTTGATACTGTATGAGAGGGCCTGACACACAGTAGGCATGCAGTTAACCGTAGCCGTGTTATAGCGGAGTCAAATCTTTCTTGGGGCATGGTTCTTAAGGCAATTTAATGCAAAAAAAATCTCTAGGGAAGGTACCATGAAGAGTTAAATCCTGTGGGGTGACTGGGGGAGAAAGAGGAAGGCTTTAGGATTGCCAAGGAGTCAAAAAGGAGTGAGTGAGACATTGCAGCAGTCAAACTGTGTACAGTGGAAGGGGTGCTATGGAGGCCTGGCAGGTACGGGAGGGTCGGTGCCAAGATGGGCAGGGCCTTTAATGCCAGGCTGAGAAGTCAGGATAGCTTGCTGCTGTCTGCAGATGTTTGGTTTGGGCAGTGGGGGGAGTAAAGGGAGGTTCCCTGTGTGCGTGTGTGAATTTCTACCCACCCCAAAAGTTGTCTCTCTGTCGGAGGTCTGGGGCCAGTTTATGGCTCCTGGCTGCCCCTGTGCTGCCTCTCCCAGCCCTCCTCTTCCCTGGCTGTCTGGCAGCCAACTGAATTTTATGTGGGGAATTTGAGGAATTTGAAAAGGCAGAATGCAAATGCCACTGCTGGAGATTTCCTCATGCCTCTAAGAGGGAGAAGCCCCTCTTTGTGGGGCAGTAGAAGAGAAGTATGGCATTCTGGATTCTGGACCCTGACCCAATGCTCAGTGGCCAGGTGGCCAGGTGGCAATGTCACCTGGGGAAAGGGGCAATGCCACCACCACCTTCCTCTAGAGCTGTTGGAGAGCCAAGCTCGGTAACAGAGAGAGGAGGGTCCTTGTACACTGCAAAGGGCCTGCCACACGCCCCCTGTTGAGGGGTTATTGACTATTCCTCAATGGCCCGTTTTACAGAGGAGGAAACTGAAGTTCAAGGGGAAGACATTTGCCTGGGGTCAGTAGGGCAGACATGGGCCAGGGCCAGGATCCCGGCACTGATGGGGGGCTGTTGGTTGTCCTGCCGGGCTGCGGCGCTGCAGGCAGGCTGAGGTCACAGAGGAGGCCCGGGCCGCGCGCGTCCCTGAAGCCTCCTGGACGTGGGCGCGCCCGCCGCCCCGCCGCCCGCTGGCCGGTCCGCTGAGGGCGCCGGGAGCCGGGGGCCGGGAGCCGCGCCCCGGCTAGGGCGCCTCTATCCCCCGCGGCCGCGGCGTCTCCGAGTCTCGGCGGCTCGAGCACGGAGCGTTATCTGCTCTCGCCCGGCTGGGACCCTTCCCACCTTCCCGCCCGGCCGGGGCCGCCTTGGTGACCGACCGCTCCTGCCTTATCGACCGCCCCCGCCAGGGGCCGGGGCCCCGCGGGCGCCGGGATGGGGCAAAGGCGGGCCCGCCCACGCCCCGCTCCCCACCTTCCCCAGTCCCCAACCCGGCCTAACGCTCCCGGGCTGCCCCCTCCCCGGGATTTCACCCCTCCTGGTCAAGCTGATGGGAGCGCTTTCCCCAAGGAGTACCACATCAGAAAAGGGTGGGGTGTTTTTTTTTTTTTTTTGGAGGAGGGATGGTGTCCGATTTGTCCTTTCCTTAAAAGACAAGCGTATCCACCAGATCTCTCTAAAATACTTCTGCTCTGGGCTTAATGGGTTAAATGTGGCACCTCCCCACCTCCTCCCCTTTGGAAGCTCATTTTCCCCACCTGAATGTTTGAATCTGTAGGACCTGAAACTCCCCATAGTGCTTGCTGGTGGGCAGAGAACGTGGATGCAGCCAAACTGTAATAACAATTTGGCAGTATAGATGGAAAGCCATAAAAGTATTCATACTCTTTGACTCACTCTGGGAATGTATCCCAAGGAAATAGTCCAACAGCAGCAAAAGAAAGAAAACAAAAAAAAAAAACAACACCCCAAACTATGAGTTTATCAATGTGTTGTTTGTAAAGCTAGTGAACATATCTTTTTAAGTGAAAAATTGGAATGCACGAGTCATAGGGAACTGGGCTTAAACCCACCATGGTTATCTACAGCCCTTGAGTGAGTGGCTTAACCTCGCTGAATTTTGTGTCTGGAAAGCAGATAGCACTACAACTGAGAAGACTTTTGTAAAGAATTCCAGAAGACAACCTGTGAAAGCATCTAGTACAAAATTTGGAGTAGAGGAAGAACCTAAGAAATGTTTATTTTCCTCCTTTCTCCATCTTTATGGAAATGAAAGTATGGGATATTTCAAGTCACATTTGTGAATGCAGAGATAGAAAGTACATATGGTGGTTAAGAGCTTGGGATTTTTGAGTCTTTCCACTTTGGATTGGATCAGAATCCTACCTTCACCACTTATTTCCTAGCTGTGTAATCTTGACAATATATATTTCCTCATTTGTTAAAAGAGATAATAGAATCTACTCCATGACTATTTTGAGGGTTAAATGAGCTAGTATGTGCAATGTGTTTAGTCTGTGCCTGGCATATAATAAGAACTCAATAATTGGTAGCTATTATTAAATAGTATTCAAAAGTGGAAATAACTTCAACATCCCAAAATACTCCGAGTTCAGTAAGTTAGTGCACCTTTCAGTGGAATGCAATGTAGCATTTAAAAAGAGTGAGGTAATTAGTGTAAACTAATGAGGAAGGATGAACATTTTTTTGCACACAATAAGTAAAAAAAGAAAGTTGTATCTATCTGGATAAATGATGGAAATATGAAAAATTAGAAGTAAAAGATAAGATAAATATTTAGGAAAAGTCTTGCATAATCTTGGAGATAGAGAGGATCTTAAGCAAGCCAGGAAGCCAGGACCATAGAAGACAAGGCAGATTAGACCACATAAGATGTTTTAATGTCTACATGGTAAGAGACTCCACAAACAAGTCTAGAGACAATAGCAGATGGGAGGAAATATTTGTTATGTATAAAATAGATAAAGGGTTCATGTCTCATAACTGTCGTAATTCCTCATATAGAATCCCTACAAATTAATTAGAAAAAGTCAAACAATAGAAAAATGGACAAAACACATTTTACAGAAGAGGAAATGCAAACACGAGAAAGGCACATGATCTCCCCAGTTGCTGGGGAAATGCAAATAAAAACGTAAACAAAATACCATTTTTTCACCAAGTACTAACTACTAAAATAGAAAAGAGCATGTCCTTCGTCCCGCCAATCCCACTTTCAGAACTTTATCCATAAAATCTATCCCTAAAAAGATTTTTTAAAATTGGTGTTCTTCATAGTGACAATCTCGACATCCACCTCTAGGGATATGGGTGGATAAATCTGGTTATATCCATACTGGAGAATATTGTGGACTACTAAGTATGAGTTCTTTGAATCTACACCCCATGAGTTGCAGGTTGTCTGTGATATTGTTAGGTGACAAAAGGTAGGTTGTACAGTAGTTTGTAAAGTATGTTCCAATTTTGTGTTTTTTAAAAAGTGTGTGTGTGTGTGTGTGTGTGTGAAAGAGAGAGAGAGGCGTGGCAAGCCTCTAAGTCTTCACCAGGGCAGATATGTTGGTTATGTTTGTATGACTCTAAAGAAAAGTGGGTGCATATATTCAAAGAAAGTGGCAAGTGGTTTTGTCCATTTTTCTTTTTCCCCCGGTTTTGTTGACATATAATTGACATATAACATTGTATAAGTTTCAGGTATACAACATAATGACTTGATATGTATATATATTGTGAAGTGGTTACCATGATAAATCTAGTTAACATCTATTACCTCTTATAGTTACAATTGTTTTTCTTGTGATGAGAACTTTTAAGATTTACTCTCTTAGCAACTTTCAAATGTACAATACGGTATTGTTAACTACAGTCACTGTTGCACATTAGATCCCCAGGACTTATTTATCTCACAGCTGGATATTTGTGTCTTTTGACCCCCTTCACCAACTTCTCCTACCACCAACCCCCACCTCTGGTAACCACCAATCTGTTTGCCCATTTTTCTTTGCCCATAGTTTGACCTTTTCCATTTCATTTGTAGCTATTCCATATATGAGGGATATAAACCCTTCTTTCCCTGCATATGAACCCGAGGAAAGGTTTCTGCCAGTCTGTTCTGGATAGTTCCATGGATTTACTGGTGGTGGAGAGAGAGAGGGGCAACCTTTTCTTGGTCCCCATCTCTGTGACTGTTGGCTTGTTGTGGCACATGTGTTGTTGTAGTTTGGAGAAACTGCAATTAGTTTGATCACACACAACAAAGAAGAAAAGTTGCAGGGTAGTAACTAAACCTTGTGGTTCCATTTGTGTTAAAGGAAGAGCCTGTGTTTGTAAGTAAGTAAAAGAAGGCTGGGAAAAGACATGGCCGACTGTTGGAGGTCACTTGAGCCATGGGGTGGGCTGAAGGGGTGGGTTTATTTTTATGTATCTCTGTGGTGTGCGTTGTTTACAATGAACATTTTTACTTTTGCAATGACAAAACAATAGAATATTTTTCCCCCTGAAGTATACAGTGGTGTTTGTGTATTGTGGTTGCAAGGAGGAAAGGTTAGGATGAAACTGGGTTAGGATGGTGAGAGTCCTTACCTAGTATTTTTTTCTTTAGCTTTGTGCTTTTTTTTTTTTTTATTGTGGTAAGAAACACGTAACATAAAATTTATCATCATAATGATTTTAAGTATACAGTACAGTGGTGTTAACTGTATGCATATTGTTGTGCAACAGATCTCTAGAACTTTTTCATCTTGTATGACTGAAACTCTGCATGCATTGAACAACTCCCCAGCTCTGCCTCCCCTCAGCCCCTGGAAACCACATTCTACTTTCTGTTTCTATGATTTTAACTACTTTAGATACCTCATATAAGTGGAATCATGCAGTATTTGTCTTTTTGTGACTGACATTTCATTTAATACGATGTTTTCAGGGTTCATCCATGCTTATAGTTTATGACAGTATTTCCTTTTTATTTTTTTAAGGTGTATTAACATTCCACTGCATGTGTATACTACATTTTGTTTATCCATTCATCCTTTGATGGACATTTAGGTTGCTTTCACCTCTTGGCAATTGTGATTAGTGCTGCAGTGAACATGGATAAGGAAATACAACTTTGAGATCTTGTTTTCAGTTCTTTTGGATAAATACTGCTATGGACGGAACGTTTGTGTCCTCCAAGTTGATATGTTGAAACCCTAATCTTAATGTGATGGTATTCAGAGGTGGGGCCTTTGTGTGGTAATTAGGTCATGAGTGTGGAGCCCGCATAAATGTTATTAGTGTTCTTATAAGAAGAGATCAGAGTACTAGCCAGCTCTCTGCTTTCCACTATGGATCTATCAAGAAGCCAACAGTCTATAACCCAGAAGTGGGCTCTCACCAGGAATGATCATGCTGTCACCCTGATCTCAGACACCCAGACTTTAGAACTGTGAGAAATAAACTTCTGTTGTTTATAGGCCAGTCTATGATATGTTGTCATAGCAGCCTGAATGGACAAAAGCAAATACCAAGAAGTGGAATTGCTGGATCATATGATAATTTTATTTTTAATTTTTTAGAGAGCCATCATACTGTTTTCCATAGCAATACACCCTTTTATATTCCCGCCGACAATACACAAGGGTTCCAATTTCTCCACATCCTCACTGGCACTTGTTATTTTCTATTTTTTTCATAGTGACCATCCTAACGGATATAAAGTGACATTTCATTGTAGTTTTGTTTGTCTTTCTCTGATGATTAGCAATGTTGAACATCTTCTCATATGCTCGTTGGCCATTTGTATATCTTCTTTGGAGAAATGTCTATTGAAGTCCTTTGCCCATTTTTTAATCGGGGTGTGTGTGTGTGTGTGTGTGTGTGCGCGCGTGCACGTGTGTGCGCGCGTGCTATTGAATTATAGGAGTTCTTTATAAGAATATATACAGTATTAACCCTTTATTAGATATATGGTTCGTTAATATTTTCTCTCATTCTGTAGGTTGCCTTTTCACTCTATTGATTTTTTCCTTTGCTCCGTAGAAGTTTTTAAGTTTGATATAGTTCACTTACAGTCTAATTTTACTTTTGTTGCCCATGCTTTTGGTGTCTTATCCAAGACATTATTGCCAAATTCAATGTTATGAAGCTTCTTCCCTATGTTTTCTACTAGTAGTTTTATATTTTCAGGTCTTACATTTAGGTCTTCAATCCATTTTGAATGAATTTTTATATGTGGTATAAGGTAAGGATTTAACTTCATTTTTTTTTTTTGCAGGTGGTTATTCAGTTTTCCCAGCACTATTTGTTGAAGACACTATCTTTCCCTATTATGCAGTCATGGCATCCTTGTCCAAGATCATTTCATCATATACATGAGGGTTTATTTTTGGGCTCTCTATTCTGTTCTATTGGTATGTATGTATGTCTGTCTTATGCCAGTACCACGGTGTTTTGATCAGTGTAGCTTTGTAGTATGTTTTGAGTCCTCCAACATTGTTCTTTTTTCTCCCCCATATTTTAATGTGGCATATTTCCATCAAGTAGATTTTGAACTGGTATCCCTGGGTGGCAGGCTGGGAAGATCCAGGGGGAGAAGATGGGGTTGGATTCCCACCCTGGGAAGCTCCTGTTAGCACAGACTGAGTAGAGGACATTGTTTGCCCAACCAGCTCCCCACTATTGTCTCTCTTGGTCTGCTCAGCTTGCACCCGCCCCATGTTGGCTGGCTGATGGGAGTGATGTTACTTTCTCTTTTTCTTCCTTCGTTTCCTTCTTTTCTTCCTTCTCCTTTTCTTCTTCCCTTTCTTTCCCCTCTTTCTACCTCCGTTCTTCCTTCCTTCCTTTACCCCTTCCTCCTTCCGTCTCTCCCCAACTCCCTTCCTCATTCCCTTATTTCTTTCCTTCTCTCCTTCCTTCCACCATTCAGCCCAGCTGAACTGGGCGACTTGCTTAAAGCAACTTAGGAGTGACAGAAAACCCAGTCCTCCTGACCTTTGTCCCTCCCCTTAGGGAGGAGAGGAAGGGAAGTTGAGAAGTTCCATGTTTGCAACACCTACTATTGTCGGGCTCCTTATTAGGAACTTTGCTCTCAATCATGGTGTGAGCTAGGTGTACTGTCTCCATGTCTTCATCTGTGGATCTGTAGATGAAGAGACTGATGTTTCCTGGGCTAGTACTTGCCTGAAGCTATGCAGCTGCATTTCGGGTCCTTCACAGTCCTGAAGAAGTACCTAAACGTACCCTCCTAACAGCACAAAGAGGGTGGTACTTATTTACTCGTTTTCCAGATAAGGACTAGGTGGCTCCGAACCCAGGGTTACAGAGTTAGCTAATAAGGGAGCTGGGATCCAACTGTACAACTGTAATGTGGCTCCTAATCACACACTGCCCCAGGTTCTGCTTAGCCATTCCCACCCCCCAAACCTCCTGAGGGAAGCCACAATCCTTGTGATGGTATTCCCAATGGCTAGTTTAATATAACTGATTAGGTTAAGGTCCAATTGACATCTTTTTACTACAAAATGATAGATGAGGCTGTAGCAAAGTATCCCCAAGTTGCAAAGTATCCCCTGATCTCAGGCACACAGAGGTGGGTGCGAGTCCCTGGGACAGGAAAGCCTTGAAGAGTGTGGAATTTCACCGTATTGTGGGGAAGGGCCTTCTAGGAAGATGAACCGCATAAAAATGAAATAACATCAATTGGCACTTGAGTGTTTACTCTGCATCATGACTCTGCTAAGCACTTTATATGTTAATGCATTGAATCCACAATTTAATGAGGTAGATACTATACTATCGTTATTCTCACTTTACAGACGAGAAAAGAGGCTCAGAGGGGTTCAAAACCTGCCCAAGGACACATAGCCAGAGTGAAAAGGAGGCTGAGCCAGGGCTGAGGTCCCAGGACTCCATGCTAAAGAGGAGGTTTTTTCTTTCCTTTTCTCTCTCTCTCTCTCTCTCTCTCTCTCTCTCTCTCTCTCCAAAAATGGCCCTTGTGTTGAAGGGCAGCTATGCAGAGTTCTTAGGCCTTCGGAACCCAGGTTATTAATCCTTTGTAAGCATGCTTGTAAAATGAGGACAAAGATTATCATTCCTCTGATTTCCATTTTTGAGCCTGCCCCCTCTGTGGACAGCAGAGAATCCTCAGCTTTGTAGCAAAGCTCTGGGGCATCAGGGGTGGAGGGCTTGTTCCAGGAGTGCCTTCACTCTAGCAGTGCAGGCCTAAGGCAAGGTTTCTCCTCAGGTCCCAGCCAGCCCTGTGTCTGGCAGGACTGCCCGTTGCAGGTCCGTGGGAGCCTGGGGGCTTCTTCCTGCCCAGTTCTCCTTCTGTAGGAGCTCGTGTAGGTCAGTGTGGGAGACCTGGGAATAGCTGTGCACCCAGAGTGGCCTGGGTAAAGAGCCTCACATCCTGACTCCAGCCCTCACTGTGTGCCCTTGGGCCATTGTCTTAGCCTTCATTTGCTTCATTGTGTTATTGTGCAGATTAAATGAGTTAATATGTGTAGGGTGCTTAGAACAGTGCCTGACATGGAGTAATTGCTCTGTAAATGGGGCTGTTTTTAGGATGCTACAAATACTTATAGAGCCTGTAGGTGCTAGAGAAACTGGGATGAATAAGGCAGAGTCCCTCTTGGCCCTCATGGAGCTCATGTACCAGGGTGACCAACTGTCCTCATTTGGCAGGGCCTGGGGATTTTCCTGAAATGTGGGCTTATCAGTGCCCAAACTGGGAATATCTGTGGTAAATCGGGACAAGTTTTTCACCCTGATATTTAGTAGGAGACAGAAAATTAAACAAGCTACTCTAGGCAGGCACAGTAAAAAGGTCTGGACTGTCATGGAAGCACCAAGCAGGGGAGGACTGAAGCCTGGGGATCAAGGTGGGCTTCCAGAGGGACGACATTTAAGTTGACACTTGGAGGATAAGAAAGAATAAGCTGAGCAAAGAAAGGAAAGAGGAAGGTGGGGGGGGAGGGGGGGGAGTGGAGGAGAGTGTGCCAGGGAGAGGAATGGCATGTGGGCAGAGCTGGTGGCCAGTGAGAATGTGGCACACATGGACCAAGGCTTGTCCACAGTCAGTGGGCACATGCACCCAGGACACCCTTGTGCAAGGGCTGGGGGGAGGAAGCATGGGGAAGTAAGGCAGGTATATACACATATGTGTTTGTTTGTATATCCACGAGTCTTACTGCAGTGGTGGCCTCTGGAAAGAGCACCGGGGCGGGGGAGGTGTGGGAGATAAGGGATGGAAACCCTACGCAGCTTTTTGAACTGAGGGAATGTAATACCTACACCAAAAGATAAAATAATCTAAACCAACAACCGTGTACGCCTGCGCTCACCCCTGCACCCAGTTCATTCCATTCAGGGGCCTGGAGACAGTGGCTTTAGGACCCCTTGGTAAGGGCTGTCCCAGCCTGGGGGGCATCAAGCTGGCCCAGGAAGGGGAAGAGGCCACAGCCACACTGTCTGCCGCCTGGGCCTCCCCCCAGGCCTGCAGCAGACAGAACTAAACAGGCTGTCTTATCAGCTGTCGCCACTGTGTCCCACCCGGCTGAGCTGGGCTCACTGCTGGGAAAGTGGCCCCCAGTCCTTTGCCAGAGACAGCATGGCCCAGGGTGGGGAACCAGTGGGGGTGTTTTCCCAGGGGTCAGGCTTGGGTGGGGGTGTCTGGTGAGTGTGTAAAGCCAGGCCTGGGGCCCAGGAGTTGCTCTGCCACAGGCTTGCTATGGGATTTTAAAGAATGATTTTTGATGTTGTTTTAAAATTATACAAGTAATTAAAAAGTGCATTCTCCTTATAACATAATTAGTATGTGAATTCTAAGTTCCTCCTCTCTGGAGACAGACCAGTTGGGTGAGAGTTTGTGCTGTACTTTGTAATGTCCATGTCTTCATTCAGTCTTCACGGCTGCTGGGGAGGTGGGTACCATGGTGCTCATTTTCTGGATGGGTAAACTGAGGCCCAGGAGGGTGCAGGTTTGTCCTAGATCTGGGGGCAAGGGAGCAGCAGAGCTAGCTCTGAGATGTATTCCCATTCTCTCCATGAGCTCCACAGTGCCTCTTCATTGAGAGGTGGGGACACAGAGGCCAGAGGGGAACATGATCAGAAAAGCATCATCTGACTTCTCTGGGCCTCACTGTCCTGTCTCAGCGATGGGGTCAGATATTCTGGCCCTGCCCTCAGGGTAGGTGTGAGGATGGGACAGGGACTTCTGCCTCTGTGTGCAGAGAGAGGAAGGGGTGGGGGCTCCTTCCATGTTTACCTTTCTTTCCTGTTTCCCAGAGGTCTCGGCCAGGATTGGAGGAGATAGAGGATTGCCCTGCAACCACGGCCTTTGTCACAAAAGGCCTGTCAACCCCCCACTGGGTTTGGTCCCCAGATACGGCACGCCTGGCCTCGCCCAGCTACCCCCTGGCTTCTTGCCCAGGGAGACCAGACTATGGCCTAGCTAGCTTGGCTGGCCCAAACCCACTTCTTTGGGGATGTGGGGAGGAGTGCTGGGAAGGGGAGGGAGGGAAGGAGGAGAAGCCTTCAAAGCTCTCTATAGCTGTGGGATATTTTGAGTAGAGACTGTTGGAGGCCGGAGGTAGGAGGTGGGGGAGTGGGATTGGAGGGATAGAGTCAGGGCAGAGGGGAAGGCTAGGGCTGGGCCCTACCACTTGAAGAGCTCCCACAGGCACCCCCATGAGGCTGGTCCAACACCATACTCATCACCTCTCTCCAGAGCTGTGTCAGCTCTTGTGGGGACACACCATCCACTGGACCCAGACTAAAATGTGAGTGTGCTACTGGCCAGCCCCTCACTCCCCAGGGACAGTCAGTCACCAGGTCTTGTGAGTCCTGCCTCCCCAGTATCTCCCTAGCGTTGGCCTGCTTTCCCTTCCCTGAGGGGCTTGGCCTCTTTTCCTTCTTAGGACCCCAACCCTAGTCCCCAGCAGGCCTCCCCTGCCTCCAGACTTGTCCACCCTTCCCCCAACACTCACTTACTCTTCTCTTCCCCAGAATTCCCCTAAGTTCCAGCTCCAAAATGAGATGTGACCCATTTACACCCCTGTTTTAAACCCTTTAAAAGCCTCCCACTACCTAGAGAGACTGTCTAAAGTCTCTAGCATGGCCTTTGAGGCACCCTTACTGTCTCATCAACTATGTCAGCACCGCCCCGCCCCCCCTTTATTCTTGCTGATGCTCTCTAACCTGGGGGCCCGGCGGCCGGGGGAGAGTGGCTCTCTAGGGCCCTTATGGCTTTGCCCCTGCTGTTGCCTCCCCTGGGGCCCCTTTTTGCCCCACTCTTGACACCATCCCCAGGCCCTGGTTGCTTCTGCATGACTCCTGCACAGCTCTGGGTCTGCACGTGTAAGCACACATAGCTAGGCAGTGTGGAAGGACTCTGATTTATGAGTGTGTGTCTGTCTCCTCTGTGGGACTGGGTGCTCTTTGAAGGCAGGGTCTGTCTTTCATCTCAGTATTCCCAGTACCCAGAATGGGCTTGGGAAATGGCATGTTCTCACAGAATGGGATCGTGGAGATTTCCTGTCTTGAGGGTCAGGAGAGCTGGAACCCCCACTGGGCCTTGAAGAGTATATGGCTTTGGCCTCTTTCCCCTTTCCTGGCTTCCAGGTGAGGAAGGGTCTGGGTCTCTGCTCTACTCCCATGTACTCTGTTTCAGGTTCCGAGCCCAGTCCTGGGCCACTAGACTCTGACTCCTTTCCATGGACCTATCCTTCTCATTTGTAGGAGACTGGCCTTAAATTTTGGGGCTTGAGCCCTGACCCCTGGAGGGAGTTTTTGTGTGGGTTGAGGACAAAGAGCACCTTTTGTCAACAGGGAAGAAATTACATGGTAGGTATTCCTGGCAGGCACACGAGAGTGTGATGCTGGCCCTAGGTCTGGTGCGGGCATCATTGAGCCAAAGAAATGTGTTTCTAATTACAGCGTGGATGTGGCTGGCTGGACCCAAGTGTTTTACAGGAACCTAGTGGAAGGCATGCTAACCAATTCCTCCTACTAAGTGGAAAGCATGCTAACCAATTCCTCCTACGGTGGTCGGTCAGGGGGTGGACTGGCAGATGCTGATGGCCAGATTGGAAGGGAAAGCAGGGAGGAAGCAAGGTAGTGTTGTGATGTGGAGGAGACAGGGGAAGGTGGAAGGAACAGCTTCAGGGAGAGAGCCCTGATCTGGGCTTTGGACAGACCTGAGCTTGAACCCAGACTGGGCATCTTTCTGCCTGTGTGACCTTGGGCAGTTCACTTTTCCTTGTAGCCTCCCAGCGTCTCAGCTCCTCCACTCCCAAATGGAGACAAGAGTTTCTTACTTGCAAGGGCATTATGTGTGTATATCCCTGAAGACTGTGGTTAATGTGTATAAAGTGTTTAGCTTAGAGATTTTACATAGGAGATGTAAAAAAAGAAAACCTTTATGTCCTGGGGTAAGAATCAAAGCTTGGAGTTCTGCTAATTCTATAATTTTGAAAAGATTACTTTTCTTACTATAAAGCAATATATGAATCATTGTCAAAGTATTAGTATATAGAGATAAGAAAAAAAGCCACTGGTAGTTCCTTTGCCAATTACTATTGATTATTGTTATTTATTATTATTAAGTGTTGATGGTGGGATTTAAGGCACTGGAGGTGGATGTGGGCTGATGGCCTAAATATTCTCAGAGTGCCTCAAATTATTCTGCTTAGGCTGAATGTATAAGCTACCACCCTTCTCTGCAGGAGAGCTTGGGGAGGGGCTAACACTAGACTTGGTGATGTTGGAATCTGGCTCTGCCTCAGGAGGACACAGCCTGAAGGAGTGGCCTGCCTGGGCCACCTCCCAGCAGAATTTCAGTGAGGTATGATGGAAAAAAGCAAAGAATTAAGGCTTTGGAGCCCCGCAGACCTGGATTTCAACTTGGCTTTGGTCCTAAGATGCTTTATAAACAATTTTATATTATTTCGATAGAAATGATGTGATCGTAAAAAAAATTTGTTTTAAGTGTAGAAAAGTATAAAGAGAAATGTACAAGTTCTATCACCCAGAGGTGGCCACGGTTACCTCACTGGGGAGCACCCTTCTAGTTGTGTCTCTACACAGATAGATGTGTGTGTTTATTCATTTTCATGTGCACAGGATCACATGATAGATGCTGTTTGCATGATGTGTCATGGCACCTGCCTAATTCAGCCTCACAAAGCCACCTATAAAACAGTAAAGTGGAGATGGATAGCATCAACTTCATCATGGGGCCATAGCAGGAGTTAATAATGGGATGCTGGTCCTGTATTCCTAATGTGTCACCCTCTCTGTTGTAGTCACAGTCAGGGGCCAGGAAGTGCTTTGTGCTCACAGGGAGACAAGGGGCAGCAGGAAGGCTCGCAGCTGAGACAGAGACTGAGGGTCTCCTGTATCTGGGACCATTCTCCTGGGAGCCAGTGCAACACAGTGGTTAAAGAGAGTCAATGCTGGTGCCAGGCTGCCTAGGTTCAGCTCCCAGCCCTGCTGCTTGCCAGCTGCTTCACCTTGGACATGTCACTTGATCTCCCTGTGCCTCAGTTTCCTCATTTGTAAACCAGAGGATGCTAATAGAACCTCCCTCATAGGGTTGTCTGAAGTTTAGACAAGTTAATTCAAGTAAAGCTCTTATCATTCTTAGCACAAGGTGAGTGATTCTTAAGTGCTGATTGTTATTAATGCCACTGTTATTATTCTGTGGTCACATTGCTCAGTCTTTGGAGCCAGAGGGCAGCTCCAGGGCTACGGGGGCCAAACTGGTCTGGGGCCAGGTGCTCTATGCTCCCTTATGACCTTGCCCCTCCCTCCTTGCAACTTGCCCTCTCTGGATCTGTTCACCAGAAGTACCCACCCTTTAGCAAATCTGGGGAGGCAGCGGTCACATTGGGAATTGGGGAATATGGTATAATCTGTAAAGCCCTGGGCCCATGTAAGCCCACTGTTATTCTTGGCCACCTCTGGTTTTCCATCCCCCAGGTCAGACACAGAGCCAGAGAAACTGTGGCTCTTGTCATGATTGGTTTTTAAAAACTGGCCATTCAGGGCTCTCTCAACTGACCTCGCATTTTACATAGAGGAAACCCAAGGCCCAGAGAAGTGAAGTACTGTCACCCGCTGTTAAGTGGTGAGTTGTGCCTCTAAGTGCAGGCTAAGAGCTCTTTTCCCGACCCTGGGCAGTGATCTTGTCTTTTTGTCCATGGTGCAGCCATGGTACTGTGAGTACTTAGCTTCAACCTCTTTTAGCATAGCTCTGTGCTCAGTTAATGCTTGCTCTGCAAGGACCACAGAAGTACATCTTTCACTCTCTTCTTGAACGAGGCCCAGAGAGGAGGACTGGCTGGCTGATTTGGGGCACATGGTAAGCCAGGACGGTGGCGGGTGGGGGCGGGGAGCAGAGCCTGGTCCCTAGGCCAGTGCTGTGCCCATTTCCCTCCCTGCCTTCCTGTTCAGTCAGTGCACTTGCCGAGCACCTCCACGAAGGAGCCAGGGCCCAGTGGGGAATGTGTGGGAGCCAAGAAGAGGGGTGGAGGAGGATGGCTCTCAGGGTTAGGCCTGAGGCATAGGATAAACAACAGGATATGGCTCAGCCCCAGACCATATTCCAGGAGGACCCCCTCCTGAAATACAGAATGTGACTGTATTTGGAGATAACGTCTTTTTCACTTACCCTCCAGCCACCTTAGGTTGGAAGAGTAGACAGGGAGAGAGCCTGGCTTGTTCTTCCTGCTATTGAGGAACTGGTCGCTCTTCTACAGTTGAGGAAACTGAGGCAGAACATTTCAGAGTAAGTTAGTGATTCATATTCTAAGCAATCTCCTCTCAAAATTTTCCTCCTGTTAAGTTATTCATACCCATGTCTCTGATCACTACTCTTAATGCTGCTGCTGAGTCTCAAATAGGTATTTCTGGCAGAGCAACAAAACCATGTATCCACCTGCATGTTGGACATTTGGACTTAGTTTACAGGAACTGCAAACTCAGTAGATACAAAACAGAATCCATTATATTCTTCATCTAGCTCAGTGAATCACATCACCATCTAGCTAGTTGCTGAAGCCAGAAACCTAAATGTCAACCCTGACAGTCCCTTTTCTGTCACTTACCCCGGGCTGTCAAATCATTCACCGGTCCCCACTACCAGTGCAATGACCTTACATCACACCACCACCGTCATCTTTCGCCTGACGTAAGGCAATACACTCCCGCTGTTCTCCATGCCGCCAATCACCTGTCCGCCTTCTGGACAGAATGACCCTTCTAAAAGTCGAAACTAGTCATGCAACTTCCCTGCTAGTGGTTTCTCACCAATCTTTGGATAAAATCCAAACTCCTTCGTGTGACCCAATTTTCCTAACTGACTGGCTCTTGCTTAACTTTGTAGTCCTTTCCTCTCGGCGTCACCACACCCCAAGACATTTTCTTTGCTTAAGTCACACTTACTTTTTTTACTTTGTCCCAACTGTGCTTCTTTTGCATCCAAGTCTCCCCCGCCTCCTCAAAAAAAAAAAAAAAAGTGGTTCATTTGGGTCAAGAAGAGTTCATACCAACACCTTCTGCTCTCAGCCCCCTGACTTCCAAAGCTCTGGCTCAGGTACCCCAAATCCCCAAGGGCACCCCCAGACTGGGAGGGATCTTGAAGCAGGGGGTGAAGCTCACTCTGCCTCTCTCTTGCAAGATGACTTTGGAACAAGTCACAGCTCTTCTCTGAGCTTCAGTTTCCTCCTCTGCAGGATGTGTTCCTGGTGATCACTGGCCTCGCCCACCCCCCAAAGATGGATGTAGTGGACGGATATGATTTTCTTTGAAAAGTATAAAATGAAGGGCATGTGTGAGTTTATGAAGACAACTCAGAAAAACCAGAGGGCCGGGGGCAGACAGATTA
The DNA here is from genome assembly GCF_902729225.1 of Pteropus medius. Taxonomy (NCBI): domain Eukaryota; kingdom Metazoa; phylum Chordata; class Mammalia; order Chiroptera; family Pteropodidae; genus Pteropus; species Pteropus medius. The sequence continues at coordinate 11,956,523 of NW_024342473.1, read as the reverse complement.
CAACCATCCAAGGAGAAGGGTTATTACAGGAGGTGACCAAACTCTGTGTATGTTTTTAACATTACTACTATATTTTTCATATTTGCTTGTATGGTTAATTTTGTCTTTTTATTGCTTCCAAAACAGACTTTACCACAGTGTAAGGAAGTAGAAAGAAGCAGAAAGAAAGGAAGGGAGGGAGGGAGAGAGAGAGACAGAGAAAGGGAGAGAAGGAGGGAGGGAGGAGAGAAAGAAGGAAGAAGAAGGAAGGAAGGAAGGAAGGAAGGAAGGAAGGAAGGAAGGAAGGAAGGAAGGAAGGAAGGAAGGAAGGAAAGAAAGAAGGAAGGAAGGAAGGAAAAGAATTCATAGTGTAAATTCCCAGGGAAACCCCTATTAGCATTTTGGTGGAGCCCCTTTTTTCTATGCATGTGTTTCAAAATATATGTATGTGTGTGTGTGTTAAAGACTATAGAGTAATATTTTACATATTGTTTCATAAAGCTTTCTCCTTTTTTTCACTTACCAATATTTCCATAGCACTTTGCCTTGCCAACAAGTGTTCATCTACAGCACCCTTTCCCCTCTCATGGCTGTGGAGAGTTTTGGATGGATCCACTGTGGTTTGGTGAGGCGCAAGTGGTTTAAGAGATAGAAACTGTAACACCCCAAGATTCCTACCTCCAGGCATCTGCCCTGGGTGGCGAGGCTGGGAGTGGAATGAGAGGCCTAGGGGGCCTACTGGTGGTGAGGTCTGTTTCCTGACAACTCAGGTTGGGAGGGGACTCACATCATGGCTGGAGAGGAAGAAGGGCCAGCTCTCCAGGACACAAGCGCAGATCTGCTTGCTCCCGAGCCCTCCTCTGCTTGTTCATGAGGCCTCTTACAGAGCTGGGGATGGCTTCCCCAAAATAGGTTTCACTGCTTTGCTGAGCCAGCAGTGGGCTGCCCCTTGGCTAGGGCCACTGCAATGTGGGCAGAGCAGCTGTGGAGGATGCACAGAGGCAAATGTAGCCTAGAGCTTGCCTTGTTCCCTGCTCTGCCCTTCAGACCCTGCGTCCCTGAGAGGTAACTTTGTTCCATGGCAGTGAGGCCAAAGATGGCTCTTTTGTACCTGAGGGAGGCCTCAGAGGGGCAAGGAAGAGGGAAGGAGTAGCTTGCCTTGGACTCAAGGGTCATCTGCTCTTACCTGCCCTATGGCAGATGAGGATACTGAAAGCCAGGGTCCCACTGCAAGTGACAGAAGTGCCAGGCTAGATGACCAACCGAGTTTGTTCCATGCCATCTCATCTGCAGTAAAGCATTGCCGATGAGATCAGTCTCTGGAGCCAGACTTCTTGGGATTGAATCCTGGCACTGTCGTACACAGTCATTGTCAGATAGGTGACAATGGGCAAGTCATTTAACTTCTCTGTGCCTCAGTTTCCTCTTCTCTAAAGTGGTTATACAAATTGTCACATATATTATAGGATTGCTCTGCGGCTTAAACAAGTTAACACATATAAAGTACTTTGAACAGTGCCCGCACACAGTAGGTGCTCATAAGTGCTAGCTGTTTTCTTTTAGGCACTCTGGAAAAGATGTAGGCTGACTTGTGTCCTCCTTCCTGCCCTCACCAAAGTCTTCAATCCCAAAGTTTTCTGAGATGGCAGAGCACACAGACATGAGGATGTCACTTTTGGGCGCCCTCAGCTGAGGGACTCAGGTTGTCCTCTTCCCATTGTCTTCTCTCTGGATGTGCCATCCGCCAGGAACCTGGATTTTATGGGTGTTTTTCTTTGTGTACCTGAGATGATTATAAACTCTCTCTTGAAAAACAGGAGTTGGACTTTAGGACGGGTATAGCTCCTTCCAGTGCCGAAGGGGAAGATTCTGGGATGGAGTCTGGAACAGGGCTGCTTGGCAGATGGGGACTCGGCAGGTGTTATGGGCTGAATTGTGTCCCCACCAAAATTCACATGATGAAGTCCTAATCCCCAATACCTCAGAATGTGACTGTATTTGGAGATAACGTCTTTAAATAGGTAACTTAGTTAAAATGAGGTCATTAGGGTGGGCACTAATCCAGTATTACCGGTGTCTTTAAAAGAAGAAGTGATTAGGAAAGACCGTGGAGGAAAGACCATGTGAAGGCACAGGGGGAAGATGGCCATCTGAAGCCAAGGAGAGAGGCCTCGAAAGAGGTCAACCCTGTTACACTTTGATCTTGTACTTCTAACCTCCAGAACTGTGAGAGAATAAGTCTTTGTTGTTTAAGCCACCCAGTGGTTCTTTGCTACGGCAGCCCTAGCAGACTAATGAGTTAGATGCTGCCTTTCTGGTCCTGGAAGGACCATCTGTGATTCACCAGACGGTCAGAACCCGCAGAAGGTAAGAATTCGTGTGTCCCAGTGCTTCCAAAAGCGGAGAGGCCCTAATCGTCGGGCCTGTGGACCTTGGGGTCTTGGGATAGTAAAAATTATGCCTTCTGTAGTTAATAAAATGGCCCAGCCCTGGTCATTCCTGTCTCCCTTAGTCCTCTCTACATTTCAAGGTAGGTATTCTTAGTCACATTTTTCAGAGGGGGAAACAGAGGCTCAGAAAGTCACTTGCCCAAGGATTTCAGCCTTGGTCTGCCTGGCCCCCAACCCAGGCTCTTTCCTGAATACACTGGTACCCCTCCAAGCAGGCCTTCCACAGTGCCTCAGGTGAGCCTATGCCCTTGTCACTGTGTGGCAGCCGGCACCCTAGCACTTCTGTACCCTAGGGACAAGGGAGGGCTGGGAAGGTCCTAGGCTCTGGGTAGGAACACCCTGCCCTCCACCCCCCACCTCCAGCTTTCCTCAGTTCTTTTTCTGTTGTTTCTTTGCTCAGCCAGGTCCTGTTATCTTCCTCTGAGTCTGACGCCTAGTTCTTCCTGTTTAATTCAGACTCTGGACTTTTCCTTTGGGGGCAGTTATGTGTTTGTTTTGTGTTTTGGATTCCCCCCAACCCCAGCCCCTATCTCTGGCACTTAGGTCATTCAAGCTTAGCACCAACCCGTTCTCAGTACCCCAGTGCCTGAATAAATGAGGGGTCCTCTCTGCCCAGTGCCCTGGCGGGGATACTTGGGTAACAGGGAAGGAGGGAGGAGCTTGTCACTTTTTCCTTGACTTTTACATCCAAAGTCCCTTAGCCCTGCCCCGCCCATGGTCCCCCTTCCACCCAAGCCCAAACTGAGGGTCTCCAGGCTCCCTGAAGCACTCTGCTTTGAGCCCAGCACACCCCAGGAAGGAGATTCAGCCATCGAATAGGGCGGATGAGTCATCTTGATGAACTCAACCCTTGAGTAGAGATGGGACCCTAGAGAACCTTGCACACACTACCTACACAGGAGAGAACACTGAACCAGCATTCAAGAGACCTGGGCTTCCATCTTTGCTTTCTATCTCACACTGTGTGAGCTTGGGCACGTCATATCCCTCTCTGGGCCTGTTTTCTTGCAGAAAGGTGGCTGAGAAATCGAGTCAGCTGGCCCCTGAGAGCCTTCCAGCCTGAGGAGATGTGATTTTAGGTTTTGGTGAGATGCTTTTGGGGATTCCAGGTGGGGTGATTGTGGGAAGACACAGAGGACAGAGAGCAGGCACGGGATAAAATGTGCTTGGCCTCCAAGGTGCAGACTCAGCACCACCTTCTCCAGGCAGCCTCCCTTCTCTAAGGCCCTTCAGGACTTCCTGTCCCCACCAGAAACAATGGTATGGCTTCAGGCTTGGAGTGAGACCTTGAGAAGGTCCTTAACCTCTCTGAGCCTCAGTGTACTCCTCTGTCAAATGAAGATAATATTTGTCTTGTAGGGCTGCTGTTGGTGCCAGGCACATAGGAGGTGCTGAGCGAATGGTGGGTCTGGCTGTCATTGTCTCCTGGTGGGAGAATGTACATGAGGGGTCCTCACTGGCCGTGAGCTCCTAGAGGGGGAGGCATCAGCTCTGACCCATTTGGGGTACTCCTGGACCATTGACTGAGAAAGGAGGTACCTCAGTGGGACATGGAGTCAAGGACCTCTCAAGCCTCAGGTGGAGCCCAGTTGGCTGGGGCGGGGGCCTGAAGACAGAATCCAGCCCAAGGGAGAGCCTCTGCCCATATTCTCTCTGCTCCCCTCACCAGCCCTGCTAGGTAGGGATGGATATTCTTGTCTTAGAGATGGAACACGTGGATGTAGTGGCAGAGCTGGGAGCTGAACCCCCATCTGCATATTTCCTGCCCACTCAAGTGTCATTCATCCCACTGGCACTCCAAGGAAGGGCCAGAGCCAAGCTAGGCTTCATTCCTTTTCTCCTTCTGTTTGCAAGTTTTAGATTATCTTTTCTGCTTCCTAATTTTAGAAAACAAGTCTAGCTGTTTTTCCCCATCTCTCAGCCCGATCCCTTGAGCCCTTGGGGAAGGCTCCAGAGCTCTGCTCTGGAGCATAAGAGGTTTAAGTGGCTTCCTGCCCCCACCCTGGGGCCCTGGAGCCCCCCAGACAAGGGAAAATGTGGCTGCCCTAGAGAGCCTTCTGAAGAGGCTCAGCCATTAGGAGCATGGGCTCTGATTCCAACCCCATTTCCTAGGGCATCTTACTTAACCTCTCTAGGCCTCAGTTTCCTCATCTGTAAAGTAGAAATAATACATAGCTGACCTCATAGGGCCTTTGTGAAGATTAAGTCAATGCTTGGTACATTGTGGGCTAGGTCTATTCAATTTCTGTGTTCTGAATGTTTCTCTGCCTACTCAGACAGCAGAAGCAGGATTTGACAGACATGGTGATGTATGGGGTGGGAGAGAGCCTGGAGTTTGGAGCCAAACACCCAGGTTCCAACCTGGCTTTGCCACTGACTGACTGTGTGACTTTGGCCCCATAAGAGGCTCCAAGACACCCCTGTACATGGGAATAATCGTAGGGAGGCTCTGGTGAGACGGTAGGGCCAGTGTGCTCCAGCCTGTCTCTGCTTGTCCCAGTCCCAGGCCCCACCCCAGCCAGCCTGGGCACGGGGATAGGCGGGCACAGTGATCACCAGGCAGCAGGCTCCCAGCATCCTGCCGCCAGCTCCCCAGGCCACCCGTCTGCACGTCCTGCCCTGCCCAGCCAGCCAGGGTGGCTGAGGGCTTTGGAGCCGATGGAATCAGTATGCCCTTCCCTCCTTTGTCTGCTGGTGCTTCCTTCCCTTCACAGCATGCTTTCTTTTTTCTGGTTTATCAGGCCCTAGGGAAAGCTGGGGCCAGCCAGGCTCCCAGCCGAGCACCCCTGGGAGGCCGCCAGCTGGGAGTAGACGGCTCAGTCTCTGGAACTGGAGGCTTAGCCATCCCCTCCCTCCACCTGACCCCAGCAGCTCCAGTCTGGCAACCAGGTCCTCTCCCAGCATGGGGAAGGCCACCCAAGACTCCTTTCAGAGACTGGAAGCCTTAGGAGTTCTTAGGATACACTGAGACCCCCTCCTCACTTTAGGAGAAAGGAAACTGAGGCTCAATAACAGGAAGGGCCTGGAAGGGCCTGCCTCCCAGCTTAGGGCTCCTTCTCCATCAGCACGCCGCCTGTTGACTCCCTCAAGGCAGCTGGCAAGTCAAGGGATCAGTGTTCTGAAATTCCTGGCCGTGCATCCCAGCCCTGTCACTCACTAACTGGGCAAGTTAACGAACACCCATGTCTCAGTTTATGCATCTGTATAAAGGGGATAATGGTGCCTGCCTCACAGGCTGGTCTGAAGGCTGGAAGAAGCAATGCAGATGATTCTCACAGGGTGATATTGCCCCCCAGGGGACGAAAATCGGTTCAGAGAGGATGCATAAAAAAATCTTAAATCATGGATATACGTATGGAACTTAAACGGACATATAGAGTATCTGGGTGTTAGAATTTTGTTGTGGGGAGCAAATGGAAAAAACTCTCTCTTAAAGCTCAGGGGGAAGCAATAATGAGCAAAAGTTTGAGAATTACTGCTTTTGAGTTAGAGCTCAGTTAGTTCATCTCTCTGCACAGCCTTTCTCTTGCTTCTCTGACTGGTCCCACCCAGCACAGGATTTACAGTAAGATTAGGAATCAGGTTATGCTCACCTCATAAACTCCTGAGAATGGTTCATGGGATCACCTAGGTTTTGACATGGAAAAATTCATTCATTTGACATTTGCCAATGGTCACAAAGCTACCCCTCAAAGCAAGGTACAAGGTGGGAAATGAGGACCTTGTCCTAGCTCTCAACGAATAGGACAAATGGCAGGGAAATATGACAAACCTGTGCTGGAGGTGAGAGAGACTAAAGTCCTGTGGGCAGGCTGGGTATAGTGGCAAGCCTGTCCAACTCAGAGAAGAGGGGACATTTGGGGTAGGCTTTGATGATCGGCTAAGAGTTTTTTAGTTGGAAAAGAGCAGAAGGAAGTGCCAGGTAGAAGAAATCACACACAAAAAAGATACAAAAGTGTGCCTTAGGGCTGTGAGTGGGACAGGTGTCATGGTGAGAGGTGGCAGGGTTAGGGAACCCCTGTGCACCTTCATAGGGCAGCCTTATTCCTACTTCCTCTTTGGTCCTATTCCTCCCCTGTAATATCCTTTTTATATACAAGTCATGTGTGTTCTTTGTAGAAAGGTCGGAAAGTCTTGAGAAGTAAACAGAAGCCCCAATCTTCTACTTCGGAGGGAATTTTTGAAGGAGTTTCTGTCTTTTTAGTGTGTATCTCCTGCTCTGATGAGCCTGCCCTTCGGGAGGGAGGGAAGGACATGCACACGTGTGCTCTCAGTGACCAGCGCCGTGCTTGCTGCTTTACACGCATTCATTGATTTCCTGCCTGACTTTGAGAAGCGTGGTCTTTCCCTCCTTTTCACGGCTGGGAAAGTGAGGCCCAGAGTTGTTATGTGACTCAAAGTCACATATCTGGTGAGTGGTGGGGCCTGCCTTGGAAGTCGGGCCTGTTGGTCTTCTGAGCCTCCTCCCACCACACTGGGGTCCACAGACAGACGTCAGGGGCTTCAGGAACTGCTGAAACTTCAGGTGAAATCTGGACAGGTGGAGAGTTTATCTGGGACGGGTTGACAGTCTTTGTTAGACTCCCAAATAGGCCCATGCCCCAAATCTGAAGCACTGTGGGTCCTGGAAGAGCCCCAGAGCTCAGGGCCCTTATCAAGGGAGACTCAGACACACAGTTCCCTTGGAGGTTCCAGGGTGGGCACCGCTGTGAGACAGAAGAGGGAGCTTAGAGCAGGGAGAGAACTGGGTCCTATGGCGCCTCTTCTCTGGCCTTAGTTCCTATTGCCTACTTGGTTCACTCTCAGAAAGTTCTTCCTCACATCTGCCCTAAAGCTCTCTCGCAGAAGCTCAAGCATATTTTATCTTGCTCTCTTTGCTACCTAAAAGTAGGAAGAGCTCCAGGTTCTTAGCAGCATATTATATTAGTAGTGGTAACTAACTAATCAAATAAAGGTGGGTCATAAAAAAACAAGCACATAAACAACTCCTTGCAGGTCCCTTGGGAAGAAACAGGCTTTGCCTGGGATATTTGTCTTCAGTTGCCCCTGAACTTCAAGCCTTGGAACAGCTAAGCCTGGTGACTCTCATCATCTGTAGCAAAGTTTTCAGGTCCCTCCTCCTGCAAGGCCATGCTGGCCTCACTTGGACTCTGTGGAGGCCACAGTCTTCCCATCTGTAACATGAGTGGATGGGACAAGTTGATCTTTTTGGCTTTTTCAAATGTTCACTGTGATTTTCATCATCACAGCTTTAGTTCATGCTGTACCCTCTGCCAGGATGTCCTGTCTTTTCTGTCTGAACCTACCCTTCAAGGCCTGCTTCAAAGGCCACTGCTTCTGGGAAGTCTTCCCTGATCTCACAAACTAGAAGGGCTCATGCTTTATTCTGGATCTCACCCTTTCAGTATTTGTATATTGACAGCACCTCAGGGAATTATGTCCTTGCTAGCCCTGGAGCAATCTGAAAGCAAGGGCTGTTTTGCTCAGTCCGAATCCTCAGCACTAGCACAATGCATGACATTTAGACAATGCTCTGTGAGTTTATTGAATGAACGAACTAGTGAATGAGTAAGTAAGTGAGTCAGCGAGTGGATGAATCTCTATGTACCTCCTTCCACATCCCTAAGGGTCAGTGGCCTGGAACGCCTCCCCCACTGCCTGTGTCTCAGCATCTGGGTGTAATTGGTATTTGATGTGGCTCAGCTGGGAAGGCTGGGTGACGTGCATGCACCTGTTTATTTGGCTTAGTTGGCCTGCTGTGGTACACAATGCTGCCTTAGTCTGGGGAAGCTCACAGGGCCCGTGGGGAAGTGGGATGGGGAAGGCTTGCAATGGTCTAGAGATTCTGATTGCACCCGGCTGCTCAGGTCATTAGCCACCTGGGCCAGCCTCCTGGTTATGGGCACATGTCCAGGGGCCAGGGCACAGAGAGAGATGATCCAGCCAGTACTGGATACTACCAGGCCTGGCCAGCAGACAGAAATGACTCCTGAGAGTAACTGTTCCAGCCAGGAGCCTAGAATAGACAGGGAAACTGAGGCCTGGAGACAAAAAGCCCCCTGCCCCAGAGCCCATGTTCAACATGCTAGAATCAAAGAAGCTGAGTGGGATGAGAATGCAAAGGTTACTTAGCCCAGTTCTATGAATTATTTTCGTCTGTGTTTGTCCTTGAAAATGGGGGTGGTTTCTGGAAGGCCACACACCAAGTGAGTATCACTATAACTGCCTTTTGTCTTGTGGTTGTTATATGTCAGATATGAGGCTAAGTGCTCCACTTCCAGAATAGCACCCATCTTATAAATTAGGAAACTGTGGCTCAGAGAAGTTAATCAACCTGTTGAAGGTTACTAAGCTGCTAAGCAGTACAATGAGGCCTGAAATGAGGTCAAGGCAGTCACTTGTGCTTGCACTCCTGACTGCTTAGCAATGCTGTCTCTTTTTCTCTCAAAGTAGACTTGCGGATGAGTTACATTGCTTGATTTTTGTTTATCGTATTTTCTAATTTTTCTTCAGTGACTATGGAATACTTGTATAGTAAAACCAACTAAATGAAAACAGCAGTTGTATATGAGTCTGTATGCATAACTGTGTTTTAGTGATTTTAAACTAATCACGTGGAATTTCTGCAGCGCTAAGTGTGTCTAGGCACTTTTGTACACCCTCCCCCAAGCCAGCTGTGTCGTTCTTTAAGCAGCAGCCACCTTCCGAAAATTATTAAGAGAAGCCCACTCAGTCTTCCCTAACCACAACTTAACCAACTGTAAAGTCACTGGTTCCTTTAGAAAACACAGCCCCCACTAAATTCAGAATGTTTGCATGCCGAGGCATCAAAGCAACACGGAGACCACTGGCTTGGGGATCTGGGATCTTGAGGTCTGGCCCACGCCCTGCTCTGTAGACCTGAGCAATTCCCTGCCCACCTCTGGGGCTCAGTTTCTCCATCTGTCAATGAGGGGTTCTACCAGGTAAGCTCTGAGGACCCTTCCTGCCCTCACGGTCTTGTTTGCGGAGTGTTCTGTAAACTGCAGGGCTGAGGTGGAGATGAAAGCACCCAGGGTTCGTTAGCTCACGTCTCTATGACAGTAGGAATTTCAAATAACTTTACCCGCCAAGCTATCAGCAGAGCAAAGCAGGCCACCCACTCTGGGAAACAGCCCTCTAGGTAATCCCTCCAATGTGTGTTTGTGAACACAGAGTTCATCAGGGTTCTGCTTTGTGTACACAGAGTGTTGAAACATAAGTACCCTCCTATAACACAGCCCTAGACAGCATGCTGGCTTATCAGGTTTGGATGGTTGAGCTCTAAGGGGAATCTAGCAAGAAGTGGCTGTTCAATGTGCATATCCCTTCTTGGAGAGTTTGCAGTTGATCAAGGAAGATGGGAAGATAATGCTTATCAGAAAGGAGAGGAGATCTAAGTGGATTTTCAGGATGGCAGATGGGTGATGTGAGATGTCTTCCTGAGGCCTCCCACAACACCTCTGTGAAAGCTGAGTCTAGTTGGTATGAAGGGTTCTGGGCCAATGGGGATGATCTCATTTTTAAACAGGCTCTCCTCTGCAATCATCTTGATGATCCATCCTGGAGCTGGAATTATGCTCTGTCTGTCCCTGATGTCCCATTTTTCTGTGGCCCTGACTCCTGGAGCCAGGTCTGTTAGGCTAGACCTCTTCCCCAGGAAGTCCTGACCATATAGGAAGGGCAAAGTCTGTCTTCTCTATCCATCACCAACACCAAGTGGGAGAAATACAGGGAGCAAGCAGAACCAGGAGTTAGGGGAGGCTTCCTGGAGGAGAGGGTCTCTGAGCAGATTCTGCAGATCACTAGGTAGAAGAAATAGCCTCTGCAAAAGTGTGTCTAGAGAATGGCAGGGTGAGGCAGGAGGACTGGTGGGAGATAAGGCTGTAAATCTTGGACCCTGGAGGCCATGGAAGCTGTGCCAGGAAACCTGGGCTTGTTCTGAGGCTGATTGCAAATCGGAGAACCAGCATGGAGGAGAGCTAAGGCAGATCCGTGTTTTAGAAAAGCAGTTGCTATGGGGAGGGAGAGGAGCAGATGAGTTCGAGATATGAAGGGAGACTGGTGGGGTCAGGTGTGTGAGAGAGTAGGTAGGGTAAAGGAGAGCTCTCAGTTTCTGATGGGGAAGTGCAGAGGAAATCTAAACATGTCCTTTGGGGAAAGGTTTTTTTCAGGTGCCCAAAGAAAGACAGGTGGAGTGTCCAGAGTACAGCAGACAAAGGTGTTTGGAGCAGAGGGTGAAGATATTTGAAAGTCATTTGTGTCCAGGCAGTATGGGTAAGGCTGTCGTGAGAGACTGAGGGCAGGGAGGTGAGCCTGAAGCCAGAATGTCCTGACATTAGAGGGAGAGTGGAAGGACAGGACCCCCCTTCAGGAGCCTAAGCAGAAGTGGTAGGAAGGCGGAGGGGGTAGGTACTGGAGACCATGGGCCCTAGGATGCCATAGACTGGGGCAGTTCAGTGAGGGAGCAGCCATCGGGCCCAACATGTGGATTTGGCCACATGGAGATGACGCGTGAACCCGTCAAATGTAGTTCAGTGGAGTGACAATGCAGAAGCCAGATGAGGCCAAGCCCCTGGAATCTCTTTCGTGGTCATACGCCACAGCCTTCTGTATGGTCACCCTGCTCTGTCCTTACCGCTCAAGTCCATTCACCACACAGCGGCTGTGTGCACCCAGATTTCTAACACTCTCTTGCCTTCCTTTCCACCATCCTTACCAGGGACCACCACTCTTGACACCTTCTGGTTTCTGCCCCATCCACATTCACATTTTGGGTCCCAGCTTTGAACAAGGTGCCTGTTTCAAGCGTCTACTTGCGGGGGTCCCCTCTTCCTTGAGTACCTCCACATAGGAGACCCCCCCCATAGTCCACATCCTCACCCCCTTCACCTGGGTCTACTTGGCTGTCAGATCCCTGGGGCAAATTGTTTTCTAAAGGGAGGTCCCTGACCTCCACTCCCCATTCCAAAGTAGGCCAGTTCTCTTGTTTTGTACACACTGTATCAACTGCTAAATACTCCTCACTGCTGTCAATATATTTTTAGTGCTCCTTATCTTTCTCTGTGAAGTGCTGTGAGGAGCAGGGGCTGGTTATGCTGTGTCCTCCATAGATTGCAGCACCAGGCTTGGCACCTGGTATGGAGTAAGGGCCTAGTGAATTTGAATGAATAAGTGTTAGTGAATGAAAACACGGATACAAAAGGATTAAAGGAAGTGTATGGAACAAGTGCAGGCTATTGAGAAGTTTGAGTGAGAAGTTGTAAAAGGACGAGAGTGTGATGCTTGGAGGGACAGGGGCCTTAGCCAAGTCCAGCCAGTCTTTCTCAGTCTTTCTATTTTAAAGGATAATAATGATAATAATTGTTAGGCACACAGTATGTGTGGTCAGTAAATGCTGGTAACTAGACCTCACCCACTTCCGGAGTCTTAAAGTGCAGCCCCAGTTGGGCTGGGGGTTAGTTCCCATGTACCATTATCTCAGGATGGGTGGTCCCCCAGGGCAGGAAGTGCCCACTCCTGACCCCCACCCCCATTAGAAGACTCCAGCCGGGATGAGGAAAGTCTGCTGGCAGCGGGGCTGTAGGGCCTGGGGCTTCAGAATGCTCCGTTCCCAGGTTCCTAGAGACCACTGCCCACCCCAGTTCCTGTGCCCTACAGTCAGTCCCTAAGGGTGAGAGCAAGGAGTCGAGCCCATAGTCCATGGCCTGTCTGAGTGGGGTACAGTAGGGTTGATCTCCCCAACCCCCAGCCACCCAGAAGCAGGGGCAGGGTCCTAACAGGGTGGGGCCACGCCGGGAGTCCCGGCTGAGTGGGTCCCCCTTCCCGCCTTGCCCCGCCCCTCCCAGCACCGGATGTTTGAGTTCGGGTTTTTGTGACCCAGCGGGGCGGGAGGGGCCGCCCGCGGAGCCGCCGGCTTATCGCGCCTGTCTCCGCGCTGTCTCCCGCCGCCAGCCTCCCCGGCGGGCCGGCCACTCCCCCCACCCGGCTCCTGCTCCGGCTCCACGCTGGCGGGCTGGTCCCTCCGGGCTCCCCCAGGGCAAAGCTGAGGTGGGGGCTGTCCCGCAGAGCAGAGGGGAGGCCGAGCCTGCCTCTAGTCCCTTGGGCCTGGGGAGGGTGTGGGAGAGGTGGGGCTGCCGGCCGGTGGAGGGGCCTGCGAAGGCCCACCGAAGGGGCAGGGAGGCCCTAACCACCCTCTTGGCAGCCGATGTGGGAGGAACTGGCCAACTTGGAGCCCGGAGGGCCTTTGTGGGAGATTGCCCCATTCCCATTTTATAGAAGAGATACTCGGGGCCCAGAGAAGGACATAACTAACCAAAGCCATCCCACCCCCAACCTCCCATCAAGATTTTCCTCATTCTGGGTTTAGGTGCCAGTGACAAAGAGGCAAGGCCAGCTGAGTCCCAGAATGTGCCAACCTCCAATGAGGCCTGTGGGGGCCTAGGCCTGACCCAGCAAAAATAGCTGGATGCCTTCGCAATGGGGATGAAGACAGCTGAGTCCCCTTTTCTAGCAGTCTCTCTGTCAGCCACAGGGACCACCTTTGCTCAGGTTGCTCTCTTAGAATGATTACCTTCTCCACCTCAGCTTATAGGAATCTTCCTCTCTGAAGTGCCACCCAAAGACCACCTTCAGCCCCTAGGTGCTGAAGAGAACAGAACCTGTACATGAAAAATAGGACAAGTCATCTCTCCACTCCCTCCCAGCTTCAGGTGGTCTGAAGGAACCCTGGAAGTTGCAGGTGAAGACACCTGGGATGGGTGGAGGTAGTATAACCTCTTTGGGGCTCTAAGGCAGGTCAGTCCTGCAGGTGAGTCTCAGTCCAGAGTTCATGCAGCTACACAACAACAGCCCCCCTGCCCTCTGCCAGTGCCATGTGTCAGCTAGGGGGCTGCTGAGCTGAGAGGCAGTGTGGTGAAGAGCTTTGACAAGGATGGAGCAGGCACTGAGAAGTCATAAGGGAAAAGAGAAGCCAGGGAACCACCCAGAAAGGGTTGCTCGAACTGGTCTGGGTGGTTAAAAGGAAGAAGGCAGAGAGCTCAGCACAGTCAAAGGCCTGGGGGCCGTGCAGGAATCTGAGGTATAGCAGGACATAGTGGGGCTGGGGGAGGGGGATTAGAAAGGTAAGCGGAGGCCAGATTTGAGAAGCTCTTATACCCCAAGCCAAGGACGAAAGAACAGTTTTCATATTACATGTTACTTTACCACATTAATAATATGATAAAAAAATAATAGGTGTTATATCCATCTGACAGTCAAGCAAACTGAAGCTCATGGAAATGACTTGGACTTGGTCAAGACAGTAACTAAGAGAACTGAAATTTGAGCGCAGATCATCCTGTTGCAGAAGGCCCATGCTGCTGCCTTCCTGCCACAGCCACTGGGGGTTGGACTTGTGGCGAGGCCTTTGGTGCCCTTTGCCCCACCCTCCTCCGGCCCTATTTTTATGGATGAAGACACCCTGGTCCCAAGAGGGGCCAGGTTTGGCCTCATTTTCCTTCATCCTAATTTGATAGCCCTGTTGTCCTCCCCATATTCCCAGGCCAGGAGCTGGTTAATAAAAGATTTTATCCCCCATCCAGCCTCCTGCCCTCCCACTTAGTGGGTCCCAGGCAGGGCCTGGGAATCTGTAGTTTTGGCAAGCATTTTGGTGGTTCTGAGTCTGCTGTTTGCCCTCAGTCATTTGAGGCCCATAAACTTTCCCCTCAACCCTCTCTCTCACTGAGCCCCTTCCCGGCTGGCTTCCTCCTTTCCCCCTCAGCTTGCCCCCCAAGGGCACACATTCCCCCTCTACTCTCCTCCACTTGTATGCACCCCAGGCCCTTCCTCTTCAGGCCCCCCCTCTCTCAGAAAAGTGAAAACACATGGTTTCCTAGGCAACCCCATCCCTCCTCCCAGCTTGCCCTGAGACCTCCCAGCGTCTCTCAACCGCTCAGAAGAATATTTCAAATACCAGCCTCACCAGGCAGGGGCTGACAAAGGCTGAGTTCCCCTCAAAGCTTTCTCTCTGAGGGGCGATAGCCCTGCTCCCCTCTAACCTAAAGGCCCAGAGTCTCAGGGGCGAGTTCCAGGCCATCACCTTGGTTACCACCTGGGTCCACTCTGCTCACCAGTCCTCAGCCGAGGAACTCATTGCTATTTGGCATTAGAGATCTCTTTAGATGGGGAGGCCAGGCCTAGAGATGAAAGAGACTCAACCAAGTCACACAGCAAAACTGTGGCCTGAGTAAGGAACAGAGGGAAAAGAAAGTAGGATTGGTTGAGTACCTGCTACCTACTGGCCACAGTGCTGGATGCTCTGGAGACATTAACTTGTTCTCTCTCCCCACAATCCTGTGAGGTCAGTTTTACTCCCATTTTATAGTTGAGAAAACTGAGGCTCAGAGAGATGAAGTACCTTGCCCTAGGTCTCCCAGCAGGTAAATGGCAGAGCCGAGTTTCAGGAAGCCTGATCCCCAGTAAGGTCATGGTCTCTGCACTTAGACTGTGCTGCTCTCAAGGCTGGGCAGAGACTGGGGGAATTATTGGGCTCTGTGGGGTCCTTCCTGATTATTATTTTTTACATTTCCTCATTAGAAGATTTGGCTGAAGTTCTTTGGGGATTGATCTCCAGCTGAGTCCCTCTCTCCCACCTTCTATCAGCCCCGGATACCCTGGTCAATATTTCTCGTCCCAAGATATCTTTACCTGGGTGGGTTAGGATAGAGAGTTGCCATTTGTGCAATTTACGTCATCTCTCTGGGCCTCAGTTTCCCACTGTTAATATGAAGGGAGTTTGGAATTGAAGACTTTGAAGATCCATCCTAGCTTAGATATTCTTGGATTCCCACATCAAATATATGTGTGTGATTGTATGTACAACTGTAGGCAATTAGGTATGTGTTTGTGATTATGTGAATGACTGTATGATTAGGTGTGTGATTCTGTTTGGGGGATGGTATGTGGTGTAATTGCATGGGTGAGAGTATATGTGTGTAGATTATGTGTGGGTGATTGTATGTGTGAGTATATATGATTGGAGCGTGTGTGTGATTATATATGTGTATGGAGAAGGGTGATGGTACATATGTGTGTTGGGGGTGAGTATGTGTGTAATTGTGTGTGTACATGTATGGGTTGTGATATGTGGTCTGTGGGCAATTTGGGCTGTCTGTGAGTATGTTATTGTGAGTTTATATGTGTGTTTGTGGATGCGTGTGTGATTATGTGGGGGGAAGTGATTTGTGACTGTGTATATGTGTATCATTGTGTGTGTTGGAGGGCCATGAAGCTTCTTCTTAGCCTGGTTGACTGGGACATGCAGTGGGCACAACCCCACCTCCTTGACCCCCCATGGGTGTGGCTGGGCCAGGCAGAGAAGGGGACCCTGTAGCTGCCCATGATGCCAGCAGGGCAATGGAGCATATCCCTCTGGTAATCAGCTCCAGACGCAGCTATGACGCCTCACTCGGATGGGAGGATGCTGGAAACGCCTTCTGGCCCCAGCCATGTCTCTTTGGGGGAAAAAATTAAAGGGGGAGGAAAAAAATCCCCGAAAGGCAGATCTTTATTGAAGCATTTCGTGACACGCACACCAACTAATTGATTTCCTTATTAGTAGCAGATTTTCTCCCAGCCTTTTCTCCTGCCTGAACTTATAAAAACGAAGGGTGGAGAGCCAGCTCGGTACATTCCCTGGGCCAAGTTTCTCCCTGGATCCTCCCTTGGTTAGGGAGTCAGCAAGGGATCAGGGTTTGTTTGCTTTTCCAGGTCTAACTAGTAGGTAGAAGGGGCATGATCACCTGTGGGATCAGATTTCAAAAGCCTAGGGAAAGCCCCTTTGCCCTCCCTCGATTTCCTCTTACACCCCATTGACTGCTGCCTGAAATCCCACCATTAGCAAGCATGCTGTGAGACGCTTGGAACCTCAGTTTTCTCATCTCTACAAAAGGGCAGCTCCTGTTATTGATGCTATAGAGTGCTTATAACAGGTAGGTTAATTAAGATCAGGTGTATGACTCCCAAAGTTATTTTGTAAACGTAAGTTGTTCCCATTATGTTGACAGTGACCGTTTCACAAGTATTATGTACGTCGATGCACGATTCAAGGCCTGAGACTTCACAAGGGGGGATGGGTGTTGCATTTAGCAGAGTTGGGAGGGTGTGGGCAGCAGCCAAGTTCAGATGAGGTCTCTCAGGAGATCTGTCTCCCTCCAACCAGAAAGCCAAAGCTACCCTCTGTCTGGGCCTGTGGCAGGTAGTGGCGCAAGCTTCATCTAAGGGTTGGTGAAAAGAGAGAGAAGACACTGCCCAAATGGTCCCAACTGAAGCCTTAGGCAGCCATTGTTAATTCATTTGAAAGAGGAAGAAACTGAGGCATGAGGGGTTTACAAACATACCAAAAATCACATAATTATGAGAGGAGAAGCGGAGATTTGAATCCAGGCCTGACAGGTTCTGAACCTATATAATGCCGTTTACTTATTTGACAAAAAAGTGCAGCCCCTTTCACGGAGGCGGAGATGGAAAAGACAGCCTGAGCCCCTCTCCCCAGAATATCTCAAGAGATGGACAGATAAGGGGATAGGTATTGGGGATCATGGAGTGACAAGTGCTAAGCACAACCACTGGAAAATGTCCCTTATACTTTGGGATCAGGCAGAGCTTCCTGGAAGGGGGGCACCTGAGTAGGTAGAGGAGGCTAAACCTGCATGGCTGACCCTCAGCTGGCATGCATGGGCATGGCCATACCAGTGGTTAAAATATTTATGCAGTTATATATGTGTTATAAGTAACTAATACTAATGCTCCTCTCCCCTCTCCAGTGCTCAGGTTGTCCCGCTTCTACCCCAGGGCTTCTGGACCTCCCCATATCCAGAAACTTTAATGGCATATTCAGGATCCTGACAGAGTGGTGGGTGAACGTTGTGACTATAAAGGCACAGGAGGGGCCCAAGTTTGCTTGGTGTTCCTTGTTCTGATCTTGTTACTGCCCTCTGTCATAGCTGGCCAGGGGTGGAGGGAATGGGCGGTGAGTGGCTGCAAGCTGGAGTCCAGGCCGGGCAGACAGGCCTGCCGCTTGACACGTTCCCTTCCATTCCACATGGACTTCCTGGAAATGGCTAGGGGCCTCTGTGCAGTTCCTGTTCCCAGCGGCTCACAGTCGCCAGACCCAGGGAGACAAAACGTTCCTGAATGTGGTGGGGCAGGGAACAATATGGGGGCGGGTGGAGGAGGGCCACAGGAAGTATGGCGGGGACAGCCAGGGAGCTGGCACCAGGGCTGGGGGTGACTCAGGGACTTGTGACTTGATAAGGTAAGATGACTCCGAAGGAAAACAGCCCGAGTCCAGGGGGTGCACCGAAATGGCCGATAGGACGGGATTTCCGACATCTGTTCGGACATTAGTTCTTGAGTCTTTACATATCTCTGCACAGCAAAGTTCCTTAAATACCATCCAACCAAACATGCTATAGTCACTGACCCTATCGAGTAGGTATTAAGATCCCAACTTTACAGAAGAAGAAACGAGGCTCAGAGAGGTAAAGTAACTGTGTCCAAGGTCATGCAGGAATGGCAGTGCGGCCAGGATATGCACCAGACAACTTTGACTTAAGCTTGCATGCAAAGCCAAGCTACCCAGCAGCACTGCTCCTCACTGCCTATATTTGAGCCTAGGGCCCCTTATTGGGCCTTCACATCCTTGTCTACAAAGCCAGGGCCCCCATCACACCTCCTAAAAAGACCCTCAACAAATAAGGCTACTTTGCCATTAGAACTTAGAACTTAATCAAATGTTTGAAACCGGGAAAAAATACATGTCTTGGCTCTCACATACAACAAGGACACTGCAATAAAATGAATAATCACAGTAAAAATCATATTCACTATAGAATCTGTGTTTTTAATATGCCTTATACAGAGTGGGGTGGGATCTCCAAAATAAGAGTACTCAGGGCTGAGAAAAGGCTTAAAACTTCCCTGCCAACCACTAGTCCTCTAGCCTCCTGAACATCCCCAGGGCGTGCCGTGGCTAGGAGGCTAACTCAGCCATTGTTCTTGGATCAGTCCTGTCACCTTTCACAGCCTCCATTTTTCTTGTCCCCTCCAACCCCATCTTCAGTTTCTTTATTAGTGAAATGAGACCACGATAATAGCTCACTTATAAGGTGATGGGAGGGTTAAATACAATAATGTGTGCAGGGAGCCTGGCCCCATAGTTGGGGCTTTACTATTGTTCTTGCCTCCTTAGTCTGCCCTGACCAATTTCAGGAAGTCTCTTTTTGGCTTGAAACTTCTTAGGATGAAAGAATGTTGGAGAGAGAAGGCTATTCGAGATAAGGCAGAGCCAGCCTCTCATGTGGGAGGGTGACTTCAGGAACTTCAGTGCTATTCTCACCCACACTGTGTGCCCAAACTCCGCCCTTCAGCTTCACCCTTCCAGCCTCAGGCTTTGATTAGGTTACAATGCACAGCCCTCCGCCTCCTCCCCATGAGGGTGCTGGAAGCAGAGTCCAGGTCAGATTTATCTCTGTGTTTCTTTCTTTCATGTTTTAAAAACAGCTCTGTTAAGATGTGGTTGACATACAATAAATTGCATGTATTTACAGTGTACAACGTGATAAGTTTTGACATATGTTTACGCTCATGAAAACATCACCATAATCAAGAAAATGAACATGTCCATCGCTGCCAAGTTTCCTGTGCCATTCTGTAATCCTTCTCTCTCTTCCTCTCTCTCCAGCCTACACCGCAGTCCCCAGGCAACCACTGACCTGCTTTGGGTTACTATACATTAGTTTGCATTTTCAAGAATTTTATATAAATAGTCAGACAGTATGTATTCTTGTGTGTAAGGCTTCTGTCACCCAGCAGAATTATATCATTCATATGTGAATTGTTTATTCCTTTTTATTGCTGAGTAGTATTCCATTGAATGGCTGTTCCACAAGTTGTTTATCCATCCACCTATTGATGGGCATTTAGGATGCTTCTAGTTTTTTACTATTACAAATAAATCTGCTATGAACATTCACATACAAGTCTTTGTATGAACATAAGCTTTCACTATTCTTGGGGAAATACCTAGTAATGGGAGGCTGAGTCACACAGTAGATGCACGTTTAACTCTTAAAAGAAACTGCTAAACTGTCTTCCACTGTGGCTCTACCATTTTCATTCCAATCCGCAGTGTAAAAGAATTTCGGTTGTTTCCTATCCTTGCAAACACTTGGTACAAACAGTCTTTTTGGTGTTAGATGTTCTAATAGGTGTGCAGTGATATCTTATTGTGGTTTTTAATTTACATTTCTCTGATGATTAATGATATTGAGCATCTTTTCATTTGCTTATTTGCTATCTGTATACCTTCTTTGGAGAAGTGTTTATTCAAATCATTTGCCCATTTTTTTTAAATTGGGTTGTTTATTTTCTCATTATTGAGTTCTGTGAGAGTTCTATATATGTTCTGGGTACAAATCCTTTATCAAATATTTGATTTGCAAGTATTTCCATCAGTCTGTGGCTACTCTTTTTATTCTCTTACTAGAGCAGAAGTTCTAATGTTGATGAAATCTAATTTATCATTTTTTTCTTATATTAATTGTATTTTTGGTGTGTAGGTAAGAAATTTTTGCCTGATCCAAGGTCACAAAGGTTTTCTCCTAAAGTTTTATAGTATTATATTTTACATTTAGGTTTATGATCTATTTTGAGTTTTTTAAAATATATATGGTGCAAGGTATGGATTTTTTCTATTTTTTTTTTTCTTTTTGCATATAGATATCCAATTGTCCCGGCACCATTCATTAAAAAGACTCTTGTTTCCCCATTGAATTATCTTGGAATATTTGTCAAAAATCAATCCACTGTTTACTTGTGGATCTATTTCTGGACTCTATTCTGTTTTATTGATCTATTTGCCTATTTTGAGGGCAACACCACACTGTCTTGATTATTGTAGCTTTATAATAAGTCTTGAGGGTAGGTGGTAGTGTAAGTTCTCCAATTTTGATTTTTGTTTTCAAAATTGTTTTGGCTGTTTTAGGTCCTTTGCATTTCCATATGGATTTTAGAACCAGCTTGTCAATTTCAACAAAAAATGCCTGCCGGGACTTTGATTGGGATTGCACTGAATTTATATGTCAATTTGGATGGAATTGACATCTTAGCAATAATGAGTCTTCTAATACATGAAGATGGCATATTTCTCTATTTAAGTATGCTTTAATTTCCTCTTAGCAATGTTTTGTAGCTTTTATTGTACAGGTTTTGTGCATCTTTTGTCCAATATATCTGTATTTAATATTTTAAATGCTATTTTAAATAGTACTGTTTTTGTTTTAAATTTCAAATTCCAATCATTGATACTTTCTGGTAGTAGGACCTAGATTTACCCTGCTACCTGAAAACAACTTAAAAACAAGACAAAATGTAAGAAATGACACTCAAGACTTTGGATATCAGGCAACAAAGGATAGCGATAGCAAACAAATGAGATGAGCTATGAATCACCCGGATTGCTGCCTGAAGGGTGTTTCCAGGCCATAGCAAAGGGACAGTGACCCAGGAAGAGCCCAGCAATCACCCTGAGCTGAGAAGATGAAGCTAGGAGTTCAAGGAAGCCAAGGTAGCTAGAATTCACAGGAAAGAATATTGGGTAGGAGAGAGCTACATTGGGCAAGGCAGAGTTCCCTCTAGTATCCAGCTGAGTACCGATCAGCACATGTGTGAGAAAACTACCCAAGGCCAGGGAAAAAAAACTCAAAAGATTAGAATAAATAGTACCTGGAGCTCTACAAAGCTCAGAATAGTGCTTGTTCCCAATAACCAGAGTATAAAACATCATACCTTATTGGCCATCAGTTAGAATATTATGAAAGAGCTCATCTCACTGGTGGGATACTTAACCCTAGACTAAATGCTACTCATATCCTGCCTAATGAAGCTTAATATCAGAACCTAAAAGGATCACACTCTTCCAAGTAGCTTAACCATGTCCCAGAACTAATCTCAAGAATAATTTTAGTAATACAAAAGGAGTTTACCCCAAAAGGTCACAATGCTTAGCATCTAATCACAATTACCAGGCATGCAAAGAAAAAGGAAAATGCAACACTCAATAAAGAGAGGGTCATTAGTGTGTAATAAATAAAGAGTATAAAAGTGACTATTTTAACTGTATACCATAAGTTCAAGAAGCTAAAGATTTAACATCTTAAGTGGAGACATATAGACATAAAAAGATCTAAATCAAACTTCTAAAGATGAAAGCCACAATGTCTAAAATGAAAAATATATTGAATAGACTTAATGACAGATTGAATGTTACAGAAAAAAAAAAAATAGTGAATTTGAAGACATAGTTAAAGAAACTGCCCAAAATGAAACACAGCAAGAAAAATGGGTTAAGAAAAATGAACAGAGTCCTACAGTCAACTGTAGGACAACTTCAAGAGGCCAAATACATGTGTAGCTGAAATCCCTGAAGGAAGAGAGAGCAGTATAGATAAAAGATTTAAAGAAATAATGGCTGAAAAAATTTCCAAATTTGGTGAAAACTATAAACACACAGATCCGAGAAATGCAACAAAATCCAGGAAAAGAAACATAAAGAACTAAACCAAAGCACATCATAATCAAATTGCTTAAAACTAGTGATTAAAAGAAAAATTTATAAGTAGCCAGAGGGGAAAAAAGACACATCGCATACTGAAAAACAAAGCTAAGGATGGCAGCAGATTTCTCATTGTAAAAAATGCCACATAGAAGATTGAAACATTCCCAAAGTATCAAAAGAAAAAAAAAATGAAAAATTTCTAACCAACGAAAACATCTTTCAAAAATAAAAGTGAATGAAAGACTTTTTTTGACATATGAAAGTGGAAAGAATTCATTACCAGCATATCTGCTCTATAAAAATTTAAAATTCTTGCAGGATTCAAGTAGAATAAAATTCAAGCTGAAGGAAATTTTAAATTCAAGAAGAAGGAAAATGATTCCTGATAGAAACCTAGATCTACACAAAGGATAAAGAGCTCTGGGAATGGTAACTACATACATAATGTTAAGATGATTTTTCTAATTACTTAATATATTTAAAATAGAATTGGGTGGTAAAAAGAAAAATAATAACAGTGTGTTGTTGAATTTATAACAAATGTAAATGTAAAATGTCTGATAATAATACACAAAAGCTGTGAGGAGACAAATTTAAGAATGTGATTATATTCTATACTCTGTGAAATGGTATGGTATCATTTGAAAGTAGATTGTGATAAATTAAAGAAATATACTAAAGAACCACTAAAACGACACATATACAAAAAGAGTTACAGCTAATAAACTAACAAAGGAGATAAAATAGAATCATACAAAACTACTCAGTTAATTTTTTAAAGGCAGAAAAAGATGAAAAAAGGAACAAATGACAAATGGGACAAATAGAAAACCAATAGCAAAATGATAGATTTAAACCCAACCCTATCAATAGTCATATTAAATGTGATTAAATGCGAACACCCAAAGTAAAAGCCAGAGATTGTCAGATAGGATAAAAGTATGAACCCCGTAAATTATGTTTCTCATCCAAACTACTTTCACTATTCGATTTAAACAAAGTTTCACTGTTGAAAGTTTAAAAAAAAAAGAAAAAAAGAGCAAAACCCAACAAGAAACCCATTTTAAATACAAAGAAAAAAAAGGTTAGGAGTAAAATGATAGAAAAAGATATACTATACTAATACTAATCAAGAGAAAGGTGAAGTGGCTATGCTAATATCAGACAAAGTAGATATCAGAGCAAAACCAATACCAGGGATAAAGGAGTTTATTTTATGATGATAGAGAGGTCAATTCATCAAAGTGACATAACAATCTTAAATGTTTATATACCTAATAACTACACTTCAAAAAGTAATAGAACTGCAAGAAGAAATAGACAAATATACAATTAAAGACATATTTCAATGCTCTTCTCTCAATAATTCATAAAACAAATAACCAGAAAAATCAGTGATATAGAATGATCTAGAAGATTTCAAAAGCACTACCAACGAACTTGACCTAATTGACATTTCTAGAACACTATATCCAGCAACTGAAGAATGTACATTCTTTTCAAGTGCATACAGGACATTTATCAAGACAAATTACACTCTGGGCCATTAAACAAGTTTCAATGAATTTAAAATGATTCAAGTCATACCAAGTATGTTCTATGATCACAGTGGAAATAATTAACAACAGAAAGATCTCTGGAAAATCCCCAAGTATTTGGAAATTAAGCAACATACTTCTAAATAAATTATATTGCAAAGAAGAAATTAAAGGTAAATTAAAAAGTATTTTTAACTGAATGTAAATTAAAATACAACATATCCAAATTCGTGGGATGCATCTAAAACAGTATGTAGAGGAATAATTACAACACTCAACTGCCTATATTAAAAATATCCTCAATCTGTTACCTCAGTGTTTACCTTAAAGAATTAGAAGAGCAATGAAACCCAAAGTAAGTAGAAGAAGAAAAATAATAAAGATCAGAACAAAAACTAAAGGAATAAAAACAAAAAATATGTTAAAAATTATCAGTGCTGAGAATGAGCATCACTGCAGTCTATGGCTATTAGAATAATAAGGGAATGTTATATACAAGATGTGCAAATACACTTGATGATTTAGATAAAGCAGACAATTCCTTGAAAGACTCAAACTTCCAAACTCACGCAAGAAGAAATAGATTACCTGAATAGCCCAATATCTATTAAAGACATTAAATCTGTAGTGAAATCTCCCCACAAAGAAAACTCTAAGCCCTGATAGATTCACTGAAGAATTCTACTAGATATTTAAGGAAGAAAGTATACCATTATGCCCAAAATCTTCTGGAAAATTAAAAATGAGATCATACTTCCTAACCCATTCTATTAGGCCGGCATTACTCTCATACCAACACCATTCAAAGACATTACAAGAAAAGAAAATTACAGACCAATATCTCTCATGTACATAGATGCTAAAATTAATAGCAAAATTTTAGTGAATTGAACTTAGCAATATATGAAAAGGATAATACATCACATCAAGTGTGGTTTATCCCAGGAATGCAAAGTTGGTGTACTATTAAAATAATCAGTGTAATTCACCACATTAACAGACTAAAAGTGAAAAACCATGTGATCATGTCAATAAGGGCAGAAAAAGTATTTGACAAATTCTGACATTCATTCCTGATAAAAACTCTAGATAAATTAGGAATAGAAGGAAACTTGTGAGCTTGATTAAGGGCATCTATGAAAAATCCACAGCAAACATCTTAACATTTTAACAATGGTAAAAGACTGAATGTTTTCTCCCTAATATCAGGTCTACTCTCATTATTTCTATTCGATGTTGAACTAGAGGTTCTAGCTTGTGCAGTCAGGTAAGGGGGGAAAAAGCATGCATATTGGAAAGGAAGAATTGAGTCAGCTGCAGCTGGACCACGGGTTTTTCTGGGCCTCTGGGGAGAATAGCAATGTGCGTGTGTGTGTGTGTATGCACATACACATATATGTGCCTGCAGTGCTCTTTTGGTGCTGTGGCATCTTAGTTTTTGAAATGTTCCTCAAGACCAGGGGATGGAAAAATGTACCTCCAAGATTAACATATATGATACATGTAACCCTCCCCCCATCACATTCTCTTAGGTCTCAGGCTTTTATTTTTTTTAATTCAAACGGCTTTTGCACTTTATTTTATAGTATTTGTGCTATTTTAATAATGAAGGAATATTTTAGGTAACTTTTGCTCAACAAAACATTACCATGTTTTGTTGAGCAAAAGTTACCTAAAATATTCAGTGAATCCATCAGGGCTTAGAGTTTTCTTTGTGGGGAGATTTCACTACAGATTTAATGTCTTTAATAGATATTGGGCTATTCAGGTTATCTATTTCTTCTTGCGTGAGTTTGGAAGTTTGAGTCTTTCAAGGAATGGGTCATTTTTATTTGAATTCCAGGATCCTGGCTACCTGTACAATGCAAATCCCTCACTGTGAGAAACAAGGTTGTAGGAAAATGAGCCCATGATTCAGAGCATGTGCATTTAAGCTTCATCAAGATGTTGGGCAAGTGACCTCATTTCTTCAAGCCTCACTTTCCTGTCCTTTAAAATGGTGATGAGAATCTATCTCTTCATGGCCTCCTGCTCAGGATTAGTAAGATATTGATAACAGGTGAAAATGCTCTGAGGGGGCCAATCTCTTCTTTCCAAGTGGTCAGTTGCAAGTCCTTGGCTGGCCTCCATGTATGTTCTTCCTTGTAGGTTGTGAGAGGCTTCTCTGAGGGAGGCCGGTGCCCAGTACTTGCCCTAACAAAGGAGACTTTGAGGGAACTGGGGTCTGGGCTGTCCGCATTGGGCAGGTCTTTGGGGCTGCTCCAGTGATTTCACAGATATTTTGGGCTGGAGAGGGTTGAGGAACAATCTGAGAAACACCTGTGTGGTAGGCAGAATCATGTCCCTCTTCCCAAGATGTCTACCTCCTAATCCCCAGAACCTGTGAATTTGTTAGCTTACATAGAAATGGGGAATTAAGTTCGAGATGGATTTAAGGTTACTATCAGCTGACATTAAGGTGGGAAGATTATTCTCAATGGTTTGGATGGGGCCAATGTAATCACAAGAGTTTGTAAAAGTGGAAGAGGGAGGCAGAAGAAGGGGACTAGAGAAGGGGAAATGAGGAAGGAAGCAGAGTTAGAGTGATGGCAACGTGAGGGACTGGATCCGCAACTGCTGTTTTTGAAAACTGAGGAAGAGGCCAAGAGCCCAGGAATGCAGGAGGCCTCTAGAAACTGGAACAGGCAAGAGAACGAATTCACTCCTCATGTACCCCGTTGACACCTTGATTTTAGAGACCTTTGTCTGACTTCTGACCTACAGAACTGTAAGATAATAAATTTGTGTTATTTTAAGCCACCACGTCTGTGGCAGCAACAAGAAACTAGTATAGCCCAGAAGCTGCTGCCCTACCATCTCTCCCCGCTACACTGGAAAGCTCAGTAGATTCACAGGCACAGCCTATGTATGTCAGGCTTCAGGTCCACTGATGTTCGGTGTCTGGCCCCGAGGCCCTGCAGACCCGTGTTCGTAGTCAGGAAGAGATGCTGGCCAGCGCATGAGGAGGCCAGAGCTCAATCCAGGCCTCAGCCCCACCCAGGGCTCCAGTGGAGAAAAAAAGCACTGACTTTGGAGTCTGGAGGGCCTGAAACCAAATCCTGGTTTTGCCCTTTGCTAGGCTTATGACTGTGGGCAAGATACTTAACTTAATTGTGCCTCAGTCTCCTAATCTGTAAAATGGAGATAGTGGTATACACCTCACAATATTGTTAGAAAGAGTAAATGGGTTCATGTAAAATGCCTAGAACAGTGCCTGACACATAACAAATGCTCAAAATTGTGTTATAATTAGTATATTTTGTATTAAGTTGATTGTGACATAGTTGCTGTCGTTAGGTGGTGAACAGCCTAGTGGGTAGACACACTTGGGTGGGCTAATAAGTACAGGGACGGGATAGGGAGCACAAAGCAGGAGGGGGGATCTTTTCTCTTGGGCTTAGGGGTTCAGGAAAGGATAGAGGTCCAGTGAGGCTTGGGCTGAGTTTTCTCATCTCACATCCACATTCTTGTTCCTTCAGTCAATCATTCAACAAACTTTATTGAGTTCCTACTGTGTGCTAGGCTGGAAACTAGGGATACAGGTGTAAACAAGACACAATCTTGCCTTCACAGAGTTCACAACCTGATGGACAACTCAGATAACAAAAACCAAAAATGAAAAAGCAAAATGTCAGGGGGACACCAAGCTCTAATGAAGACCACAGATGGTAAGGGTAGTGGGAGGTGTGTATGGTGAGGGGTTTTATGCTGGACAGTGAAGGAGGGGCAAACTATTCACATAGGGTAAGAGTTGAATCCCAGTTCTGCCACTATTATGAGGTTTTCATGACTCTGTCACTTCTCTATGCCTCAGCTTGCTCATCTGCACAATAGGGGTAATAATAGTATCTACCTATAGGGTTGTGGAGAGGATTAAATGAGTAAACATATGTGAAGTGCTTACACAGTGCCTGGCACAGGAGTAAGGGCTAGCAAGGTTTGCTTCTCCCACTTTTCTAGCCAAGGAAACAGCAAGGGTAAAGCAGTCAGGCGGGATAAGACTCGGAATGTTCCAGGGAGGTTAGGAGTAAACATGGAGTAAAAAGTGTGGCAAGGGATGAAGCTAGGAAGGCAAGGGTGTGGGTAGGCCGAAGCATCTTCCTGTACCCCTGTGTATAGTCAGTCATCGTCCACGTTCGTGTGCCCCTTCCATAGCTCGGGAGCCTGCTATGGCTCCCCACTGCCTAGCTCCGTAACTCCTACTTCCTGGTGTGATTTTCCAGGATCTCCATAGCCCAGCTTCTTTTTTTCCTCCAACCTGATTTGCCTGCCTCCCACCCCACATACTGCTATGGTCATTTGGAGCCTCTCGCCTTTACCTAGACCTGCTTGGCATCTGCTCATCCAGGCTCTTCCTTTCACAGAAAAGTCCAGAGCCCAGAGAGAGACATGATTAAGCCAGGGCCACATAGCAGGTTAGGGGCCAAGTCTGGAGCCATGGTTTTCATGACTCTGTATTCCAGGGCTTATTGTTTACTAGGTGGGTCATTTTAACTGAGGTTACTTGTATCACAGTGTGACTTGAGTTGAGAAAAGGGGGATGAGGAAGGTGGGAATGAGGGAGGTGGAATCCACTAACTGGAAATGACTTATTCTTCCCCTTTAATGCTAATCCCACTGTTCCTCAGAGAGAAACCATTTGCAAGGCTGAGACATGAGGGAGTAGACAGTGTCCATCTGCCTTTGCTTGAGTCTATCCACTCCTATTCTAGGAGAGCTGGGTATCCCCATCTGATAAATGACTGTTGTTCAGGCCCCAGGGTCATGCTAGGGAGCAATGGCAGAGACTGCCACAGTGGCCTGAGGAAGAGTGACATTTAGAAAGGGGAGGGAGAGACCTCAGGAAAAATACAATTAACCCTGGAAATCTATATTGTCTACTAGGGCTGTCATAACAAAATACCACATACTGGCTTGAACAACAGAAATTTATTTTCTCACAGTTCTAGAGGCTGGAAGTCCCAAGATCAAGGTGCCAGGGGGTTGGTTTCCTCTTTGGCATCTCTCTTTGGTTTACAGACAGCCTCCTTCTTGCTGCCTTTTTACATTTTCTTTGTGGGTACACATCCCTTGTGTCTCTGTGTGTCCAGATTTCCTCCTTTATAAGGATACTAATCAGAATGAATTAGAGCTCACACTAACAGCCTCATTTTAACTTAATGACCTCTTTAAAGGGCCTATTTCTGAATAGAGTCACATTCTTTGATACTAGGGGTTGGGGCTTCATCAGTGATTTTTTTTGGGGGGGGACACAATTTAGCCCATAACAAAACCAAGCCCCAAACAACGCTTAGACCTGCAAATACTAAGGACTCCCAGGATGGAAGCATCAAGAATTGGGCATTTGGGGAAGGTATCCGGAAAGAGAGAAACTTGATGTTCGATCAAAAGAAAGGGCATTCCAGGCACAAGGAACAGCATTAACAAGGGCTGGAAATACGTGCAGAATGTGGTTTGCGGAAGACAAGTTACTTAGCTGTCTAGACTCCAGAAGAGTCATAGAGGCTGGCTGGGGGTGGAGTGGAGTGTAAAGGGAAGTTAAGTTGTGAAAGGCCTTGGATGGCGGGAGAAGGGCTTGGGCTTGGTTCTATGACAGTAGGGAGCCACTGAGGATATCTTGAGCACAAGAAAGATGGCAGCTGTGCTTTAGGCCAGAAATTAGAGGCGAGAACAACGGTTTTCAAATTTGATCCCACATCATAATCACCTGGAGGTCTGGTTAAAACCAATTGCTGGATGCTGCCCCTGGAGTTCCTAATTCAGTGAGTCTGAGATGGGCCCGAGAATTTGCACTTCTGACAAGTTCTCAGGGGATCCTGCAAACGCTAGTCTTTGTCTCACAATTGGAAAACCAGTAGAAGCTTTGCTAGAGGACAAGAGTGGGGGTGGGGGTTGGGCACCTCTTGAAGCCCTCCAGGCACCAGCAGTGGAAAGATACCGCAACTGCCATATTTTACAAACGAGAAAACTGAAGCTGGGAAAGTGATGACCACAGTAGACGTTTCCAGGCCTTGAGCTTAGAATCCTGGATCTGAGTCACCATGGCATCTGGTGCCCCCCACGAGGAAAGCTCCTTGGACCTACTCCCAAGTCCACCTGGCCAGGGCCTTGCGAAGGGCCATTTTGGTTAGAATAGCTAGCCTCAAAGCCTGCAACAGACAAGGAGATCAAGCAAACACGGCAGCTGCTTCTGCGTGTGTCGGCAGCCCCTCTTTGGCCCTACCCCATGTGCCAATCCCGCCTCCTCGCAGCATATTGTCTTCAGCCGGTGCGGCCCGCGTGTGGGCCGGCAGCCTGGCTCCGGTCTGGCTGAGTCAGGTTCCCGTTGCTGGCATAGTGACTGGGAACAGCCGGGAATGGGGACAGTGAGAGGAACAGGAGAGGAAGAAAGGGTGCGGCCAGGTTGGGGAAGGAGCATTGAAACAGGAACTGGCCAATGTGGCTCCCTAATCTTGAAGGGCTGTGTAACCTAAGGGAACTTGCTAAACTTCTCTGGGCTTCATTTATTGAAAACTTACTGTAGGTTTCACGAGTGCCAGGTGCTGGGGATGCAATAGTGAAAAGAGCCCACGTTGCAGTACAAGTCTTGGTTAAGAGCACAACCCCAAGTCCCAGCTTTCCAGCCTACTGACTGGGTGACAATGGGCAACATAACTCAACTTCTGTCTGCTTCATTGACCTTATCTGTAATTTGGGAGTAAAATTCCTACCTCATAGTGTTGTGAGGATTAAATAATGTATACTTGTAAAGACTAGGAATAGTGCCTATTAAGTACTATTTTTAAGTGCATAATAAGCCTCAGTATTAGCTATTATTATTATCTTCGCCTTGGAGCTTACGTTCACAGACATTTCTTTTCAAATTTCTTTCTCATTATGAACTATCTGATACATAAAAATGAACAAAAACACTGCCCTCATCACCCTATTTAAGAAATAAGTGCTATGAATAAATACATTCTCTCCAACTTTGTTAAATCATATTTATTTTATTTATTTATTGTGCGGCAACCCTTGGTTGACCTCACAGATTACAAGGACCTTGTCAGCTTACAATCCCTTATTTTTTATTTATTTTTTATTTTTAATGCCTATAGCACCTGGACTTCCTAGGTGGTCTCTCATCCAAGTACTAACCAGGTCCAACCCTGCTTAGCTTCTGAGATCAGATAGAATTGGGCTTGTTCAGGGTAGCATGGCTATAGACTCATTCTCTCTAACTTTAGTCAGGCCTTGATATCCCGTGCCCTGGAAGCCTCTAGAATTTCCTGCCTCCAACCAATTTTCTCTTGTGCTTGCAGTCTGTGAAAGATCAAACACAAATTGGATCCTGCAATAACCCTGCACAAAAACCTCCACCTGTAAGTTAAAGTCAAACATACCCCCTTAAACATTCAGGCCCTTCACTTTGACCCCCATTGACTCTTCCTGTTTGGTCTCTGCCTCCCAAGACGAAAGTTCTCCTTAACATTTCTTATGCTATCTTGCTCTTTGCATATGTCAGCCCCTCTGCCTATGGTCCTGAGTATTCTTTTCTCTCCTTCATTCACTCCAAAGGAGCACTATCCTTTGGTTCCCCAAGGCTCCCTGAGCATCATCCCAGAAGAAAGTGTGTGTGTGTGTGTGTGTGTGTGTGTAAAGTCCATGTGTCGTCCATGTACTTCCCTGACTGTAAGCTCCTGACAGCAGGCCCATGGCCGACTCATTTTCATCTGCTCCTATTAAAGGAAAGGTAGTCATCACACAGTTGTAGTTGAGTGTTTTTGGGGCACTGTGCTGAGTGTGATGCCGTAGTTACCCAGAGACTTCTGCACCATCCTTTTCATGGGGAACTCACAGTTCATCAGCTGTGATACTGCTGGGTAAGAATACAAAGGTCATTAAACGGGGTCCTCATTTGAAAGACACCCCAGCACAGAGTGATTTCCTCCAGTGCCCAACTTCCCGCTCCCAAGCCCCTTTGAACTTTCCCCCTTCTCTCTTTGTCTCTATCTCTTCTGAGGACAATGGGTTCCTCATGATGACTGGCTCTTCCCCAGGGACTGTGATGTAGGACAGGGAGTGGCCATGTCATAGATACAAGAGGCTTGTGGTTTTGGGGAAACCAAGTGGATGCCAAGCCTGGCCCCAGACAGGCTAGGTTCTAGGAACAAAGAGGAAGTGCATCCAGAGCTGGGGCTCCCAGCCTGTTTTCATCCTGTCAGATGTATTTGCAAAGCAGATTCTCTTCACAGGGTGAGGGGAGTCTAAGTCTCCATCTAAGTAAATTGGAAGTAAACTCCAGGGAGAGAGAGATAGGTGCCTGTGGAAGGGGTGGAGGTGGGGGAAAAGGGACATTTACCTCTATAGACATTTTGAATTTTGTACTATGTTCATATCTGTCCTATTTTTTTTTTTAAACGAAAACATACATTGGATGGTAATCAGAAGAGTTGGGTTCCAGTGTTGTAAATACCAATTACAAGCCCTCTTACCTTGGTCTCTCTGAACCTCACTTTAATAACCACCCAGTTCTCAAGCTCAAAGAGTAGGCACAAGGGAGAGCTTTGTAAACTAGATGGGGCTGGGTACACTTAATTATTATTTACTCTTCATTCAGTTCATTTCAGTAGACAATAACTGAGTTACCTCTATTGTCCATAGCATGTGGGTCTCTGTACAAGTGTGGGTGTGTATGTGTAGGTCTGGGTGTGTATGTGTTTGGACATGTCAGGGTGGGGTGTGGGGAGACTACAAAGTTGATCATTATAGGGTCCTTTTCCCTAGGAGCTCCTGGTACAGCAGGACAGGTGGCCAAGTGAGCAACTTCCTCTAACACTCTAGAATTCTGCTAAGAGCCAGATAAAGGAATGAAAAATGTGGGTGCACAGAGAAGGGAACATGGATTGAAATAAGAGCCTTTGCACTGGCTGTTCCCTCTGCTTGGAATGCTGTTCCTCCAGATCCTCAAGGCCCACCCCCTTGCTTCCTTCAATTCTTTGAACAAATGCCACCTTCTCAAAGAGGCCTACTTAACCACTCCATAATAATAAATAGCAGCTCTACTCCATAATCCTCAAACACATCCCTGCTTTAATTTTAGCCAAAGCCCTTACTTTAAATGATAGTAGTTAACCTATAATAAAATTAACTTAAAAAGCTATATATTTGCTCATCTGTTTCCCTCATTTTTTTTTCATTAGAATGAAAGCTCCATGAGGGTAGGGACCATGTCTGCTGTGTTCACTACTGTGTCCCTAGTGCCTAGAATAGTACCTGGCACAGAGCAGACACTGAGTAAATATTTGCACATATGATGGTGATAAGGTTCAGAGGCAAATGGAAGGCCATGGCCATGCCTGGGGAGATGGCCAGAGGTCTGTGGCTGCAGCAGTGGGCTGGAGGGGCACCCCATGATGTAGGATCTGAATGAGATATGGAGGGAAGAACAGTCCAGTAAGCAGGGAGGAAGATGTGGCCTAGAGAAAACCTGAGACGTTTTAGGGAACATTCTCTCTGAAATTCCACCTCAGTGCTTATCCTTTCCCTCTGATACTCTGAAAATCAGAGCCTGTTGATATGGGGGAGGGAGATTCAGTGGCCCTGTTATTCTTTTGGGGTAAGTGATTGTGGACCCATTCATGAGAACCAAAGACTACCTTAAGGTCCCTAGGCTGGGAAAGAGTACCTGCAGTGTGTGTGTGCATGGTGGTGGGGGGGCGGGGCAGGAGAGAGAAGCCGGCAGAAGTCCCTGTGATGGTGGTGGCTGAACAGAGATGTTTCTGTGAGTGTTACAGAACAGATAGCAAGGTTCAGAGGACACTCTTGTGACCAGGGGTCAGAGAAGAGGCTGAGCACACACCAAAGTCTGGCTGGAAAGGGCCTCAAAGGCCAGGCCAAGCAGGGTAGAATCTTCAGGGCCCCAGGGAGCACACAAGGATCTGGAGCTGAGAGTAGGAGGTGGCAAAGCATGGAAGCTATATTCAGAAAGAATGGCCACTCAGGGGTCTTTACCAGTGCGAGCTGTCCAAAGGGGAAGAAGAGCTATGTTTTCTAAGTCTTGTAGACAGACAAGGGGGATAGAGTGGCTATTTCACTTTGGTAGTTCATTCGTTTACTCATTCACTTTATTAAGCATTTAATGTGTGCTAGACTCTATGCTGGGATCTGGGGATGCAATGAGGAATCGGTCTTGAACTTTGACCCTATGCAAGGAGAATGTACCTCAGAACAGATGTGTCAGCTTCAGGGAGGCTGCAGTTGTGCCAGCTGGGAGACCAGAGAGGGCTTCCTGGAAGAGGAGGCTTATGAGCTGGGCACTGAATGATGGTCAGAGGTTTGAAAGTTAGCCAATCAGGAGGAGAGGAAGGTTTACTCAGGAGCTCCAAACCAGGGGGTTTCAACATGTACTCTTTCATTTAATTCACCCAGCAACTCTCAGAGAAGGTAGCCAAGTCGGAAGAAGTGACATTTTACAGATAAGAAAATAAAGATCTTGGGACCAAGCCCAGAGAGAGTAAATGCCCAGCCCTAGATAACCAGCTTAAAAACAGCAGAGTTGGGACAGGAGTCCAGGGCTGTCTGACTCCCGGCCAAGTGCTCCTCCTGTGGGCTCGCCACTGGTTATTTTGGAGTTCCATTCACTGCTGTTTTCTAGGGTTCTGTGAAGGAGCTGTTAGCTAATTCCCAACCCTCGCGATCTTGATCCGCCCCTGCCCGACCCCTGAGAAGATCCAGGACATGGACCAGTGACCCAGGCCAGGTTCCTTAGTGATTGGCTGAGGGCGGGCAGTGGCCAGGGTGGAAGAAAAGGATGCATCAGACTTTGAGTCTGAAGGCTAGGGGCTTGTCCCAGCCATGCTATGTCTTGGTTGTGCAGCCTTGGGCAGAATACTTCATCTCTCTGTGGTCTTTAGTTTCCTCCTCTGTCGAATGAAGACACTGCACTCCAGTATTCCCTTCCTCCAGTCGGTTGAGAAACTGAGGACATAATGGGCCCAACCCTCCCACATAAAAGTTAGCTGTTATCATTTTAAGGAACTGGGGCTTGCCTGAACCACTAGAATGATGACAAAGATATTACTACACTGTGCCTACTGCAAGCTAACTTTCACTGATCAGGCCTAAGTGCTAAGTGCTTTATGTGCATTAATTCATTGAATGGAGTACAAATTGGAAAACATTGAAAGGAAAATGATCATCGATATATATGGTCTGTAAAGATGATGATGATAAAGATATCTTGCAAAGCAATGTAATTAAAGGATTCACAAGTCTTTGAGAGTGGCTACAGGCTTTGCAGACCGTGCACTTTGGCCCCTTGGCACAACTCTGGGCCTTTGCTTATTTCAGCGGAATGGCCAACATACTCAGAGCACAAACAGCCAGCCTCCACCCTCAGCCCCCCAGCCCTTGGATGAGGTGTTTAGGCTTCAAGCCAGGCCTGCCCCGAGATTTCTATTCCGGAGTAGCTCGGATGCAACCCCAGGAGGGCAGCCAACAAGGGGCCCAGCAGCTTATCTCTACACGGAGACTCTCCAGCGGGCAGACTGTCTCCGCTGCTGCTGAGCCAAGCTGATAAAGAGGACAGACCCTTGTGTTTACTGTGGCTGGAAGAGTGGGGCCTCCTGGGGGCGGTCCAGTCTCCTCTGGGAACAAACTGTCTGTTTGCTGAGATACCATCGCATTCCTGCAGCCACGGCCACCCCAGGATGGATGGGGTGGAGGGCGGGGGTGGAGATGCGAGAGGAGGAGGAAATATGACAGCTGCCGGCCCTCCGTTTCCCTGGGGCCCACACTGAGAAGGCCTGCACTGGGTCCTCCAAGGGGTTTATGGTTTTCCGTATTGACTGTTAAGCATTCATAAAGGTCATTAATGGCCAACATGGGCACTTCACTCTAGAGTTTACAGAGCATTTTCTCAACATTTATCTTTTTTTGCACTTCCAGATAACCTTACATTTAGGCAGTCTTTTTAAGTTTCACGCAAGAGAGATGCCTAGCAAGGCTGGAGCACAGGCCGATGACATAGCCAGACAAGGAGCAGGGGCCTTGAATGACCTTCAGCTGACCAGGCCAACTCACAGTAATAGCTAAAATTTACAGAGTGCTTACCATGTGGCAATGACTGTCAAAGCACTTAGGTATACTAGCTCATTTAATCTTCACTACAGTCCTTCTAAGGTAAGTGCTATCATTATATCCATTTAAAAACTTTTTTAAATCTTTTCTTTTTTTATTTATTTTTTATTGTTTAATTAATTAATTATTTTAATTGAAGAAATGATTTAAAATTTTCCTCCTCATCTACCTTCCCTCTCCCCGTCCCAACCACTAGTCATTATATCTATTTTACAGGTGAAGAAATTGAGGCAGCCACAGGTTAAGTAACTTGCCTAAATCATACAGGCAGAAAACGGGAGGGCTGGGATTTGAACCTCAGCAATAAGACTCCAGAATCTTCAACTAAACCATTATGCTACATTGCTAGCTTAAAGTTAGATGATGATATATATGTTTCTACCTTGGTTATAATTGCAGAGGCAGCTGAATAAAGGGGAAGAACAGGCTTTGGAATTCCGCTTGGGTTCAATTCCTAGCACTGATGCTAATGAGCTCTGAGGCTGAACCTCACCTCTCTGAGCCTCAGTTTCTTCTGAAAAGCAGAAATAGCACCTGCCTTAGCTATGGATGTGAGAAATGTATGTGGAGGGTCTGGCACAAGGTAGATTTTCATTAACAAATCACAATAATTACTTTACCAGCTGAATTGGGGAGGTGGCCTGTCAAAATTGAGACTTCAGAAGTGTATTTCTTAAAAGAGAGCCTCAATCACTCAGCTTTGGGGGCACAGAGGTTGGGTGACATCTAGGGTTTGGATGGCTTCATTGTTGGGCAGACTTGAGGTCAAATTGCAAAACGCATCACTTACTGCGTGGCCTTGAGGACTTGCTTAACTCTTTTGAGTCTGCAAAATGAGAATACTAATAAAACCTTCTCATTGGGTTGTAAAGAATAGATCATATCATTCAGAGAAAGGAACACTGGGCACACTGACAAGCATGTAATAAGTGCTCAGCAAATGCTGCTGCCACTATTGTTCATGGGGGTGGGAGTAGGAGTGTGGTTGACGGAATAATGCCCACCTTTCAAGATGTCCATGTCCTAGTCCCTAGTCCCTGTGACTGTGTTAGGTTGCATGCTAAAGGGGAATTGAGGTTGCTAATCAGCTGACCTTGAGATGGGAGATTATTCTGTATTGTCAAGGTGGGCCCAATGTAATCACAAGCGTCCCTAGAAGTGGAAGAAGCAGGATGAGAGAGTCAATGTCAGAGTGATGTGAGTGAGAAGGACTCCACCAGTCAGTCATTCCTGACTTTGAAGATGGATGAAGGGGCCATAAGCCAAGAAATGTGGGCTGCCTCTAGAAGCTGGAAAAGGGAAGGAAATGGATTCTCCCCAGAGTCTTCAGAAAGGTATGCGGTGTCACCAGTACTTTCATTTTAGTCCAGTGATACCCATTTTGAACTTCAGACTTCCAGAACTATAAGGTAATACAATTTGAGTTGTTTTAAACCATTAAATTTGTAGTGATTTGTTATAGCAGCAAAAGGAAACTAATACAGCGTGTGAATTTGTCCCTGAAGACTGGTAACGGGTAGAGATGGGGGCCGGGATACACATGAAGAGGAAACCGTGCACCCAAAGGCCCCTTAGGCTAGAAAGCATAAGGCATTTTGAGAGAACAGAGGGAAAATCTATGTGGGTCTTTGCAAAAAAATGGACATGATTCTCCACCCTTGCCAGTGTTCCCTTTGCAATATAACTAGGGAGCTTTTCCAATCAAGAGAGAGAGTCTATTTCCCCATCCCTTGAATTTGCACTTGGCCCTATGACTTGCTTTGACCACACAACCTACAAGTTCCAAAGCTGAGCCTCAAGAGGCATTGTGCGCTTCTGCACCTACTCTTGCTGTTCTTGGAACCTTGTCACCAGTATATGAACAAGCGTTGGCATGACAGAAAGCCTTTAAAATGGCTCTGATGAGCTTTACTTCCTAGGATGAATGTCCTTTGTCATCCCCTCCCACCTAGTATTGGCTAGACCTACTGCCTTGCTTCCAATGAATAGACTACAATAAAAGACATGGGCTGGCACTTCTGATACTAGGTCACAAAAAGACTTTGTAACTTCCATTTTGCTCTCCCTTTCTTGCTCTCTCGCTGGCAAGCTTTGAGGGACTCTAGCTGCCATGTCATGAGAAGCCAACGGTGACATGGATATGATGCTTCTGGTCAACAACCAGTGAAAACCCTGAGACCCACCGAGAACCACATGAGTGAGCTTCAGAAGCAAGATCTTCCCCCATTTGAGGCTTGAGATGACTGAAGCCCTAGTTAATTCCTTGACTGCAGTCCTGTAGAGACCCTGACCCAAAGATACCTAGCTAAATGGCACTTGGATTCTTGATCCACAGAAACTGTGAGAAAATAAAAGTTTGTTCTTAGCTCTGTAATTTGTTATGCAGCAATAGATAACTAATACATCACCAGACTAGTCTGCTGGATGATGAATGACATGAGGCCCAGTCACTTTCTTTCATCCAGCTAACAGCCAGACAACCACTAGACATGTGAATGAGGCCATCCTAGACCAGCCAAACCCAGCCAAGCTGTTGGCTGCTTGCAGACATATGAGAGAGCCAAGCCAAGATCAGCTGAGCCTGGCCCAGATCAGCAGAACTTCTGGCTGACCTTAGACTTGTTAGCAATAATATAAGTTGTTGTTTAAAGCTACTGAGATGTGGGGCGATTTTTTTTTTAATCCAGAAATAGCTGACTGATATAACCTGCATAGCCAGCGGGTTATACATGCAGTAGTAACTGAGCCTGGGAAGCAGTGTAGAGAACTTAATGTGAAGGGTTTTGATGTCAGATTAAGGCATTTGGAGTTTAATTTTCAGGAAATAGGAGTAGGATTTTGAACAAGAGAATAAAATCATGATCAGAGCTGCGGTTAAGGAAGTTTCTTGTGGCAGCAGGGAGTGGCGTGAATCAGAGGCAGGGATCATTTAGGAGGCTGCTGTCATGAGGCAGATGAGCAGTGATAGAGGCCTGAAACTGGATAAGGGGTGAGGAATGGGAGACAGAGAGTAGAGGTGGAATCAGTGGAACTTGTTCTGGATTGAGTTGGGGGCAGGGCAGT
The DNA here is from genome assembly GCF_902729225.1 of Pteropus medius. Lineage (NCBI taxonomy): Eukaryota > Metazoa > Chordata > Mammalia > Chiroptera > Pteropodidae > Pteropus > Pteropus medius. The sequence continues at coordinate 11,917,719 of NW_024342473.1, read as the reverse complement.
GGAAGACAGAAGCTGACACTTAAATTTTGATCATGGGAGGCTGAATGGTTGGTGGTATTGTTGACAGAGATGGGTAAGTCAGCATCCAAGGAGGTAGGGAGATGCATGGTATTTGGGACAGACTGAGGGTTAAGTGCAAAGAAACCTTCTGGGAAGAGGCCCAGGAGACAGTGATTCAAGACTGCAAAGGGAGCTTTATCCCCAGCCTGGTGTATCAGTCAGGTCTGGGGAAGGGTAGAGAATAGCACATTCAGACTGGGCAATTAAGAGGAGTGAATAAAGGACTACTTACAAAGGTGTGCGATGGGTTTGGGCATTGCAGGAGGGATGGTGAAGTAGCCTGGGACTAGCAATAGTGAGGTGATATCACCCCTAGGTCTGAGGAAGCCCCACAGGAGGGAATAGAAACTAGGACCAGGAGAGGATATGGTACAGAGAAGGCTGCCTTATAGGAGCCGTGGCCTTTGGTAGCAGATGCAGATAACCCATGGCAACCTAACAAGGAGGACATAGAGGAATAAATGCCCTGACTACTTTCTCTTCCTCTTCTGGGAGAACTTTCTGGGGTCCAACCTGAAGTCAGAGAGCAAGGTTGCCTGTTGATGCAGCCCATACACATCAGCCTCACAGGACACAGAGAGGGTGGAGAAAGGGAGGGATGAATAAAAGATATCTAGCCCCCTAACAAATAACAACTTTTAAGCTTAAGTTAATCAATGACCCCATCCTGGCAAAAGAGATTTGAGGGTAAATCTGCTAGGGAGTTTCTGGGAAAGGTTTTACACTCTTAGGAAGGAGACAGCAGAAGAGACGTTCTTTATTGTGTGTGATGTGATACCTGGAACTGCAGCAGCCATTTTGCAATTGTAAGTGAAAGTAGCCGAAGGCAAAACTGACCCACTGAGGATGAATAAGCAAAGAGATGAAAAAAAAAAAAACTATGTCCTCAAAGTCTTTGTGGACTATCTCTGAGAACTGTCCTACCTCCAAGTTTCTTTTTTCGTGAAATAATAAAGGTTCATAATGTTTGAACCACTTTGAGTCAGATTATTTGCAGCCCAAAGCTTCCTAATGGACACAGCTGCCATTCACCATCTCTAAGCCCATATGCAGGCATTCTTGGCACCCACAGACTGCAGACCAGGCCCTCCTGTTTTCCTCTACTGACCGCAGGCTTGCACTGACTGTATCAAATTCAGTGCAATTTCAAATACTTTTTCTATCTATGATGAAAGAGTCAGAAGAGGGAGATAGGTCCTCTGCTAGGCTGCCCCATAGTTACAGATGGCTTCTGGTGGTGAAACTGACCACAGTAAAGACAATTCCATAGAGGCAGGTGGCATAGGCTTTGTCAGAACTAGCCTCAAATCTAGGTGTGCTGCTGTCCAACTGTGTGACTTTGGGCAAGTTAGTTAACCTCTCTCAGGCTTGGTTTTCTTACTGGAGGTAGTAAGGGTTGAATTAGATAAAACAAACAAACAAACAAACAAACAAACAAACAAACAAACCCTGACACAAATCCTAGCCCTAAGAGGCTTCCCTTAAAGGACTTAATCCTTCTCTCATCCCTTTCCACTGCTGGGTTGAATGTGAGGGAAGTTGGAAAGGGTCTAAAGGGATATCGGAAAGAGAAACAATCCAATCAAAGGAAGGATATGAGTTCCCAGATAGCAGTGATTTGACTTGACACATAGAAGGACCTTCCATGTGTTTGATAAATAAATAAATGAAACAATAAATAAATAAAAAAAAGAATGAGTGAGTAAAAGGGCTAGAACGATGGAAAATTTTTACTCCAGAGAAAAAGACTGAAGGAGGGCTTTGTAAAATTCCAATGATCAATAGCCAGGGTGCAGATGGCAGATCAGTCAGGATAGGCTAGGTAATGCTGTAGTAACAAACAACCCCAAGTCCCAGTGGCTTTACAACCATCTTTATTTTTTGTTTATACAATACTTGGTGGGTTATCAGGGTGCTTTGTTCTTCAAAGTCAAAAATCCAGTTGAAGGAAGCTCCATGTTGACATGCTTGTATATCAGAGGCAGGAAAAAGAATGTAGCAATTCCTGCACTGGCTCTTAGATCTCCTACCCTGAAGTGTTTCACATAACTTCTGTTCATATTGTGTTGAGGAAAGCAAGTCACATGGACACACTGAGTTCAGGGGGTTAGAGAAGCACATAGAATCCTACTATGTTCCCAGAAAAGAGAGGGCTGGTTGTTTGTCAACAGTCCTAATAACGACCATCAGTGGTATAAGGCAGAGTGGGGCTTGGGCCGAATGTAGCTTAGACATGGTTTGTTTGGCCTGTTCAGTATTTTAAATATTTTTGTAAGTTTTCCAACATTTATGACATTAAGATATGTCATCTACAAATCCATATAATCTGGCTAAATTTGAAAAGTTGGATAATCTGGTGACAGTGAGCCAAGTTGTATTAATTAAAATTAAGTTGGGTGGAGGATAACAAAAAAATGCAAAATAAAAGTAGCTTAAATAAGATAGATGCTTCTTTCTCATATAAAAGTATCCAAGAGATAAATAGGCAGCCCAGGCCTGGGGTGGTGGGTTAAAAAAGTCATCAGGGACTTAGGCTCCTCTCTCTTTCTACCCTCTTGTCTTCAGTATATAGCTCCCATTTGCAAAGTTTGCTTCATGGTCCAGAATAGCTTCCAGGGCTCCAGCCATTACATTCATACTCTAAGAGAAGGAAAAGTTGAAGGCATAAAATCTATCTCTCAGCTGAGTCAGCTTTCCTTATGCAGCCTTCCCACAATTCTTACACAAAGCTTCTACTTATATTTTATTGGCCGGAAATAGTCACATGGCTATACCAAGTATGATAGAGGGTAAGGATAGTCATATGTCAGGACTCAGGCCAAGCTAGTCCTTTTGTCCAGGATATAATATGCCCAGCTAAAAATAAATCATCATTAAAGAGAAAGGGAGAGAACTGAGGTTTCATAGGCACCTAACACTCTCTGTCAGGGGTCTGCAGTCCTGATTGTCTGGAATGGAGTAGTGATATGCTCACACTGGGCTTGAGCTCACCAATTTGCCACAGACCCCACCACTCCCTAATGCCTCTCCAGCACTCAGTGTCAGTTACTATTTATCATTGGGCTTGTGCTGACGTTTTTTTCCTTATTGGAATGAAGAGGAGAAAAAAATTTTCAATACCTATGTTTCTATTAAAAATCAAAAGAGCAAAAGATATACCAAAATGTTATGCGCTTTAAGAAAAATGAGAGCAGAAACATATTTCTTTGGGAAAGAGAAAAATATTCCTAACTGTGTATCATGCAAACAAGGTGTGTTGAAAAAAATGCAGTTTAACACACCATTATGAAAGAGCTTACTTGGTTTACTCACCACTCTGGCCTGGCAGGCATTTTACTGGTTGTGTAGTTCCCTGGGAAGACAGTGGGCCTCAGATCTCCCTGCTTCTGTATAGCTCACCACTCTTCCTGGGAGGAGAACAGTCTCATTTTGTCCAACCTCTCTTACCCCTTATTTGGAATGATCTTGCCCTTCTTTGTATTCAGGGCTTATTTTGAGCAAGTTCAAAACCGCCTCACAAAGTTCAAGATCATTATAACAGGCAAAAATGCAGTGAAATAGCACACCACTGTCAGTTAATTACTAAAATCCTTTAATAGCTGACATTATTATAAATTATATACCCATTATGGCAGGGACAATTGGGCTCTCTGTTTTTCTTGCCCAGCATTGGAACCCTAAACAATGCTGTCTTGTTGGAGAGAATGACCTGGATGCACTTGGAGGCAAGTGGGGAGTTTACAAGGGCTACCTATGCTGACCACAGCAGCTTGTGGGCCTCTGAGGACACTCTGTTTCCGGTGGGAATGAGGTAGTGGCCTGATGAGGCCTCAGAATCAACCTCTCTCGATTCTCACCTGCCTTCCCACTGCTGTGGCTACAAAAGTCTCTTGACTTTGGGCCTCTCAACTCTCTCTGCCCTGTTCCCTGCTCCTCTTCCTGTCTAGGCTCAACTCAAAGAGCCCCTCTTCCAGGCAGCCTCCCCTGATTCTCCTTCCTCAAGTTCCAGATACATGGTAGGCTTGTTCTCTCTCTCTCTCTCTTTTTTTTTTCAGTCAGGTACATAAAGTACACATTGTAAGTGATGATTTTTGACATATGTGTATATTGTGTAACCTCCTCCCTAAGCAAGATGTAGGACATGGATTTTGTCTTTACTCGAAAAGGTTCCTGTGCATGAGAATCCTCTTGGGAGTACGTGAAAAATGCAGCTTCTAGTCTAACCCAGAGAAGCTGGTTCAGTGGGTCTGGGATGGTCCAGGAGCGCAGGTTAACTGTACCCAGGTCTTCAGGTCAAGGGGCCTGCAGCCCACCGTTGGAGAAATCCACTAACTGCTTGCTGGGGTAGGTCCTGTGTCTTCTTCATTATCCCCCCTTTGGCAGGGGCATGTTCTAGTCCTTTTATCTCAGGGTCCAGCAAGGTTCTGGGCTGAGAGTGGCACCCATATGGATGGATCTAGGCTGGGTGCAGCCTGAAGCTACACAATTTGCGAGGCCATCTTTAAGAGAAAGAATACTTTCTTGGGTGCAGGGCCTTGGAAGGGACCTCTACAAGCGACGTTTGCCCTATTTTCAATCCACCTCTGGCACCCACTGAGAAATCGTGGTCTTAGATGTCGTGGTAAGAAGTTGTCTGCTGGACAAGACAGATCGTTCCTCGGCTCCCTCCTTCTATCCACAGGAATAGCCATGGGGATGTTTAGCCTTGCTGCATATTAGAATAACTTGGGAGAGCTTAAAAAACAATATATGTGGGCCCCCACAGCAAATATTCTGATTAATAATTGTTCTGGGGGTGGGGATTGACCTTTAGTATTTTTCAAGCTCCTAGGTGATTCTTACACACAGTCAAGGCTGAGAACCCCTGAGCAGCAGTCTGACCCTAAATTTTAATCTTTATCTGTGCCAAATTTATATTAAGAGAAGGTCAGGTCACTGCACCTTCCACAGTCACCTCTCTTTCTGAAGAGGCCAGGACTCTTGGCTGTGGTCAGTGTCATCGTTCCTGGCCCACTCTTTAAGTTGTGTTACATAACTGTATAAATATGTCATTTCACTTATGTATGGTATACAGATAAAGTGGAATTGCAGTGTCAACAGGTGTAGGCATTGCTGCAGGAGGGGAAGTTGGTACCTTTATTGGGAGGCCAATTTGGCCCTATCAAAAATTAAGTCCCCTCTCCCTGAACAATTTCTGAAGCCCCTCCTGGGTGCTGGGCTAGGGATACAGAGAAGAGGAACACTCGGGGGGCTCTCAGATGTGAACACATAATTTCCAGCCCTGGGAAGGAGGGATGTACAAATGCCGGGACAGTGCAAGGAAGACAGACTTGGGCCTGTCACTGGGGATAGAGAGAAAAAAGTTTGCTGAGAGGAAAAGAAGGAAGGGTATTCTGGGCAGATGGAACAGCATGTGCAAAGGCTGGATGAAAGAGAACAGGACACTGGAGAACTATGGGGTGTTCTTGGGAGCACACACTATTGTTCAGGGTCTGTGTGGTGGGAGGGGGAGATGAGGTGAGACCTGCACCATACGGTTGGGCAGCTACTCTTTACTTATTAGTTATGGAGATCCATTGATATGTTTGCCTTCTGGGAGCCTCTGGGTCAGAGAGGAATACTAGAAGGCTCTCTCTGGCCATGATGTGGAGAACAATTGAATGCAGACATCTCTCTCAAATAAACTCCCAGTCCCAAGGGGTGGGCTCCCTTCCACCTATAGCAAGTACCCAGTAGAAGCACTATAGCCAAGCACCAAAACATAGCCCTGGGCATGTCTCTTAAAAAAGGCCTCCTGTATGCCCCCTGAAGGTGGAGGGCAGTGAGCCTCTTCCAGGAAGGGCTGGGATCAGAGCAGGTTTGGAGTTGTGGTCTGATGCTACTTGCAGTGACTGTGCCACTCTTTAGAAGTCTCCTATCTCTGTCCAAAATTCATGGGAAATTTGCATTCTATTCCCTGATATATCTGATATATCTGGGGTAGCTTAAATATTAAAAATAGAATATATTACAAATATAATATGTAAATAAATTTCACCAACATCTTTGAGTCAAATTAGCTCTCCAGAAAGATCCTTTGACTTCAAGAGACACGCCCAGTTCCTCAATTTGAGACGGACTGGTGCAGGTAACCCAATTTCACTATAGCAAATCCACATTCCTCACCCTGATCTTTGTGCTACTGCCTCCAGCCCTCTCAACAACCTTGGGACTTGCTGCACTTGACTCATTTATGCCTCTATTCATTTAATTATTGGATATTTCTGAAATCTGATAATGGGCAGGGTGTTACCCTCTCTTGTGGCATCCACAAAGAGTAGAGTGACAACAGCAGCTCTAACTAACTTGTACATATTATTTCAATCAATATAATGACCCTATGAGGTAAGTACTTTTATTATCAAATCCACTTTACAGATGGAGAAACCAAACCTCAGAAAGGATAGGTAAAGTGACCATGGCCACTTTGTAAGGGGCAGAACCAGGATTAGGATCCAAGTAGTCTGACCCCAGCGCCTGCCCTCTTACCTCTTGCACTACACACATTGACCAACTGGGGGGCAGGAAGCCTTAAGCAGTAAAGGACAAGGAGCCCTGGGAGTCAGAAAACCTCGGCTCAGTTCCACACTCCCTCCTTTTGGTCCCGTGATCTTGGGCAAGCCAGTCTCCTTTCCTGGCCCTAGAATCTCCCCAGGTTCCCCCTCTCTACTCCATTCTGCTCCTCTCTGTGAAAGGCTGTATAGATAGTGGAGGGTTAAGTGCAGCCTAGGGGGGTGTGACCAGTAGCAACTGGGACGGGAAGTTTCTCTTGGTTCCCTTACACAGTCCATCTTCCTTCTCTAGGTCACTACCTCCAATAAGCTGCTGAGTCCTACAGTGTGTCAGGACTTTACCCTTTTAACTCCCACCTCGGTCAAGTAGGTCCATTTTATAGATGAGGAAATTGAGTTTCCTAGAGATTAAGTGGTTTGCAGGGTTAGTTCAGTGGCTTAACCTGGTAATAGTGGACCCTGTGTTCATTTCACTAATAAAAACTACCACTTATTGAGCACTTATTAGATGCCAGACACTGTGCTAAGCATTTTAATCTTTAAAACAACCTCCCAGTATTATTATTACCAGTTAAGCCTCAGGCTCCCCATCTGTAATCTATAACCTGGTAAGAATAATAGTGCACTATTGAGGGTTGTTGCAGAGTTAAAGGTAGTTGTCCAAGTCCACACAGTTAAGAGATGGCTGAACAGGTTTTGAACTCAGGTCTGTTGGATTAAACTAAGTAATGGTTAAGAACCATTGCTCTATATTGCCCAAGCACAGGCTGCTTGGAGTGATAATAGTAAAACCAGCAGTCGATTTAGAGAGGGCCCATTATTATAAACAGGACGAAGAAAATCATACTCCCTGAGGAAAAGTAGTAAAAAGCTAATAAGTAAACAAACAAAAAAGCCTAAAAGTGGGTTAGATTAGGAATTGGTTAAACCAGTGTTCTTAACATTGCATGTATCCTGATCGTTTCCAGGATAATTTCAGGTGATGCACAGATAAACATATTATATGTTTTTATTTTAAAGTGATAAATATAACTGGCACATTGTGACTTCATGGATATTACTGCTTATGATAAGGCTAAATACAAATGGTGAATTGATTTTAAATTTAAGTAAATAAGCGTCAATAACGTGTACATTGTTTAGATGTTCTCTCACCCTCTCAGATATGTAACAGCAAATCGTGCTGGTTCTATTTTCAAGAATGTCCAGAATCTGACCACTTCTCCCCAGAATCACAGCAACAGCCTCCTACCAGGCCCCTGCCACCCTGCCCCCTGCAGTTTATTCTTCACATGGCCACCAGAGGGAGCCAGTTAAAACAAGGTGGATTATGGCCCAGCTCCCATCAGAACCTCTAGGTTCTCTCCTAGCTCACTCAGATGACAAGCCAAAAACTCAGCAATGGACTGTATAAATCTACAATCAGCCCCCCAGCATTTCTCCCATCTCATTATCTCTTTGATGGTCCTGGAACATGCTAGGCATGCTCCCACCTCAGGACCCTTGCTCTTGCTGTCCTCTGTGCCCAGAACATTCTTCTCCCAGATGTCATAGTGGTTCCCCAACTACCATCAAGATTTTACCCAAACGTCACCTTATCTGGGAAGGCTTTCTTGATTACTTTCTCTGAACCACACCTACCCTCTCTTGGCATTCCTCTCTCCTCTTCTCTGCTTTATTTTTGACCTTGGCAGCTTTACCTTCCAAAACACTGTACACCTGAATATTTTGTTTATGGTCTGTCTGTCCTCCCACTAGATTCCCTTGAGCTCAGAAATTTTTGTGTTTTGCTAACTGCACGATCTCTAGCACCTAGAACATGGCCTGGTACTCATAGGAGCTCAATAAGTATGTGTCAAATGAATGAACAAAAAGTTCCGCTCAAGGGTGTCCCAGCTCCCCCAGCTGGGAACATGTTGGCCAAGTAGATTTACCTTCCTAAGGGGCAGGCAATACCACCTAGGCAGTTGGGCTTATAGGTATTCTCCCTGAGATTTAATAAGTGGGACCTTGGTTTATCCATCAGTTTCCTGTGAAGTAGGTTAGGAAGAAATAGTCTTCCTGCTAACCCGTCTGACTACAGTGAGAGAGGCAGCTCAGACTCCCTCTGTGATGCTTCTGTTCATAAGCAGTGGCCCCTAGAGCTGCCTCTTCCCACCACCAAGAAGCAATCTCTGCCTTGTATGATTTGTTTCATGCCTTGTATCTTCTCATCTAAGGTGGAAACTTCCCAGGGCAAAGGATCATGTTTTCTTTCTTAGAACCGGGTTTTAAGCAGCCCTGGGTTCAAATCCCAATGCTGACACCTATCAGCTGTGTGACCAGAGACCGATTACTTAACTTCTCCATTTCCTTTCTAAAAAACAGGTCTAGTAAGAATAACTTCTTCATTGTGGTTTTTGGGGGTGGATTTGATGAGATAGTGTATATAAGTGTTTGGTACAGGATGATGATGAACATGGAACTTGGTGAAGACAGCGACTGCAGTTCAACCATGTGACAAATATTTTTTGAGCACCCACTATGTGACAGGTGTTGTGCTAGGGACTGGAGAGGAGAAATGGGGGCAGGTGCTGCGCTGTGCGAATTAGCTTGAGAGCACAGACAGAATGGCATCAAATGGCCTACTCTGACTCTACTCCCTTTGTGCTGCTGTGGGTGGCCAGTTTCACCACCTATACCCCTGTGGGGCTTACATTCCAGAGGCAGAGGAGAACGACAAGTAGTTGTGCACTTTAGAAATTGTGAGAAGTGCTATAAAGGGGAAGCACTGAGCGCTTTGGGGGAAAACTGGAATAATGGGGAGGTTTGAAACTAAGGGGTTAGAGTTACTTCTTTGTGAGTTAACTTTGTGAGTGACATAGTTTCAGAGACCTGAGGAGCAGCAGCTGGGGCTCCACCTTTCACCTTCCCTACACCCCCAGGGAATTGGAGCTTGTTTTCCAGAGTGGCATAAGCTGTACGTAGCTCCACGGCCTTGCCTTGCTGGGTCCCACTGCATACACCCTCTAGTGGTCACAATACAGCCTGGTGCTCGGCTGGATTGGCCCTGGGAATCCAAGGACAGTGGGACTGACTGTCACAATTCCTTTCCTGATACTATCTCCCCTCAGAAGCAGTCTTCCCATGAAAAGGGATGACTCTGGGTTCTCCTGTCCTAATTTTGGCAACCCTGTCCTAATTTTTGAGCAAGATTCCTATTCCCATTTCACGGATGAGGACCTCAAGGCTTACAGAGCCAAGAAAGGTTAAGTGGGATCAATTTTGAACTCAGGCCTAGCAGACTCTTGGGTCAGTCATCCGGCTGGTACTTAATGGCACCCCATCCCCAATACCACATCTCTGGATGAGCAAGAGCCAAAGCCAAACTTGGTCAGAACTACTGCTCAGGGAAGAAGGCAGCTCTCCAGGGAAGACCACTGCTTCAGTCTCCTGTAGGCCTGAGGCCCCAACACAGGCCAGACATCTCAAGGTACTCCCCCAGGAACACTGCAGATAAAGATGCCATTGTACCTCAGGGAGATGTAGGGGATGGAAGGGAAGGAGCCAGAGTTCATAGTTACCCCCAGGGGTAAGCACTGAGCATTTGTGGAAGCCCTGTGGGGTAACCCATATCCTGCCCAGGGTCCCATTCCCTTTGCTTCCCATTATACACGCATACTCTTTCCCCCAAAGTGGCTGCATTCAAATTCTGCCTCTGCCACTAACCACAAGCTTGTGCAAGTTAATATTTTTCTGCTTCAGTATCCTTATCTGTAAACTGGTGGTAACAACCATACTTATCCCCAAAATGCTGTTATATGGAGTCCAGGGCCTCACTCCGTAACACTTTGATTCAGCAGTACCAATGGACCACATTTTCAAAAATTGCTGTCCCTGAAGGCTGTGCTCTGGCAACACAAACCCATATACCACTTTCAACACTATCTTCATTTCAATAGCAAATTGAAAGGGCAAGTTCCTGTGCCTCAGTTTCATCAGCTGTAAAATGGAGATAATAGGACCTATCAGAGTTGTTGTGAGAACCAAATGACTACAATCTTTGTAATGCTTGTAACAGTGCCTTGCCCAAAGACTCAACACCACAAGCTATTATTGTAATCAACAGCCAAACCAGCAAATACTCTGATAAAAGGAAACACTTTACATTACATTGAGTACCTCCTTGTGTTTTAAGATGCATTAATTTCCTTAAGGAGAGAAGTGACTGAAAGGAGCCAGATGAGGGGCTTCTGGGGTGCAGGTCACGATGTCTTCCGGGTACTGGTTACACGGGTGTGTTCACTCGTGAAAATGCATCCTGCTGATCACTTGTGATTTGTACACTTAAAATGTACTATCTCCTAGGGTCTATATCATTTTGTGAAGAACGCAGGGCAGGCATCATCATTCTCATTTTTCAAACGCGAAACTGAGGCGAAGACAACTATTTTAATTTGGCCGAAGCACTAGGGGATGAGGGTGGGTAAAGCCTCTCAGCCCGACGTTCTGTTCGGGGAAACTGCCTCTCCCAGAGAGCGCGGCGCGAACAGTACCTGGTTCCAGGTAAAGCTCAGCAAATGGTTCTGAGTTTTTCCTGCAAATTCCGCCCTTCCCCTGTACACACACAACTCAGGGCCGAGGGCTTGCACCGCCACACACTCACGAGGCTAGCCTCACACGTGGGCAACCGGGATGGAGACCCGCGAGTCCAATCCCCTGCGGCCCCCGCGGGGGAATGGCGCCCAGCCCTGGGCCAATGGGAGTAGCGGAATTTCTTTCATTGAGAGAGGGGACGGACTTCGGCTACTGCCCGGAAAGGGGCGGGGCGCCGCGCCGGGGGCGGGGCTGCCGCGCGCCGAGGAGAGGGCGGTGCCGGCCCTGCAGCCTGGCCAATCGGCGCCGCGCCTGGGGGGGGAGGGGGAACCAGGCCTTTTTTCCCTCCGCGCGGGACCAATCCGGACTTTACAAGCTTGAACTTTTGCCACCCTCGGACGAGCTAGCGCGCCCGAGGAGGTACCCCGCCGCGCCGGCTCCAGGGGCAGGAGCGGTCTTAACCCTTTACGCGCAGGACAGCCCATTGCTGCCGCCGCGCCCCCCAGCTCGTTCCGAACCTGGCGGGACCCCATCCCCAAGCCCACTCTCACTTCTGTGGTGAAACGTTCCTGGGGAAAGCACGACCTCCTACCCACATCCCTTTCCGTGGTGCAGAGAATAAGTCGGGGAAGAAGGAGGAGGAAACATCGGCCCTGAGGGGGCCCGGGACGGCTGGCAGCCCGCCTGGCGCGAGGAAGGGCTGTGGCGACTAAGAGGAGCCCGAGAGTAGGAGACACTCCCCGTCTATACCCCATCCTCTGCAATTCCCTACCTCCGGCAATGCAGCCGTGCGCAAAGCGTCCCATGCTCCCTATTTGGCCCAGAAGAGCTACCCCTGACTTTGCGCAGGGGATGTGGAGACCTCGTGCCATCACGGAAGATCCCGCTACCCCAACAAACCAACCGCCCCCTGGTCCCAAGAAATGCAAGCCAGGAAGGCTCACACGCACACCCATTTTTATTAGCTTTCCCTTGGATGGGAGTTTGGACCAATTCTGAAGTGCAATGCGTGTAAGTTTGTGCCCAAGGGAGAGGCAAAGCGCCCGTTTGCCTCCGAGTCTCAGTCCGCAGAGCTCTCGCACCGCCCACCCGTGGTTTGTGTAACCGTGTGTTGTGTGTGCGCGCGCGCGCTCGTGTGCTCTCTCGCATCTGTGCCCGCGGCGCAACGCAAGCCCGAGAGCGGGCTGTGGGCGCTGTCAGGCTCGGGGCGGGGGCGTCTGGGCGAGCGCGGGGCGGGGGCCGCGGCTCGGCCCGCCCCGGGAGCCGGCCCCTCGGAGCCGCGGGCCCTGCAATGGGACGTGTTCTCCTTTAAGAGTTAAGAAACTTGAAACCTTGTTTGCGCAACAATCAGCGCCGCGGAGCCGCCAAAGTGTCTAGACTGGCATATGATGGGAGGCAGCCAATGACTCCACGGCGCTCCTCCGGGGGCCCTCAGTGTGCGTTTGAGGAGAACAAAAAAGAGAGAGAGCGGAGCGGGGGAGCGAGCGAGGGAGCCGAGCAGAGAGAAAGAGCCGCCGGGCGCTGCCTCGCCAGACCTTGCCGGGACCGCGGGGCCACCGGGAGGCACTTTTTGTGAAGGGGGGTGGGGGGGACGACCTCTGCAGCCGCGGCGCCCCGGGCGTCCGAGCGCAGCGTGGAGAGGGCTGCGACCTCTGCCTCGGTGGATTGCATTTTTAATTAAGGATTCCCAGCAGCTCTTTGGGATTTTTACAGTCTCCACTGATGTGTTGACACCCGCGTTCGGGAGAAACTCTCTCCAAGTGCATCTAGCGCCTAGGACCTGAGACGGAGTTGGCCTTTCGTGCATGCAATTCCAGGGATTTTGGTTTTGTTTGGGGTTTCTTTTCTTTTTATTTTCTTTTTTCTTTTTGCAGGGAATAAGAAGGAAGTCGAGGGTATCAACAAGCCTGCTTTTCGAATCGTGCAGGAAAAGCCCATGTAGTTAAGCGCTTGGGTTTTACAGGCAGGGATTCCCAGACACATTTGGGGAGTTCGGCGCGAGCGCTTTGTGCTCATGGGCCAGCTACGCAACTTCTGAAGGCTCACCGGCCCATGCGGGGACTTTCTGGCGGCGCGCCGCCCACCGTTCCCCTCAAGCGCCGGGGCTGGAGTCGCTGAGCAGCCCGGCTGCTGGGATCCATGTAGTCTCTGGCCCGGCGCAGACTGCGACTCGGCGTGCGCGTGTTCCCTGCCGGCCCGCCCCGGCGAGCTCCCTCATGTTGCAGCCCTGCGGCGCCCCTTCGACGACAGGCTGTGCGCGGTCTGCACGGCGCCCGGCGGCGGAGCTTCATGTGGGGCTGCGGCCCGCGCAGCCGGCGCCTCGCTGAGGGAACGGACCCCCGGTAACCGGAGACCGCCTCCCCCCCACCCCTGGCGCCAAAGGATATCGTATGTTCAGGTCCAAACGCTCGGGGCTGGTGCGGCGACTTTGGCGAAGTCGTGTGGTCCCCGACCGGGAGGAAGGCGGCGGCAGCAGCGGCGGCGGCGGCGGCGGCGGCGGCGACGACGAGGATGGGAGCTTGGGCAGCCGAGCTGAGCCGGCCTTGCGGGCACGAGAAGGCGGAGGCTGCAGCCGCTCCGAAGTCCGCCCGGTAGCCCCGCGGCGGCCCCGGGACGTGGTAGGACAGCGAGGCGCCCAGGGCGCGGGGAGGCGCCGGCGCGCAGGGGGCCTCCCGAGGCCCATGTCGGAGCCGGGGGCCGGCGCTGGGGACTCCCCGCTGGATGCGGCGGAGCCAGGAGGCCCGGGCTGGCTGCCCGAAAGTGACTGTGAGACGGTGACTTGCTGTCTTTTCTCGGAGCGGGACGCCGCGGGCGCACCCCGGGACGCCGGCGACCCACCGGCCGGGGCGGACCTGGAGCCGACCGGCGGCGGACGGAGTCACGAAGCCCGCTCACGGCTGCTGTTGCTGGAGCAGGAACTCAAGACGGTCACGTACTCGCTGCTGAAGCGGCTCAAGGAGCGCTCTCTGGACACGCTGCTGGAGGCGGTGGAGTCCCGCGGTGGCGTGCCGGGCGGCTGTGTGCTGGTGCCGCGCGCCGACCTCCGCCTGGGCGGCCAGCCCGCGCCGCCGCAGCTGCTGCTCGGCCGCCTCTTTCGCTGGCCAGACCTGCAGCACGCCGTGGAGCTGAAGCCCCTGTGCGGCTGCCACAGCTTCGCCGCCGCTGCCGACGGCCCCACCGTGTGCTGCAACCCCTACCACTTCAGCCGGCTCTGCGGGCCAGGTGAGCACTGCTCCTGGCAGGGGACCTCGGGGGTCCCCCTCCTGCCCTATTCCATGGCCTTTTTATCCCAGACATCTCGGGCTCCCACGAGTGCCCCCGAGTGTGGGAGCTCCCAATAGAAACGCCTCACTCTGGTCCCACCGGGCAGTGGGGATCTGGGCACATACATCAAATGGCAACTTCATCAACGCTCCCGCAGACTTAACAGGTTACATGTCCCTGCAGCTTCAGGGACGGAATGTAGCACCCACTTCATAGACAGTGAAAGGAGAGGGCAGGTTTACAAGAATCCAAAGACTTGCGTGCCCCCACTATTTACCCCCAGTCTGTGCCCAGGCCTGTAACATTTGTGAGCATGTGCCTATATACTGTATGTCTACAGTATATAGACATACAGTCTATATACTGTATATAGACTATACATCCGATACGATATAACTGTCTACATCCAAGACGATACAAGTTGTGAAATTGGATGTAGACAGTTCCTGGCTAGAGTCAAAGTGTTTGTAAATTGTCCCACTTGATCCTTTGTAGACTTTGGAGCAAAGCAAATTTTGCAGGGTAATCCCTCTTAAAAGTAGGGACTACCCTCTTGCCTTGATTGCTGCCAGCATCCCTTGGGTGTCAAATGCTAGGGCCCTCCATCATCATTCTCAACTCTGTGTTTAGCTTTTGTATAGAGTTGAGGGTCCTGGGGGCATCTGTGAGTAAGTGAAGAAGCCAGGTATTTTATTACATCTGAGCACTCTCCTTTGTTCTCTTTCTGGGACTTCTGCACACACCCCATTCCCAGCCCCGCTTACCTGAGGATGCCCTAGGTGCTGGAACAGAAGTGAGGACAAGTGATGGTTCCTGGCAGGCTAGAAGCTTGCAGGAACACACATTTTAGTCTGTAGCATCTTCAGGGTGTATGCATCTTAGATGATGATATTGGGGGTTCTGCAGGGGTGTGACTGTCATTGTCATAGGCTATTTGGGTGTGGGAGGGCTCTCAGTTTCTCCAGTCTGAATCCTCTAGAAAGAATCAGCAGCCAGCCTGAGGGTCCATAGAGGGTCAGATCACAGGTCTCCTGACTCCCAGTGTGAAAAGGGAGGGTGGGCCTAGAAGTGTGTCTGGAAGTAGTGGCTGGAAGGGAAAGGAAGGTGCTTCAGTGGTGGTTCACTGATGCGGGGTGGTGAAGAGAGGCAGTGATGATCTGCCTGCCCTGCTCCCCACATGGTTATAGTTCAGGAGCTTTTGGCAGTCCCTGACCTGTGTCCCATGGCATGCTTTCTGTGCCCCTTGTTCCTCTTCCTGACAGCTTCCCTTAGAAGTGGCTTCCTCCCCTCTGCTCCCCTGTCTCCTCTTTGCTTCTGGAGAAGGAGGCCCTATTTGTGGTGGCCCTGTCTCTGGTCATTTTTGTCTAGTGGGAGATAATTGGTGGGGCCCACTCTGCTGTTTTAGAAAGCCCTGGCAGGTATTTTCCTTTCATGTCAGTTTGCCCACAAGTATTTGTTGAGCACTTATTCTGTGCCAGGCACTGTGCTAGGTGCTGTAGTAGAGAGTAGAAATATGAGAGGGATTCCTGCCCTTCAGAAATATAATCTTCCAGGGGAAATGGGGCAGAGATGGGGGAAGAAAGGCCAGGTTAGGGGGTGTGAACTCTCAGATCACTGTGAGGTGTGTATTTAACAGGGTTGCCTCCAGGAGCTCCAGAACCCTAACCTGGAATAAAGCTTTGGAGGATGGATAAGGGAAGTTCGGTGTTGAGGAGGAGAGGACCAGCTGAGAGTCAAGGTGCCAGGCAAGCTCAGATGTGTGGGTGGAAAGGAGTGGGGTAAAAAAGTTGAAGACAACAGATAGGACCCACCTTTGCCTAGGATGGGTGAGTTGTCCTACTCCTTAGATGAGAAGTTAGCTTGGGTGTTGATATGCTTTTGGTGGACTTGGGCAAGTACAATTTGAAGGGCAATTTGCAGTGGGATGATGTTCAACCACAGACTTGGTCCTAGGCTCTGCTTGGCCAGTAACACAACTTGACCTTGGATGAGTAACCTCTCTTAGTCTCCCTATTGGTCAGTGGGAGTGGCTCTAGGAACATTCTTCATGCCTAATTCTGGACTAAGCATTGGTACTTGATTCCCTTCCTGCTCCCAGAAGGAGGCGCTATTTCAGGATGTGTTTATTATCCTTCCCCTTCGCCAGCCCAAGGGACCCCCCTTTCTAGCCACCCTGGGGGCTGTTGGGAGGACTGGTGGTTGGTGAATAGTTTCCAGTAGGCTCCAGGTTGACCCTCTTGCTTCATTCTCCTGCCTGATGGCTTGGGCTGTGAGGAGTAGGACTAAGAACTAGGGGAGCCCTTTGCTGCCCACCCCACCCCTGCCTCCTGGCCGCCAGCCTGGCTCTCAGAGCTGGGCGGCTGCATAGCTCGAGTTCAGCCGTGCGAGTCCTGATAAGGAGACTGCTCCTTCCGTGGCCCTTGGGGAGAAGGCTGGGGCAATGGAGCAGACAGACAGACAGACATGGAGCAGCACACAGAGAGTACACAGGAACACCCAGCAGGCCAACCTAGGGACACCCACCTAGCATCAGTCACCCCAGTGCCTCCTAATCCCCACATGGAGCCCCAGTGACAGAAGAGCCTTTTCTGGGTAGTGCAGACCCTTGCTGCTCAGAGCAAACCGTGCTCCATCCATAATTTGCTTTGAGGCATTCAGGCCAGTTCCCCTCTTTGGGCTTCTTTTCCCATCTGTAAATTGAAGGAGGTGGACAGAATCCTTGAGGTCTGACAGGCAGATTCCAGATGACACAGGTCTGCCTCCCCTGCCCTCTCTCCCATGCTTGTCTCAGTAAGTGGGGTCCTCTGTCCCAGCTCTGCCTCCCACTCCCTGTGCTCCCTCCCTCTCGTGTGTCTTTCTGTCCCAGGAAAAGCCAGTTCACTGAGCTTGGTGCCTATGTGGACGGAAATGTGGAGAAATACTTTAATCACAGTTCTAACCTGTGTTTATAGAGCTCCATTCTCCTGAAAGTATCCATTAACTTTGGAATAAATCTCCTGCTCTTTGCTTCACCACTTTTTTTTTTCTGTAATTATATTCAGTAAATTACTATTATCCAAATTGCGCCAGGGAAAGAGAAAGAGTGAGAGAGAGAGAGAACTTCTAAATGACTGGAGGAGGCTGCCTAGGAAAACACAGGGTTCCCAGGCCAGGACTATAGGAATTAGAATGGGCTAGAAAGTTTTCCTTTTATTTGGCCTGGCATTATCCCTTTGAAATGAGATCAATTTCAAGTTGGGCTTCCAAGCCCGGGTCCCACCCCTCTGGCGGCCCCTCGGCCGGCCTGGCCGCCCTGCTCCTCCGAGCTCCTCCTTGGAGGTGAGGAAGGGGTGATAATGTGCAGTTTGCCTCTTGCTGGCGCCAGCCGGCTGCGCTGTTTATCTGGCTGCCGGAGGAATCTGGGCAATTAGGCTCAGCCGGCCTTAAAGTGCCAGGAGTTCCTTTTCTGTGTCTCCCACCCTGGGGCTTGGGATTGAGCCTTCAGGTTCTGGGAGTGGAGGGGACAGGCCCCCAGGAGGCCCCCTCCCCACCCACAGCCCCTCCTTAGGAGAGTGGAAACTGGGAGGCCCAAGGAGGTGAGTGGAGCCTTTCTTAAGCAAAATCCTGAGCTGCAAGAATGGGGATGGAAGGTAATGTCCCAAACTGAAACTTTACCAGGCAGTGAGAAAGGCTGTGAACTTTTTCTGGCTTTAGAATTAGGGTCTAGATCCCAAAAGGCTAAGTACCCCCTGGGGGCTAACCAGAGGCAGTCTGGGCTGAGCTGAGCTGAGCATTAGCCTTCTGGTACACTCGGCCCCTGGCTGA
The DNA here is from genome assembly GCF_902729225.1 of Pteropus medius. Taxonomy (NCBI): domain Eukaryota; kingdom Metazoa; phylum Chordata; class Mammalia; order Chiroptera; family Pteropodidae; genus Pteropus; species Pteropus medius. Next base: position 11,899,465 of record NW_024342473.1, on the reverse strand, counting down.
CTGCTCTCACTTCTGGAGGAAGTTGGAGGAGATTCCTCAAGTTGATGCCTGAGGCTGGATGTCTGAGGGTACGGAGTTTCTGATGTCCCTCTCTCTCCCTTTCTCTTTCTCGCCCGTTCTCTTTCCTTTTTTCTTTCTCCCCATGTTCATTTATTTTAGAGGGACCTGCAGGGCTCTAGGAGTTGTCCTCTGAAAGTTTAGAGCACATGTTATTTTAAAGTTAACACAACTTTTGCAAGCACTAAGATAGCTTCTAAGAGGGGAGTGAACAGAGGGCCTGGAGGCAGCTCGCACTTTCTCATCTGACCTTTTGCTTCACTCACAGCACTGAGTGTCCCACCTAAGTTCCCACCTTGCCCGACTGACTTAATGTCCCTGGGCTCCATTCTCAGGATTCATGGGGCCCGGATGTGTGGGAGTAGAGTAGAGGTACCAGTTAAAGGTCATTCCGTATTGTTTATAGCAGCATTATTCCTATTAGCCCCAAAGTGGAAACAACTCACATGGCCATTAGCTGATGAATGGATAAACCAAATGTGGTATATCCACACAATGGAATATCATTCAGTCATATTAAGGAATGACGCTCTAATACATGCTGCAGTATGGATGAATCTTGAAAATCTTGCCTAGGGTTTGGGGGTTGGAAGGATAGGAACTGGGGACAGGGTTTCTTTTGGGATGATGTAAATGTCCTATAAAATTAAATGGTGGTGTTGGTCTCACAACTCTAAATTTACTAAAAACCACTGATTTGTATACTTCAAAAGAGTGAATCTTAAAGTATGTGACTGATAACTCAATTTTTTAAGAAAAGGTAACTAACTTGGTACTGGTCCTCAACTGGCCTCCCCTTTTGTTTAGTTGAAATAGAATAACATTTTCTATCTTTCTGTGTGCCCTTGGGCAGGTCCTTTACCTGGCTGGCCCTCAGATGCCCCAACAGTTACAATAAGTTGAGTTGGATGAACCCCAAGAAGTTGAATAGGATAAACCTCTGACACTCTAAATCTACATGTTGAGGGTAAAGTCTATAGGCCTTCATACTTTTTTACTTGCGTAGAATGGAAGTCAGTGATTCATTTCAGTCTCCACAGTTGTTAAATAGTTCTGTGCAAACAGTTTCACTGGAGCAGATGGGGGCCTGGGAAAGCCACTCCTGAGAGCTTTGCAGTTCCTCACTACCTTGTGTGTCTGACATTTCAAGCTTGTAGATTTGCTTTCTGTGTCACTCGTGACATTGGAACACCTGACACCCCCCTACCCCAGCTCCAGTGTGGCCATGGCTGGTGGGTGTCACAGTTTAAGGCCCAGATAGCACATGTTAGGGGACACTTCATGAACCCTTCCTTGCCTCCACCTTTCAGGTTCTAGGTAAATGGCCCCTGGAAGAGATGCTAGGGTTGATTACAGTGGCCTGACTCCAGCCACCACTGCCCGTCACTGCCAAGTTTTACTTTTTAGGACAGATCTGGGGGGCAAATATCCAGAAGTCCCCACCTTTTGTAGCCTGTGCCTCAGCCAATCAGATTTTTCCAAAGGAGCCCTAACACAGGAATTGCAAGCCTTCTGATAAGTTAATGCGGAAGTAGAAAGGGCATGAGGTAGTGGGTTAGGAGACCTGGCTTTTGGTTCTGGCTCTATTACCAGTTCCCTGTCTGGCCCTGAGGGAGTCACCTCCACTGTTCAGGCCTCAGTCTTCTCCTCTCTACAGTGGGAGCACCAGCCTCAATTCTCCTTCCCTGTGGAGAATTCTCCCTACCTGTTTTGCCTCTTGTCCTGAGAGACTAGTCACTCAAGTCTGGTCTCTAGCCCCTCCTAGGCCCAAGGACCGGTAAATAAGTTATTCCTACTGAAGGTAGATAGCTCCCCTCCTAGAGTTTTGTTTGAGGTCTCTTGTGAATCACCTGTTTGGCCCCCTAGGTCCTCTTTCTCCACACCTTTGTCCACAGATGCCCCCATGTTTACCATTATTCTCATCACTATTGTCTGTCCACAAATGTTTACTGAATCCTTTCTGTGCACCTGATGTACTAGATGCAGCTGGGATGAAGGAGTGAGAGACGGAGTGCCTCTTGATTGCCTGTCTTGTAGGGGTATAGAGCAGTCAAGCCGGTCTGAAATCCTAGCTCCACCATGATTGGCTGGGGGATACTGGGCAAGTCAGTTTTCTCATCTGTAAAATGGGAATAATATTGGCCATTTTGTTTGTTTTTGAGAAAGGATGAGATAAAAAATAGGTGCCCAATGAGCATAATTAACTACTCTACCTAAAGTCCAAGAGAATAAAATATAACAAATGAAATTGAAAATACCTGACATGGAGAGATACTGGGTAGGCATTCAGCAAATGTTTGCTTCTTTCCCAGTGGCTACTCCATGATTCACTTTTCCTTCTCCCTAAATACTGTCCACAAAAGATTCCCTGTTTCTGCACCTTAGAGCCTTCACTTTGTTGAAGTAATTTCTGGCTGAAAAAGCCAGGGTGGGGAAGAGCTGAAGCTACATGGGGTGTATGGAGCAAAACAAATGCTCCTATAGCTAATTGTGCCTTATTATAATTGCAAAAAACACTTATTACCCCTTGTGTCATTACTGATACTTGCCTAATAATAGTTATTACCACTTTACTACCACCGGGAGTTTGTTTTAGTTTGAGATGTGATAGTGTTTAGTTTCATTTAGGGAAAATGAAGGGTCATTTCATTCATGCAAATTGTTACTTAGTTTAGCAAATTGTTACTTCCCCTAAAGCAAGAAGCTAAGGAATTCTTCAGAAGACAAAGTATATGTTTTTAAGGAGGAGTATTTTAGGCAAATGAAAGGAAACCAAAAGAAAAATACCATAGACAATAAGGAATCATAGAGGGTCTAAGCTGGAAGGCAGTAGAGAACTCGTGTCCCATCCCCTTCTCTTTACAAAGAGGGAGACTAAGGCCTAGGGCCCGCAGTGACTGGTTTAAGGTCTCCCATCTCAGCAGCTGAGTTTGGCTTCCTGGGTCCCAGCTAATTTTGCCCTCCTCGCCACAAAGAATGCTAGTTCTGATGTAGCTTGTTTGGAAATGAGCTTCTATGTCTGGGCCTCTGTACTCACAGTTATGACTAGAGTTGCCAGATTTAGCAAATAAAAATATAGAATGCCTGGTTAAGTTTGAATTTCAGGTAAAACAATACATACTTTTTTTGTATATCCTAAATATTGCAAGGGACATACTTATGCCAAAAAATCATGCCACATATATCCGAAATTCAAATTTACCTAAGCATCTGGTATTTTATTAGGCACCCCTGGCTCTGACTTTCCCTGCATCTGTATTTCTCTTGTTATATTAATAATAGTTACTGTTTGTGGAGGTATTTTTCCACAGTCCCAAGAGCTGTACTGAGCATTTTACATATATTATCTTCTTTTGCCCTCCTGGCAAACCTGGGAGGTCCATATGATGATTGTCCCCATTTTAGAGCTGAGGTAATAGGCTTGGAGAGGTGAAATAACTTGTCTGAAGTCGAACAGCCAAAGCTGGCAGTGCAGGGATTGATCCCAGGTCTGGACACCAAGCCTATGGCCTTACTGTTGGGCAGTGATGTTTTCTAGTGGATTTGGGCAGCAGAGATGGTGGAAGAAAAGGACGGCTTCTTGGGGACTAGGTTTATTATTGGAGAAAACCAATAATCAAAAGCACATAGAACTCCCAGGTGTGAACTGTCCCACCCTGGCAGTGACATGCTTTTTCCTGTCTTCCAGAATCACCACCACCCCCGTACTCTCGGCTGTCTCCTCGCGACGAGTACAAGCCACTGGGTAAGTGTGTCCTCCTTTCTACCCTTGGGGAGGTGTGTCCATCCCAGGCTCCCCTTTCTAGTGCCCAGCCTCAGTGCTGAAGGGCTGGAGGGGAGGGGAGAAAGCTGGCCTGGTTGCCTTTGAAATGGGGTGAAGTTTTACAAACACACCCTCAGTTGGGCCAAAGCAGACTCAGCCTCTGCAGTGGGCTATTTACATCTTGAATTCCTTGGCTCATCATTAACCTCTCTGTGACCTTTAAACATGGGCCTGTGGGAGATGAATGGGTTTTTTAACTTAAGCATCTCATTGGAGGTGGGTTGGTATTTGTCTCTTTTCCTTTCTCTCTCTCCCCGGTTTTAGACGGTTCATCTTTAGTGTGTATTAATAATTATTCTGACAAATAGGTTGAACAAGAACTCACTGTTGAGAGGAGCTGTATGTTTTTCCCCTTTTTAAGCCAGGAAGTTCACCTGGGCGGGAACAGTTGGAACATTTAGTTGAGGTGGTAATGTCATTTTAGACAGGTCCCATTCAGAGATGGAACGTGTTTTCTTCTGTAAATCCTTGGGGCTGGATGATCAGCTCATCTTCTGGAATAGATGCATGCGGTTTTAAAAGTAGAGATAGCTTGTTTCCTGGCCCTCCTGTTTCCTCCAGTGGAGAATCTTAGTGATGGGATGAGTTAGTTTGGAGTTAATAGTACCAGGAGAGCTTTTTTGTGACCCAGGCAGTTCCTGTGGGAGTCAAGCTTTAAAAGTCAGATGGCGTGGCAGTGATGCTAACACATTCCACTAAGTGACCACAAAAAGTGGGTTTTGTTTTGTTTTTGGTAAAGGCCTCTTCCCAGTAGCGTGTGTCAGCATCATCTGGGAGGTCCCTTCTAAGTGTTGTCGACTTTCAAGCGTCCAGTCCAGTTTTCCTTCTAGACCCTGCTGTGGGGTCAGAGGTGCCCACCAGGTCCCTCCAGGAGTTTGACCTCCTTAGTCTAGGAGGACAAAGGCTGTCCTATGATGGTGTGTGAGTCAGCGGCTTAACGATGGCAACTTCCTCATTGTTTTTCCTGATGTATGGTCAGCCCAAGGGTGGAGGAGCTTCATTTAGTTCTCTGGGGAATTGGAGAGGTCATTCAGTGGGAGCTCGTCCCTTCATAGATGAGGTGAATCAGACGGAGGGTCAGGGAGGGCCCCCCAGCTAACAAGCAGCAAGGCTGAGGTGAGAATCCAGAGCAGCCTCCTATTCAGCTTGCTGTTTCCCTGTGCTTTCCTCACATGCCTGTCTCAGCATTCCTAAGTCAACATAGTGGTACCAGTCACTTAGAAGATCCCTAGTTCCATTAGAGGAAAAAAAACCACTGTCAAATGTTCTTAGTAAATGTGGCACCTTAGTTTGAATGTCAAGGATCATTGCCCTGAGGAATTGTGGGTCAGCCTGTGATAAAACAGCAAAAATCCGGACACTGTGACCTTTTGGAGATCAACAGGTGTCCTGGTTATTTAACAAATGAGACAACTGAGGCCTAGAAAGGGGAAGTGACACTTGTTGGTACTCATATAGTTCAGGGGTCTGCAAAACTACAGCCCACCATCTGTTTTTGTATGGCTCACGAGCTAAGAATCATTTTTACTCTTTTAGATGGTTAAAAATAAAAATATTTTATGACATGCGAACATTATATGAAATTCAAATTTCAGTGTCCATAATAAAGTTCTCCAGGAACATAGCTACAGACACCCATTTCCATATTGCCTGTGGCTGCTTCCACACTCCTGTGGCCGAGTTTAATAGTTGCAGCAGAGATTGTATGGCCTGCGAAGCTGAAAATACTAACTATTGGGCCCTTTGCAAAAAAAAAGTTGGTGACTCTGATTTTGCTAAGAGCGAAGGTGGGCTCCAACTTCCAGATGGGGTCCCTCCTTGGAGCTTGAGCAGTGATCAAGGTGGGGAGTGTTCTTTTTCTACGATAGCCCCAAGGCACTTCAGACTTTGAGGGCCTCACTAGAAGCCCCAGAGGTGAGGGTCTGGAGAGTGCATGATGGGGACTTACTAGTTGGGAAAGGTAGAGACTAGACTACCCATTGTCTCCACTCCTGGGAACCTCACAGAGCTTTCTGTGTTGGCTCCACAGTGGTTTACTGAGAAATAGGGTGCAGCCTGTGATGTTGCTACTTCAAAAGAGAAATAGCAGTGACATTCGGGGGACTGAATTCTTTGGGAACATTAGGCATTAAAAGCAACAACCTTTTAAGAAGTTCCCACTGAGGCATTGAGGTTGTTATTTTTTTCAAAGGAGATTTTTCCATCCGTCCTTATTTTCCTCCAAACACATTTTACCAGGAGATAACTTTTTCGTGCCCTGATAAATAGTCCGAGTTAGTTTTTTGTATTATTTTCTTTTCCTTGCATTGTTGCTTTTTCATAAACAAAAGGTCAGTTCACTCCTAAGCCTCTGTGATCACATGAGACCAAAAAACAAAATAAAACCCAGAACACCCAGTCAGCATCTGGCAAGTGGGAAACGAAAAAAAAGGCCAAATTGGTTAATGTTTCATCTTCCCGCTCCGCAAGCCATGTGGTAAAAGGGGAAAAAAAAAAAAATCCTGTAAGATCGGATGGAATTCTAGCTAGTGAGGGCCTAGGCTAACGGTTTTTGCCCCAGGAATCCCAGCTTGGGATGCCTCTCCTGAGCCAGGTGGGACCAGCTGAGCTAGACCTGGGTTGTACTGGGCGAGAAGATCAGGAAAGTGCTTCAGGCCTCATAGAACTTGTCTTCGGATTCCTGGACAGGCCTGTCCCTTCACAGGGACAACACCGCATTGCTGGTAGCAGGAGGCACAGGCCCAGGAAAAAATTTCCAAGTCTGCCTGCCCCAAAAGGCATCGGCTTGTCAAGCTGGCAGCTCAGTGTTCAAGAAAAAAACATGCAAAAGCTTTTCCTTTCTCCATTTAACTGCACTGCTGACAGGAGAAAACAAATAATGCACGCCATATGAAGTACTTAAAACTACTTACAAAAACTGCTTTAAAAAATTAAAATGGTCCAGGCATTGAAAGTTGCTCTGTGAGCAGGTTTTGATGTTAGAGAGTGGAGGAGGGGAGAGAGGGAAAAAAAAAGTTAATCTGAGAGCAAATGCTTGAGCCCTTAATTAGAGGGGTGTAAGCAGGACAGAGTGAGGATGGCTGGTAACTTGTTAAAACAGAGTTTCCCCAGCTCCAGCGGGAGGAAGGAAGGAAGGAAGGAAGCAAGAAGGAACAACTTCAAGAATTTTAATGGTTGTAATTAAGTACAGCAACTATGAATTGTTTAGGGGCTTAATTTAACCTTACCCAAGGAGGCTCCAAGTTGCTACTTGCTCGGTCCCCTGAACTTGGGTTATTTCTGTGGTCAGAGCAATTGCAACTTTTTCAGGTGCCAGGGCTGTAGCAGTCAGCATTTTCCAGAAGAGTTCCAGGGCCTGCTGGCCTGGTCTCGTGCAATCATGGGTCGGGGTTACAGAGTGTCATCAGAAAGTTGGGAAGGCCATGCTGCCCTTTGCAAGCACTTGCTGGCACACACATGCACGCGCACACACACACAGATCCATGAGAAAGCAGTAAAGGGAGCAACCTCCGCCCTGCCCCAGCCAACTAAGTTCTCTTTCTCTTTCCTCCCGTAGATCTATCTGATTCCACATTGTCTTACACTGAAACGGAGGCCACCAACTCCCTCATCACTGCTCCGGGTGAATTCTCAGGTTGGCATTTTTTTTCTTTGCACGTGGCTGTTGTTTTGAACTTTACAGAAGGGGACAGGTGGGGGTGGTGCTTGAAAGAGGCCTTTTTGCTATACCCACTTCTTTTCTTTCCCCTTTTCCTTCTACCTCATTGGTTGGGGGAAGACTTCCCATGTCATCATTGCTGATGTTTTAGGGGTTAAGACCAGTCTGTGTGAATGAGACCAGAAGGGCCCGTCGGTTTATGTTTTAACCGGTCGTCTCTACCTTGTTTCTCGTGGAAATGAGTAAAGCCCAGCACAACTCTTCATCTCTCATTTTAGCAAGGGATCTTTTTCTTCCAGCTGCCGAGAGGCAGCAAATGGATGTGCTCATATACATTTCTCTTCATGAGTTTCTTCTCCTGTCCCCACTCTGGGGAAGGACCTATGTGAAGGGTCAGAAGAGGGGTAAATAGAGTGGGTGGATTGGTAAGCAGGGAGTTTGCAAGAGGCCAGTGGTTTCCATGCCTCTTCCTGAGCAGTGGATGCTGGGCTAGGGAGCAGAGAGCACCCTGGTTTGGAGCTCCCACTCCTTGCAATTAAGAGTTGGCTGTAGGGACATTCCGGGAATACCTAAATTAAGCTTTCCTTAAGAAATGAGAGTTTGGTCATGACTTGGGGGCATTAATGGCCAGGAGGGACTTAGGTGCCGAGTTCTGTGAGGCCCTTTGGGAGCATGGCAGGTGGCGTGCAGTGAGGACAGCTGGGGTTTGTGGCCCGGCCTTGTGCTATGTGTGGTGACAGCCCCTCTGGCTGGAGCTGCTTCCCAAGTGGGCATGGCTGGATCTTGGAGTGAAGGCCTCTGTCTGGATCAGAGCTGGCTTTCCTCTACCCCCATGCACATGTCATAATAGCAACAACAGTGATCAGAGCTGTTGAGTGTTTACTTTGGGCCATGTCCTGTAATTGGGCCCCTTTATATGCATCATCTCAGAACAGCAGTAAAGGAACTTGACCAGGGGCACGTAATAGCAGAACCATTTGCCACTGTCCTCCTAACCACTGTCTTACCCTCCACTTTTCTGCTGCAAGGGCTGAATGTTCCTCCTATAACCTTATTTTGCTCAAAGTTCTGACTGTCATTCTTGCCGTCTCTCCCCATGCTGGCTTCTCATGACTGCTGGTACTGGAGTCCAGGTCTTCTGGGTCCTACCTGCCTTTTGGACTCTGATGGCCCCTCTAGTCGGACCATCTTGTTTTCTTCTCTGCCTTTTGGCCCTACTTGGTTATAGTGTTTTTTCCTGAAAGACCTAACCAGATGAACACAAGAAGTTAACATGTTAATCTATTCTTTTTCTTCTGTGCCTATGGGGATGGCAGCCACATATAATTTTGAAGAAGTGGGTTAAAAGTATTTCTGAATGCACGATTCTGTGTTTCTGTGACCACTGGTTGCTTGGTTGGATGTGTAATTTTTTGACATCCTCTTTCCCGCATTGTTAATGGTGGGAACTCCAGTGTGTGGAGGTGTCTTACAGTTTCACGGTGTGTTCACAGACATAGTCTCTTTGATCTCTTTCCTCCCAGAGCAGGTGTGGTGTGTGGCTCAGGCAGCAAGGAGCAGACTCCAGAACACCTGCAGGAGGCCCTGCCCCCATCCAGCTCCCAGGGGAAACCACCCTCTGGAGGCTGGAAGCCATTGGGTTTGGCTGCCTTTGGGGCTCAATGGGCCTGTATTTGAGATTCCTGCCCAGTTACCTCAGAGCAGCCTTTGGTCCTGGCCACTGAGAAGGCCCCTGCTGCTCTCTACTGTGGACCATGACTGTGTGGTTCTCATGAGAAAATTTCGCATCCAGTGGCTTGGAATTCTAAGGGGCTGAAGAAGGTGGGAGGAAGTTTGGGATTTCTTATGGTTAGGAGATTGAATGGAGTCTAGTGGGCTTTAGTCTGAGTTCCAAGTGGTCCCAGTAGGTGAGTGGCATTCTCCATTGTGGTCGTCCAGGTGCCTTCCAAGAACGACATGCATCTCCTGTTCCAGGGGCTTACTATTCAACTTTTCCAGTTTACTTGTGTTGTGGGGATCTTAATACCAATGGGCTGGCACTGTCCCTGCTTCCTGGGAGCTCATAGACTTGGGGCTGTGGTGGCTGTCATGCTGGAGGACAGGCTTAGGGAGGAAGGCCCTCTAGGGTAGAGAGAGGCCCAGAGGGGTGAAGGTCTCTGTGGATGATGAGGGCAGGAGTCATCCTGTGAACATGGAATGCAGGATTATGCTGGAGGTAAGGGTGGGAGGTGAGGTCAGAAAGGCGTGGGGCAGAATGTGTTAGGCCAGGCCAGGGCATTCGATGTTCAAGGACAGATAGTAAAGCTGCCATTGATGACAACAGTTGACATTTATTGACACGCACTACTTAGCACTTTGCTAAGTGCTGGTCATTCTCCGTCTCACTGGCTCCTTATCACAACCCGGTGACATAGATGTGATTCCTTCTATTTTATATGTGAGGAAACTGAGGCTCATTGCTGGGCCAACTGCCCAAATTCACAAATTGTAAATGGCGGGTTTGGAATGGGAGCCTGAGCAGTGTGATTGCCCAGCTTTCCCACTCCGAGGGTCTTGTCTAGCATTTCACAGCAAGAGTTCCCATCTCTCACTTTGAGACACACCCTGGGGGGCAACAAAGAATTATCAAAAGGAGTCTGGGGGCAGCCGGTCTCAATTTAAGTACCAAAGTTAGAGGTGGGAAGCTGGCAAGAGGCACCAGGCTCTGTGCTCATCTGAGTCACCACCAGGCAAACCTTGTAGACCACCCAGAGACCACACCAGCCACCTACCCAAGCCCCCTCTGTCTCCCTATGTCCTGAGAGTCTTCCCCTTCTGTATCTTGGGATGGGTGTCCTGCAGGAGCAGGGTATCTGCGACCCCAGGATGGAGACAGCCCTTGTTTGTCTTGCACAATGACAGCCCCAGCTCCTGGCCTAGGGCTGTCTATTTTTATCCAGCTCCAAGGTCTCTGCTTCACTTTCCTGTCCTGTTGTTGAGGCCACTTCAGAAGGAATGGTGGGAATTTTGAGACTCGGTCACAGCTGAGCAGGCAAGAACGCATCAATGGGGTGGGCAGGGCAGGGGGGCAGCAGATAGTAGAATGTCTTCTTTCAGCTCTCTGCTGAATGGTTGACACAACACTTTCATCTGATCTCTACATCAGCTCCAAATTTAGATATACGATCCCCAATAAACATCAGAAAACAAGCTCAGAGGGGGCAAGTGACTTCACCAAGATCACTCAGTGAGGAGCAGAGCCTTGACACTGGGTTTCTTACCTAACTCAGGGCCTGGGGCACTGCCTTCCGATTGTCGAAAGCCCACTCAAGCCATTCTCTTCCCTTCCGCAATAGTTTGGTTTAGTTTGAGGAGGAAAGCAAGATTAGCCAGTTAAATTCATACTAAGGTGTGAGTGGTTGGTAGGCAACACTTGGCAATTTAAAAGCAGACTCTGCCATAATTCAAAGAGTTGCAGGATGAACGGCCACATGGGAATGGCTATTCTGAGTAGGGCTGAGGGAGGAGGGCAGGGTTCTCTCAGCCTTGGGATACTCTAGGCTGGAAAAACAGAATGAGCAGGACACAAGGAGCTTTGCGCCCTAGGTGATAGAAAGAGCATCCAGGCAAGGCTTAGTGCTGGGTGCTGAGTGAGCCCTAGGCCATTTAACGAGAGCCTAAAGTGATGGAACTGCTTTAGAAGCTAGGTCTGCCTGACTCCATGCTGTGGGGCTGGAGGATGCAGCACTGACTAGGCTTCCTCAGGAACCAGTGATTCCTTTCTGGTATCCTATTCTAGTGCCTATTGGATGTCTGTTCAAATGCTTTATTAAGTACCCATTGTATGCAAGGCACGATATAAGCTGCCTATTACAGGGACCAGGCTGTCCCTTTTTCTGACCTTGGATGTGTATACTGGTAACTCAGTCCTTGCAGCATACTGGTTTCTTTAGAGCTGCGTCAGTGAGGGCAAGCCTCTCATTTTAAAGAGGAGAAGACCCAGGGAAAGAAGGGAGCTACACAGGATCATATGGAGAGTTGGGGGTTCAGCTGGATGTGGGTGTCTTTTCTCCACCAACCAGATTCTAAGCTCTTTGCAGGTACAGATCCTTCTCCAGGGTCTTTGCATTTTGTAGATTGACAGAGTTTGGGAATAGAGGCTCAGAGAGGTTAGGAGAGTGGCTGAGGGTCACACAGCAAGCATAAGCAAATAGAGCCAGTTCACAACCTAGGTGGCTCTGTGTTGCCCACCCACTTACCACCTTTCCTCTCAGTGGTCCCTGAGGAGGTACTTTTTGGGGTCAGTGCTGTCCGATGTGCATCGTCAGTCCCTACAGAAGCTGGGAGAGGAGTGTGCTGGTGCAGTATCATCTGCTGCTGCTTCCCGATTCTAGGGCCCAAGCATGCTGTCCTCAGATGCCCTCATCTAACACAGACCCTTGAGAGTCTTGTTCTCCAAAGTGCTCTATTCAGTTCAGTCAGTGTGTGCTGAGCGTCTGTAGCAAGATGGGCTGAAGAGCATCAGCTGTGTACCAGTGGGCCCTGGGTTTAAGTCCCAGCTGTGTCTATTCCTAGTTGTGGGACTTGAGGGCAGCCACTTATCTACTCTGTCCATCAGTTTTCTTACCTGTAAAATGGGGATGATAATAATACCACATATCTTATGGTGAGGGTTAAATTAAATTTTGCCTTTGAATTAGCCGAGGCCATTACAGTGTGCCAGGGTCTGTGCTTAGGTCTGGAAGTACAGAGATAAAAATCATATCATTTCTGCCCTCAAGGTACTCACAGGTAAAGACACAAACAGCAGTAATGAGAAGTAGTGTAAGAGTCAGTCCAGAGAAAGAAGAGATTAGTGATCAACTCTTGGTGTGGTGGAGAGGTGACCCAGGGAGACTCCCTGGCAGAGGTGATATCCAAGTTGGGTTTTACAGGATGAATAAGAGTCTACCAAAGAGACAAGATTTGGGGGTGAGAAACATGTTCTAGGTATAATGAATAGCAGGTGCAAAGGCCTGGAAGTGTGAAAAGAGCCTGATGTTGAGAAGCCAAAGTTGGTCAGAGGGGTAGGGAAGCAAAGAACCAGGTTTTGGTGTGAGATAAGGCAGGGAGGCTAAGGCCTGGATAATATTTTTAAAAACTTTTTGCTATAATATACAGAGTACCCAGGTACGTGTCCAGATTGGTGAATTTTTTCACACTGATCACACTGGGTTGACAGGCAGGGCCAGGGTGACATTGCTGTACATGATGGTGCTCAATCCTGACATACGATATAGTGCTCATTGCCTGTGGGTCCAGGGCTGCTGCATGCCTAGTAAATAGCCAGGGGGGTAAAGTTTTAGCTGAAAAGAGGATTTCATTTGGCTTTGGAGAGTAGGAAGGATGTTTTACCTGGAGTTTGAGACGTCCGGTGTCCTGACGCAATTAGACTTGAACCTAGATTGGTCCCCATGGGATAAGAGTTGGCCTTTGGGTGTGACCCATACCTGGTCTGCCTATCCCCCAAGTCAGACTCTGGCCTGGAGGTGGTGAACAGGTTTCAGGCTGACCCTGAGCTCCTGGGCCAGAACCAGCTTGCCATTTCTCATTCAGAAGCGGCCTCAGACTCCTTGCCTTCTCTCAGGGCTGGGGTGGGAGGGAAAGAGTTCTCTTCCCCGGTTCCAGAATCAGCAGCATTTGGAAGTTACAGCAAGCCTCTACCTTACACTTTTATTTTTTAGCTTTGGCCAACCAAAGAGAAAAAGAGCCTTCTTCCCTTCTTGAAACCTCCTGGGTATCTCAGAAAGGGACCCATTCTTCCTGGGCTGGTTTTTGAGACTGGAGTAGAGGTGGTGAGGGGAAAAGGGCAGGAGTGACAGAGGTCACTTCAGCAGTCCTGGGAGTACCAGGCAGTGTTAGAAGGATTCTGGGCTACCTGGTTTGCCATGAAGCCAGAGTGGGTTCCAGGCTTGGCTTGCCCTTTATCCTGTTTACCTCAGGTAAGCTCCTTACCTTTTCAGTCTCAGTTAGCTCAGCTGTACATTGGGGCCATTGGGCCACTGATCTCAGTGGACCCTTGATACTGATGTGTTTCTAGGCAGAGGGTACCAGTTTCTAGGCCTTGAGGTTGTAGCCTACAGCTTCTGAGCTTCTCGTGATTGTCCCAAAGCAAAACTAAGGCCTGGGACAAGACCATGTAGTGGGAGGTGATCAGTGTTCTGGATGGCTCCCCTCCTCCATCCTAGAGCACTAAAGCTTAGGGACTCAGATGGGTGTACACTTGAGTAATAAAGAATCTAAGGCCCAGAAAGGGTGACTGACTTGCCAGAGATTGTCAGCAAAGGACCCTAGGGCTGGTATGTTTCCTGACTATAGGCTTTAGGGTGACGAGTCAATATATTGAACATTCACTAAGACCCTTCTGCATGCCAGTATTATCAGGTGATACAAAGTGAAGAAAACCTGGACCTTCCACTTGAGGAGCAGATGGTCTAGAAGGAGAGGAAGACAGCAAGCAAAGAATGGGGACTGACTGTGCTAAGCGCTGTGGTGCTGTGGGCACGGCTTAGCACTGGCTTAGAAACAGGAACAGGGGACTCTGTTGTAGTGGAAATGGGGTGTTCAGGGAAAGCTTCAAGGAAAAAGTGATTCCGAGTTGGATTTTGTAGAATGACTAGGAGTTCACCAAGAAGACAACAGGATATAGACAGCCTGTCAGATAGAAAGGTGAATCCGGAGAGAGTTTCTTGAATCTGAAGGAATGGGCTGGAAAAGGGCCTGTTGTCATTAGGCAAGGGGAAACCTGGGATATACTTGGTCCGAAAAGGGCTTTGGACTTTGTCTGGCACTGGGCATAGAACCTAGTCTATAGCCAGAGGTTGTTGTGAAATTAATTAATTAATTAATTTTTGTCTAGGCCACCGACATCCAGAGAGATAGAGAGAGAGAGAGAAAGAGAGAGAGAGAGAGAGAATGAACACAGAAAGACAGAAAGATCATAACATGTATTTAAGAATCACAGCTAACACAGAGCTCTGTGCTAGGCACTTTCTAAGTGCCATATACATATTCTTTCATGGACTCCTCCCCACAACTCTTATGAGGTAGCCACTTTTATTAGCCAAGTTAAAAGTACTGAGTACTGAGGCTCAGAGAGGTTAAGTAACTTGCCCGAGGTCAAACAGCTAGAAAGCAGTAGAACTGGGATCAGAACCCAGGCAATCTGGCCCTTGTTGGGTTCCTCAGTATCTGGCACAGTGCCCTCTCTGCCCCATGGAAGATGTAGGACTCAAAAAATTCTGGCTCCTTGGGGGCTTCTGCGTCCCGGAGTATCCAAGATTCGGCATGAACAGCTCACCAGGCCCTAAATCAGCTTTGCTCATTGGATGGTTCCTGGATGAATAAATGAAAGACCAATGAGATGGTGGGTGGGTGGGCTTCTGAGAGGAGATGTTGGGCTGAGGGAGAGTCTGTACCTGTCCGGAGCTGCTTGACTTTGAGCTGGAGCAGACAGCCCCTAACCTCTACTATGCCTCGAGCAGCCTGCATCACCACCAGGTGGAACAGGCAGGTTTTTTCAGGAGACCTGAAATTCCAGAAAATGCACTTGGTTGCATCCAGCCTAATCGCAGCCCTCTGTCTGCCAGGTCCCATGGCTCACCTTCCTCCTATCCCTGCTGGCATGCTTTCCCTGGGTGTCTGTAACAATCAGGAGCCGCACTTGAAAGTTTTCTTGTCAGGGTAGAGTGGCTGTTGCCAAGAGCTCCTTCTCTGATGCAAAAAATATATCCTAAAGGTACTTTGTCAGATATTTTTGTATTAAACATTCTCCTTCTGTGGCCCTTGGCCTCCAAGAGAAGCAGAGATGCATGGCTTTTCCAGTTGCCTTTGTGGAAAGAATTCCTGGGGTTCACAGGCCTTTCTGCATGACCCCCCAGTCAGGGCCTGGCACCCTCAGCCAGAGAGGGTCAGGCCTTGGGGGCTGGCACTTCAGCAAAGCTGGGGCCTCCCTGGCCTGAGGGAGGGACACTGCCCTTACCCTGGGGTATAAGTTTCTGGGTTTGGAAAAGCAGAAATCTCAGGTCTGCAGCAGACATTCAAACTACTGTCCCAGACTGCAAGGTGAATTATTGCTGAGACTTTAATTGATCTTTAAAAGGAGAGGTGGGAGTTCAGAGATAGGAGCCTGGAAACCATTTTGACCTCTGAGTTGGCCAGAATAGTGTCAGCACCAAACAGAGCTGTGAGAAGCCTGGCTGTTTGGCCTTCTGTGCCAGGTTGGGGGACAAAGTGGAGAGATGAGTTCTGTCACACAGCCTGCAATCAAGAGGAGTGTGGTAGGGCTGGGCTGGGGGCTGTATGACTCCTAGGCAGCCCTGAGAAACAGCTAGGGGGAGAGACTTTGTTGGTAGATGTGGTCAGTGGGGTGTGTTGGGGGAGGGACAAGGGCTGAGGGCAGCTATTCTGGCTCCAGCTCCAGCTCAGGCCTCTTGAGCTGACTGGTGTGAAATGGGGAATCCAGCATGCACTCCCATAGACAGGCTGTGCCAGCCCATCAGGATATATGTACCCCAAAATGTCTCAGACAATGTCTCCTCTACCCCTCTGCCTATCTCTACTCACCTGCTCAGCCCACCTCTCTGCAGGGTCACAGGAGAAGAGGGACATTGTTTCTAAGGCGAGGACTCTCAGCTTCTCTCAGAGGGCAGATGTTGGGAATGGGGCTTGGGGGGCTTGACTCTGAGGGCAGGGCCTGGATCTTCCCCACCTAGTGCCCAGCTCAGAGCCTGGCGTGCAGTAAATATTGGGATTGCGTTGGTGATTCACAGAGAGGCCACGGCTTCTCTACACCCCTGGACTCTCGCAGCTCATGTTGTCTTTCTCAGGCTCAAAGAGACCCTGATCTGGGGTGGAGAAACCCTGCCTCTAGGGCCTCTGCTGCTGTTTGGCCTGAAAGGGGAGCTGAGGAGGGCAGAGAGGGCCCAGGCTCCTGGGGAGACAGACCCTGTCTCTTCCTACCTGGCTGCCCAGTTGTGTCGTAGCGTAGCTGCCAGCCCTCTTCCTCACAAGGTAAAGGCTGGAGAGAACCCCAGGGGCTTCCTCTAAGTCTAAAGGTCATGCCACACCTGGCTTGGGGGCCAGGAGACCCAGGTCCCAGTCCTGGCTCTATTCCATGTCTCTTGGTGGTCTTAAACTGCCTCCACTCAGTTTCTCCATCTGTAAAATGGGCCAGTTGTTCTAACTCATTGGTTCTCAACCCTCTTTTCACAGAGTTCCATGAAAACTTTTTAAATAGCTAGGACTCCATTCCAGAGGGGAGGGACTAAGTATTAGGATTTTAAAAAATTCACCAGGTGAATCTAATATGCAGCCAGGGAAAAGAACCCAGGTCCAGATGGATCTAGAAGGGACATAGACCATCCAGCCATCTTCCTCTTAAGGCAGGAACCTTTTCTGTATCTGGGCCCCCAGCCTGTACTTGGTGACTTCTGGGGACAGACACACATGGCATTTTAAAACAGCCTGTCATGTTCGTGAACTGCCCTGGCTCCAGTCTCTTCAGCTTTGATGTGTGTTCTGGGGGTTAGCAGTATGAGAGCACCAGCGAGCTCACATCTGAATGTCCCTCTGGGGGTTACCAGGCGCTTACACATTAGGTTCTCGCCACAGTCTGGTGAAGTGGGTGTTGTAACTTCCAGTTCTCAGGTGAGAAAGCTAAGTTTGGGAGGTGGTTAAAGTGACTTGCTCAAAGACACTCAGCGGAAGGCAAGCATCTGATCAGCTCCTTCATGCGGATGTTGTAGCTTTCATCTTCCACAGGAAGGTGAGTTCTCTGTGATTGCTCAGGAAAGCTGAGGGCAGCCCCACCTAGACCTTGATGCCTTCCTTGTTGCCTTGATGCCTCCCTTGGATTTCAACAGATTTACCTAAAAATAAAATGAGCCACTCGGCTCTTCCCAGGCCTTCTTCTAGACTTCAGAGTAGGGTGTGGAGTAAGAGGTATAGATGACAGGGGGATGCTGGAGACCTGGAAAGCAGGGGTGAAAAGCCCAGGCTTTGGGGTCTAAATCACATAGCCTCCCTTTATCAGCCTTACTTTGCTCCATTTCTGGCAAGTGAGCTGGGCAACACCTCGTGGATGCCGTGGAGATCCCATATGTACTGTAGGTAGTACAGTGCTGACACATTTAATTTTCAGTAAATGGTAATGAATTATATTGATAACCAAGTATTCGCATGAGAGATAGGACTGCGTGAAGAAGAAGATAGCCAAGGTAGAGCCTTCTCAGAGAACTTGGAATCGAATCTAATCCTAAAAAGGCAGTGTGAGTTCTGTTTCCTGAGTGAACAGTGTGAGCTGGGAGACAGCGCTGCCCAGGGCTGCTGCAAGGGATGCTGAGAGCAGAGCTGAGCTTCGGAGGCAGAGGGTTTCACCAGGCTGAGGGAGAAAGGGCACCCCAGGCCCAGGGAACTGTTGGGCAAAGGCAAAGCGATGTGAGGATGCTTGTTCTGGGAAGGGAAGTGATCCTGCAGGGCAGTAAGAAGTGAGGCCCACGGAGAGAGTCTTGAATGTCACCTCAGGGAGAGCTGAACTTCACTCTGTGATGGGCCATGGCTGCATGTCCCAGAAATACGCTGGATTGATAGATGGATTGACTGCAGCTTTCGAGAATAGGTTTGTATGGCCCAAGAGTGTAGAGTTTTGTTTGTTTAATATAAACTTCTTATTGATGTGTGCAAAAAAGCACATACAAGTGAACAGTATTTTCAAATCAAATGTATTTGTGTAACTACTGCCCAGATCAAGAAATAAAATGACATCAAAAGTTCCCTCTTCGCTTCTCTTCCAGTCACTCCCTTTCCTCAACTGGCAGCTAAGCTCTGTCCTGACTTGGAATACCATAGACCCGTTTTCCTGTTTTTGAACCTGCTGCAAATGGAAGTGTACACCGTAGCTCATCTTTTTTCTTTTAATTGATATATAACTGATACATAACATCATATTAACTTAAGATATACAACATCATGTTCGGATATATGAATATATTGTGAAATAATTACCACAGTAAGTCTAGTTAACATCCATCACTACATGTACTTAAAAACATTTTTTTTCCTTGTGATGAGAACTCTTAGGATTTACTCTTAACAACTTTTCTATATACCATTCATCAGTGTTAACTGTAGTCGCCATGCTGCATATTATCCCCAGGACTTATTTATCTCATAACTGGAAGTTTGTGCCTTTTGACTCCCCCTGACCTCTGGCAACCACCAATCCTGTGGGCTCTTCTTTAACTCAACAGAATGTTTGTGAGGTTTTTCTACATTGTTGTGACACCTGTGATTGCTCATTCATTGCTGGATAATATTCTCTGGGCACAGACCGCAGGTTTCCCAGTCTAATGTATTTATTCCACTACTGATGGGCACTTGGGTAGATCCCAGTTTCTGGCTCCTACCCATGACATTACAATAAATATTCCTGGACAAGCCTTTCTGTGGACATAAGGACACACCTGTCTTGAGTATATACTTGGGAGTGGTATTGCTGGGCTCTACATTAATCTGTGGTCAGCTTTATTCCACGCTCTGCCTGACTGTTGTCCAAGTCCACGGCATTCACTCGGAAACACTTTTAGGGGATTTTGGTTCATTCCACTCATTTTCCTGAGATTCCCAAGAGGGACTGTGCATGTCCTTGGACCCATAGCCCCCAAGTTGCAGAGCTTGGTTTAGGCCTGGGGGTCTCCCCAGTCTGTCCAGAGCTTCTGCCCACATGGAAGTGGTGCCTAGCCTGCCGCACAGAGGAATTCAGATCCCATACCCTTCACCCCCGAGGCAGGATTTTAGCTCTGTATCCTTTTCAAAGGCCCTGGGCAGTGCACTCTGGGAAAAACAAAAAGAAGTAAAGAGTGAAAGGAAACCAAACATTGGAAAAGAAGTGTGTTTCCAATAAACTGGGCCTTTCACCGGTAGCCAAAACATTACATTCCTGGACCCTGGGAGCAGCCGGCTGGGTTTGCCTCTCTGGGCTGTAAATCTTGCCAGGCTTTCGGTCGGGACTCTCGCATCGTCCATGGGACACACAGACAGGCAGTGTCCTTCGGGGTTTTGGATCCCTGGACTTTGGGGTGGCATGTCATTTTTTCAGTGGGCTGGCTCAGCCCCATCAGGTCCTCTGACAACGGGCCTCCGAGGCCCTTCTGAGGGAGCAGTGTATGAGTTACCGTAAGAGATTTTCTTCACTTGCCCACCCCCTCCCTTTCTTGGGTGCTTTGATGGGTTTGAGGTGTTTATAGGCTTGATTCACAACCGAGTTACCAGGGTTTTCCACGGAAATAACTTATTAAAGGGGCTGTGCACACAGCGACATTGAAGTCTGGGGAGGGGAGCGCATCAAAGGCGGCCCACAGCCCAGCCAGGCAGCGGTTCCCTGGCCTGGCACTCAGACATGACCAGGAGGGGCAAGGAGGGGGCGGGCCCGGGCAGCAGGAAAAACACTTGGGCTTAAGAAAACACTCCTCAGACAAACCCAAACTCAGGTCCATGGGAAAAAAGGGGAAAAGTGAAAGCCCAGTATCTCAGGCCAGCCCTCCTATCGGACCCTCCTGCCCGGAGGTGGGAACACATGTGGGTGCCCAGCTGATGCATGGTGCCCAACTTGCTGTCATGCCTGCTCCTCCCCTCAGCTCAGGGCTATTCCTTGGAAGGAAATGCTAAGGCTTTAGGCTGCCTGCTGCCTTTTGCTGGGGCTGGGTGGGGGAGAAGTTAGGGGTAGAGGGATTTTCTGGTTCCCTGCCTTCCACATAGCTCTTTCCTTTGATTTAATCACATCTGATTTATCCTTTGAAGCTCACTAAGAGCTTTCTTTTTCCAGGAAGCATTCAGAGATTGAGCAGCCCACAGTGGCTTCTCTCTTTTCTGAACTTTCAGTAGTTTTCATTTTTATACCAGTCCCTTGCAGTGAGTTGGCTTAGCATTTAGTTTATCCACTGTCCCCAACCTGCCCCCAGACTGTGAATGAATACCGTCTAGGCAGGACCATGGTCTGCCTTTGCTCCTCAGGGAAACTGGTGGCCCTGGCGCCTGACATTGCCCATCTTGTGCAGGAAGACATGGATTGGATTTGGTCTCTGCAACTTAATCCTGGCTCTTGCACAGTAATAACCATAATAGCAGTAGAAGAAGTAATAATAATTGCTAAAATTTGAGTGTAAAACATGTGGCAGATACCGTTTCTTATTCCTTAAGTTCATTCAGTCCAAATAAGGTAGGTTCTGTTATTACTTACCCTCATTTTTCATATGAGAAAACTGAGGCTCAGAGGGGAGAAGTAATTTGCCCAGAGGCAAGAAGCTACTAAGTGGAAGAGGTGGGGTTTGAATCTAGATCTACCTGACTCCAGAGCTTGTGTCCTTGGACAAGTCACTTTACCTGTCTGGACCAGAATCACCCCCACATTCTATCAGTGAGTTCATAGACTGGTTGGAGAAACAAGACAAGCCCTCATGAGGCCGCTTAGGGTTTGTTGTTTATTTTGGTTTATTAAGACATAATTTACATACAGCAATACTTTTTGAAAGTGTACTCTTCTATGAATTTTTTAAAATTAATTATTTGTATGACATTGGTTAACGAACTCCAATAAGTTTCAGCTGTACACTTTAACAGTAAGGCATATGAATATATATGTACACTGTGTGTTCACCTCTCACAGTTAGATTTCTTTCTGTCACCACATATTTGACCCCCTTACCCATTCTACCACTCCCTACCCTCTGGTATGTTCTATGAATTTTGACAGTTGGGCTAACCATTATCATACAATCAAGTCATAGAACATTTCCATTGCCCCCAAAATTTCCTTGGTGCCCCCTTTAAGGTCAGCCCTTAAGCTACACCCAATATGCTGGCAGCCACCCATCTGATTTCTATATAGTTTTGCCTCTTCTAAACTATCTTACAAATATAATCATACAGCAAGTAACATTTTGTACCATTTTCTTTAACTAAGAATAATGCTTTGAAATTTATCTATGCTCTTGCATGGGTGGACATTTGGGTTATTTCCAGTGATTCTGGCTAAAGACATTTGTGTTCAGGTTTTCGTGTGAACATAACTTTTCACTTCACTTGGGTAAATACCTATGAGTAGGATTGCTGGGTGTATGTTAAAAGTATGCTTAACTTTATAAAAAAACTGTCAAAAATGGTTTTCCAAAGTTGTACTATTTTGCAATCTCTCCAGCATGAGAGTTCCAGTTATTTCACATCCTCACCAGCACTTGGTATGGTCGGTTTATTTTTCTTTGAGTTATTCTAATAGATGTGTAGTGGTATTTCATTGTGGTTTTAATCCACATTTTCCTAGTGAGTAATGATGTTGAATGTTTTTTTATGTGCTTATTTGGCATCTGTGCTGTATGTCTTTGGTAAAGTGTCTGTTCCGATCTTTGCACATTTTTTGTGTTGGGTTGGTTGCTTTCTTATTGAATTTTAAGAGTTCTTTATATATTCTGGCTATCAGTCCTTTAAAAGATGTATTTTGTAAATATTTTCTCTCAGACTTTGGCTTATTTCATTTTCATAATAGAATCTTTTGAAAAACAGAAGTTTTTCATTTTTCTGAAGTCCAGTTCATCAGTTTTTTCTTTTTATGCTTTTTGAGTTGTATAAAGAACTGCAAAACCCAGGGTCACAAAATTTTCTCCTACTTTCTTCTAGAACTTTTATAGTTTTAGGATTTACTTTTAGGTTTGAGTTAATTTTTATGTAAGGATCTAGGTTCTCTTTTTTTTTTTCATTTGGAGGTCCAATTGTTCTAGTGCCATTTGCTGAAAAGACTACCCTTTCTTTTTTGAGTTATGTTGGTCCCTTTGTCAAAAATCAATTAATCATATATGTGTATTCTCTTTCTGGATTCTATTCTGTTTCATTGTCTGTGTGTCTATCCTTTTACCAATACTACACTGTCTTGATTACTATAGCTTCATAGTTTTGAAATCTCGTAGCGTGAGTCCTCTGGCTTTGTTCTTTTGCAAAGTTGTTTTGGCTATTCTAGGCATTTGCATTTCCATATTAATTTTAGAATCAGCTGTTGATGTTTACAAAAAGGCCTGCTGGGATTTTAATTGGGATTGCATTGAATCTAGATCAGTTTGAGCAGAACTGACATCTTGACAATATTGAGTCTTCCAATCAATGAGTATAGTATATTTCTATACATTTAGGTCTTCGATTTCTCTCATCAGAGAATGCAGATCTTGCACATTATCGTTAAAGTTATACCAGTGTAGTTCATGTTTCTTGGTTCTATTGTAAATTGTCAAACATCTTGCAATTATTACTAGTATATAGAAATGCAATTAATTTTTATATAATGACCTTGTATGCATAAGATTTTAATAGCTCTGGTCCTTGGCATTCGGTGCCATGTTTCAAAGGAAAAATTGCAAAGTGGAGAATTTTTTTCTTCTGGACTCTCAGAAACATTACCTCTGCCCCATGCCATTCCCTAAGATAGTCAAGTGTGAATTTATTCATTCTACCGAGACAAATTTGACATCTTGGGCAAGTTGACTAGGCCTTTGGGTGTCAGTTTCCTGTCTGTACAATGGAACGCAATGGAGAGAACTGGATCAGATGACCTGGTGAGATCTCTCCCTGCTCTGAGCCTGATAATGTTCATATTAACTATGGGATGGGAGATTTGGAAGAGAGCTGAGTCCTTATCTTAGGGGGAACCCTTATTTCACGGAGCTGAGAGGTCAGGATACTTGCCTGTGTTTGCATGATAGCTGATGAGAAGACAGGACCCCTGATTTGGACAGGGAATGACAGCCTAGCATGGTGCCTGGGAGCTGATACCACTGCCACAGTGGGAGGGAGGGAAGGAGGGAGAGAGAGGTGGCCATCGGCTCAGCTGTGACCCTCAGAAGTGGCCAGTTCACGTTTGGCTGTTTTCGAAGTGTAGAAACACTGTGCTTGGAAATGAGAATTTTGGATGACCTCACCCCGAGTGTGGAGTTTAAAGGCCTTTGTAACTCTTTGGTTTGGAACAGGGACTAGGCATGGCTAGGGGAAAACACTGGAACCCATTTGTGCTCATTCCAGTTGCTTTGCCTCTCCTTCTAGTCAGTGCTTTTCCCCCATCCGTGGCAGGCTCTTTGGCATGAAGAATGCAGGCCCTTGTGGCTGTGCCTCCTTGTTGGTGGGACTGCTCAGGGTCCAGGCAGGAGGACAGGCAAGGGCATTGGCCAGTGGTTAGCCACAGTAGGGGTGGCCTTTCTATGTCATCCCCCTCTTTCAGGGTAGAGAGAAACTTAGACCCTGGCAGCATCCCCAAGAGGATGCTGGGACACTGTCCCAGAGCTCTTGATCCACACAAAAGGTGACCACGACCTTCTGGCCACTAGAGCCACGACATAGTCCAGGGCTGGGCCAGAGCCAGAGTAGATGGCCTGGTGCCTGCCTGGTTGGCCTCTGGTCTCTGTCCCTTGGCACTGCTGGGAGTTATGACTCTTTCCCCCACAAGAGCCTTCCCCTTTGGGAGAGAAATCAGAGAAGGAAGTCAAAACCTAACTGCCCATATTTTTTTAGAGATGCATAATGAAGGACATAGGGGGAAATGATGTGAGGTCTTTAGCTAAAACAAACAAGCAAATAACTAAATACAAGGGCCTAAATGAAGCAATCTTGATAATTGTTGAACTAGTGAAACAGCTAGACTGGGTTCTTAGAAGCAGAGCCTGAGAATGGGTTTTGACACGTGTTTTTTTTTCTAGGGCGGGAGGATGGTCTCAGGAGAAGTAAACGAGGGAAGCAGGACAGGGCAGCAAGGATGTGGTTTCAGCTGGAGTCCAGCCTCAGCCTTATCCACTGGGAGCTCTGGGATGGGAACTGCACCACAGAGTGGGTCACACCTTGAGACAAGGGTCAGCCTTTTGTTCCCATGTCAGTTAGTCATTGGCTGTTGCTGCGTGTGTGTGCACATGCATGTGAGTGCATGTGCGCGCGTGCGCACGCGCACGCACACACACACACACACACACACACACACACACACACACCATGTTGTGGGCGGGATATAGTCTCCTGACACAGGACACTTCTCCCTGTAAAGGGTATCTATGAACTGTTGGCAGCCAAACCTCCTCCTAGCAGCTGGGATAAAGGGGACCTGTGTAGGGCATGTAACAGCACCCATTACTACATGGATCTATAGGAGTTTATTGTTACTATTCTTTTTATTTTTGTGTATGCTTGAAATTTTTCATAATGAAAAAAAAAACCTCTACTGAAAACAAGGTTCTGAGGAGGAAGGAAGGAAAAGGTAACTTCCACCCAGTGAGTGCTGGCTTTATGCCAAGCGGCTCATTGCCTTCTTTCACCTGGGTCATTTCCCTGAGAAAAATGGAAAAGTTGAGACTCAGAAGTAACGAGGCCTAGGTCTAGGGTTGCCAGATTTAGCAAATAAAAACGCAGGATATTCAGTTATATTTGCATTTCAGATAACAACAACAACAAATTTTAGTCTAAGCATGTCCCACACAGTATTTGGGAAATACTTATACTAAAAAGTTATTCACTGTTTATCTGAAATTGAGATTTTTAACTGGACATCTTACATTTTTACCTGACAACTCAACCTAGGGAACTTATCTTGTAAATGGTAGAGCTAAGGTTCATACTCAATTGGGGCTGACTCTAAAGCTTATGTTTTTCAACCCCGATAGGTACAGCACTAACATAAGGTTTTTGGAGGCAGGGCCTGAGAACAGAGTCTATTAGAATTATCAGGGCAGCTTTGAAAAATGCTGATGCCTGGGCCCTATCCCACACCAATGAAATCAGAGTCTCTATTGGACAACCCTACTCTCTTCCACTCCCAGTAGTTTTTTAAGGCTCCGCAGGTGAATCTAATGTGCAACCAGAGCCAAGGATCTTTGGCCTGGGTTGTCAGCTCTCATTGTCCATGAATGTGGGAAGAAGCCCACCAGAGACTAAGAGGGAACCCTCTGGTACCTGAAAAGTACTCAGAGCCTTTGTCCTGGCTCGGGTCCAGGAATAGGTAGGATTATTCTCTCCAACTCAGCATCCTCCCATGGCCGGTGAAAATCCACCTGGCATTCAGGTCTTGCCCCAAACTGCCAGTATGCTTGACTCTTTCACAGACCCTAGGCCTTTGCTGTCCTCTCTACTTGGAATGCCTGTCAGACTGTTTTGTATACCTGGCCAACTGCTATTCCTTCTGGAGCTCCAACTCATGTCATCTCTTCTCTGGAGCCTGCCTTGACCCTCACAGCAGAGCTGGCTGCCCCATCCTCCACTGACTCATGGCACAGACTCAGCAACAGCAGTTCACTTCTTAGTGGGGATGAGTGAGGGGTCTGCTGGCCCCCCACATTACTACCTTAGTACCCCTCCCTTTCCGAAGGTGGTGCCTGGCATGGTGAGGCACTTGGTAAATGTAAATTGAATTAGAGGGAGAAGGAAAGGTTTTGTTGCGAGAGTGGGATCCCATCTTTCCTCCTCACCCTGTTATCCCCTGAAGGGACCCCATTCCCACCGCTCCTTTTCTAGGCTGGCACCTAGACCCTGTGCAGCCCAAAGGTAAACAGGTTTATAATGACTTGAGGGAAGAAAACAGCGAGTGAGCCAGGAAGTCACGCAGTGCCAGCTCTGAGCCTGGGTAGCAGAAGGAGGCCCCCGTGGCAAACCCGGAGCCGTGGAGTTAGGCCCCAGCAAGCCTGGGATGATCCTCTGCTTCCCAGAACTCCACTCTGGATAAACATGGAAGTGAGGAGCGAAGCCTTCCCCCTTTTGAAAGGGGCCATGGCCCAGAAGGAGGCCTAGGGACTGGGGAGGAGAAAGGGGAACCCAGGCTCTTGTTCTCTGAGTATTTAAGGAATGGAATTTAAAAAAATTGTGGTAAAATACACATAACATAAAATTGACCACTTTAACCATTTTTAAGTGTATAGTTCAATGGCATCAAGTACATTCACATTGTTGTGTAACCATCACCACCATCCATCCATAGAACTTTATTCATCTTGCAAAAGAAGAATGGCTTTTTAAAGCCTTGTATTAAATTCTGTTGAAAACGTACAATTAGATGTTGTTTTTACATCACTGGCTGGGGATACAGATAAGTAAAACAGCCCCCTGCCCTTAGGGAGCTCTCATTCTTCTGAGGGTAAATAGGACCAAGGAGCCAAGGAAGGTTGGACATGAGAGAATGGAGAGCACACAGCTGGCTGTGTGCAGTGGCAGAACAGTGCTGGGCCCGGGCTCCCAATAGGACTAAGGGTGATGGTCCTGAGTGATGGTATACACAGGCCACTTTATAAATCTGTCTGTTCATGTCATCACCATGAAAACTGGGGGTGATGGTGCATGAAACGAGTGTCACAATGATCCGGGAAGTTCAGAAAATAGAAAAAAATTGCCCATCACACACTGACTGCCATGCTCAGTTTCCTCTCTGTCCTTCAGTATCTTGTCTCCTGAATATTTTCACGTTGTCACAATGTAGTGGCATAGAAGATAACAGTTTCCTTTTTTCCCTCCTCATTAATATTGTATTAGAACCACTTCTCCATGTTGCACTCCTAGGCTTCCTAGTGTTTACAGACAACCTGCTTTGTCCAGGGAGCTGTCCTATCATTAACCCCCTCCAAGAGTTGGGGTGGGTGTGGGAGCGCTGGCTGCATTGAAGGCCAGAGAACAGGTTCAGATAGATGGGCTGACGTGTAGAAGCAGTAGGCCAGACGCTTTGGCAGCTTGTGGGGCACCTCCTTTTTTGAGCAAAGTTGTGGACGGTGGACATGGACGCTGGACGTATTTCTGTGGCATCTTTGAGTCCGTGCACCGAATCCACAGGCATCCCTCTCTTGGTCCTGCATCACCTGTGGGAGCTAAGGTTCTCACCTGGCTACAGATGGAGCCCAAGTATGAGCGCTCAACCTGGCAGCCTTCCAGACGCTAGACATGGACAGTGAATGTCTGTGTCCATCTTACTGGGGCCTCGTATTGCCACTCCCAGGGCCTCTTGGAGAAAGAGCCTTACCTAGGCGGTCTGTTTCCCAGTGCAGCTGCCTCATCCTCTGCACAGATGGTGGAGAAAGCTGGTGGGAGCTGCTCGGGGATGCAGGTGTGCAGTGCTTGAGGGCCCGTGGAGAGATGGGGCGCCAGCAGTGGCATCATTTTGGTTAGCTTAAAACACACCTATTTGCTTTTGTTTCTCAAAGAAGCATATGGTGCATTATGGAAAATTCGGAAAGCATAGAAAAGTGCAAAAAGATGCAAGGAGGAAACTCCCATAATCCGACCCTCCAGAGAGAACCACTGTTAACATTTTGGCTTTTTCTGTTTAAATTTTTTTTTTTCTGTTAAAAAGTACAATTTTGTATCCTGCTTTCCCCCTTCAGCATTACATAAATATTTTCCTATGTCATTAACACTCTTCATAAACATTGTTTTTGATGGCTGCGTTCTATTCCGGCCTATGGATCTACCAGGGCTGACTTACTAGCTCGTAAGTTGGACATCTGGCCTCCCAGATGGAAAGACGAACCCCAGCCGTGAGGAGGGCTCTGCCCCGGGCCAGGCAGTGGCTCTGGCTCCTTCAGACCTCCCTGACCTCTCCTGGCTGTGCTGCTCCCTGCCCGAGCCTGGCCCATGGAGGTGAACACCCAGTGTGGGTGGCATTAACCACTCCCTCCTTTGCGCTTTGGCAGCCTTGGGCATGAATGGGATGCCTCTTCCAGGAAGCCTGCTCTGGTCACCCCAGCTTGGGGTGGCAAGTGGGTGTTTGCCCTCCTCTCTGAACTCCCACTTAGGGGCCTTCACACGTACTGCCTAGATTGTGCGTGCTTACAGGGTGGGCATCATCCCTGCCACATTTGGCCTCTTTTTCTTGCTTGCTTTGCAGAGTACTGGCTTTAAAGGAAGTCCTTGCCATTTATTAGCTGCATGAATTTGGGCAAGTTCCTTAACCTCTCTGAATCTTGGTTTCTATAAAATGAGAGTGATAATTTCTGTGTGCTGGTTTGTTGTATAAATGAGAAGAGATAATATATGCCAGGTGCCTAGGCCTGTCCAGGGACATGGTGGGTGCTTGATAAGTGGTAGGGGTTATTCTGAGTCTTAATAGCGAGGTCGTACCATCCTGTTGTCGCCCCTTTCACTCATAGAAATGAGCAGCCCAGTGGGGAATGGTTGACCTGAACTAACTACAGTTGACTCAGCTAGTTGAATGAACTATCTTTGCTCCCTTTTCTTCTGCCCACACTTTGGTTGGGGAAACTGAGGCCACCCTGAAGTTCCGCCTACACTCCGTGACTCTTGGCAGATCCCTTGAGGTGGCGTAGGAAACGTCTTAGGAGATTCAGGAACACACTGGATATATCAGTTGGTGAGCCAAGGAAATTAGCAGTAACGAGCTCATTTCGATAGCAATGAGCTGAGTTTCCCTCCAGCTGCCAGACATTTACGAGGCTGGCTGGGTGCCGGCGGCCGGAGGCCTCCAAAGGCCCTCATCCCTCTGCCTTCCGGCTGGAAATAATTCGTATTTAAAAAATAACAATAATAAAAAAAAATCTCCATCTCCTCTGGCCTTCTTGTTCCTTTGAGCCCAGGTGGGGAGATGGTAGATGTCTCTGCCCTGTGAACTCTGTGTGGCAGTCAGACAGGAAGGGTCCCCCCTCCCTATCTACCAGAAGGTTGGGCCACTCCACCTGGTCTGTGGGGTGGCCAAGGGGCTTCACTTCGCAGGGACCTTCCATAGCAGACCCTGCTCTTAGTTGGGGAAGGATCTTTGGAATTTCAATAGGATCCTGAAAAAGCTTTGGATCCTTTTCCTATTCTGGGTCTCAGTTTCCTCACCTACAGAATGAGGGAGGAGATTGGTGACAATATGTGTAACTTTCAGACCCAGCATTGTGTGGAAATCAGGATCCGGGGTTGAGGGTTTCCAGTCCTGGCCAGGAGCCATGTGTTAAATGCAGATACCCAGGCCCAAGACTCCTGAATTACAATCTTTAGGGCAGGGCCTAGCAGCGAACATTTGGGAGACAGTTTATAAAATTAAAGTTAAATTCACATAACATAGAATTCATCATTTTAAAGTGCACATTTTGGTGGTTCTTGGTACATTTTGTGTTATGTACCTATCACCTCTATGGATTTCCAGAAGGAATATATATCTTAACAAGTACCCCAAGAGATTTCAATGCCATCCCTGTGGGGACCTCTGTAAGAGAGAATCTCTGAGGCATTGATTGGGATGGACCTGTGGGTACTAGGCAGCGAGGCTGCTCCCTTCTTGAATTCCCTGCTGAGAGAATCAAATATTCAGGACCTCTGTGAGTTGAAAGGAAGGTCTCTGAGAGGAGGAAACCAGATTGTAGGAGAGGTGGTCTTTTTTCCCCGCAACTTTCCAAGGGGAGCAGAGGCTCTCTCTCATCCCTGTGCAGTACACTCCATACCCTGCAA
Source organism: Pteropus medius (assembly GCF_902729225.1). NCBI lineage: Eukaryota > Metazoa > Chordata > Mammalia > Chiroptera > Pteropodidae > Pteropus > Pteropus medius. The sequence goes on along the minus strand of NW_024342473.1, from coordinate 11,869,466 downwards.
GTCGGGTAGTGGTCACTTACTCAGATCTCGTGACCCTGTAGCTCCCAGCCTGGGATTCTGGGGGCAGCTCCAGCAGCTTTGGGTTCACAGTGATGGCCCCTGGGGTTCCTCCCACCCTCAGGGACATCCTTCTCCCCTTTCTCAGCTCAGTCCTGGTGGGCGGCAGTGTCCTCTCGCTGCCCTGATCCAGCACTCCTGCTCCAGCCACTACAGGTGAGGTCCTTGTAATCCTACTAGAGTCACACCCTCTGCAAATTCCCCTTCAAGCCACTTGGGGCATCTGGAAACTTCACCCTGTAGCAGAAAGGCCTTTGTGAGGGTCACAGAGTCTGAGAGGGAGGGGCAAGTTACTTTAGTTCTCACCTTGTCAATAAAGGGACAAGTTCTTCCTTAGTGCTTCCTCAGCTCCCTGCAGATAGCTCTGGTGGAGGGTGTGTCTGGTGGTCTTAAGCAGATCACTCACCTTCGGGTCTCCTCAGGCAGTAAGACCCTGCACAAGGTCCTCCGCAGCCTTGATGTTTGTGGTCTTGGGTCCCACGGGTTGTCCAGCCAGCCCCTGGACAATAATTGGTAGCTGTAAGAATGGGACCCAGCCATAGTGCTTTTGCTGGTTGACCCTTCCCCCTGGGAAGGGGTAGCTGGTTGGCTCTCTGTCCCCTTCTGATGTAGCTCTTGGCTTTCAGGGTTACCACTGGCATTTCTGTCCCTGTCCACAGTCAGCACCCCTTCCCAAGACCCCAGGCTTACTTATGAAGCCTAGTGGTACAGTGGACATGACCTTTGCTTTAGACTGCCCACTGGGTTCCCTGGGCTGAGACCTGGCTTTGCTTTTTGGCTTGGGTGTTTTAACTGAGTTCTTGCCTGAATCCTTGGTCTTCAAATTCTTTTCCCTGGATCTTCCCACCTGGAGCTGCCCCTCCACGGTCAGCATGTGGCAGGCCACACCCCGACTGTGTGGCCTTTCCCTCTTTGGGCCTCAGTTTCCACACCAAGACATAACTATTATTTCTAGCCCTGCACTTGCATGAATCACCCCTGCCATGGAGAGAAGGCCAAGTGAATGGGCAGTTGTACCTACCAGCCAGAGACCCTGCAGTTCCTTATTCCTGTAGGATTCTGAGAGTCCCCTGCAGTTTGCAGTGACAATGTAGTGCTGAGAGTTTGCTTAGAAGGGCCAGGGGCTCTGTGGTGGGGCAGTTTTCTCTTAGGATCCCACCCAATCCCCCACCCCCTTCCCCGCTCCCAGTCAATTGCACAGGTTGACTTGGGCTTCGTTCCCTTGAGATGTCTGGTAGTGGTGTTTGGATGCTGAGTAGAGGCCTCTGGGCTGGCATGGAGTCAGTTTCTGCATCTCTAAAATGGTTATCTACCTGAAAGGGCTTTTGTGACTGTGAAATGAGATGATGTATGCTAATACCTGTGCAGATATTATCTTTCTAGCTGTCAGCATCACCGATCTCATCTTATGGATGAGTAAAGGGGACTCTCGAAGACATTAAATTGCTCGTTGATACAACTAGTTAGTGAAGGAGCCGAACTTTGTCCCTACGGCATTTTGTCTTTCTTTTTTAAAGTAATACGTGATTAATGCAGAACATTTAGAAAACAAGCAAAGCATAAAGGAAAAACAAATTACCCTTTACCACCCTGAAAGGAAATCATTATTATGTTTTAGTTAGCCTAGAATATTTATTTTCTTGTCATTCGCTTTCTTAACAAAAAAATGAGGAGTAGAATTCTGCTGTATATGTATGTACTTTGCCAGATGAAAAGAAGGGAGATATAAAAAGTACATAGAGCTGTATATGGCTTCCTTTTTTTTTTCTCTCTTAGCAATAATGAGAACATTCCTCAATTCAAGAAATATTCTGTGTGATATTTAATGGCTCCTTAGTATTCCATTCCATGGATGTACCATATTTACTTAACCAATCCCCTAGGCCTGGACATTTAGGCTTTAACGATAATGAACTCTTTTGTTCTCTTGATGAGTATCCTCCCGCATACATCTTTGCGCAGATCACTGGTTATTTCCTTAGGATAAATTCCTAGAAGTGTACTGCTAGGTCAAAGGCCATGCACACTTAAGGTAAGAATGCCCTCCGGAAAGGCCGTATCCGTTTTCTCTCCCAGCAGCCACGCAGGAGAGGGCCCGGATCTTGTAACTCACAACCCTTGGCTATTTCCAAACCACGAGCCCAGAAAGAGTTGGAAAAAAATAAAAAATAAAAACCACCGTGCTGGGAGCGACTTCCTGCCAGAGGAAGGGAGGCATTTGGTAAATAGTCCACTCCCAGTTTCTGAGTGGATGCTCTGCAGCCTGCTTTGGGCCAGGCCATGGGAACATACAGGAGAGCCGAGACCTGGCCTATGTCATTGGCTTCCCACCCGCTTGGATGGGGAGGATGGCGGACACCTGAAAGGCAACAGAAGTGTGAGTCCAGGATATGCGACAAGGTCAGGCTATGGGCAGGGCTATGTTGCTTCAGCCACCTTGACCACTTCTGCCCCTGGCGTCTGGTTCAGCGCTCGAGGGACTAGAAGTGCAGTGAATATTTGTTGAATAACAAAAAGCAGCTTGTTACCAGTGGAAGTTTAAGTGAGCTCTTTGAAGTAGGATCTGAGTATTGTTCACAGCTGTGCAGTGTCCCTTCTCCATAAATATTGGCTGGGAGAATATAGGCTCCATGGGACAAATGAATCCAAGGAAGTGATAAAGGAGTGGTCCAGATCACCACAAGAAAATGGGATGAGCCTTCGTGTTGCTCATACATCCCCCACTCTTCTCATAGGTGTTAGAGTGCATTGGACAGGGAATCTGGGTGCTGATTTTGTGTCCCTACTCCTGTGTGACCGGGGTAGCTGCCTCACTATCTGAGCCTCAGTTTTATTAAGGGACTAAATTTTGTTCTCAGGGCCCTCTTCTGGGTCTCAGGCTAAGAATCTGGGTGCCTTTCATCAGGATGGGGCCAGGGAGGGTGTCAGTTGGCAAGACTCTGGCCCGACATGTCCAGCAAGATGGTGGCCCCCCAGGTGACCTGGACCAAGAGCAGCTGCTGCCCAGCCCTGGTCACTGCTACTGCCTCTCATCCCACCCCTCAGCAGGGCCCTTAGAGGTGGCTGGTGCCTCTCCTCTGGGGAGGAGATATGGAAATAAGGTGATCCAGCCCTTCCTCAAAGGCAACCCTCTGCTTTGAATAAGGTTGTGGATTGTTTATTTGAGAGGAGAGTCCCCAGCCAAACATCCTGCTTTTAAAATCCAGAGCTCCAGCCTCATTTCTTCTGCCCACCCTCCACCACTCCTCACTCTTCGCCTGGGGGAGGCCCCTCTTTTGAAGCTTTAGGGCTGGCATGCCTTCTGCCCCTCAGCTTGACTCCCCTACCTCTACCCCACTTCCTGGGCCCCACAGTAAAACAGCTCTCGATGGCTCCCTTCTCTCTTCTGTCCTGTTCCCTTCTGCTCATTTCCCTAAACATCCCCTCTGCTTAGGCTAAAAGGAGCAGGGCTTCCTACTCCAGCAGGGTACTTTTACTTTGTCAAAACACTTTCCCATCTTGGACTCGTATCCTCAAGATCTGAGTGCTGAATCTCTTTTGTCAGTGAGGACACTAAGCACCAGAAAAGTGAAGTTCCTTGTTCAGGGCTCATGGTGTGGCAGCGGTCTACCTTAGGAAAGCTGGGATTCCAGCGCAGACTCTGCTTCCTGCTTGCTGTGTGACCTTGGACAAGTCCCAGTCCCTCTCTGGGCCTCAGCTTGCTCATCTATGGAGTGGTGGGTGGGTAGTGGATGATCTTTTGTGTTCCTTTCCACCTCTGCTTCTCTCTGTCTGAGAGAGGATCACATGGCATCAGGTGGGGTGGCCCCTTGCAGTGCCTCCAGGGCCCTGTGGCACCCCTACCCCTCCCTTGTGCCCCACTTCTGTAGCCAATTTGGAGCCAGAAACAAAGGCCTGCTCTGGGTGGAAGGTACGGCCAGTGGGGATGTGTGCTGGTGCCTGGCTGGCGGGCCCTGATAAGAGCCTGAGGCTCCTCGTGAATCAGCTGGAAGTACTAGGGAGAGGGGGAGGTAGGGCAGGCTAGCACCAGTCTCACCAGCCTCTGCCCACCCCCTCAGGGACCTCCCCAAGCTCTCTCATGTACATAACTTGTAGAAAGGGACGCTGCAGCTGTGCAACTTTGGTGACTCCTGTCCTATTATGTATTTGCAAGGCTAGGGGTTTCCTTGCCACAGCAAACCTGAGACCTTCAAGAGACCATGTGACCTAGAGGCTCTCTCCTGGCGTGAGGGATGTGTGGGATGGAACGTGTGTGGTTTCTGGAAGTTAAAGGTCTCCCTTCTTTGTGAGCCAGCTCTTTGTTGCATATCCTCAAGGACCCTGATTTCAGTCTGTTGTTCCCACTGCTGACACAGAGGCTCCCAGTTCCTCTCTGGATTTGCACTGGCATGGGGGTGGGGGTTCCTGGTGTTGGTGGTGGGAGGCTGGGGGTTGAGATCTGTGCACACTTGCTTATGAAAAGTCATTCACTCATTTAAGGAAAATGTCATTTTGGGATCTCTCTTGCTATATGGGAGGCAGAGACAGTGACTGCCACTTCTGGCTGTGGCTGATTTCATGCCCTTGGTGGGCGTGATAATTAAACTGCTTAGGTGGCCAGTCAAGGAACAGAAGTTCAATTTGATGGTAACTGACAGAGGTAATACAAAGAGGGCTCGCTTCTGATGTGAATGTTTATGATGACCTACTAGTGAATCCAGGAAGTCCCCCCACTGTGAGTTCACAGGACATTTGAATCAGAGTTAAGTATGAAGAATTCAGTTCCCCAGAATTGGGGGGATGATCCTGGAATGCAAAGACACTGGCTCTGAGGGTTAATCTCATTTTAAATCATGAATAAGGGAAGGGTGTATTTAAGCTACTTTCCAGGAGATGCTATGCATTTGGACATTTAGTATGTTAGTTATTGGTATAACAGTACTGATATACATTCCTTCTGACCTGATTTTCAGTTTACAAAAAACAATCCAATTGATCCATTTGATATTGCACAGGAGGATCCAGCCAGGAAGACAGAAATTCTTAGCTCCACTTGGCAGGTGAGGATACTGAAGCTTGGCTGAGGTTGCATGGTTTGCCAAGGCCATGAGCCCCTAGAGTGTGGATGGGCCTCCAGCCTCTGGCTTCAGAGGCCTGATGTCATCCATAGCTGCCTTTCACTTAAGAGCTTCAACTGCCCTCACTAACAAGCCCGTCCTTGATTTGGGCACACTTGGTCAGCCGCTCAGTTCTCCTGTGGGGAACCCAGCCTAACATTTTCAGCTGGTCTTTGAGGGTCTCTTGGGTGTTCCCTAGGGGATTGAGGGACTTCAAGGTTAGGAGGCTGGAGATGCTGTTTATAGAGCCCACCAGGCCATCAGCACCTCCCCATCTGTCCACCAGCATTGCTTCTTCACCTGAAGATTGTTCACAGATAGTCCTTAATTCCAGGTTAGCTTTCCCCTGACACTATGGTTTCATCCTTATCACATATATTTATGAAAGGTTGAAAAGTGTGCTGTGTAAATTTGATAGAGGTTGAACAAAACACCCCCACGCCTTGGAATGCAAGGCAAAAGCAGGTGAATTGGGGATCATTGAACATCGGGAGTTATCTGGTATGGTCACTCCTGCTCCGGACACCATTTCCTCAGAGGGCTGACTGCAGGAACCACTACCTCACCCTTCTCACCTCTGCAGAGGTGGCTTAATGTTTTCCCTGAGAGCTCTTTGGATCCCCTTCCCTTTTGCCCTAGCATGAGGTAGTGTTTGGTGGGTACACAGCCACCCCCATATCCTAACTTGCCCCACTGCAGCCATACCCCTCCCCCAAATGATAAATCCTGCCTGGGCTCCATAAATCACCCTGAGAGCACATTCCTTGGGGGATTTGTAAAATAATCAAAATATTTGGGAAAAGACCTTAAGATTACTTATGGCTATTAGTTGGATCCATATATTTTGGCACCAAACATGGCTTAATTGAAAAAATGTGTGTGCTTGGTGATTTCTTTCCTTTCCCTTTTTTTTTTTTTTTTTAAATATAAGGAGTAGGCCCAGAGAGAGGAATGGTTAGGAAAAAAACAGGGAGGAATTGAATATCAAAAGGGTTTGTGTGGAGGAGCTGTTTACAGAATTGTGGAAAATATAATGCTAAATGGAAAGTAAGCCCTGCCTCTACAGTCCAGGATTATTAATAGAACGGCGTTACCGTGCACATAATGAACCTTTTAAGAGACCTGGGACAACTTTCCCCGTTGCAAAACAAGTTTCCTTCGAATAGCACCATTCACGCTGCTAAGGGCATTGGGTTATAACAATAAATAAAAATGAACAGTGCCCTGAGAAATTCAAGGAATGCACAAACGTTTCAGTGATTTAGTATGAGAAAACACTACTTAAACATTTAATTGAATCGCATACTTTCATCTTTAAAATGTGATCGTTTGAACTGCCACCTGAATCCCTCTCTTCGCTTCATTAGACCCCAAGGCTCCTTGGAGGAGGGGTCACGCTCCTGCCCCTCCCCAGGTTTTTCCCCTTCCCTGCTGCGACCTAACTCACTTTTGCCTGCAATGTCAGGAAAAGGCGACTGGACTGGAGTTTCCTTGTAAAGCTATCTGGAGAGGCCTGTATGAGATGTGCTTTTCCAAATGCTTTATTTGCCTGGATGTGGTATTAGCTTTGGAACCCCGAATCAGTCACTGACCTTCCCTGAGACTCAGTTTCTCCTTTGGTAAATGAGGGGCCTTGGAGAGTCTCAGGAGAACTTGGTCACAGTACACGTGCCTGGTGTCCAGTCTGATTCAGTGGGTGCCAGTGTTGTGCCTTCCTAGTTAAAAATTACTGGAGTAGGTGCTCCTGAGGGCTCTTCCGGGTCTAGGAGTCCAGAGGGCAGGGATACAGTGACCACTGGGCACCTCCTGGGGCCGGGCTGAGTGCTCCAGGTTTCTTGCAAGTTGCCTCATTGAATCCTCTTGGGTCTGGAGATTTTGCGATTCTTGTCTCGGGAAGTGAACTGGGATACCTGTTGAAGGGGGCCTGCCCGATGCCATGTCCTGGAGTTGAGTCTGTGTTAATGGACAGTGGTTCTAAGCTGCTGGGACTGTGGAGCCTGCGAGGGCTTGCTGGCAGATTGGGTTTGGCATCTGAGAGAGGAAAGGAAGATCGTGGGTCTGTAGCGTGTCTTCCAGACTTGGCCAGGTGCTGTTCTTCGAGGTTAATGTATACACATGGGAAGCACACACAGACACTCCCTCGAAGGTTCATGGAGGCCAGGGCTCTAGGTCTTTCCTCAAAGATTAACCAGTAGCCCTTTATTGATTGCCTGCCACGTCCAGGGCACACTATGAGCTGCCGTGGGGGACACACAGGGACTCTGCTTAACCCTGCCTTGAGGAGCTTATAATCTGTTTTCACAGGTAAGTCAGAAGAGTCATGTGACCTTGGGTGCATCATGACCTTTATCTAGATGCCTAGGAAAAACCTCTGGTACCAAATATCTCTTCTTTTGTGAGTATCTTCATGAACCGTTTTATGTCTTATCTCTCAGCTAGACTAGGGACTCCTCAAGACAAGGACGAGTGTTTTCCATGTGGCCAGTGACTACTCAGTGAATGAAACATCTTAAGTTCATTTTGCTCCATTTACGGGCACCTACTGGTAGCTGGCATGTGCCTGGTACAGGGGCACAGGCAGAGAAGACCCAGCCCCTGCTTTGCAGCATTTCCTGTCTCTCTAGGAGCTTGGGCTTGGTGCCAAGGCAAGGTGTTCTTAGTTTGGGTGTTCCCAGAAGCAGACCTTGAGACAAAAATTCAGGTGCATAGCCTACTGGGGCAGAGGGGTTGACTCAGGAAAAGGCATTGCGAGGATGGGCAAAGGAAGGCGGGGAGGCCAGTGCAGGGACCATTATGAAGACAGTTACCTCAGTGGGCACTTGGAGCTGAACCCTGCTTGGAAACAATATCGAGCTCACTTCAGAGTTGTCCTACCTGAGGGGCAGGGGAGCTGGGGTGTTAATCCATCCCTCTTGGGGCGTTCATTCCTGGCCCTTCCCGGCACTTAGGGCATGTCCTTGGGCAAAAGCAGGTGTTGGCATTTGGGAGCTAAATTGGCGAGGGCCGAGGGGATGTGGGTAGAGCACCAACAGAGGTGTTTGTTCAATTCACTTAACCAGTGTTTTTTTTTCTTTCTTTTTTTTACTCAACCAGTATTTATTAAGCACCCCTCCGTGTGCCAAAAGACCACAGGTGGCCCAGAGACCCTGCCACTAGCCTCCTAAAGCAGTGGTTTGTTCTAAGCAAAGGAGAGCCCGACAAGCCCCTGCCCTTTGTAGAACAAACCTGAGACGGGCCCTGTGTTTGAGGTTCTCTGGGTGAAAGTGCTTTGCCAGTTGTTGAGTTCTTTTCTGTGGGTAATCAGAAGATGGTGACCACAGCTCTGCACGGAGGGCTCTGACCTGGAGGCTTTTACCATCTTACTCCAGGATCAGAAGACAGAGCCAGTCAATAGCCTGTGTGTGGCCTTGGGGAAGCCACTGAACCTAGCTTGCTGGCTCATTGTGACTCTTAAATTAAATGGTAGTCCAAGTGCAGGGCTTAGCCAGGTGCCTGGCACTCAGAAGCTCAAGAAATGGCCATTCCCACTCCCAGCCCTTATAGGCTGATCATGCATGCCCTTCTGTTACCTTCCTGACAGGCTCTTTGGTGGCAGGCAGAACGGGGTCTAGCACTGCCTTATTCACAGTAGGAAACTGAGCCTCATAGGAACTAAGACCAAAACCCGAGTCTCCTTAGCTCCTAGGCCATACTGCTTTCCTGACATGACAGGTGTATGTAAAAGGGCAAAGCAAATTGCAAAGCCAGCCTGGGGTGGGGAGGAGGGGAAGCCCTACCAGAATGGGGTAGATGGGCTAGGCTCTGCGGCTGTGGAACTCACCTGCCTTGAATATGTTGTTGTATCAAGATATTTACACTCTAGAACTTGAGCTCCTGAGTTGTGCTCATTATTCTCAGTGCCTAGACGGTGCTGGGCATGGAGCAGGATATTAGCGTTAGTGGGGCTTTGGCGGTCAGCCAGCCCAAACCTTTGTTTTGCTGAGAAGAGGAAACAGTCCCAGAGACAGCAGTGACTTCCCCAAGTCACACAGTGACTTATTGACAGTCAGAACTGCAGCCATGTCGCTGATGGCCAGCTTGCTTTTCTTCCTACTCCTTCTGTAGGAGGCTGCTATATAGAGTACATTTTATTATAGTTGCTTATAAACATAATAAAAATCCCCTGGGCTTAATGGTGCCTTTTAAAAAAAGCAGTTTACAACCCAGCTTTTTACTTATTTCTTAGGAAAACCATTGAAGGGAATAGGAGTATCACCCGTTTTCAAGCTGGAGTAGGTGAGGCCCAGGAAGGTCTCAGTTCCACAGGTTTTGCAACTCCCAGAGCGGTGATCTTTCTGCTTACAGGGGACGCTCATGGGTCATTCGAGGCTACCTCTGGCTGTGGCTTACTGGTCACTACGGGGAGTTACATCACCTCTGCGCTTTGAGTTCTTTTACTAGGATAGGTCGTCTCACATCACCCCGCCAGCTCAAGCCTCTTCTCTCAGAATGCTCTGGTTAATGGAAGCAGATACCTAATTAAAAATTATATACAGAAGCCTATAATAAAGATCTGAACAGATTGCTGTGGGATCCCAGCAGGGGTCACCTAGGTGAGTGTGGAAAGGCTTCATGGAGAAGGTGATATGTAGCCCTGGGCAGGAGCCAGTGAGGGACACTCCAGTAAGAAGGTTCAGGGGGATGACAGTAGCATTTGCCAAATATGTACTATGTGTGCTGTGCTTTACATATGTTGTCTTACTGAGTTTTTACAACACACAGTCTTGGGAAGGTTGTTTAATTATTGCCATTTAGGTCATTGAGCCCCAGAGAGGGCAGATGGCTTGTTCGTGGTCTCATGGATCTGGGTTTAAAGCCCTTGTCTTCCTTCCACCACTCTGTGGCCTCCCATGTCACTGCCGCAGATGCCCCAAGGCCTGAGCGGACCTTTCCAGCACTTTTAGGATCTGAGATCTGCACTAATGAAGCTGAGCAGTACTATAAGAGGGTGTGCCCAGGGTGGGAATGGGTGGTCCCAGTGCTCACCTCAGTGCCAGCAGCCTTGTCCCCTAGCCTGCCCTCCTGTCATTCCAGCTGTGGGATCTGGGTAGAACTGGGCTTTTTGTGAGTTGGACGTCTCCAAGGCTCTTTCTTGCTCCCAGAGTCCTCACTACTGTCTTTTAGGCACCATCTCTTCCCCTCTCCCCTCCTGCCTTGACTCCCTTGGGAGGTCTCCAACATGCCCCAAGGGCACTCAGGTGTGGCCAGGGTGGCCTGGCATGCCTGCTTCTCTCCCACATCTCTAGGCATCCTTTTCTAAGGGTCCTGCTTTATGGGCCTGAGACATCAGGGGTCACTCAGCTCAAGTTTTCATTCCACAGATGGAGTAACTGAGGCTCTGAGAAGGGAAATGACTTGCTCAAAGTCACACTATGTTAGGGAGTGGGCAAGAACTCTTGGTGATCCTTGGCTAGGAGTGACTGTGGTGGACCCTCTAGCCCTCTGTCATGACAGGATAGTTAACAGGATCCAGTACTTGCTCCCTGCCCTGCACAACTTGCCCCACCCGAAAGATCCTCATAAACTTGAGGAGGAATTTATAAAAGCACTTTTTCTCTTCCTGCAAGGGCTTCATCACTCTTTTGGAGATTTGTGGGGACAGGATCTTACTGACGGTAGGAGCTTCAGCTGGGTGACACTGAGGCTTCATTACCTGGCTCAGCTTCCTGGCACTGCCTGCCTTCACCATCAGAGGTCTTGAAAGGTAGCATGTGGGGGGCTTGGAGGCTCAAGCTCTAGGGTCAAATGTCAGCCCCGCTACACTCACTGTGGGTGGGCATAGGCTCATCTGTACTCTTCTGTAAAAGTGGAGATAATGGTAGGGCTACCTCAGGGGAGTGAGTTAATAATGCACATGGCTAATGTTCCATAAATGGGTGATGTTGTTGTCTGGTCCTCAGAGACAAGGGGGCACTTCTCATCCCTCCTCTCTCTCCATCTGACTCTGTGTTCTCCGGACGCCCTCAGCCACCACCACTCTTGCTAAGCGGGCTTGCCGCTGACTTGTACTCCCCTTAAATTAAAGTCAGGGCTCAAGCTCAAATTCATATTTGCAAAAAGTCAGAGTTTGCCAGGCTCCAGGTGACACTGCCTGGGGAGTGGGCAGGCTCTCATTGTGCTGCAGAAAGACTTGGCTGCAGTTTGCAGTTTGTAGGGGTCACATTTCTCCCTGTCCACCTTCCGCTTGCACATGAACACACATGGTGCACCCAGGTCCCTCGTGCAGTACGACTGATGGCACTTCGTAGGAGCTCAATAAATGTTTGTGCCCATTTTATTTTCTGTCCCTCTGCAGGGATGTTACCAGGCAGGTGCCTTATGTGCTGGGCATTGTAGGGTGGTACAGAGTGAGTGCCTACTAGCTGTTCAGCACAAAATTGGGCATTTTGCAAAGATTGTCTCCCATAATCCTTATAACCATGGGAGGTGTCAGGGTGTATAGTTAAGGATAATTCCCATTTACAGGCAGGTTCACTGAGGCTCAGAGAAGAGGCACATGTCAACTTCAGGTTAACAGAGCAGGGCTTAAAAATCCATTTAAGACAACAGTGCAAGGCACCAGATGAAGCCTTATGGCTACCTGCAAAAGCAGCGTGGGGAACTGGGAGTCAAGGGAAGGCTCTCTAATTTGGGTGTATAGTGTATCTTACTCACCGAGGAGGTGAGACTTCATTTGGAGGTAGAGACAGGCTGCTTTATTCTTGTCCTTAGTACCCCGCTCTGCCACTTCTTTGCTGTGTGACCTTAGGCAAACCCCTTTCCCTCTCTGGGTCTAAGGACTTCTCACTCATTCAGTCCATCTTTGGATTTTCTGGAAACTCCAGGAGTGGATCAGTTGTATGCAGAAAGAAGCTGTCTCTTTATTGGTTCCAGCACTGTCCTACTCTTCAAAAGCTTCTTAGGGCTATGAGGGTCATGGCCCAGCCCTAAGGGTTACCTTCCTGTTGAGCAGTCACCAGCAAGCTGGGGATCTGACAGCAGTTCCTGTTTGCTCACAGGAAGGTCCCAGGCAGAACCCATCAGCATGAGTGCAGGGCCACGCTTCCCAGATCCTACCCCCCCGCCCCGCCCAGAAACCAACAAACCATGGTCACTCCCTGTTCCTGGGCCTCAGTTTCCCCCTTTGTAGCAGAAGAGGAAAGGAGACAACTTGCATCTGTGGTTTTCAAACTCTACAAAGCAGGAAGTAGACAGAGCAATGGAGAACAAATGGGGTAGCTGTACTTTTCCCTATTTTAGATCCTGGGACTAACAGATTCTATATGGGGGAGAAATGGAGTGGGTGTTCCGTTGCTAAATGAGAACAAATTTCAATAACTGAGTAGATGATCCCTTTCTGCTCAAGTCTCTTTTATGATGAGGACATTATTAGGCAAGGTCATCATTGGATGATCCCCAGGAAACCCCAGAGGGGGAGGATGGGGTGCTGGGTAAAGGATATAGGGCAGGATTCTGAGTATTGAAGGCTATGTCTGTGATTACTTACCGATCCATGAAGTTGCCACTGTAGCCATCTGTAGACATGGCCCTACCTGGACTCCGGGAGGAAGAGCCCATGGCGTGTCCCTGGGCTTTGCGGGTACTCTGCATTTTCCAAGGTGCTCACTACTGATCTCCCAGCACTGCCTGGGTAGAGCAGCCGCTGTTATCACCCCAATTTAAGAATTAGGAACTGAGACTCAGAGAAGGAGGAGCCTTGCCCCAGGTGAGGAGCTTGGCATGTGATGTGGCAGGGCCATGCAGTAGGGTAAAGTGGTTAGGAGTTGGGGGTAATCTCCACTATCCCTGGGTAAGCCGGGCTTGGCCCCTACCTCCAAATGGGGCTTCAAGCCAGAGGAACCCACAGTGGGGTTAAACAGAAAGGCCTCCTGGAGGAAGGAAAAGATTCCCAGAGTTCTATGCTTCAAGCCATTTTGGTGAAAAAAACCTAATTAGAGGTGACAATGGTGACTTTGTCTGTGTGCTCACTTTTTCCTCCCTCTTCCCCACACCTCCCCCTTCTCTCTGTCCTTCATTTGTTATATTCATGGGAAAACTAGGTAACATTATAATTACTGAAAATATTGTGGGTCCGTGGAAGCTAGGGGGTGGGGTGTGCCTAGGAGTGCAGGAGGCCCCTTTTTAAAAAAAAAATTTTTTTTTTAGGATTTATTTTTTTCCTTTCATTTGGAAACGGAGCTCTTTGCAGTCATGCTGTCACAGTTAAAATAAGGTTTAAATTACAGGCCAGCCCGTGGCTTTTCCCCTTTCTTTCAGAATTTTTGCCAACTTGCAATTTACTTAATGAAATCCTGCTATTCCGTTTAACGGGGATATTTTTTGCAGATGTTGATTTAACTTAGCTTTGCAAAATATGTGAACTGTACCGTTTCTTTTCCTATTTTTAACGGTTTCAGGATTCTAGTTCAGCAACTCCACCGGCTCTGCCATGCCAACAGCGGTGTTTACTCCCATCCCTTGAAAATATTTGTTTTCCATTGCTCTGTCTGCCCTCCCCTCCATCCCACATACCCACAGGGGGAGGGTTCCCATACATGGCAGAATCTTCTAATAGAGAATCAATCAGGTTTAGTAACCAGTAGAACTGGGCTGATGGAGCTGGAAGGGACACCAGAGCTTCTTATAATCCAACCCTTTGTTGTGGAAATGGAAGATCAGAGTGGGGAAGTGACTTGCCTGAGGTCACACAGCAAATTAGGAACAGAACAGTGTAAGGCATAATAAACTGGGTCCTCTGGACTGAGGCAAGAATCAAGGGTGGGAGCTTCTTTCTTTCTGGCTGTTTTGGCTGTTGTTTTTTCTCCCTAGGGAGAGATCTTTTTCCTCCTCCCGGGGAGCTTTTAGCTTGACTCTTCTGTGTTGAGAGGGAAGTTCTGTTTCATGTCTACCTGAGGCAGCTATGGCATAATGGAAAAAAAAACCCACTGAGAGTCCTGAGACTTGGTGCTGTAGGGAAGGGCTTCTGCTACTGACCTCGATAAATTGCATGATCTCTCTGAGCCTCAGTTTCCCCATCTGTACAGCATAGGTGATAGTCCTTGTCTGTCGTAAGGATCTAATGAAGGAGGTGTGAGAAGGGCTAGCATTGAACACAGTGGGTATCCAGGGAATGCTTTCACAAAATCCTCACAAACTTCTAATTCTGACACCCAGGGTGGGACGTAGGAGGAGAGGTGTGACATGGGAGAGAATCTGGTGTCTATAGGTGCCCTAGATGTGAGTCAGACATAGCAGGAAATGCCCCTTCCCTTTCAGTAAGGGACCTACCTCCTGTCTCTTCCTGCCACCCTTTCCTTAATGAGGAGTCACCCAGAATGACAGAGACTGGAGTGGAGTCAGGAATGGGTGGACAGATTATTTAGCTTCATGGGTCAGGGGAACTGAGGCATCACTCCTTGCCCACCACCTAAGGTGGGGGTTCTACCCCTCAGGATGGGTCTGTCCTTGAATCCTCAGGTTGAAGGCTGGTCCATCTTGATTCTGGCCCCTTTTAGGGCCTCTCCCTCAGTCTCTTGGAGGTCATGCCTGGCTCCTACGTTCTGGAAAGGGCTAAAGGAAATTCTGGAGGTGGGGCCAGCAGGGAGGTGGGGACAGCAGTTTGGTGCTGGAGGGCCCCCAGCCGGGCCTGCCCTGAGTGCTGCATTCCGCACACACGCCCTGGATGCTGGAATGTCCAAGGAGCTGTGAAGGAAGTGCTGGCAGGACAACAGAGCCTCGGGTGGAACGAGATGGGCCTGAACACTGGGGATTAGGCCCTCTGTAAACGTGGAGCTGGCCTGGCTGGGGCCAGGGAGGGAGGACGACTGCCTGGGGGCTCTTGGTGACCTCAGGGAGCAGTTTCCCGTGGCCAGGGGGGATGGTTTCTGGTTAGTCTGACTGAGAGGGCCGGGGACACTCCTTGAAGCAAACTCCACATTATATAAACTCTATTTATATAAAGTTGTTGTCTTTGTGTGTGTCTGCGGGTGGAGGTGGTGGGAAGGAAAGTGTGACTAGAACTTTTGTTGACAGAAGAATTTATCACACGGATCTTTGTATATTCATGAGTCTTGGTTCTTTAAAATTCTCATTTTTTTAAATTAAATGTAAAGTAATGTGTCATTATACAAATAATATAGTTATAGTCTTTCTATACAATTCTAAATATACTGATAAAGCAGAAGTCTCCTTTTCTTAATCCATCCCACTTTTCTTTTTGAGAGTTAACTACTCTAAAACTTGGCAGGATGAAAACAACGAAACACAGCAGATTAAAAAAAAATGTGTGGGTATATATATTTATATATAAAAATATATAACAAATGGCAAGTCCAAACACTAGTGATAATATTTGTGACAAAAGCTCTCAGACAGTGTTTTTATAAATCCAGCTACATGCTGGATTTCTAGAAGAGAGACACTTAAACAAAGTTATATAAGGAGGTTGAAACTAAAAGAATGGGAAAAATAGATATTCATCAATGCCAAACAAAAAGAAAGCAAATGCAGAAATATTAATAGGTGGTAAATAATTTGAGGCAAAAGAGCATTAAAAAGAATAAAGACAAATTTTACATAGATCAGGGATGGCAGGCTTCTCTGTGAAAGGCCAGGTAGTAAACATTTTCTGCTTTGCAGGCTGTATGGTCTGTCCCAACTGCTCAACGCTGCCTTTATGGCATTCACAGACAACTTGTGAAACAGAGAGCATGACTGTGTTCCAATAAAACTTTATTTACAAGAACAGGTGGCAGGCAAAATTTAGATTTGCTGACCCCTGCCATAGATCAAAGCTAAAACAATCAGCATGATATAATAATCAAGGATCTTCATACACCTAACAACATAGCTTTGAAATATCTAAATCAAAGATAGAAATAAAAAGAGAACTTGAGAAACCCTCAGAAGAATGAGACTTTAGGACACAATTCTATCAGAACTTGACAGATCCAGTAGGCACACAGAGACATAATTAGGAACAACACTGTAAATTTGTCGATACATATATATTTACACATGCTTGTCCCACAGTATTGCCAGAGCTTTGGTCACCCCTAGGGCTTGACAAAGATCAAGGAGGAAAAAACTATATCTTCAGTGTTGGGTGCTTTGCACTGTCCTAGAGTTCCACTTCTAAGATCCACCTGTCTTGTAGTGTTAATCACATCCAGCTGCAGGCAGAGTCCCCACCCTGAATGAGCTAATGGTCAGTGGGGGTGTGGGGTGTCCACCCATGAAATAGTGGAGAACATATTTGGCCCTGACATTCCTTGCCCACCACCTTTCTATGCTCTCTGTACCCACAACACATCCCAAGTGCTCAGCCACAGTCGGATAGTCAAGGTCTTGCATGATCAGGCCCTAGCCAACCTCTGTAGACTTCTTTCTCCATGAGTCCTTTCCTGTTTTGCGACCTGGAGACTGTTTTTGCCTTGTCTTCTCTTGCCCGTGTGCCTTTGCCGATGCCGTTCCTGGAGCGCCACTTTCCCTCTCCGTCTCTTCCACCCGCTCTGTAATGGCACTCAGCTGTCCTCCTCCTCTAGATGGATTTGGTGGCCCCCTCTTCCTTGTCTCACTGCCTCTCATTTGTAATGCTTTTTTTTTTGTAGTTGCATCCTTTCTTCCCCTGGACTTGGAGCTCTGAGGGCAGAGGTGTGTCTGATCTCCTGGCACCTCAGGTAAACAGTGTTGTGTGCAGCGTAGGCTCTAGACAGTGCATATGGAAGACAGGTGGCGTCTGTGGGGAGCCTCCTGACTACCGCACACCCATCGGGAATAGAGAGGTCAGACTGAATGTTGAGAACGCTGGCACCGCCGTTTCACTTTTGGGTGACCTTGGATTGGTCAGAAGTCCTCAGGTTTCCTCATCTGTAAAATGGGACAGTCAATAACATCTACCTCCTGGGGTTGTTATGGGAACTAGATGTGCCTAGTACTTGGCGAGCTTGTAGGACATGCCAGCTATTAGCAAAGTCGTCTCCATTCAGGGATTCTTTGTTATAGGTGCTTTCGACCCATTCAACAGATGGAAAACCTGAGGCCCAGGGAGACTAAGGCTATTCTTCCCAGACACACAGCTAGAAAATGGCAGAGCCGGGATTTGAACTGAGGTCCTTGATTCCAAATCCCATGCAGAAGTACACGTTGTCCCAAGGGCCTGACCTCAAATACACCCAGATACACTGAGTCAGGGCCATCCGCGGTGGCTCCAGCATGTCGCCTTTCCTGCTGGTCTCCTGGCCTGGCGCTGGGACCGCCACGTCCGTCTCATGCTAGGAAGTCGATTTGGTTTGGTCTGCTTCCTGCCCCTGTCATTCCTCCCTCAAGGAAGTCAACTCTCTCACTAATGTGCCAGGCTGTTGAACCTTCCACTCGTGGGATCATGACAGACAGAGCCAGAAAAGGGGCCTCTTAAATCTTGTTAAAAACAGAGATTCCTGGGCTCCACCCAGGACCCATGAATCAGAATCTCTAGGGGCGGGGCCTGGGAACCTGGACTCAAGAGCCCTAAGTAAGGGAATCACTGGTTCTTTTTACCCTTTCATCTTTCCACTGAAGAAGCCCAGCCTTGGAGAGGTGTCTGGTTTGCACAAAGGTCCTGTGAGCCTGGGGGACTGGAAAGCCCTCTCTGGACTCTCACCTGGGCAATGGCAGGTGCCCCTTCCCAGCACTGTCCCCACTCCTCCCTCCCCAGCCCCCCAGCCTCCAATTGCTAGAAACCCTGTACAATGGAAATGGTTGCGAATGGGTGTGCAGAGACCTTCTGGAAACGCAGGCTCTGCTCACAGACTTCCTGTGTCTTACAATGTTATCTTCAGAATAGGAAACTTTGCCCCATTTTTGCAACGCACATCCTTTGCCTGAGAGTCTGTGGTGGTGCCGGCCAGCCGGGGCGGGTCACTTCTCAGGCAGAGGCAGGGAGTTGTTCCGACAGTGATGGAGGAAGGACTCTCTCCCTGCTACCCACAAGAACAAACAAACAGACCCTTTTGCAAAAATAATTCATGTTGGCCAGACTCATCAGGATTATTTGTTCCTTGAGCCCAGTGGTCTCGAGGACCAAATCACTCCTCAGAGACAAGAGCCCTAGCTGTGAGGCCTGGCTCTGCTGCCTGAGCTCTCGCAAGTGATTTCTGCTCTCCGAGCCTCAGTTTCCTCTCCTTTAAAGAGAGGAGGTTGAGCTGAATGATCTCTAGCCCTGACATTTAGCAAGTCCACAGGAATCCTTTAGATTCCCCTGGCTTCCTCTAAGTTTCTCTTAGAAATAGGAATGATCTCGCTGTTAGTATGTTCCACAGCACCCTATAATTTTCAGAGTTTCCATCCATCCAAGAGTGGCATTCCCCTCTTCACCCTCAACTCTGAGACATTCACATGACCCACTGGGGTGGTAGGTGGATTCCCCAGGTGACAGAGTCCATTTTGAATTGGGAGTAGGGAAACGACTTTCAGAACTCACAGGGAGTGGGACTTTCTACAGGCTTGCAGTTAGCTGCAGGCCCGGGTTAATGCTCACCTATAGGCCAGCTGCAAAAAATGCTTATGCTGTTTCTTTTATTCCTCTCAGACTGGAAGTCTTGGGAGGGCTATTTTGGTTTGAGAGAGAAAATATGTGTGTATAGCCCACTAAAGAACTTGGAACTGGCCAGAAGGAATGATGTTTACAAAAACAAAAGTCTTTCTGATTTCCTTTGACATCTCCATTACTTTCTCCTGGCTTCAGCCTCCAGCACTTCCCTTGCCACAGGATTGATTCCTCCATAAAGCCTTCGTTGGTGCATCCTTGCACACAGTAGGCATTTAGTGAGCGTGAGAGAGGTAATTCCTAAGCAAATGTTTTTGCATCTCAGTGTCACGTCTGCTGGCTGGACCCCAAACCCACAATGAGTGGTTCTTGAAAACATCCTACCCACTGTTTTCCTTCAGGGAATTTGCTTTCAGGGTTTCAGGGTGGAGCTCCACGTGTTGTGAGGCCCGGGGCAGGGCAGAGTTCTCATGGCTGGGTGGGAGTAGTCAGGAGGGGGCTCTTTGGGAAGGTAGAGGTGGTCAGACTCCAACATGAATGACCTGCTAGGATATGTTTCTTGGTAGGTCTTTATAAATGAGCCCATGTGGCTGTTTTATAGTAAAGTCCGTGAGGTGGAAGAGGGTTGAACCAACACACCCTCAGACTCCATATGTATGAAGAAAATCCTTCTGATTAAACTGCAGGTTAACTGCAGAACCCATAGTGTCTATGGCAGAACATCCATCCGGTAGCAGGATGCATGCATTTGGCAAGCTCCAGTCTCGGTGTTTTTGTTGGTCTTACCTGATAGCAATTTTTGAAGCCCACAGGGGAGGTGCAAAGGACTTGGTAGGGGAAGGAGAAAGCATCTGCCAGGACACCTGGCTTTCCTGCCTCTAGAGATGCATCTCCCCCAAGGGACACAGCAGAGAGCCCCCACTAGCCTTGGGGGCACTTCTGAGGCTGGTTCTGTCACCCAGTGGGTACTCTCAGGGTCTTGGTAATCCAGAAGACGTCTGAAATGCCCATGAGGGCAGTAGCAGCAGGTCCCAGTGGTCTTGGGGGGATACTAGCACCTCTGAAACTAGGAGACACGGTAAGTAGAGGGAGAACAATCTTTTGGTCTGGAGACTGAGCCTGACTCCCTGCCCAAGGTCAGCACCACTTGGAGGGGCTCTGCATTCCTCAGGGGTCCATAGGCTGGCAGGCTGCAGAGTTGTGCCGGGACAGAGGCACCCCGGGGAGGCTGGCGGCTCTGGGTCTCCCTGGCACGGCTCCAGCCCCCACGTGCTCAGAAACAGGCGGTTGCTCCCTACTTGGTGGCCTTGGGGGCCCGCCCCGCCAGAACCTGCCATTCCCTTGTCAGTGCTGCCTCCCTGACTTGGCACGGCCGTCTCCTCGAGCTGGAGCAGCCCTCGGTATTTCCAGCTTGGCCCACTGCCCGCCTCTCTGGGGCCTTACAGTCTGTCCCTCACAGGCCAGGACCAACACATCCTCTCAGCTTGATGGTTGGCTTCTCAACCTTGCTCCAGGGTCTCTCCCTGCCACCCAGCACTCCCCATGCTTATACGTGGGCCCCTCACCTTGCCTGCTCCTCCGAAAACATTACTGACCTCTTGGAGTTAGTTGAAAGTGTCTCTTTCTCCCTGGGAGAAAACATGGGGCCTGGCTAATTTGTAAATCACCAAAGAGGCCATAAACATCCTTGGTTCACCTACTGCAGTTGATGCCTGAGGGGGCTCTCGCGTGGATACACTCCAATTGGCTGGGTCCCCTGGCTGGAGGCCCTAGGAAACACTGTTTCTTTAAGGTGGGCATGGAGATAACTGAATGGCATCACAGTGTGCTGGAGCCATGGGCTACCACTCTTTATTCTTTCCTGGGTGGCCACTGAAGGATCTGGGGGCCCTGGGGGCGCTGGAGGTTTAACCATCCAGGTGGCTTCCTTTCCAGATACACTGAAAGGGAACACTGACAACTTCAAGACTCTTCACCAATTCAGGCAAATTGGGTGAGTGAGTGGAAAGAACAGTGTCTAAGAAACCAAGTTTTCTGATTTTCAAATACCGTAGACTTCGATACTAACCAGATAATGTTTCCTGTTAGAGGTCACTCGGAGATCTGCTTTAGTGAACAGATAAGAGCGATTTGTAATTGGTATGCCAGTTGTTTATATAGTGCTAGTAGGATAAACAGTTCTCCTGAACCTTATTTATATTTTGCATTTGTTTATCAAAACTTTTTTTTTTTTTTAACTTCAACCCAGCTGCTCTCAGAATTATTACAAACTCTGGATTTATGAGTCCTAATTAAGAGTACTTTATTGTATGTGCACAATAATTTATCTTGGCCATATACATGCTTTATCCAAAAGCCTCAGTGCTTAGGGTAAGGGAAGCCAGAAGTGTCCCTTCCTCCCCAGAGTGTCAAAGTTATATGAAGATTTGGGGGAGAAGTCATTTGTGTTATCAGATCAAAAGGAGACATGTTGTGGAGTGGATAAAGCCAGAGATTTCCAAGGTTTTTCCTGGACTGTGCTCTAGGGTATAGTCCACCACTGGTTCAGTGGATACTCTGGGTGAGGCTGACATACTGTGGGGTGCATGTCTATGAGGCCAGTGGAGGAAGGAGGAGAAGAGGAAGATGACCAAAGGATATTTAATGGCAATTTCCAGCAACAACAACTGTTTATCCTTTTTTTATGATCTGATATGTTCCCTCTATCATTTTTGCCCTGCAGTGATCTATGGCTTACCTTTGACATTCATTCCGCTAGCACTAGCATCAGCCATTCAGCATTACTGCTAGTTGGGAATTAAAGATCCTCCTTAGCCCAAGGGTTCAGCATTGATGTTAGAACTGTGCTCAGATTTCACAATTGGATCTCCTGTTAAGGGGGCTACATTTCACACCGAGGTTGGTCACCTTGTTCTGTTGATCCCCAAATTTCTTAGATTGTTAATGCAACCCAAACAAAGAGGGGCTCACGCTTCCATTCTCTTCCTCACCACCTCTGAAAATGTCTAAACGGCTTTAATAAACCTGAACTCAACTATAGCCTCTCCTGCCCCCTGCTCACCCAGCAGCTAGCTGCTTGTCATTGTCCTCATCCAGTGAGGATAAAGTGAACAGATGAAATTAGAGACAGCACCTTCCCCAGCCCGGTCTCTGGATTGCTTCTTAGCTTTGTTTTAAGTCTTGGTGTCACCCTTTCCGGCCAGTGAGAATTATCAGAGGGCAGGGCTCACCTGATACCCTCTTCCTACACACACAGACGCACACACAGACACACACACACACACACACACACACACCAGCGTTGAGTGTGTATGTGCACGCACGCGCGCAGGGAGGGGTAACATATTCCCATTTCACTGATGAGAAACTGAGGAATATTATGGTAGCACACAGGTTGGATTGGTGTTGTGCGATGGAGTTGGGAAAGGAAGCTTCGGGTGTTTGGATTTTCTGCTGTTATTTTAAACTCTGGTTTTAAGTATCCTTTATTGCAGCTACAGCCACAAGATAGGGCTGGGATGTTGTGAGACGCCTGATGTAACCAAAAGGGCCTGGCCTGCGAGTTCCCAACAGAGGAGGAAGTGGTTAGGTGGCCAGGAATGCAACCTGCACCTCCCAGATTAATTAATAATTGAGAGCTGGCCCCCGGCCAGGCGGAGCTGCTCGAGAGATACAGTGAACAAGGAGTGGTTAACTACAGTGGGGGAAGGAAGAGTTTGACTTTGCCTGTGGCCAAAAGGGAAATTCACAATGGCCATGATTTATGGGCTGAATTACTTGGGATCCTCCTTAGTGGGCCCAACTTGGGCATGTGCTCCAGGAATGCAGACTGGCAGCCTGCAGGGCCATTTGTGCCCATGGGGAAGGGAGGAGAAAGGGTGGGGGGCAGCATGGCAGGCGCCAGCCCAGTGGAGGAGGTTCAAGTCACACCCGTGGGAGATGGCTGGGAGAGGAGCCCGCACTGACTGCTTGTTGGAATTAGGTATAGCCTAGAAGTTGAGTGCCCACCGGGATACACTCTGCAAGGAGGAATGCAAGGATGAGTGGGTGTGGAGTCTGGCCGCCCTGGGTTCAAATTCTGCATAATTGGCTGTGTGACTTTGGGCAAGGTTATTAACCTCCCTGAGCCTTCATTTCCTCCTCTGTAGGATTGTTCTCGCCTCCTAGGATTGTTCTCAGTAGATGAGTTAGGGTGTACAGACAGTAGGTGCTCAGTAGCAGCTGGGTTTCCATAGAATGCCTGGAAAGGGCTCCTGCAGGAACTCTATACAGGGTCATTACTTAGTGAATCTCTGCTAACGTTTGCTAAGCCCATGCATGCGAGGTGTATGCTGTTTGCTAGGGTAGACATGATTGTTCAACCCTTTCCCAAGAGCCCCTTCAGGCTTTCTGGTGTTTTCCCCTATCACATAGGGCCCTGTGGCTGCAAACAGACCTCTAGAGGGGGAGGCAGTTTTAGAAGGCACTTGGGCGTTGCCATTAGTTGGGTTCAGCCCAGATGTCTCCCTAGGCCCCTGTCTTTTCTAGAAGAAATCAAGTATTATAAACCGATCATGGAACACAAGCTGTGTGCCCCTTGTTGCTGAAAAGTTACCCTTGGGGATAGAAGACCACATAGAAGCACAGCTGACAGTTGTGACCGTCACTCTCGCATTATTGCTGCATTGACTTGAGTTGTGCAGTGAGTGCTTGAGTGTATCTGGACACAAGCTAAAGAATTACTTTGAGAAATATGAAACTCTTACTGAGGTGATGGCTCACCTTGATGATCTCACCAAGACACTTGGCAGGAGGCGTGACAGTAGAAGGGCCTCTTTTACCTCAGAAGACATGGGTGGGCCCCTGCTCCCGCTTCCTTGTTAACCCTGTGGACCATGGGGCAGTCACCTAACCTCTCGGAGCTTTATGTACCATAACCTAATATGGGGTCATTTATGAACGGACTTGGAGAATTGGAAAACACTCCACAGTTTAAAACAGCATCCTACCATCATCACTGATGGTGATAGGACCACTTCTTGGCTTGGGCTGTAGGGACTGTAGTTTCTAAGCTTGGCCTCCTTCTGCTTGGGAAACCAGTCTTGGACTTGGGGTCGAGGCATGGGGCCCAGGTCTTTGGGGTTGTGTCCACCTGCTAGCCTCATGGGATAAATGGACTAACTCCCTCCCTCCTTGGCACCTCCTGCCCCAGATCAAACAAGCCATCCCTTTCCAGACATCTTGGAGCTTGGGCAAGGATGGTTCTGAGCAGCTTTTAGCTGCTTCAACTGTGTACAACTGTGTAGCACAGCCACAAATAGGAGACCAGGTCACAGGGGTGAGCTTCTGCCAAGCCAGTGGGTCATTTTGCAACAGTTTTGCAGGGAACATTTAAATCTCATGTGACTGCGTTCTTTACAGCAAATATTAGTATTTAATTGTGGCTTAATGATCTCTCCAGTTAATATTAGCTTCTTTGCTTATTATAAAGCGCTGCTGTTTGTTCCAGAAATATACAAGAATGATCTAGGCAACACTTACTTTATAAAAATACAGTATGTAGGACTCGGCCTTCTCTAAAGAGGCCTGGATTATGTACCTTTGTGTTATAAAAGGATATTTTAAAGGAAAGGATTTAACACAAAGATTATTTAAATATTAAATGTCCTCACCTCTGGGACTTTAATTTGGGGATGTTTATCCCAAAGTGCATCTTGAAGGTAAATAAAGCAGGTGTATTTGACTTGCAAAGGTCACATGGCTGTCTCTTGGTAAATAACAACAGGCTGGTATTAGCTGATGGTTATTTTTGAGAACTTCGTAAATAAGAAAGCCAGCGCCCTCCCATCCCCCCCGCCCCCCACCACTACGTACTAGTCTTTGGCTTTCCCATTCAGAGCCATATTCTCTGTTCTCTTCACCCTCATAGACTTAGCAAGCCAGGGAAATTAAATCCACCCCATTGTCAGATGAGATGACTGTAGGCTTTAGGTGATTGTTTTTTGAGCCACTGAAACAAGCCTTGCACATAGTGAGCTCATCTGGCATCCCACTGGCCAGGCTGCATCATGGACACAAGCTAAAGAATTACTTTAGTAGGGATGTTGCTTCTCTCTCACCTCCTCAGCATCAGTGATGTCATCTGTTAAATGGGAACAGTACTGCTGCTACACCTTTTTCAGACCCAGGGAAATCCCGATGATTCCCAACTGCCCTCCCAACTCTTGAATGTGAAATTCCATTAGCACCCCATTGTTGAGAGCACCCATGCCAGGTCCCAGAGGAGGAGGGGTGGGGATGAGTGCAGCCTAATCCTAGGCCAGCCTGCTCTCATCTGTGGGTGGGGTGGAGACAGACACCCTCCTGATGAGAGAATCAATTAGAGTGTCACAGAGGTGGTTCAGATTCAGGGACTGGGGAAAGCTTTTCAAAGGAGATGACTTTGGGGTCTTGACATTTGAGCAAGACTGAAAATATTGGGGAACAGAGGAGGAACTCATATTCGCTCAGCGCCACTTGCTGCTTTAGGCCCTTCACGAATCTCCTCCATCCCTCTGAGTGGGGTATGAAATGAGGTGAAACCAGCGCTGAGCAGGGCTGGCTTCACGGGTGTGTAATAT
Organism: Pteropus medius; assembly: GCF_902729225.1. Lineage (NCBI taxonomy): Eukaryota > Metazoa > Chordata > Mammalia > Chiroptera > Pteropodidae > Pteropus > Pteropus medius. Next base: position 11,844,171 of record NW_024342473.1, on the reverse strand, counting down.
GTGTCTCTCTCAGGCCTGTGCTCAGAAGAGGCCTCTGCTCAGTTTAATGCTCTGCTTTTACCATTGAAATTCTGAATAATTTCTGAGCAACGAGCCCTGCATTTTCATTTTGTACTGAGCCCCCAACATTAATAGCTGGTCCTGGCTCTCAGAGATGGAGTCACCTGCTCATCGTAACAGAGCGGTTAGGATTTGCACCCGTTCACCTCTCTGCTGTCTGTGGTCTCAGGGAGCCTTCGAGATCAAGAGAGAGTAGGACAAAGTATACAGAGTGGGGCGTTCAAAGCACAGGAAGCACCAGTGTGGGCTCCTGCCCCTGAGAGTTGAGATAAGCTGATTGAGGGCAATTTTGAGGTACTTTACTTTCTTGGCTTTTTGTTGGGTCCAAGTAGGAAGTTTACCAATAAAACTCAAATCATATTTCAGAAATAAAAGAAAAATGCAGGTGCTGCAAATTCTCCCAGTTGTGGGAACCTGCAGGGCAGAAATGTTCCTCAGAGCACACTGCCCTCTGCCACAGACCCACATCCCTGCTCTTCTGATACGTGTCTGCGCTATTCCTAGCTGAACCCCCAAAGGGCCAGTTTTGTTCTCCGTGGTCTTAGAGTCAACAGGCAAGTCAAGGTGGGGTTGAATCAGCGAACTTTGGCCCTTAAAGCCTAAGAAGCAAACCCAGACTCAGCTGACTAAGACAAGAACCCAGAAGACCAGCAGCCTGATTTGTGTGTGAATTCAGGAATTTGGCCATCAACAGTGCATACCTGCCCACAGAGAAGAGCTGGGCCCCTTCCCTTCTCACAACTGTGGGCTCTTTCCTGGGGACCCAGGTACCCAGCTTCATTATCTTGCACAAATAGTGTTGTTTTAGAATCTTTCCAGGACCAATATGAAAAGCCAGGCTTTCCCCCTGGGGGGAAGAGGGGAATCTCTCTGGATAAGAAAGCAAATATACTGAGTCTGACTTTATGATAAAACAAAAGAGGGCTTGAAGTGGGAGCAAAGTTCAGAGCCTTTTGTTGCAGAAACTAGTTCCTTCTCAAAAATGTGGGCTAATTTTATAAACTGCTTATTGCCATCTCTCCCCTCACAGATATTTGTCACCATCCTTCCCTCCCAGGGCACAGGAACCAGACATCTCCCACCCAACTCACCTCCCATCCAGAAGCTTCCCTGGGGTCTTGTTCCTTCTGTCTTAGGTTGCTGGGTTGCCTTTAGGAGGCCCGGGCCAGACAGGCACGCCAGTGTTCCTGGTGTGGCGTCTTCATCAGCTCTGATGGGGCAGATCAGCCTCCCTGTGGCTCTTAGAAGCTATAACTGCCTGCAGAGTGTTGTTACGAGGAAGCACTGAGGCCTGGGGAGAAAAGCCACTGCTTTCTGGGCCTAGGAAACCTGGAACAATCTATCTTGCCAGGGTGGCAGGGCAAGATGGATGCTGATGGAAGCGGGGCCCCGGGTTTCTTCCTCAGGTGGGTCCCCCTGCCCACCAGCACAGTAGGTCCTGCGGAAACTGTGTGTGTGGAGGAGATGCTAAGCAAGCCTGTGTATTAGGGCCTGGGCAAATGCTTCTTTTATGTAAGGGTGCAAGATGAGTTCATCTTTTCAGGATTTGTTTGAATACTACCCAAAATAAAAGATAGGAAACCTTACCCACCCTAGCCCAAGCTGCCACTTTGTTCCGCTGGAGACATGGGGCCGAGCAGGCTGGGGTCAGGGTGCCAAGGTTGAAAGAAAGGCCTTCCTGCAGGGCCCAGCAGGCCTCTCCCTAGAGAAGGCCAGTTATGGTTACTGACTATCCTTATACCTGTATCCCTCCTAAACCTCTCCAGGCTAGGGGTTCTGAGGACTCCCCAAAATAGCAGCAGGAGCAGATGAGGCAGCACAAGTGGCCCGGTGGAGAGAGGGTGAGCTCAGAGTCAGGCCAGCCAGTGAAGACTCCCATCTGCATTGCTACGTGGCCTCCGACCTGGGTTTTGTCCTCAGAATGGGGTTGATTCTACCTCCTGGACTCCAGGAGTTTGGAAGGGCAAACCAAGGAAGAACACAGAACGCCCAGCACCTCTCACCCTCCAGCAACTCAGCCAGGGTTAGCAGCCCTGTCCTAAGATCACTACTTGCTATTAGAGCACATCTAAAAACTGCTCATTGTGTTTTGGAGGGGTGGCGGGAGTGTCTGGCAGAAACTAAAAAAACAAAAAAAGTATGTGTTGCAGGGCTCCGTAGGGGGCCATAGATAGCTGTGATAAGGCATGCTATTTGAAAACCCCACTGCCCTCCCGGGAAGATGGGCAGTGGCCCCCACATTGCCACATCCAAAGACCCCTTTTAATGTCTGATCTATAAAATAGAGCCTCCACATGCTGGCGTAGAGTGGACTTGCTGGGTTAATATAGCACAGTCCTTGTGCCCTTACCCTGCAGTCCTCTAGGGGTTTGTAGCCCACAGGTTACACTCACTGGAGTAATGCAAAGTCCACTGTCTCTAAGCATAGATAGACGTGAGCTGGAATCCTACCTTTGCCACTTCTTAGCCGAGGACTGTGGACACATTTCGGACCTCAGCTCCTTCATCTTAAAATGGGAATGACTGAGAGGATTAACAGTATGTCGAGATAGTGCATGTGAAGTGCTCCATATTCTGCCTGGAATTTGGTAAAGGTTCATTCAATGTTGGCCGATTTATTATGATTATAATTATCACTACCAGTGCTATTGCCATTATGATTTCCCCTTGATTCTCAACTCCATTGGCACATCTTATCTTTGCAAGTATTATTACCTAATACGAATACCCTTAAGTAACTATACAGGCTGAGTCAATCTATTAAATAATTTGTATAAATAATATGTAGAGGTAAGACCTACAGTAGTAATAATGTTAGTAAAAATAATAATAGCTGTTACTTATGGAGTGCTTATTTTGAACCAGGCATTATTAGACACACTTGAAATTAATCCCAGCAGCCCGATGAAGTAAACATTGATTGTTTACTTCAATCCCCGTTTTGCAGGTTAGGAAACTGAGGCCTGGGGGGTAAAGTCACTTGCCCAAGGTTTCACAGCTGAGATTCATATGCAGGCAGCTTTGCTCCTGGGCCCATGCTCTTAATCCAGCCCTGTGCAGGAGACAACTGATTTTACTGTGACTTTGGCAAGTCACTTTAGCTCTTTGGGCCTCAGTTTTTGCATCTGCGAAATTGTGAATTTGGATCACATGGACTGCGTGTTTCCTGGCCTATCTTCCCTGCTTACTGTCATTCTCCTATTGCATTCTTGACAACTCCTTGTCTTGGGGGTAACCTCCCCCCTCCCCCAGTAGATTGGTTGATTGTCTGTCTGGTAAGCACAGTCCTTGGCCCCAAAGACCAGCGGCCAAAAGAGCCCATGAGATGGACCCTGTGCAGGCCTTGGTGGTGGCCAGACCGCCTGTGACGTAATGACCGATTAGGAACTTCCTCTTGGAAGCCTGGCTTCCTCTAGGAGCCAAAGGTGCTGGAGTTGAGGTGGGGGCTGGGGAGGGGTGGGTGGGAGCAAATAAGAGGAAACTCCTGTCAGCTGGGTCCAGCTTTTGGAAAGAGTTCAGCAGAGAGGCTCAGTCTAAGCTGTTGGCCATTAACATGGCCCGTGCACATTCCTTCTCTGCTTTTACTGCCCCAGCCCAATGGATAAAGTGTTGTTCTCCCCCTCCCTTAACAAAGAAAAAAAAAGAGCCTCTAATTAATGCTGCATCTCTGGACTTGCTGCAAAACCTGGAGTTATTTCTGCAGCTTAAAATGACAAAAGGAGGTTAAGTGGAAACTCCTTTTCCCCCCCTTAAGTTTGATAACAAAAACTACTTATCTAATGGGCAAACAAGGCTTTTAAAGGAGTGTTAGGTTAACCAGATGCAGGGCCACATAATTACTCCCAGGCCTGGGAGCTGCAGATGAAAAAGCTGCCCGTTGGACGGGAACTTGAAGCCACAGGAATGACATGGGACAGAAGAAAGGCGTTTTCCAGGAGGGTCGGAGGCCCCAGCATGGCCCTGTGAAAAGGGTATTGGAAAAGCCAGCCCTGGGCTCCTCTCCAACTCTGCCACCAACTTGCTGGGTGACCCTGGACAAGTCACTTAACCTCTCTGGGCCTCTGTGTCTCTGAGTCTCCCTTCCCAGGTCTCAGTGGCGTCTGGGTCTCTCTGTTCTTACTTCCTGCTCATTGAGGTTTGGCTGGGCCAATCATTTCCATCCAACCCTAGAGAGGCAGGGCTGCTGTGGCCCCAAGGGGGTGTGAAGCAGCAGCAAAGGCTTTGAACACAGAGGAACACAGGCAAACTGGCCAAGCCCCTGGAGACCAAGAGGACTCTGGGTTAGCCTCCTGTGAATGTTCTGAGTCTTCATGTCCAGATCTCTTAGAGTCTGAGGGATCAGAGACTTTTAATCTGGGCACACCTCCGGTTTTCTTCACAGGATGGCCGAGTCCAAGGCAGTCTGGCCAAATGGAAAGTGGGGAATCACGAGGAAAACAAGCTGCATTGCGTGTGCTCAGGCTTTTGGAGCGTGCAGCCCACGGGGGAGCACACAGGAACGTTCCTGCCCTTTGTTTTGACAGAAAACTGCTGATTCGAAGAAGCTAAAGGCTTTTCTTGGGATTTCAGCTCTCCCCGCCTCCCTCAGACTGCTGTTGGCCCCCTTGGTGCCCCAGTACCCCCACAAAATTACACGTTGGGCTCACAGTACCCTCCTTGGGCAGAGGCCAAGAGGAAGGAATGCCAACCATTGGAGGGGCTGGCTCCAGTGCAGGGGGAGGGGGCCTGTTGTGGGCCTGTCTCCGCCAGCCCACCGCAGGCACCCACCTCCCTCTGGTGGCAGGAATGTGGGCACCACTGGGAGGCCCAGCTACTCCTGCTCGGCCTGGCAGCACAGGGGCTGGCCCCTGGGTCACCACGGAGCCCTGCTGAGGCCACTCCAGGACAGCCACAGGGAGCTGGCCTAGCAGCACATTCCTACTTTTTTCATTTTAATTCTTCCAGGCCCTCATACCTACAATGAAATCCACAGCTCTTAAGTGTATAGGTCATGATTTTTGACAATGTATATACCTGAGTCCCATTGTACCAATCTGGATACCGAACATCATCCCCCCAAGAAAGTTCCCTTGTGCCCCTTCCCAGTCACCCCCACTCCGCAGAGATAATTCCTGTTCTGATTTCTGTCACCGTAGGTTAGTTTTGGCTACTCAAGAATTACATATAAATGGAAAGAAACAGCCTATCTTCTGTGGGCCTCTTGGTAGCCCAGATTGTTTTCATTCAGCACGATGCTAATTGTGTGTTTCAGTACTTTGTTCCTTTTTATTGGTGAATTGTGTTCCATTGTATGGATGTACCTTATTTTTGTTTATCCATTATCTCACTCCATTTGGGCTGCTATAACAAAATACCATAGACTGGGTGGCTTAAACAACACATTTCTCACAGTTCTCAAGTCTGGAAGTCCAAGATCAAGGCACTGGCAAATTTTGTTTCTAGCGAGAGCCCATTTCGAGTTCGTAGACGGCATCTTCTTGCTCTGTCCTCACATGCTGGAAGGGTTAGAGAGTTCTCTGAGGTCTCTTTTATAAGAGCACTAATTCCATTCAGGAGAATTCTACCCTCAAGACCTAGTCACCTTCCAAAGCCCCCACCTCTCCTAATACCACCACAATGGGGGTTAGGATTTCAACGTATGAATTTGAAGGATACACAAACATTCAGTCTATAACATCCCTTTGCCTGTTGATGGACATATGGGTGGTTTTCCGAGACTGGGGGATTATAAGTAGAGCTGCTGTGAACATTGACTAAATCACAAAAATTTAGAGCTCATTGTTCAGATGAGAAGACTAAGGCTGGGAGAAGGGAGGTGACTGGCCTGATAAAGGCCAGGAGGCAGGACACCTGACTGCAGGAGTCCTGCCAGATCAGCACCAGACTGTGCCTCCTTGCCTCCTCCCACCGGAACCCTCCCAGCCAGGACCCAGAGTCTGGCTGGGAACTAGGCCAGGCCCCAAGCAGGGGGCAGTGAGCAGGAGTTTCGGTCAGAGCGCGGTCATCTTTGATGTTGTTCATTCGGGTCTGACGCACCAGCATTTATTTGCAATTAAGGAGCTGGTTCCTAATTAGGCTGATGGCAGGACCACAGCCTTGGAGCCACTGAGGAGAAAAAGATCTTCTGTAAGAGACTGTCCCCTCACACCCTGAATGGCAGCACAGGCTGCAGATGAGAGGCGTGGTAGGTGGAATGGGGCTCTGCAACTGTGGGGAGTATGGAGGGGACCCTGGGTTTTGGAGTACCTGCCTTCTTACTTGCCGACAGCGTGTCAGCTTGTGTCAGACACTGCCTGAGATCTGGATACGTACGTGTGTGTGTGTGCGTGCACGCGCGCGCGTCTAAATAGCGCCACAGCCGTACTCGCCTTTGTTCCAGACATTCAGTTATTCTTTGCTTCATTCTTCATTCCTTCACTTATTGAACACCTCTTCCACCTCAAGTACCAGGCGAGGAGCTAAACCTTAACATTTGTAAAGCACTTTACAGTTTTCAAAGGGCACTGCCATCCACTGTCCTATTGTAACCTCCCATGGTGGTGACCCTGGGTCATGACCCCCAACACCTCTAAGGAGCCCTGGCCTTAGAAGGGTCAGGCCAGTGCCGGGACCAATAAGTAGACATCTGCTCCTTTCTGCACTCAGTTGATCTGCTGCCGGAATTTCAAGTAAACCCAAAGATGGACTGTGTAAGTGAGGCACTCAATTATGACTAAGCCCATTTTATAAACGGAGAGACTGAGGCTTGGGGACATTCAGCAGCTTGTCCACGGCTGCACATCCAGTCACTGGTGTTTGAGCCTTAGGTCTGTCTCAACTCTGAAACCTTTCCATCATGTGACAAGCATTAGATTAGAATTCTGGGGTCTTGAGTTCTTGTCCTTGTTCTGCCACCCACTGCTGTGTGTTCTTGGGTGAGTCACCCGGGGGTGAGTCACTCCCAGGATGCCGTCTTGGGGGCACAAGGACATTGGATTCAATTAGTGATTCCTACAGACCAGTCTCAGGACTAGGTTTTCATAGGTGCATGGTGAAAGAAATAAGAAAACTTCTTATAATCTAAATGTATTAACTTTAAAATTTCTGATTTTGTTATAGTATCAAATTACACTTTTGTGTTAGTGATAGTAGATAATCTTGGGGGTTTTAATAAGTGCATAAATGACAAAGCAGCGGTAAGCCTGTGACATCACCAACCTCTCTATTAAACAGTGTATTGGTTTGCGAATTGGTTGGGGTTCCCTGGATGAGATGCTGTCAAGGGGGTCCCTCAAGCTCTGGAGTCCTGAGACACTGAGTGCTGGGTGGGGCTGGGGAGGCCCCCAGAGCATGGTGATGATGGCTCTCACCTGCTGGCTTGCTCTGGGGATGAGACCTGAGACCTAAGTCCTTGCCTACCATCCCCTTTGGCCCGAGGCCATTGGCCCCACCTGCTGGGCAGGATTCTGATGAGGGGTGGGTGTGAGGACAGTGTGCCAACACTTGGGATGTATTTTATTTCCTTCCACCTTCCCTTTTAGTACCGTAGGGATACATGCAGCCTTGGGACAGACTTAGAAAGGACTGAGACCCACCCTTTCTACTCCACAGTCTAGCCCAGCCTGGGGCACTAACCAACAGCATGGGACACCTGCTTAGGCCAAGGGAGGGGCTGCATTTAAGGCTTCAGGCACACAGGAGGGAGGAGTCTGAAAAGGCATTTCTGAAGAGGCAGTCCATCTCCTGAATTTGGCCAGGAGCCCAGGCCTACTTAATCAAAGAAGATGCAGGAGGTGAGGCCTAGCCAAGACTAGGGACCTAGGGCAGCTCTATGGGGTTCACCCCCAAGCACAGGATACCATCCTGGGAAGGGCTATTGGAGTAAGGCTGGAGATGTCGATCTTGTTGGGGGTGGGCAGATGATGAGGGGGCGTTTGGCTTAGCTGGGGTGGAGAGAAAGGGACAGGAAGTTCTACCTGGCCTTCGAGTGAAAGTTTTCTGGGAGCTGGGAGAGAGGAAGTATCCATCCCTCTACCCCAGGCCCATTCTTCTCACCCTCCGCACTCTGACTGTGAAACTGCTTTTTGCCCTTTTACAATGGAGCGGCTATACCCTGGGGCACAGCTGCCACTTGAAGAGTGGGTGGCCCTCTCTGAACCTTATGTGTGAAAGAAGGATAGCAGTAATACCTCACTTGGTGACACTGTACAGTGAGTCCTCAGGGTGTGATGAAGGCCTTTTGTTTAGAGGGTGGGAGTGACGCACCAACTGGTAGGTAAGCACCTCTAGGACTCACAGACCATGACAGCAGTCATAGTTACCGATAGGGAAACTGAGACTTAGAGAACGGGAAGGACTTGTTCTGTGCGTGGATTTTAGGAGAGAGTCTGCCCAGAGTATGGAGAAGCGCTCCCCTCTGGAATATGGCTTGGCACTGATGCTGGCTTCAGTACTCACTAGTGTGTACCCTCAGCCAGTTAGGGCACCTCCCTCGGCCTCAGTTTCTGTACCTGTAAAATGGGGTGATAACAGAGGTGAACCAAGGCCGTTGTGAAGAAGGCTTCTAGTTCATGGAAGGTTCTCCGGGTTGCCTATTGCCTGTCTTGTTGCCCAGCATTCTCCAGGCACAGCTTTTTTGCTTCCTCCCTCTCTGTGCCAAGAGCACTATGGGAATTCTCTTTGCTTGGTGAGAAGGTTGGTGCTGGAGTTCTGTGGCCAGACTGGGATGGTGCTTTCCTGACTCTTGGAAAGCCAGACGGACGGATGGTGAGATGGGCAGTGGCTTGGGTGTTCCTGGCTGCCCACTGGCTAAGGGGCAGGTGAGTGAAGGCAGGGGGTAGGGCTCCTTCTCTCCCAACCTGATGGATCAGCTAGAACCATGAGGACCCTGGATAGAGACTGTGAAGCAAAATGATATGTCTTTAGGAGGTAGTCTTGGGGACCTGTGGCTGGAACCCGTTTGGGGCTGTGCCTAGCCCAAGGCCACAGCAGAACTGGCAGCCTATAGGAGGTACCTTAGGCAGTTTCCTGCTAGGTGGCTAGGTGGGCCTCCCAGCACATAAGAGGATGTTAGGGGACCTCTCGCCCTGCTGCTCTGGGGCTTCTAGGTGGGTTTAAGCTGAAGGCAGACAGAGCTGACCTCACCCGGGCTCCTAAATGAAGTTGTTAGCAGTGTTTTTTCCCCTCAGGTTAGGTTGGACTTTGATCAGTTTCTCTTGGAGAATAAGAGCCATAAAGTACCTTGCTGTGTTCTCATCAGGCCTCCAGCACAATTCTCCCTCTGTGCAGAAGCTCCAGCCATGGCCTGTATGGGAATATGTCACCTGGCTGGGCAATCATGGGTACCCAAAGGAAAGACCAGATATCAAAAGGCTTCAGAATCTGAGAAGCTACCCACATAGGAGAGCAGTAAGCATGGGGCTGCCCTTCAAGACAGGCCCCAGCCTTTGTGACTGGTCTTAGGTCTGGTCTCAGAATATTGTTAGATTCATCCACACAGAGAAGCCCCAAGCTGGAGTGAGAAGAAATTCCAGTCATCCTCCAGGACACTCCTTTGTAGAGAAATAGAGGCCCAGAGAGGCACAGCACACACTGGCAAACTCTGAACCCCTTGAGAGTGATTTTCTTTAGCACTTACAGACCTTCAGCTTCTCTGTCTCACAGAGGTTGCTGCAGTTCTGGTGAAAACCTGCACTTTCTTCCAAGGGAGCCAGCTCGAGGGGCAGGGGCTAGGGGCCACTGGAGGTACTCGGCATAATGCTCAAGGCTGAGGCTAGGAGCAGTTGGGCAGCCATGATTCTGGGCTAGAGGGATCCTAGGGGCCAACTCCCCCACCCCAGCCCCCCTTCCTATGCCTGAATGCCCCTGAATGGTGATTATGCTCCCTAATAGCTTAACCCTGCTCTGTTCAGGTGGAGGCTTGGACTGACTCAGTTCATGTCTTGGTGTCTGCCAAGTCTTGGGTCCTCCTGTCAAAGGAAAAGGTGATCTCACACAGTGAGCGGAGGACCCAGTGAGGTCACGTACGGAGTAAGAAATGCAGTGCATAGCACCTGGAACCTTGGAGGTGCTCATCCTTGTCCCTCTTTTGGGTGTGTGGGTGCTTGTCCATCTCCTGCTAGCTTGTGAAATTCTTTTGCCAGAGCCAGGTGTAGTTCATTTGTGTTCCCCCAGCACCTAGCACACAGTAGGTACCTTACCTTCTTTATAGGTTCATAGTCTCTGTTTTCTCCTTTGTGTATGTTTGTGAGGGGGTGTGTGTCATGCTGTGTGTTAAATTTCCTGAAGGCAACCTGGCACACAGTAGGTGCTCGCACGTCTGTTGACTGGTAGAAACACCACCCAACTCCCACCGTCCAGGTAGCAGTGCCACCTCCACTCCCCTCAGCCATCTGCCTCTCCACCCTGAATAATATCTCTGCTCTGTGCTTGCCCCTCAGACGCCAGCATGTCTCCGGATGCCACCAAGCCGAGCCACTGGTGCAGCGTGGCGTATTGGGAGCACCGGACGCGTGTGGGCCGCCTCTACGCGGTGTACGACCAGGCCGTCAGCATCTTCTACGACCTACCTCAGGGCAGCGGCTTCTGCCTGGGCCAGCTCAACTTGGAGCAGCGCAGCGAGTCAGTGCGGCGGACACGCAGCAAGATCGGCTTTGGCATCCTGCTCAGCAAGGAGCCCGACGGCGTGTGGGCCTACAACCGAGGCGAGCATCCCATCTTCGTCAACTCTCCGACGCTGGACGCGCCCGGCGGTCGCACCCTCGTCGTGCGCAAGGTGCCACCTGGCTACTCCATCAAGGTGTTTGACTTTGAGCGCTCGGGCCTGCTCCAGCATGGGCCTGAGGCCGACGCCGCCGATGGCCCCTATGACCCCAACAGCGTCCGCATCAGCTTCGCCAAGGGCTGGGGCCCCTGCTACTCCCGGCAATTCATCACCTCCTGTCCCTGCTGGCTGGAGATCCTGCTCAATAATCACAGATAGCGGCAGCTGCCCAGGCAGCGCCTGCCATCTGCCCCCACCGCCAGGGGGGCCCGTGCCCAAAGACACAGCTCCCATGGACGAGACCCCCCAAATATCATCTACCTAGATTTAATATAAAGTTTTATATATTATATGGAAATATATATTATACTTGTAATTATGGAGTCATTTTTACAATGTAATTATTTATGTACGGTGCAATGTGTGTATATGGACAAAACAAGAAAGACGCACTTTGGCTTATAATTCTTTCAATACAGATATATTTTCTTTCTTTTCCTCCCTCTTTATGGTTTTTTTTTTTTTTCTTTTTAAAGAAAATGATACAGCAGAACTAGGTGGAAAAGCCTGGGTTTGGTGTATGGTTTTTGAAATATTAATGCCCAGACAAAAAGCTAATACCAGTCACTCGTTGATAATAAAGTATTCGCATTATAGTTTTTTTTTTTAAACTGTCTTCTTTTTAACAAAGAGGGACATGCAGGGCTTTAGTGGGTTTCTGACCCATCTGGCATCCTGAAACTTGATTTCAGTCCTTTACCAGATAAAGAGTAGAGGGGATAAATTGAAAAGAGAGGAAGAACATACATTTACTGTTAAGGCCACAGAAGGATTCTGTTGTTCCTTCTTGCCCATGGCTGTGGTGTGTCCACAGGATGGAGAGGAGGGAGAGTATATGAGCAATCCACCCTGAGTAAGCTCTCCCAGTCTGATGGGGGAGGCTCATACTCTGGCCTGAAGGAATTCTCAGTCTAACGGTAGAGACACAGGTCCGTCCCTCGCATCTCTAAGAAATGCACAAGCCAGAAGAAGACACTATTTCTCACCACTTTGGGGAAAGGGCCTGAAGAAGAAAGACTGAGATGGCGGGCCTTAGGCTCACCTACCATGGTGTAGAACCCACCTGAGCCCCAGGGTGAAGCTCCTCTTAGGGGCTACCCTCCCACCCCGCTCCGGATATCTCAGAAGCTGCCCATCTGGGGCTGCATTTGTTATTTATGCAAAGGCAGGTGGTTTCTTTCTACTTTATAAAAGGAAAAAGTTGAGGTTCTGGAAGGGTAAAAGGCTAGCTCATGAGACAGATCTAGGTTAGAAGTTATATCTAATTATAGGACCAGAGCCATATTAGATCAGTTTCCTTGAGAAAACTCAAAAAAGAAGGCCTCCTTGGCCAAATAACTAAGGAGAATATTACATTATATATCTTCTTTCTTGGAGATTTACATCAGCATATAGTAAGTGCTCTGTGAAGTCCTGTGGATTATCTGTTGCTGCATAATAAATTATCCTAAAATTTAGCAGCTTGAAACAACTAACATTATCTCACACAGTTTCTGTGTTCAGGAATGCAGGAGCAGCTTAGCTGGGTGGTTCTGGTTCAGGGTTTTATGAGGTTGCAATCAAGCCATCAGCCAGGGCTGCAGTCATCTGAGGCTTAACAGGAGCTGCAGGACCCACTTCCAAGCTCACTCATGGGGCTGTTGGCTGGAGGCCTTCGTTCCTCACCATGCAGGCCTCTTCACTGGGCTACTCATGACGTGGCTTCTCCCAGAGCATATGATCCAAAAGAGAGGGACCAAGAGCAAAGCTGCTAACCTTATATAACCTTACCCCTGAAGTGACACGCCATCACTTCTGCCGTATTCTGTTGATCACACAAACCATTCTTGCTACAATGTGGGAGAGACTATATAAGAGTGCCAGGAGGTGGGGATCATAGCCATCATGTACTCCAAGAAATACATCATTTCACTTTATTTCCCAAAGTTATTTGCCAGTAGACTCCCCACCCCTGCTAATTCCCAATACCAAGGCGTGCTGGTGTCCCTGGGTTGGCCACTGCTGACTGCTGGACATGCCAGGGCACCCCACACTGAGGCTCTGCCCCAAAGATGCTTATCTGGGATGCCTGCCTCATTTGTGTGTTCTTGGTATGGAGTCAGTGTGGAGGCACCTCGGGCTCAGACAGTGGGGTGCCCAGGCAAGATGAAACAAGAGGCCAGTTCCACGGCAGTACTGAGGAGAGGAATCGGGAGGCCTTCCGAGAAGGCTCAGTGCTTCAGCTCTGGTCCTCACAGGATGAGTGGCAAGCTGACAGGCTAGGAGTGGCAGAGTGGGCAGGAGCAAAGGGGCTATGCCAGGGGAGTGCCAGAAACCAGGAGGTATTCATTGCGTGAAATACCCAGGAGACAGGAGAGGGTAGTTTTCAGACTCTTGTGCTCTGGAGCCAAGCTTTCTGCATTCAAATCCCAGCTCTGCCACTAACAGTGACTTCAGAGACTTCTTAATGTGCCTCAGTGTTAAGAGGATAAAATTGTTCCTGCCTTTGAAATAGGTGTGGGCTGGGAGAATTAAACACATCACACAGTCCCTGGTCCATCACCAGTGCCTGTCAGCTGTTATTAATACAGGGCCAGGGCTGGAAAGGGAGGCTGGGGGCCCTCAAATGCCAAGATGAGCTGGGGTGGCATTTGGGAGGCAATGGGAAGGTGGGCTTGTTTCTGAGTGGGCCAGGGAGGTCATCAGAGCTGGATTGTAAGAAGCTCCTTGTAGGGGCTTCCCAGAGGATGGCTAGGCTGCAGGCAGGAATGGGTCAGGGGAGACCTGAACACATCTTGGCCGGCCAGAGCATGGTGCCCACCAATGAATCTCCCGACGAAGAATCCTTGCCCTTAAAGGAAGCAGCCAACCACTCCACAATGCCTGGATGTGGAAGTGATACTTATAATCCCCGCTTCATTGGGGAACAAGAGAGACAGGGACTGATAATCCCATTTGACAGATGAGGAAACCAAGGCCCAGAGCAAGGAAGTACTTACCCCAAGCCTGTGAATGCTGGCATAGGACCAGATTTCCTGCCTCCCACCACAGGGTCTACTCCATGTGGACTGGCTGGTGACCACCTTTCTCTGTTTCCCAGATTCTCAGAAGATGCCCACCCGGGCAGACTACATCGATACACTCGAGAGTTAAGCCTCATGGACCATGCTGTCCTTTAAGGGAATCTTTTTCCTGGTTTCCCTGCCAGCCCAGATTCCTTCATTCTTCACTCTGCCACTCTCTGGCCTGATCCTCCTAGGAGGCCCAGCTAACTCCCTCTGCTGCCTTGTACCCACCAGGCCCCGGTGCTCTTGAGCACTGAGCAGAGCTGGACTATGCTACGTGAGGATGGGCTGCGAGAAAGTGTTTTTCTTTTTTTCAAGTCGGTAACTAAAAACACTAACCATTTTTGAGTCCTTCCTATGCACTAAGAGTCATTATGGGATCTTCATGAGAACCTCTGTACAATGTTCAGTTATCCCCCTTTTTCAGGTAGAGAATCTGATATTCACGTGAATGCTGTCCTGCGCCCAGCTCCCTGGGAGAAGGAACACGCACACCCTCTGTCTCAGATGCCAGCTGGGGGCTCCTCCAGTGTGTTGGCTATGATTGGCTCTGTTTCAGTTGGCCTGTCCCTCAGGGACAGTTGAGCCTGAAGGGTTGAACTCTGTCTCCCAGACCTGCCCTGTCCTGAGGCTGAGGACCTCCCTGAGGTCTTTGTGTGGCCTTAAGTGTCAGGGAGAGGCCCTGTGGCTGCTTTTCTTCATGGGGGTCTGAAATCCAGTTCCAGCCCCTCAGTTGACAGATGGGGAAACCAAGCCCCAGACGGGAGAGGTTGAATCGGTGTCACAAGCGGTGGCAGGGTCTGCTGTACTCCCCTCTATCCCAGTCATGGTGCCCCCAGTGACTGTGGTTTTCCCCAGACCACCCAGGGATCTGGTGACTCAGGCTCCAAAGGAGACACTTTCTAAACAAAGCCTGGTGTCCATAGAGCGTGATGGGAGTCTGGGCCCTGGAAAGCGTGGTGGGTGGGGCTTACTGCCCTCAAACCCAAGCTCCAGGTCTGGAGGTGGGGGAAGGTGGCAGGGGGTGGGATTTCCTGCAATTGACTAGGATTTGGGAGAAGGGTTAGTCCCTCCATTGCCCCCTCCTCTCCATTCCACGGCCCATCCCAATCTCCAGCCCCTCCTCTGCCTTAGTGTCTGGGAGAGTCTAGTGGTACAAGGGTGGAGGGGTATAAACTAGGAGAGAGAGAAATAGAACTGGAGAGGGAGAGGACTCTGCAGATCTTCTGTGTTCATTCACGTCTCAGATGAGATGACACGAGGCCCAGAGAGGAGTGTGAGTAGCCCGAGATCACACAGCAAGTTCAGGGCAGAGCTGACGGCCAAAAACTCAGCTCTCAGGATTTCTGGTCTAGCTGCTTCCTCTGTCTGGGCGAGGATTCCATCAGTGCTCTGGAGAATATGCACATACCTCCGTTCACCTCTGGGGACTCCCCCATCCCCTTCTCCCTGTCTTAGAAGCTCCCATACCATATATACGTTCCAGCCACCTCTGGCTGCAGCTGCCTTGTTCTAATCTCGATTCTGCCACTTACCATCTATATGATCTTAGGCAAGTTACTTAACCTCTCTGTGCCTCAGTTTTCTCATTTGAATAATAATAAGAGTCTACTTCCTAAGTTTATTGGGAAGATTAACAGAATTAACGCATGCTTGGTACTCAGAACTGGCATGAAGTAAACACTCAGCAGGAGCTCACTAGTATTATTTTGGGGCCCGGAAGGCAGCTCAGGGAGGTGAGAAAAGCTTTAGTTAGGGACTCCCAAGTATGAGGACTCAAATCCAGATTCCTTAACACGCTGACAACTTTGAGCAATCACCTGATCTGCATAAAGCTGTTTCCTCTGGGAAGTAGAGCCTGTGATCCAGTGGGATGTCCCCAGTCTGGGACACCAGGGCCTCCCCTGACAGCTGCTGTGGCTTCTTAACTGGACCTCTTGCCCCTCTCCTGCCCCCTCCAATCCACTCTCCTCTGCTCAGAATGATGGTTTGCACCCAAATCTGACAGCGAGCCTCCTCCGTGTGACTAGGACCTCTTTGATGACTACCTGTGCCTTCAGGATAAAAAAAACTACCTCTTATTAGAGTGGCCTGTAAGGCCACAAGAGATCTGGCCCTGCCCCATCTCTACCAGGTCAACCCCCTTCAAACACTACACTACAGACCTCTCTGTCTCTCTGTCTCCCAGATTTTTGTCCAAGATACCCCTACTCCAGACCATGCCCCAGCCTGTGCATTCCAAGCTCTGACCGCTGCTCTTCTTTCCTCTTGGGGAGTCTCTTGGAAAATAGAGATGTCTCAAGTCCCATTCGCTCCCATGGTCCTGGGCCCCTGAATGTTTGTAGAATGAAAGGGTCAAGGAGGTAATGGATGTGGGTGTGTTTTATAAACGCTGAAGGACTAAGCAGACATCTAGAGGGGGTGTGTGTTTATTAGTATCATGTGTCTCCATGACAATCCCCAGCTGGCTTCTTTGTACTGTCTCCTAAGAACCCTCAGCCCTTCCCCTATCTGCAGGCCCTGGGTTTTGGGGGCTTATGTCCTACAGCCTTATTCTACCTTCTCAAGAATGTGGTAGCAAGAATTACTGTTTTTTGTTTAGTTTTTTTGGGGGGCGGGGTGTGTGTGTGTATTGTCCTTTTGATAATTGAGAACACAGACTAAGAGCATGTCCAATCTGGGAAGGTCCTTAGAGTGCATCTAGTTCTATTGCTATCGTAGAACTGAGGCCCAGAGACGGCAGCTGCTAACCAGGGTCACACAGCAAGGCGGTGGCAGATGGGAGCTAAACACATGACTTGGGGTTCCTTCCAGATCCGGTCTCTCATTAATGCTGCAAAGGCCTCTATGAAGCAATCAGTGACCTGACTAAAACAATTGAAAAGCAATAGGGGTAAGGGTCCAGATCATTTTTTGTTTTTTGTTTTTAATTGTGGTAAAATGCATATAACATAAAATTGACTGGTTTAACCACTTTTAAGTGTATAGTTTAATGGCGTTAATTACATTCACATTGTTGTACGACTATCACTACCATCCAACTCTAGAACATTTTCATTTTCTGTATGCTTTTTTTTATGTTATTGTGATCGAATATACACAATATAAAATTTGCCATTTTAACCATTTGTAAGTGTACAGTTCTGTGGCATTAAGTACTTTCTCATTTTGTTTCCCTTATTCTTTTTAATAAAAGGCAAATGAAGACAAAGTTTTAAAATTCTTTGCCCTGGGATTTTGAGATCTCTGCTGACTTCCGGAAGTCCTGATAACCCAGAGGAAGCTATGTATCACCCTGGCATGGCTAGGGGGTTGGCAGAGGGTTCTGGGGAGGGGGATGTCCAGTTTAGGATGACCATCAATAGGGGTATAGGCTGGAACAGCCTCATAGCCTCGCTGACTGTTTTCAAAGTAGGTCACAGGAAGCCTAGTGGAGTGTAGATAAAATGTCCAGAATTTCTGAACATGAGAGCAGGAGGGAGCCCATGGGCTAAGCAAAGGAGAGATGGTTTTTAATGTGACTTCCTTGACCCCACGGAGTCACCATGGGAGACCTGGCTAAGTGATGCTGGGGAAGGCCCCTCCCTCTCTGGGCCTCAATTTCCCCTCAAAAATGAAAAATCTTCATCTCAATAGTGGCAGCTAGAGTGGGTTTTCATACTGGACCTGCTGAGAGGAGCTGGGACAATCACTAGTAATAGAACTCTTACTTTGTTTAGCAAAAATAATAACAGTTATTTACTGAGGGACTTTTTGTATATAACAGTCCTTACCCACAGTTTCACTTTCCATGGTTTTCATTACCATGGAAAACCATGGTCTGAAAATATTAAATAGAAAATTCCAGAATAAACAATTTATATGTTTAAATACAAGCTATTTTCAGTAGAGAGGTGAAATCTCACGAGTCCTGCTCTGTCCTGCCCGGGAAGTGAATCGTCCATTTGACCAGCGTCTCTACGCTGTGGAGGCTCCCACTGCTTAGGCACCTCGTTGCCATCTTGGTTATCAGATTAATGTTGCCCGCTGTCGCAGTGCTCGTGTTCAGGTAATCCCCATTTTACTTAACGATGGCCTCCAAGTTCAAGGTGGTGGTGCTGGCAATTTGGATATGTGAAAGAGAAGCTGTAAGGTGCTTGTTACATATCGTCAGAAGGTTGATAGTAGCCTAACATGTTACCTCACAATGCTGCATCATTCACCTCCCTTCGTGTCATCACGTTGCCATTGTATCATCTCACATCATCACAAGAAGGGTGAGTACAGTACGATAAGATATTTTGAGAGAGAGAGACCACGTTCACATAACTTTTATTACAGTATATTATAATTCTTCTATTTTCTTCTTAGTTACCATTGTAAATCTCTTCCTGTTCCTAATGTATAAATTAAACTTTATTATCAGAATATATATATAGGAAAAAGACATAAACATAAGATTTGGTACTATCTGCAGTTTCATGCATCTATTGGGGTCTTGGAACATATCCCCTGTAGATAAGGGGGGACTACTCTACTAGGCACTTTGTGTCATCTCATTTAATCTTTGCCCCTGTTTTATAGATGAGGCTCAGAGAAGTTAAGCAAGTTGCCCACGGTCACACAGCTATTAAGTATCAGAACTAGGATTCCTACCCAGATCTTTGTGGTTCCAGAGCTGGTGTTCCTACCTATCCATCCCCCTGACTCTGACCCTACTGGTGACAGCATTTCTGAACTTGACTTTTCACGGCTGCTGAGCATGCAGGCTTTGGAGGCAACTCCAGGGGCTCTAGGCCCAGCTCTGCCTTCAGCTAAGTGAC
This sequence comes from Pteropus medius, assembly GCF_902729225.1. Lineage (NCBI taxonomy): Eukaryota > Metazoa > Chordata > Mammalia > Chiroptera > Pteropodidae > Pteropus > Pteropus medius. Next base: position 11,825,464 of record NW_024342473.1, on the reverse strand, counting down.
CCTGGACAAGTTACTTAAGGTCTCTGAGCCTCAGTTTCCTCATTTGTTAGAATGGGCATAAGAATAAGGTAGTTAGTAACATTAAATTAAACGAGTTTATATTTGTGAAGCAGTTTGAACAGGGCCTGGCTAGTAGTAACATTTAGCATTTGCTGAACTTAAAAAATATTACATTGTTGACAGCTTTATTTTATTTTGTTTTGGTTGGTTTTGTTTGAACCAGCAAATTAATTGGAAATTTGAAATAAAAGTTTAGCTTTCTATTTCTCATCATTGAGCAGTGAACAAAGTGGAGCCTTAGAAATACCTACAAAAAACACACACAAATAACTGCATAGGTTCTTGCAGTTCGAGATGCTCTTTTCTTAACATTTTAACAGAAACGTACCTATTGACAAGTTTTTGTAGAGGAGAGTAAAACATCTTTTCTGTAGGCCATTCAGTGTTGACCAAATCCTTTAAGCTATCTAAAATGAGCAGCATTTTGGTGTTTTCTAAGTACGTGTATTAGAAGCGGACCCTTCGGAAATGTCTATGTCACCCCCACCCTTTCGCCTTTCCTTTCCTGCTCTACCCATGGAATGAGGATGGTTGTCATTCTTGGCCCTGATAACAACTATTTTGACTCTTTAAGAATCTCATGCTTTGTGCTGCCCGAAATATATCAATGAATGTCAAAAACCACATCAGATCCCCGGCAATCCGAGTGGCACCAGGTCTGCCTTGGCTGGCTCCTGGGCTCTCCTCACTTGGGGGTTCCAGGTCTGACCCCTGAGGCCATTTGGCCATTTGGCTCTATCAGGGCTCACAGCCAGGGTCCTTGCCTGGCTCTGGCCAGCCATGTTGAGGGGAATCCCTACTGTGGCTTGCAGGGAAGAAGATCCAGCTTGAGCCACACAAGGATTTAAAGTGAAGAAGAACTGTCGGTCCACATGTTTGGGCTCCTATTCTGAGTCAGTCTGGCAATTCCCAGGGAACTCCACTAGGGATGAGCGCTCTGGCTGGCCTGGTCCTAATCCAAGTAAGCAATGTCATCAGAGTCTTCCGTGACAATTTCTAGGCCTTAGAGGTGGGCTCCCAAGTGACCATGAGAAGCCAAATTCCTTTGAGGTGATTCTGCTCTTGAATTTGCCATGGTTAGGGGGAGAGGGGATAATGGGGAAATGAAGTCCACAGAGCCACTGAAAACCATTTTTGAACAGAAAGATTTCCCCACTTGCTCCTTCAGGCCTTATGTCTGAGCTGCTGCTACTGAGGATGAAGGGGCCAGCTCTGGAAAAAAGCGAAAACCTGTAGACATAGCTTTGAATCCTGGCTCCACCATTTTCCACACTGTGTGAACTTGTGCATTTTATGCATTTCCTCTGGGCCTTGGTGTTCTCTTATGTAAAATGGGGGTGGCATCCTCTACTACAGAGGGATCACATGAGAAAGCATGCTGTGTTGGAGGACAATTCTCCATAGGCTTCTCTGCATCTCTTACAAGCAGAGGTACTGACTGCTTTTGCTCTGGACTATCTCTTCAAGGATATATGATAGCCCACAGCCTTAGAAGACAGATAGTGTTTCTCTCTGGTATGAAGGACAGGCATGTTTACTGCCCATTACAAAAGGTTTGGGTTCCCTAAGCTCAGGGTCCTTTTCCTATAAAGCACCCCACTGAGCGTGCTGGCATCACCTATCTCTCTTGGCACTGCAAGGACACCAATGCAGACATGATGCTCAAGCTGCTGGCTGTGCCATGAGTAATAGAAGTCTTTGTCTCTGTCCCAGGAGCTGTGGCTTTTTGCCAGCAAGAAAACAGGGCAAGCTAACTTGCTATCTTACAAGTGGGTAAAATCTCAGATCCTTTACAGTTCTTGACAGATTTGGTGATAAGGATGGAATTCTGACAGAGACATGGCTTTCTGGAAGAGAAAAGATGGGGACCTCAAAGGCCCAATTATGGAATTTTGAGGGAAGTCCATGGAAATTGATAGCAAATACATTGACCAAATTGTATGGCCAAGTGGACAATAAATGGCTCTTTTATTGTCTTTTCATGAGGAGGAATTGGGGAGGTGGTTGCAGGCTGAGTACTGCGAAATAGGCTCAAAGACAGATGCCCGCATGATGCCCTGGCTGTGGCTGACTTGTCTCTTGGTGGAAGGACTTTCTCACCAATCTAGCAGCCAATGATGGTGAGGACTTCCTCACCATCAAAACAAACCAGTGCTAGGGTTTGTCTAGGGTGGGCAGAGGTGCTGCTGCCTTTCAGATAGCAGTACGGAGATGGGCACTTGCGCCGAGAGTGAAATGAGAGAAATTCATGATTGCTATAGACAGAAACCAGAGAGATTACTAGAACTTTAGCTGCTTCACTCAGGGAAAAGAGGGTGGGACATGTCACACTCTTTAAGGAAAGATGACGACACAGCCCCCTCTTGCTGTCTATCATACCAACTTTAGATCCATTTGGAGACAGTAGTAAAAGAACTGGAAGTAGGTCTTGGCTACTATATGGGATTTTGACCTTCTTGAGGAAATTTCTCTGAGACAGACAAACTTCCAGAAGAAACCATAGGTGAAGAATCGACTAGTATCAGGGCTCTCACTGCTCCAGGTTGGGTTTGTCCCAAAGGTGCTGCCGTGGCTGTTCGACCTCAATGACAGCTCTGCAGAACTGAAAATGGGCATGGTCACTCTGCTCAGTGAGCAGAACTCAAAACTGAATTCACAGCTCTAGCCAACACGACCCTTGATGCAGCTCGTTATATTTTTACTGTCTCTTCGGTGACTTGGCTGTTTCATCTGTCACTTGGAAAACAGGCTGGCAAATTGAAGATACCCCTCTATAGGGCCACAAGCTGTGGGAATGAGTTGAGGCTGCTGATTGGACTGTGTGCATCACTCCTGTGGATACCCACGGTAAGGGTCTATTCTTTGATGAGCCTAACTGGCATGCTCGCCCTGCCCAGACTGCCCCCGTTGCTGCCTGGACCTCTCATCCAGGCAGATGTAGCCATACCCCTACCCTCAGAGACCTGTACAAGTAAAGGACTCCATGTTTCTATACTGCTCGTGACTCCTGCCAAAAGTTGACCTGGCTGTCTGGCCGGGGGCTTGGTCCCTGCCTGCTTAAAGCAGACTGACTGCCTTGGACTTTTGATCCTATCTGTGGCTAGGGGTGGGTGCCTCACTGCTGTTGATACGTTTTCAGGTTATGGCGTTGCTGTTCCAGTCTGTTCGGCCAATTCCAGCCACAATATTGTGGCCCTTGAAACTAATCTGGGTCATGTTTTCAGCTTTATGGGCCGTTTACAGTCTGACATGGTGTGCCTTTTGTCACAGAAGGCAGTCCACAATGGGCTGACAGTCAAGGTTGTTCGACAACCTTCCCTGCTCCCAGCCATCTACAGGAATGGTCTTTTCATGTCAGAGGTCTCGACTCCCTCTCCCTCGCCAGCTCTTGGTCCATACACCTGAGTAAGGCAGTTTAGTCATTGATCGTGGCTGTTCCGGGAAAGGAATCATCTACTCTGGGCCACCTCCTGGCCCAGACTGGAACAGCAACACCATAACCTGAAAACATATCAACAGCAGCGAGGCACCCACCCCTAGGCACAGATAGAGTCAAAGATCCAAGGCAGTCAATCTGCTTTAAGTAGGCAGGGACCATGCCCCGGGCCAGACAGCCAGATCAGCTTTTGGCAGGAGTCACGAGCAGTGTAGAAACATGGAGTCCTTTAGTGGTACAGGTCTCTGAGGGTAGGGATATGGTTAACGACCAGGGTGAAAGGGATAGGGGTTTATATAGACCAATTTTGAAAATTTGAGATTCTGCTCTAACCATTCCTGGGCGTGCTGCTTTTTTCTTTCCTCAATGGCCAGCTTAGGTCATGCAATCTGTGCTTGGTAGTCTGGCCAAAGGGGGATTCACACTGAATTCTGGTGATTTATAAAAATGCCCTACCACTCTTGTACCAGACCCTTCCAGGAGAAAGGACTGGGTGCAGGTAGAGGTTGATTGGAAAAGTTTAGCCACAGGAACAGAACGCACTGCTTTTGTGGCAGTTTAAGAGCAACAACCCAGCATCTGGGAAGGGAACATCTTAGATGTAGGGACCTTCCTCACAAGTGACAGAGCCCTGTGTAGCCGTCCCACACTGGTGCAAGTGCCTTAAATTTAGCTGACTGCTGACTTAGCCATTCCCTGCCAGACAGCTCTGATCATAATTTGATCACGATTTCCTTTAACCTTCCCCCGCCCCCCAAAACCAAGAAGTTATGAGAAACAGCATGAGATGACTCCAGATTCTGTATCTCCCATGCAAAACACCTGTCAGCATCTTTGGATGGCTGTCGCACTCCACAACCATTGCTCAGGTATCCTGTGGGGCTAACGAATGCTACCTGAACATTCGTTACAGTGTCACAACAGTGTCAACAAACAGGACAGATTGGACTGATTGGTTTTGGAGGTAGTCCCTCCAAAAACAAGATAATTTGTTATGCAGCTTTAGATAACTAGTTTCACGCTCACAGCAATGCTTCAGCATCTGTGAGATGATGCCTGCTTTACAGATGAGAAGCAAAAGCTCAGAGAAGCCAATCAGAAAAGTGGTGGTACTAAGTTGTAACCAGGTCTGCCTGACTCTTGTTCCAGTGCTAAGTTCTACCTCACTAGCTTTCTCTCATCCAAGGTGCTGGTTTCTTCCATGTGTCTCACAAACCCTGGCCCATAGCATTCCATGCCTTTGAGCACGTGCCCTGCCTCTAGACACTGTGGTTGGGAGGCTTAGAAGGCTGGGGGAGCATAGAGCAGCCAGTGGGCTCTCTAATACCTTCTCCCCATATGTGGGGTCTCAGTTTCTTAATCTGTGAAATGCGTCTAAGAGCTGCTTCAACAGAGTGGTTGTAAGGAACAAATGAACTCAGGAGCAGAAAAGTGCTTGAGAAAACTAGAGGTACTGCTGTGACTAGTGATGTGGTCTGGGGTATGGCCCAGGAGGAGAGAATGAAGGGCTTGGTACAGGGCCTGGGACGGAAAGAAAGCAGAGTGGCAAAGGCCAGTCAGACACAGCCTGGGCTAGAGCTCCCCTTTTAATTGTTTGTCAGCTGTGGTGTTACCTGCCTCCCCATGCCTGAAATCCTGGACATTCCTTTGGATTTGGCAATGTCTTTTCTAGATTACCCTTTTAATACACTCATCCTCTTTAGAGCAGTGCTAGTGTACTCTACATATTCTGAGCCCCTCCCATGTGCCAGAAACCTTACATATATTATCTAATGGAATACTCACACTGGAATACTCACATTGGTCCCATTTTACAGATATGAAAAAATGAAACTCAGAGAAGCTCAGTAATTTGCTGACACTCCCATGGGAGATAAGGGACAGAGCCAGGGTTAGGACTGAGATCACTCTTGCTTCACAATCTGGTTGCCTTTGGGTTCTTTGTTGTTGTTTTTTTATACCTTTGGCTTTCACCTCAGAGAAGCCAAGCATGCTGAGGCTGGGATCTGGGCAGAGGGGCCCCAGAATCCTCCCCTGTGAGATCCCAAAGTGACAAAAGGCCAGATGCCCACAGGCTGACCTTCTTCAAGGAAAGTTCTCTAAATTGGAAGGGACATCCCCAGACCACCATGGCTCTGGGAACATCATAATCTTCCTGCAACCTTGCCGTAGCCGCCTCGTAATGGGTTCCTCCACCTGCCTCCAGGAGCAACTTTTGTTCTCTCTATGCTGCAGCCACATGGATCTTCCTAAAATGCAGCCCTAGCCAAGTCATTCCCCTGTATAAAGCTACTGGTTGGCTGCCCATCAAAATTCAAGCCCCTTATGGGACATATAAGGCCTTCCTTAGTCTGCATTTCCTCACTCTCCCTAGGCTAAACCAACAATGTTCCTTAAATGAGCCCAACTGATTTGTGACTCTACCAAGCCTTTGCTTATGCTGCGCCCTCTTCCTAGATGCCCTTCACCCACTCCATTGCTTAATTGTCAAACTCCTTTCTGTCCATTTAAGGTAGTGATTCCTACGAATATTTAAAGTATTTATCAAGAGATACATGCATGTGGTACAAAACGACATATAGTGACAATTGTCCCCTTCCATCTAGGCCCCGGTTACCCACACTGCCTTTGCATTCTCTATGTGTTGGCTGCCTTTGTATCTTTTAACATGTTCACTTCTCAATGCTCCAGCTCACCTGTCCTTTCTTCTGGGACTCATCCCCTAATAGCTGTCCCCTCACTTGGTCCAGATGAACCCTGCTCATTGAGTCTCACATGGCACCAAGATGTCCTTCCTTGTTCATTCCTTTGGTACATTTATTGTAATTGTCTGTTGACCTATTTTCTCTCTAGCTCGGTGGTCACCGTTGTGTTGGTTTCTATGTCCCCAGTGGGAGACAGAGGGCCCTGGTGCATGGTGAATTAAGTTAAAGGCATTGACGGAGGACTGGGATTGTCTTCTGATGGTGATGGCATAGTGCCTGAGTCTGCTGCATATCATGAAGGCCCCTAGAAGGGAAGGTTTGTTTAGTGAGTGGTGCTGGGGAAACTGAGAAGATGATGAGGGGTGGGAGTGGGGAGAGAATAGCTACATCTTGACCTCATACTATAGAACAGAACAAATTCCAGATGGATGAGACTGTAAAAATGTGAAAACAATGAAACCGTGAAATAACTAGAATAAAATGTTCATAATTTTGATCTCTGGATGGGAAGGGCCTCTCTAAGCACAGCAATAATAATAGCAGTTACAAAGGAAAAGATGTATATATTTGTATATTTAAGAGTGGAAACATCTGTACATCAAAACATACTTATTTAATCTTAAGTAGAATTAAATAAAAACAAATATGTAAAGAGCACTTGCGAATCAAAAAGAAAAAAATCTAAAACCTTCAGTAGAGAAAAATGGGCAGTAGATGTGAAAAGAAAATTAACAAGGAGGGAAATGTAAGTGTGTAAGTATATGGAAACATGTTTAACCTCATTAGAAAACAAAAGATTCATTTAAAATAATGAGATGTTATTTCTCACTTACTACTTTGGTCCAACTATTTTTTTTTTTTACGTGGTGCTCAGTGGGGCTGAGATAAAGTGAGACGAGCAAGATAATGTTCTCCTTCTATGCTGATGGCTCTATAAACGAGGGCAGCTTTCAGGAAGTCAGTTTGTCAATGTGGATTAAAAGCCCTAAAAATGTTTATGCCCTTTATTCCAGCAATTCTACCTCTGGGGATCTTTCCTGAGAAATATTTATTTTTTATAACAGCAAAATTCTGAAATAGTCTCAGCATCCAATAATGGTGAATTTCAGAAATGCTGGCACATTTATGTGATAACATATTATGCAGCCTTCAAAATCGTGTTTAATTGCTAACGGCAATTGCTCCTTGGAGAATGGAAGAGGATATCAAAGCGCAACTGGGTTTTTCTTTTTTATTCTTTCCACTTTCTATTTTTCTGAACTGTTTATTTTACCATAAGCAAGTGTTATTGTTATAAAGGAAAATATCATGTTTTGGAATATTTTAAATTGCAGGCTTCCCCCACTGTTTGAAACTAGAGAGTTCCCATGAAAACTTGCATTAGCCAAAATGGCATAAAGCAAAGAAGCAATTAACTTATACGGAAAATTTTTCAAGCATTCTCACACCTGAAATTCAGGATAGGCACACTGTCTTTATTTTATTTTCCATGATCAAAACAATTATATTCAGTTTTATGCTGAGCATAACACCTTTACGAGCTCTTTTAGGCTGTTCCAATACCTTGGGACACATCTCGCTAAAAAATGCACAAAATAAATCAAGATAAAGCACAGATACTCACAGACCCAGTTCAAAGCCATGTGCCTGATGCTGAGATGCTGAGTGTAGCTCCTGGGGAAGGACCTTGGTGAGGCCACTCTTGCTGCTCTGGACGCCAATGCTTTTATAACACTTACTGCAAAACAAATGCTGTTCACTTTCTCTCTTTTTTCATAAAAGTGAAAATCTTCAGATTTCTTTCAGTTAGTGAAAATGGGTACTAATGTAGGTCTTTCATAAAAACAAAATGGCATGAAGCAAACTTTTAAAAAGCAGGGGGTACCTGCATTTGGAAAAGTTATCATGACATAATTCTGGATGGAAAAAAAGCAGGCAATAAACCTACATATACATGATATAATACTTAATTTACATCTATCTATCTATCTATCTATCTATCTATCTATCTATCTATCATCTATCTATCTAGATAATGCAGTAAGCACATTATTCAATACCTGGCACATATAAAGTGCTGAATGTATACATACATATTGATATTATAATGGTAATGCATATACATGTATGCAAAATATAACCAGTGAATATTTCTAGGTTATGGAGTTAGGAATAATTTTCACATTTTAAGAAAACTTTCCCATGTTTTTCAAAATTTTTACAATGAGTACGTAATGTCCTTATTGTATTATATTAAACTTTATTATTAATTATAATTAAAAAACCAAAATTCTCCACAATAAATTTTGAACCAAAAGGGATTTGGTAGTAAACCTCAATTAAACATTTATAACTGCCAGTGTTCTGGTTAATTGAAGTTTGACTGTATTAAATGACAATAAATGAATCCTCACATTTCTACTATTTAATAGTACACTTCCACACTTGACTGCCTCCCTTGATCTCTGTAGCACAACTGCAAAGTATACTGAGATTAAGGAAATTCAACAAGACATATTAGAAAAAGTGTACACACATACACAAACACACACACACACACATACACACATGCACGCACACACACGGACACTCAAAAACATGCACCTGCTATGACCTTGGGTGAGTCACAGTCCTGGAAGGCTCCAATCACATTAGATGACCAGGCCACAGCATGTCTTTCTAATGGGGTTTCTTGGCCTCTCCAGGATTAGGTAGGCACAGGTAAGAATTGGCAGGGCAGGAAGGGAGGAGAGGAGCCTACTCAAAGTCCTCAAGAGGTGCTGGGGTACATCTCACGTCTCATTCAGCTTTCAGAAAAGGCCTCCTGGCTGCTGTCCTTGGAAGACCCCACCCTGACAAATGAAGCTCCTGCCCTTCCTGTGGCCCATAGGACCTGCCTTTCTCAGCCCAAAGGTGGGTTTGACAAAGAGGTGACCTTTCCTTGGAAGGAAAGAAGACCATGTTCTGCAGAACTGCTTTCCATTCTTTCAGTCATTGGATTCACATGTGACTTGCTTCTGGGGCGCTCAGGATACAGAGGGTTCTCTGAGCCTCGGTGCAGAAACCCAGGTTCACAGATAGACTAAGAAATCCTTAGGGAGAAAGGGGGACAGCACAAGCAAAATTATGGGGGCAGCACTGCACTGGACGTATTGATCATAGACAGTGGAGGCCAGGCCATAGAAGAGAGTTTAGAAAGGGAATAATAATAGCAATAATAATAAAATAACAACTATCATTTATTGAGCACCTATTATGTGTCATCTATTATCTTCTTTAATTATTCCATCATCCATGTGAAGTAGGCAATTTTACAGATGGTAAAACTGAGACTCAGATAAGTGAAATAACCTGTCCAGATACTTGGCAAGTAAATGGCAGAGTTGGAATTCAAATGGGAGAGTTGGTTCTCCCTTTCAAATTAATGTCCAGAACTTACCTGGCATTTGATATTCTCAGTGTGAGTTGTTTGAAATGGATGGATTTAATGAGCACCTACTGAATGCTAAGCCCTGGCTTTGGCAATTTTTATGTAGTACCTCGTTTAATCTTCAGAACAGCCTTTTTGGGTATGTGTAATTATTCTCATTTTACAAATGAGGAAATCGAGGCTCAGAGGTTTTTCAAGGTCACCCTGAGCCGAATAGAGGCCCTTTTAGAGAAGCAAGAATGTGGAGAATGAATTCAGAACAACCTGGACCCAAGATCAGAGCCCCAGAGCCAGAAAGTACTAGGGAAGGGACAGGGCAGCTGGGTGGATACTGTTTCCACCCACAGGAGACAGCAAATGGTCCAGGGCTAATTATGATTTTGGACAAGCCACCACCCCAGCCTCAATTTCCTAGTCTGAAAAATGGGGCCACCAATACCTACTGTGCAGGGTTGTCATGAGGATTAAATGGGAGGAAGAACATGACATTCTTAGAGCAATATCAAGTTCACAGGAGATGTCTGACGAATGTCTCCTCCTACCCACTTTCCCTTCCCTACTGCTCTCTGTCAGTCAGCTCTCCCGAGGGGTCTGTAGAACCAGTCTGGCATTCTATCCTTGCCCTCCCCATCCCTGATCCAGCACCAGTGTGCCATAAGCATCTATGGAACGAGAACCAGTTGAGCTGTTCCCTGGCTGTGTGACCTTGTGCAGTTCATTTACCTTCTCTGGGCCTTAGTCTGGACTGCCTGGGTGGACTGGAAGCAGGAGGTGCCTACTGGACCATCTCTGGGGTCCTTGCCATACCCACGTGAGCCCTCTACCCCCTGGCTCTCTCTCCCTTAGCCTGTACTGCCTTCCTGCTGAACCTGCCTGAAAAAGCTCTGGGGGCTGAGGCCACTGTCCGCTAACCCAGGGACTGTTCCTGCAAGCATCTCCAGAGGGTTCCTCCTCAAAACATTCCAGGTGACAGACCCATCCTTCTTTCTCCCACAGCCCCTTGTAGTGGCCCTCCCACTCCAGAAGGGGATGGGAAAGTGACTCAGTCCCCACAACCCCCTCCTCAGACTCACACACTCACAGGCTTGCTTTGGAAAAAGGGTGGTTTTTATCCACCCCACCCCCCCCACACACACACTTGAAGCGCTCTTACTTGTCTGCCCCTGGGCTGTCTCTTCCACCGGCCTCCATGGTCTGGGCCAGGAGTCTGTGGCCAGCCCTGCTCTGTCCTCTTCTGGTGGAGGGTCCTACCATCAGGGTGGACTGTGTGGCCCTACTGTGCATGGTGGGGAAGAGGCCGGCCTCTGGAGACCCTAGCTGGCCTCCTATTATATTGGCTTCTATTAAATTGAAACACATAGCACATCTATTACACAATAAACCACAGCTATTTCATGGATCAAATTAAGTTTTATTTGGGCAAATTACAACCTTTCCTACAGTCGTGCCTTTGTGAGGCCATTCCTTTTTAATAAAAGCAAGCATTTCTGGGGCTGGCCCTCCTGGACCAAAGCTCCATGGTGGGTTGGGGGCTCAGACCGAGGCTGGCAAAAGGGTGGAAGTGTATGTGCAAGTGTGTGTGTGTGTGTGTGTGTGTGTGTGTGTGAGAGATAGAGAGAGTTTGTGTGAGATGCGAATTATTGAGTCCCCTCTTGGGAATGGATTTGTCCACCTTCTCCTGCCTTCCCATCCAGAGGTTGCCATGGAAGTCTGCAGGGAACTTCTCATTAAACAAGAAAAAAGCAGCAGCAACAGCAGCAGGAAAGCGTTTCCCGGAATCTGGGAGGAAGTGTGAGTCACCAGCCTGCTAAGTGAGCCCTGCGTGGCCACTGCAGCCCTGGCCCAGGAGGCCTGGAGCACAGGGCCTGCTGGCAGGACTGCGCCAGGCCTGCCCGCATAGACATGCCTGCTGCCCAAGCTGACACAGGCTCCAGGAATGCAAACAAAGCTGGGTGGAGGGGCCTTCTGAGGGCCGGGGCACTGGGCCAGGCAGGAGGGAGCGGGCCTGGAGGAAGAGGCCTGCAGAGGGGCCTTGGGCCTCAGACAGGCCCCTCTCTGGTGTTCTTGGAGTCTGGGCTGCTGGGAAGGTTCCTATCTCCCATTGTGACCTGGCCTAGCACTGCCAGCTCTGGCCTGCCTCTAGGCTCCTCCTCATGGGACAGAGACAGGGGTTCCCTAGATAAGTGGTTCTCAGAAGTGGTCCTTGGACCAGCAGCATCAGCATTAGTTGGGAACCGGTTAGAAATGAAGCTTCTCAGGCCTCCACCTCAGACCTACTAAACCAGAAACTTGGAAGGTGGAGTCCAGAGATCTGTGTTTTAACAAGCCCTGCAGGCTATTTTGATGCACATTCAAGTTTGAGAACCACTGTACTTAATCATCTGTAAGTCAGCTTCAAACCCACATCTGCTGGTTATTCATTCAAAAAATTGGGAGGTAATGTTTAAGTTGTACTTACTGTATGCTGGAGACTGGACTAACTGCTTTACACATGCTAACTCATTTAATCCTTACATCCACCCTGAGGTCAGGTTCTGTGATAATTTCTCCATTTTATGGGTGCCATAAGTGCCGTTTTTTGGCCAGAAGCCAACATTCTGGCATCTTGGAGGTGAATGGAGATGCTGGGCTCAACTCATAGATTTGGCCCGTGCTGGTTAACTGGTTTATATGGCTGACCCTTTCCTGGGTGGCTTTTCTTAAATGTCCTTCAGAGGCTGCCCTGCCCACTGAGAGGTGGTATTGAGAGGACTCTCGTTCCAGAGCTGGGGAGTACAGAAGCAATCAGGCAGGTATAGCCAGAGATAAAGAAGAGACCAAAAGAAGCTGAGCCTGAGAAACACAGGGGCCTGTAGAATTTTTTCTCTAAACATGGTCCCTGGACCAGCAGCATCCATATTAGCCAGGAGCCTATTAGAAATTCAGGATCTCGGGCCCCACCCAGACAGAATAAATCTGAATTTGCATTTTAACAAGATCGATCATGTGTAATTTAAGTTCAGGAAGTACAAGGTGGGGCAGATGGGCACATCCCTGAGCCAAATTCTTGCCTCAGAGGAGGGCAAGGTCATTGGATCTGGGATTTGCACCAGCCTCAGCCCAGCTCCTCCAGGGCTCCAGCTCCCACATTTGCACAAACATCCCCTCAGTAAACTCTGGAGCCCAAGGGCCCTGGAGGGAGCCTCCAGCTCCTAAAACCCACAGCCAAACTAATGTAATGGGAGAGACTCTCCCTCTGCCAGGTCCCCTCTTCCCAAGGTCAAGAATCTTCTCTTCCCTTACCCTCTTCCTAGAATGTGGGCTCTGGGTTCAAATTCAAGCTCTGCCACTTATTGACTGATTCTTGTAAACCTCTTGGTGCCTCGATTTTTCTTTTCTGTAAAATAGGGTAACAATATTTCCTGGATCATATATTTTTGGGGCAAAGTAAATCAGTGAATACATATAAAGTACTCAGAACAGTGGTTGACACATAACTCCATTAACATTAGCTGCTTGCTTTCAGCCTTCCTTCTTTTCCTCTTCTGGGTGTCTCTTGGGCTGGAGACTCCTTGGAATAGAGAAAAGGTGGTCCTGACCTGTGAGGAGTTAGTGCCAAGGCGAGGCTACTGAATTGGATCCTGGAGGTGACAGGGGCTCCTGTCATGGGAAAGATGGAAATGTGTTTACATGATACCTGTAATATGCCAGCCTCAATGTCAGTCATTTTCTTCCTATCTACAGTTGTACTAGGAAACTACTGTTATTTTCAGAGCTTACAGATGAGGATTGAGGTCCCAGAATTGCCATGACCAGCCCAAGGTCACAGTTCATGAAGGTTAGAGCTTGCTGGGTCTGTCTGGCCAGCCTGACCTCAGTCCCATACCCACTTCACATGACCTCATGCTTTTGCCTTCACTATAGCCCAACCCTGTCCCTAAAGAGACAGGAGGATCCAGAGGCCAAAGCTGGAAAAGGAGTAGGAATGTGGTTCATGGCCTTTTCCTTAGGGCCTCAGTTTCCCTTGAGGGGTTGCTTCCTTCTTACAGGATGCAGGGCTGAAGGGACTTGTAGTGGGTTTAGCTGCTCCTGGCTTTACTCCCTCAACAAAGTTTGCCCATGACTGGAAGGCAGGCCTTGAGCAGATGTGTTAAAACTCCAGCAAGGGGAACCTCTGATTTCAGCTCTGATGCATACAGATCTTGGAAACTGTCACTCCATACTCACAACAAGAAAAAGTTGAACAACTTGAAAGTCAAATACTTTTCTTAGCTCTACCAGAGAATTAAAGTCACAGGATACATTGCTACTCTGAAATCTGGAGAAGTGAGTGAATACAGAGAATCAGCCAAGATCAGCTTACCTGAAGCAGAAGCCACCAGAACCAGCAACTGTTAGGAATACTTAAATGGTCATTTTAAAAACTACGTTATTGAAGTACGATTGACATACAAAAAGCTGTACCTATTTCATGTGTTTATAACTTGAAGTTACACAGAAGTATATACCTGTGAAGCCATCATTACAATTTATGCCACAAATAAATATATGCATCACTTCTAAAAGTTTTGTCCCATACTTCTTTATTATTATTATTATTATTATTATTATTATTATTAAATAGTAATTTTGATGAACTTCTGGAAACTGAGTGTGGACAAGCTTGAAAATTCAAGCCCCCCGCCTTCGCCCCCATGCTTTCATGGGTTTTACCTCCAGGAATCCTACCAGGTTCACATGGTAAAGATCAGAGAAAAAACCCTTCTGTTTTGGGCAGGAAGAGAGGAAAAATAATAAAGGCCTACCCTTCAGGAGAAACTATTTTACCTGAGCCTTTTCTGACCTGGAGAAGGGTAATTAGACAATTTCAGCCCTCTCTAGCCTTCCTGTCTCATTGAAGGGGAGGAAAAAATGGGCTAAGATATGCTTCTGAAGATCACAGCCTAGGGATTCAGGCCAACTAAAACTCTGTGATTTAATGAGTATAAAAAGCTTCCCCTCTCCAACATCTTACCACCAATAGCAGGTCTTTAGTATAATAACGGTGGATTACAACTGAAAGAGTTGCAGAATGCAGACTCTTTTTAAGAAGGAGTTCTTAGGGAAATCCAAAGATAACAGGAGGGAAAAACAGAGAAATTCTAGGAAACTGAAGCCTCTGGCACCTACAGCTATAGCAAACCTTAAACATAGCTCAGCTCCTAGCCAAATTAACCTAAAAACTTACACTAAAAGTCTAATTACTTCAGTTCCCATAACCAAGTATATTATGCCTAACTTTCAACAAAAAATTAAAAATCATGCTAAAAGGCAAGAAAAAACACAGTCTAAAGAGACAAAATAATCATTAAAACCAGACACAAATATCCAAATATTTTTGGAATTAAATAAGTGATTTAAAATAACTATAATTAATATTCCAATGGAAAAAGTAAATAATATGCAAAAACACATGGGTAGTATAAACAGAGAGAGGCAAACTCAAAAACTCAAAAGGAAATGTGAAAAATCAAAAACATTGTAACAAAAATGAAAAATGCCTTTGATAGTTTCATCAGTAGACTGGACATGGCCAAGGAAAGAATCAGTGAGCATGAAAGTATATCAGTAAACTTTCCAAACTGAAATGTAAAGAGAAAAAAATAATTTTAAAAAAGGAACAGAATATCCAAGAAGTGTGGGACAATTACAAAAGGTATAGCATATGTATAATGGGAATATCAGAGGAAGAAGAATGAGAAGAAGCAGAAGAAATATTTAAAGTAATAATGGCTGGGAATTAAAAAAAATTCAACGACAGACATCAAACCATAGATTTAGGAAGCTCATTGATACCGAACAGGATGAATACAAAAATACCTACTCCTAAGCACATCATGTTCAAACCTCAGAAAACCAAAAGCAAAGAAAATTTTGAAAGAAGTCAGAGGAAAAATACATTTTACCCACAGGGGAATAAGAATAAGAATTATATCAGACTTCTCTTCAGAAATCATGTAAAGAAGAGAATGGAATGAAAATTTTAAAGTATTGAAAGAAAAGTACCCATCACCCTAGAATTCTGTATCCAGCAAAATTATATTTGAAAATGAAGTAAAATCTTTCTCAAACAAACAAAAGTTGAGAGAATTTGTCACTAGTAGGCCTGACTTCCAAGAAATGTTAAAAAGAATTCTTTGGAGAGAAAGAAAATGATGTAGATCAGGAACTTGGATGTACATAAAGAAAGGAAGAATATCAGAGAAGGATTAATAAAGATAAAATCTTTTATTTTTTTATTTTTAATTGATCTAATAGTTAACTGATCAAAATAATAATAGCAAAAATATAATAAAAAAAGTATTTGGTGATTATAACATGTGGATAAAAGTGAAATGACTACTGGCAATGTTATAAGCAATGGGAAGGAGGAATTGGAAAAATTCTGCTCTAAGGTACCATGAAACATATAGTGTTACTGAAAGTGGACTTAGATTAGTTATATATTGCAAACATTAGGGCGACAACTAAAAACAATTTTTTTTAAAGAAATTTAATTGACATGCTAAGAGAGGGGAGACAATGAAATCATAGGAAACCAGGTAAGGCAGGACAAGAAGAGAAAAAAAAAAAACAAGTGCAACATATAAAAAACAGTTATAAACATGGTAGGTATAAATCTAAATATATTAGTAATCAGCTTAAATGTGAATGGCGTAAATACACCAATTAAAAAACAGAGACTACTAGAGAGATTATAGAACAGCACTCTACTATCTGTTGTTTATAAGAAACCCACTTTAAAAATGACACAGATAGATTAAAAGTAAAGGGATGGAGAAAGATATACCGTGCTAATACTAATCAGAGAAGGCTTGAGTAGCTACACTGATTTCAGAAAAGGCAGAATTCAAAACAAGGAAAGTTATCAGGGATAAAGCTCAGGGATAAAGTGGGGGCATTACATAATGACAAAAAGATAAAATCTCCAAGAAGATATAACAATCCTTAATGTGTATGCATCTAACAAGAGAACATTAAAGCACATGAGGCCAAACACTGACAGAACTGCAAGGAAAAATAGATAAAACCATTATTATATTTGAAGACTTCAACATCCCCCTATCAGTAATCAACAGATTCTGCAGGCAGAAAATCAGTAAGGACGTAGTTGAACTAAACAGCTCCATCAATCTACTGGAACTAATTTATAGAATACATCATCCAACAGCAAAATACACATTTCTTTTCAAGTTCTCATGGAACATTCGCCAAGATAGATCACATACTGGGACATATAACCCATCTTAACAAATTGAATAAAAAGTCATACAAAATATGCTCTCAGATCACAAAGAAATAAAACTAGAAATCAATAACAGAAAGAGCAGGTCTGTAGGTCTGTTGCAAAGTGAAAAAAGAAATATACTGAATTGTGTATATATGATTGTGTGTCTACGTGTGCATGTGTACATTGGTGTATGTGCATGTTTGATTGCAGTACGATTGTAGGTGTATTGGCAATTCACTTTCTCAATTCTCTCAACATTTCTAACTTTATTTCAGAAGCATAATAAATAAAAAATTTAAAATACATAGCCAAAAGTTTAGAGAATTAATGTTAAGTTGGGTTATGCGCCCCGAGGACTTTTTAAAAAAGATCCTGTGTTGGAGCAGGGGGCCCCCATCATTTTATACTCCCGAGATGTAATTTGAACTGAGTAATATCATTATTTCCTGATTCCCTATTCTCTATTCTGTGCTTTCATGAGTTTTGGAAAATTTTCATTTATTTTTTCCGTCCTTCGTTCTCTTCCTTCCCTCCCTCCCCCCTCCCTCCTTCTTCCCATTCCTTCCTTCCTTCTAGCTTCCTTCCCTATTCCTTCAGCTATTCCTTCCTTCCACTCTTTCTTTCTTTCCTTCTTTTCTTCCTTTCTCATTCTCTCTCTTTTTCTTTCTTTCTTTCTCTCACTTTCTTTTTTGGGTGTGCTTGGGGAAGTGGGAGAAGACTCAGCTCTTAAAATATACCTGTTTTCTTTCTTGTTTACATAATACTTTGTTGTGAAGGCTTCTTGGGGGCCAAAGAACAAGCATGCAAACAAAATCAGATCATAACCATTCTGGTCTCTGCCCCTAGCTCAGCTGACCCTGGATGGAGCTCCAGGACAAATTTCTGGGGGAATACCAGGAAGCAGGACTAGCATATCTCAGGAGAGGAGCTCCATATGCCCTGGCTCAGGCTCAGAAGTGTAGAGAAGTGGCCAGACTCCCCACCCAAGCATAGGGTCTGTGTTGAGAGAAGAGAGGCCCAGTGCTCTCCTTTATAAAATGGGACTGCTGTGAGGGCCCACTGGAATGACACATGGGCCAGGTGGGAGAAGCACCAGGCTCAGGCTAGGAGCTCAGGCAATGCAGGCTGAACCTAGTGTGCAAAGATAGGCCTGGGGTGTGGGGGAAGCTTTTACAGGTCAAAAGCGTGTGTTTTGAGAAACACTCATTCTGTTCTTGGCTTGGGAATTCATGCCTTCTATGAATCATTTCTTCTCCTTGCAGCATTGGTGTTTTCCTCACCTCATCTCAAAGTCATGTGAATCCCTAATGCTGGTTTCTGCTTCCTTCTAGGTGGCTGGCTGCCATCAGCCGCCTGTCTGTGGCATCTTGAGGCAGCTTGAGGGACAGAGGAAGAAGCTGCGGGGCAGTGTAAGCCTCCTGGGAGAAGGCCATGCCCTGGACTTGTCAGATTTTAAGCATCTGGCATGGGTCAGTGGAAAGAACTCTTGAATGGTGTCAGAAGCCCCAAATGCTTCATGGTCCTGCCACTAAACTGCCTGCACCACCTCACTTCAGCTTCTGCTCTAAGAAACGGGACATCTGACCTGAATGTCTTGAAGGGCCTTCTCAGCGTTTTGGTCCTGAGGGAAGGGGCTAGGATGGGTAGAGAAAGGCCAGCAGGGAGCTGAGCCCTCTCCTACAGAGTTCTCCCTTGAGGTCCCCCTGGTCTAGCCCTGATTCCTAACAAAGTTCGAGGCAGTGACAGCTACTGGTTAACGGAGACCACATGCAGCCCTTTCCCCAGACATGCTCAGCAGTCTTCCTCTTCAGAAGCCTTGAGGATATTTGAAACTCCATGGAGTGTGGCTTCAGAGCCTGAATGGAAACCACAGCTCCATTACATGAGCACATATGATCTCCCTGGGAGGAGAGAGGCGAGCAGCCTCAGAAAATGAGAGACAAGTTGAAGGCTTCTGCTCTATAAAACACTTTTGCCTCCCCACTTAGGACAGTGTCTGGGAGCCTCAAGGAGGGCAAGTTCAGCATGCTCATCTGGAATGGAGAAGTGAACTCAGAGGCAGTGGGCTTCCTAATACCAGAGGATGGGAGCAAAGTCCAGGGGCCTGTAGAGAGGAGACTGGAACCCCATATGAGAACTAGACATCCACCAAGGAGCCATTCTATCTTCCCCTTAATGTGATCGCATATTTTGAAAGTCTTATGTCTGCCAGACAAGTCCTTGAAGAAAAAGTCCATAGAAAAAGAACAACACCCTGCCCCTCCCCATCCCCAGGGTAGACTAAGCAACTAAGTTTGCACAAATGAGTGGGAGATGATCCCAAAGTCACTGCCAGTTAAGATATCTCAGCTTCTATCACTTACCATTGGATAATTTTGGATCAATAATTTAATAACTCCAGACTCAGGTTCCCATCTGCCCAGTGGAAATAATAAGCCTCACCTGGGGGCATGCTAAAGACTCACATAAAAGGGCCAGACCAAGACTCAGTAGAAGCAAGTCAGTGTTACTCCCAAATGACATTGATTAGACCCTCAGTTCCCATTTCTAAATAATCCAAGACCATCATAACTGCGCATCAGCACTGTGGTCAGCAAAAATAATTGAGACACCCCTTGGGGATGGCCAGTCAGCTTGTTTTGTGAGTGCAGCACTTCCGGGCTTAAGTGATGGTCAGGTGGGCCCTTTGATCACTGCTGATATGATTTTTTTTTTAATTGAGATAACACTGGTTTATAACGTTATATAAGTTTCAGGTGTGCAACATTATAATTTGACATCTATTTACTCCATTGTGCTCACCATCAAAAGTCTAGCTTCCATCCATCACCATATAATTGACCCCTTTTACCCATTTTGCCCTCTTTTCACCCTTGCTTACCACCAGTCTGTTGTCTACATCTGTGAGTTTGTTTTGTTTTGTTTTTAGATTTTATATAGGAGCGAAACCATGTGCTATTTGTCTTTCTCTACCTGACTTACTTCGCTTAGCATAATACCCTCAAGGTTCATCTATGCTGTCACAGATTTCATCTTTCTTTTTTATGTCTAAGTAGTATTTCATTATATATATATATATCACATCTTCTTTTTCCATTCATCTGTCGATGGACACCTAGGTTATTTCCATATTTTGGCTATTGTAAATAATGCTGCAATGAACGTAAGGGTGCATATATCTTTTCACATTAGTGTTTTGTTTTCTTCTAATAAATACCCAGAATCGCTGGATCATATGGTAGTTCTATTCTTCATTTTTTGAGGAAACTCCATTCTGTTTCCTATAGCGGCTGCACCGATTTATATTCCCACCAACAGTGCACAAGGGTTCCCTTTTCTCCACATCCTCTTCAACACTGTTATTCCATGTCTTTTTGACAATAGCCATTCTAACAGGTGTGAGGTGATAACTCACTGTGGTTTTGATTTGTATCCCCCTGATGATTAGTGATGTTGAGAATCTTTTCATGTTCCTCTTGGCCATCTGTATGTCTGCTTTAGAAAAATGTCTATTCAGATTCTCTGCCTATTTTTAAATCCAGTAGTATTTTTTATTGTTGTTATTGAGTTGCATGATTCTTTATATATTTTGCATATTAACCCCTTATTGGATATATAATTTGCAAATACCTTTTTCCATTCGGTGGGTTGCCTTTTTGTTTTGTTGATAGTTTCCTTTGCTGTTTGGGCCTTTTAGTTTGATGTAGTCCCATTTGTTTATTTTGCTTTTATTTCCATTGCTGTTGGAGTTGAATTAAAGAAAATGTTGCTAAGACCGATGTCAAGGAACTTACTGCCCATATATTTTATGGTTTCTGGTCTTACATTCAACTCAAATCCATTCTGAGTTAATTTTTGTGTAGCTGACATGACTCTTAAGGGCAGAAACTGGTGCTGAGACCATCTCTGCTGGTCCTTCCAGTTTGAGGTGAAGGCTTAGGAAGGGCAATAGATCTCCAGGCGTTGGTTCTGCTCAGTGTTCATTCACATGGGGTACTCAACTGGTTATTTGGTTATTTCTGTTGGGCACAGAACTGACATGCTTGGTCACTAAGCAGCCTTGTTTCCTCTATGAAATGGAAACAACAACTGTGTTGGCTCCCTAGTGGGGTGTTGTGAGAGGTAAGAGAAGTCACAGTGGGATTGGTTATGTGATCCTTCCCACTGTTGGGGATGGAGAGACCTCCGGCTTCAGGACTCCAAAGTATGGGAATGCAGAGCAGGCTGCTGCCCTCCATGATCAACCCCTAGGAGAAGGGTACATTGTTGGCATTGGGTATGGGAGTAGCTAGAGTAGATTCCCTGTAAATTTAAGATTTGTGGTTAGAAAGAGATTGGATTTGGTAATGGACTTTGAAATAGTCAGGTCACCCTAGCCAAAGATAATGAAGCTTTTTCTACTCCTGCCAAATGCCCAGCTGGGTCTCCATCCATGTCCTCTTTAGTCCTTCCTCTCAACCATTTGTTTATGCCCCAAAGAGCTGTCTCACTCTCTGCCATCTGGGGATACAGTGAGAAGTTGACGGTCTGTAAGCCAGAAGAAGGCCCTCATCAGAGCCTGGCCATGCTGGCACCCTGATCTCAGACTTTCAGCCTTCAAAACAGAAATGAATTTCTTTTGGTTTTAAGTCCCCTAGTCTATGATATTTTATTATAACAGTTCGGACCAACTGAGACAAGGACGGTTGATTTTTGTTCTTTCATCTAATCATGTGCCAAGTCCTGCACATTGGGTCCATCCTTCGTGCTCCACTCCCACTTCCCTGCTCTATTCTGATCTCCGTGGAGGTTTTGCTTATCCTCCACATGGAAATCCAGACCCACCTCGACAGTTTTTCTCTAGAACAAGGATGGTTGGAACTTGTGTATCACCAGAGCCTTCCCTAGCATTACAGCCAAGGAATCCATTTCTAAAGCTTCTCTAGGATAGGCCTTTGAAGCTGGGGAGGCCATGACCTTTGGAACCTGATTAGGTTCCAAAGCCATGTCACCATGTACTGAGGCTGTGACCTTGGGATGCCATGTCCCCTCTCAGAGACCTCCCATCCTTCACTGCCTTAAATCCTTACTATGCCCTGTGAGGTTAGTGTCCCTGAGACTTAGAGACTCAGAGAGGTGAGGCTGCCTTCCTAGGGCCACATAGTTAGGATGTGGCCCAGGCAGGATTGAAACCAGTCTGTCTGACACGGGGGAATCTTATCTATCCTGTACCAATCTGCCCAGGTGCCATGTCCTTCTGGACCCATTCTTAAAATCTTGTGAGGTAGGATAGCACATTTTCTCCAAAGGTGGTTGCCAGCAATTTCTCCCTACCTGAACCCACATGATGCTCCTCCCAGCAAGAGGAGAACCTGTTTCCCCTCCTCTTGAATCTTGACTGGCCTTGTGGCTTTCTTTGAAGAAGAAAATGAGGCAGAAGTAACTCTGTGCCAGTTCCAGGTCTAGTCTTAAAGGGCCTAGGGCCTTCTGCTTCTCTCTCTTCCTTTCTTTTTCTCTCTCTCTCTCTCTCTCTCTCTCTCTCTCTTTCTCTCTTTCAAGCCAGCTGTCATGGAAAAAAGCTTGGATGGACTAGAGACTGATGAGGAACCATGTGGAAAGACAGGCCACACGGAGGAGCATTAAGGAGCAGTAACGCAGGCATGTGAGGGGTTCCCCTTGGATGGTTCAGCCCAGCTGAGCTCCCAGCTGGTCACAGTCATGCTGATCCCACATGGAGCAGAGAGTCCACCCAGCTGGCCCATAAAACTATGAGAAGTAGTAAATCACTGTTATTTCAAGCCACTAAGTTGCAGGTTGGTATGTCACACAGTGGAGATAACTGAAACAGGGGGCCTGGCAGATGCCTAGGTTCTGAGTCCTTCTTCGAAGGCCCTGAGCCCTGGTTCCTATGGTTGCCAGACAACTGGCGAGGGCTTTCCTCCTGTTTTATTCTTGCTGAGGAAGGAGAAGAGAGTTGTGTGGTCCCCCCACATCCTATTTTGAAGGCACTCTAAGACAAACTAATGGAGCCCCTATGAAAAGAATGACAGGCTAAGAGCTTGGACTCTGGAGTCAGACTCCTGGGATTTAAATTCCAGCTCTGCCAATTTCTAGCCCTTTGACCTTGAGCAACTTACTTACTCTGTGCCTCACTTTCCTCATCTGTAAAATGAAGTTAATGCTTGTGCTTATGTTATAGAGTTCCTATGAGGATTAAATGAGGTAATACATACAAATTCATAAAATAGTGCCTTATTCATCATAAGCTCTTAATAAATATTACCTATTGTTCCATTCCTCTTTCCCCTCCTCTTCCTCTACCACTAACCATTACCAGATCCCAGAGGTTCTGAGCTGGATGTTTTAGTGTTCTTGACCTGAAGGAGCTCACAGTATCACAAACTAGAGGTATAGATGACACCTAAATAGGTAAGGTATAAAACAGAGGGCTATCAATAAAAATAGGCGAATGGTCAAGTCTGGGAGTAGTTTATTCTGCCTGGGAATTAGGAAGGCTTCCTGAGGGAGGTGACAATTGAGCTGTGTTTTCAAGACTAATAAGGTTTTCGCTGGCTTTTTCAGTTGGGTTTATATCGGGCTCTGAGTAAAAGCGACAACCACCACCACCACAAAACAAGAAAATGTAAATAGAAAAACAACATTCGCTTAAACCAGATAGAAGCTTATTTCTAGCTCAAGTAGAAATCTGGTGGTGATTTCTTAGGAGCCCATGGCTCATAAGGTGATCCACGGTGACAGGCACCCAGGCTGTTCCTACCTTGTTGCCCCAAGATAGGAGGCCTCCTATCCATGCTTCTTCCTGGTGCAAGGTAGTTGCCAGAGCTCCAGCAACCCTATCTTTTTAAGGATACTCCTGAAAGTTGTACACTGTACTTACAAGCTATTGTCAAGGCTTCATCCCATGGCCAACCTAACTGCAAATGGGACTGGGAAGCATATTCTTTATTTTGGGTGGCCATGTGACCAGCTAGCTAAGAACTGGGGGTTCTGTTACTGAGGAGGACTTGGGGAACAGACACTAGAGGTCATAACTGGCCAAGTATGCACACTAAAGATAGATGCTAGGAAAGATGTTCCCTGTAGAAGGAATAGCTTGTGTACTTGAAGCATTTGGAATGGCTGGTTCTGTCTCCATACAGCCTTCAAGGATCTTCACTCTTCTCCCTTGAGGTTCAGCTTGGCTACTTCTGTGGACTTGCCTTTAGACCAGCCTCTCACCAGGCAGACATATCCCATTCCTAACTCTCCTGTTGCTTTGGAAACTCCGTCCTACTAGTGCCCTTATGGGAGAAAATGAAATGCCAGGGTGGCTCTCTGACCTTGAGGAGCTGGTGATTGCTGAGGAGATGGGGCTGCTGAGTGGAGGGGCCACAGAGAGAAGGGCCAGAGCTATCATCAGGCTTCTGACCTAGGTCTAGACAGCCGGAGCAGGGGTCTGAGAGGGCATCCCAGGCCAGGGGAATGCTGAAACAAAGGCCAGGAGGTGGGGCTCTTAGTGGGCCTTTGAAAAGAGCTGTCCTGCCAGTTCTGGGAGTCTGAGGCCTGACAGCTAGATGCTTGAGGGATGAGGGCCCATGTGCACCTACAGATCACATTGCACGAATAAGCTGGTTGTGGTGGACTAGGGCCATGCAGTCAATGCTGGTGAGGAAAAGGGATCTTGGAGCACGCAATGGAAAGCAAGGCTGCACTCCGAGCCCCCACTCTGGGTTTGGAGGCAGAAGAGTGGGAGATTCACCTGGCACAAGGTCTTGGCACGGAACTCCAGCTTAGCTTTGGACATGCTGTGTGACTTGAAGCCTCAGTTTTCCCCGTCTGTAAAGTGGCAGTCTGCTTCTTACAGGTGTACTGAGGATTACAGATGATGGATGGGAAAGGCCTTTGCGAGAGCTCAGGTGCTGTGCGTGCATACCTGTTACTGTGGAGACTTCTGAAAGAAAGGACTCCCACCAGGTGACATCTCTTCTGAATCTTTACAGCTCTGGGCTTTCAACAGGCAGTAAGTAATGCCTGGCCTACAAGGTCCTGTGGGGGGCCTTAGCTTCTCAGAGAGCTGCCCTTGACCACTTGCGACCCCTTCCCTCACCTCCCAGACTTTCATATTCTTTGGCTTCAGTAGGCCCAGTCCTTGGTCAGAGCTTCTAGCAGATTCTAGCCATCAGCCTGGCCTCTCCAACTAGGCCAGTACTCAATGAGCCTTGATGGCTAGAAGGCCAAAGTGCTAGAATGAACCCTCAACCATGTAGGACCCACTGTTCACACACTCAGAGGGACCAGGCAGGCAATCAATGTGGAGAGTGGCTCAGGGGGTAGCAGCTTTCAGGTGTGTGTGTGTGCCCACCCAATTCAAATGCAGTGTTTTTACACACTGTACTCAGAGCACCCGTACTAAGAAGCAGAACTGCACATTAGAGGCTTTGTGATTTGGTTTCTGCTCTGGATGTGTTGGGGGAAGGGAGGCTATATTTTTCTACAAGTATATAAAATCAGCCAGCCTGGAAGAGAGGAGTGCCCTTCTGCTTTTCTTCAGGATGGAAGGTGGAGGGGTGGTGGTGGTCCAGGGTCTGATTGGATGGGTAGAACCAAAAACATGCAAGAGATGCCTACTGTTTTTTTTTTTTTGCATAGCATCACCCCCTTTGTGGGAACTGCTCCCCACTGTCACTAGCCACAGGCTTTTAGTAGGATTTACCACGTTTATTCTTTCCAGGTGGTGAGCACCTGACCCAAGCTGAGCCAATCAGTGTCTTCTGAGAAGAATTTGGACTTGGAACCAAAAGACTTCAGCTAAAGCTGGTTGTCTTCACATGCAGAGGCCACACCGACCTCGGAGCTGTTGACAGCCTTGCTTTCCACCGCTGACTGGAGGAATGGATGGAACTGGACCTGTGAGAGCAGGAGGAAGAGAAAGCAGAGAACAGCAAGGTAAGAGAAGGAGGGAGTCCAGCTGGGCACCCACAGGGCTCACAGCCCTGATTGCACCTTTTCCTGAGGCCAACTGGGTCCTGGTCTGGAATTCTAGGAGGTCCCCCAGACTCCTTTCGATAACTCCCTTTTCCCCACTTTCCACAACATTTACTTTTATTTGCTATAGCTACTTTAGGTGAGTTTCTGCTGTAACTAAAATAGTCGTACCTAATATAAAGAAAAGCACAATGAGATTTAGTTTTGTATGACTGCCACTCCCTGAGCCAGCAGCTTTACCTGCATTATTTCATTCAATCTTTATGGTGACTCTGTACGGTAAGTATTATTATTATTTCCACTTGACAGATGAGAAAACTGAGGCCCAGAGAGGATAAGCAACCTGCCTAGAGTTACACAGGTGATGGGAAATTGAGCCTGGGCTGGCTGATTCTGGAGGCTGAGTAGCAGTCTTCCTGTGTGCTTACCCATCTTGCTTTAGGGGCTGCATTGGAAGTCACCAGCCTGGGGGATCTGTTAGGCCTTGTTGTAGAGCCTATGATTCCCTGGGCTTATTCGACTCTGTTCTATTAAATAGATTCGTACATCTCGAGAAAGAGCAAAGCTGGTTGGGCTTTATGTTTTCAGTACTGGACTGGAGGTGGTCTCTTTGGGGAGCCCAGCCAGGGCCTGGCTGAGCCCCTAGACCAGGCTGGCTGGTAGAGGAGGCTGACATCATGTCCTGCCACAGCTCTGAAGCCTGCCTATGAGTCATGGGTTCGGACAGCCTGAGGCAGAAATGGTGCTCCCCCAGGCCCCGAACATAACCTACCCCCTCCAGGAGACTTTCAGGGCTCGGGTGGCTGTAACCTTCTTTCCTCTATCTCCCTGACACCCACTTTGCCATGGTCCCTCCTCAGAACTCTGGCTGGAGCCCTTGGATGAGTTCTCCGTTGAATAGCCATGCAGGACAAAGCTGAGACACGGGATAAGTTTGGCCTTCATCCCCCCTAGGGGTAGGCAATTAGCCTTGGAGAGTCAGATGGAGAGAGATCTAACATTAGCTGAGCCATGTGAAGCCATGGGGTGCCAGGGAAAATAGCAGAGGACCTGGCCATTCATCTGCAAAAATGAAGTGGAGGTGAATATTAAAAGACTAATGCATTACAATGGAAAAAAAACTGGCAGACACCCTTCCCCCAATTTAATGTCACTAGTAGTAGGGAAAACCCATCTGAGAAAAACACTACACCAAGGATCTTGCTGAAAACATTGAACCTGAATCTAGTCACGAGGAAATAAATCAAATAGAGTGACACTGTGCAAATCACATGGCCTGGACTTTTCAAAAATGCCAATGGCATGAAAGCAAGAAAGAAAAAGTCTGGAGAATGATTCTATATTAAAGGAGACGCAAAAAAAATCCTTGATGGGTTCCTAAGCAGGATGAGGACGTGCTAAAGGACATTATTGAGACAATCAAGAAAATTTGCATATGGACAGTACATGAGATAATAGCATGAATATGTTAAATTTTCTGAATGTCATCACTGTATAGAGATTGTGTAGGAAAAAGCGTCCTCATTTTTATTCATCTATATATTTATTTATTTTTTTAAATTTCTTTTATTTTTTAGGCGAGGCAACCCTTGGTTGACCTCACAGATTGCAAGGACCTTGTCAGCTTACAATCTCTTATTTTTCAATTTTTTACGCCTATAGCACCTGGTCTTCCTAGGTGGTCTTCCATCCAAGTACTAACCAGGCCTGACCCTGCTTAGCTTCCAAGATCAGACAGGATTAGACTTATTCAGGGTAGCATGGCCATAGACAGTATCCTCATTTTAAAAAGAGAGTTGCTGAAATACTGAGGGGAAAATGCCATGATGTCTACAACTAACTTTCCAATGGTTCAGAGGTAAAATAAATGTAACAAAAATTAAATTAAATTAAGTATCCAGCACAGGGCAGACCTAAATAATCACAAGCCACTACTCCTTCTGGCCTAGAGCTGCCTCTTCCCTAGAGGACCCGTCCTCCCTAGAGGACCTGTTTTCCTTCCAACCCATCTCTTGAGCCCCCTATCCCACAGGAGGTGGACTCGGGGAAGGCTCTTGGAGAAAAGGAGGAATCAGGCCACAGCCATCTCCCTGAAATTCAAGACTTCCATAGACTCATGCTCCAAACAGCCTCATCTCTACCTCTGTCCACATGCCCTGGACCCTCATTGATTACACAACACACATAGATTGTCCCCGTCCTCCAATCTATCACACAGTTCCCTTGGCCTAGAATGCCATCCTTCCCTTTCCTGTCACTAATGCAACATACCCTTCTAAGAAAGCCCACTTCAGTGCTCAAAGACCTACCTCTCTTCAAGCCCATGGAAGAAGCATCCTTTCCTGGAATCCGTAACCCTTA
This sequence comes from Pteropus medius, assembly GCF_902729225.1. NCBI lineage: Eukaryota > Metazoa > Chordata > Mammalia > Chiroptera > Pteropodidae > Pteropus > Pteropus medius. The sequence continues at coordinate 11,797,259 of NW_024342473.1, read as the reverse complement.
TTCCACTCTGCAATGCACTAGTCAGTCTGTTGCCTCCGTGAACCTGGAAGCTCCCATTCGCACAGACCAGGTCACAACCACCCTTGTATCTCTAGGTTGTACTGCATGCCTGAGCCGTAGTAGACATTTTACATATGCTTATTGACAGAAGTTTAGGTGGCAATACGAATGTGTTGCCATTTTGGAGACTAAATACATGTTGTTATGTTCGTGTAATAGAAAATTACGCAGGTATCAAAAAAAATGACATGGGTTGGTATGGAATAATCCAAGATATAACAATAAGTGAAAGAAGCAAGATGCACTACTGTAAATGCAGTAAGCTACTATTTCTATAAGAAGAAAATGCATGTGTACTTGAACCAGCAAAAGTTCCCTCAGACGGGGAGGATGGGAGGCAGGGGCTAAGGGAATGGGAAAGGAGGGAGAATTTTTCAGCTCGTGCTATGTGTATGTGAACCTATTTTAACAAGTTACACAATTTATATTTATAATAGAGTCCTATTCTTTGAGGGAGGTTGTGGGAAACCCAGGAATTGAGTGCTTAGGAAAGGGAAGAAGCAGGTGAGCATCACCCCTGGGTGGAGGAAAGCCTGGGATCCTGCCTGTGGCTCTTGCTGCAGGACCCTGACACTGAGCCCCAGGCAGTAGAGGGATGCAGCAGCCTCGCATGATCCTCAGCACCACAAGCATCTCCCATTTATGTGCTATCCCATCCTTTGGGCCCTGCATCTCCCCATGCCACCATGCCTCTGCCAGGCTTGTGCCTTCACTGGAAATTCCCTGCCTCCATTTTCATGTGCTCAGTGCTACTCGGCTTTCAAGGCCCTATACAATTCCTGCCTCTGCCCCACTGTTCCCCTGACATGTGTCAGAGGGCCTCTCTCATGCCATCTTGCTCTCTTAGCCCTTTGTGCTTGCTCTAAAGGTCCTAGAGCTGAGCAGGCCCAGCCATGAGAGCAGGAGTAGGCTGGAAGGGCGTCTTGAGAATTCTGGCCCCGCTGGACTTTCTCAGGCCCAAGGCTGCCTGCAGTCCAAGTCCTTTGCTTGTTCCTGGTGTTGGGACAAAGGGCTGCCCATCCCAAGCCTACACTCACTCCCCTTTCACCACCCAAAGAGCAGTGGAAATATTGTGCCTCCTGGGATTCCTTTGCACAGTGAAGGGACTGAAATATATGTAATAGGATGCATATGTTAAAGAAAAAAATTATCCTGACACTTGTTAGAACAGTATATAAGGAAGACTTAATTCAGGAGTATTACGATAGATGTCAAGATTATCACAATAGTGGGGAGAGACTGGGCTCTGGATACAGCAAAGACAGTTGGGGATTTATAGCCAACGAGCAGAAGGAGGGGGTCAGTGGATGGAAAATTACTAAGAGGTAACATCAAGGGTAAGGGGGATTCTTACTAAACCACCTTAACAGGATTCTTGCTGAAGGCAGGCCGGAGTGATAAGATATCTAGGTGTGGGGATTCTCACTAAACTGACAGGATTCTTGCTAAAACTGGGCTATGCAGGCCCAAGACAAGGCCCAAAGACTAGGTCTAGTTGAAAAATGGGCTCAGGGGAGCCTGTCTGAAGTTTGATCAAAGAGAGAATCTTTGTCACATGTTATAAGATGTTGGGAAAGTTCCCCTTTTTGCAGGTGAGGAAATGGAGGGTCAGAGAAGCAGCCATTTGCTGAGGTCTGCTTTAGTCCACCTCACCTCCAGGAGGCTCAGCTCCAAGGCTTCCGCTACATCTGTCCCTTGACCACAGCGGTGGGTAAAAGGACTTGGACTCCAGCTCCTACAATGCGACCAACTCCTTGCTGTGTGACCTGGGCCTTTCCATATGACCCAGGAACGAAACCACGAGAATCCTCTGGCCAAAGCATGGGAGCTCAGGGGAGCAGGGTGGTCCAGGCCTGGGCCAGGCAAGGCAATAATTAGCTGAGAGCTCCTCTGGAATGTTAAGTACCCAGCCCTGGAATGCAGCTCTTGCTAGCTGCAAATAACCCCCCACCATCAGACAGGCCCTGCGGTAAAGATAAAAATCAGGGGGGGCAGGCTCTGGGGACCCTATCTTAGGAGATTCTCCATAAGGCAACACATTTTTCTTGCCTCTCCTAGAATCTTCCTCCATTTAGAGCTCCTTCCATCTTAGGGCTTTGCTTGGAACTAGGCTTTGCAGGTGTGGTAGGGAGCTTCTGAGCTAACCCTCCCCGCATACCCCTACATTCAACCCCCATTCCTGCCTCCTGGTATTAACGTCCTTGTGTAATCCCCTCTTGTCAGTGTGGGCTGGACATAGTGACCACTTCTAACAAACGTAATGCAGCATCTGTTAAAAGCGATGGAATGTCACTTCTCATATTAAGGTACAAAAAGACTCTGGCTTTCATCTTAGGTACCCTGTTGCTCTCTTTGAGTGAAGCCAAGCTGCCATGTTGTGAGCTGCCCAATAGAGAGGCCCATGTGGCAAGGAGCTGAGGAAGGCCTCTGGCCAATAGCCAGTAAGGCCAGCAAGGCTAGTGGGGTACTGAAATATGCAGTCCAGTACATGTGAGGTACCAAATCCTGGCAACAAGCATGTGAGTGAGCCTGGATACAGATCCATCCCCTGTTGAGCTCAGAGGTTGAGCAGTTTCCACTTCTAGCTGGAACCTGGGACTGACAGCTTTTTGGGGCTTGGGCTCAGGCAGAAAAATTGGTGACATAACCTCACCAGATCCAGATGTGCGGCTGGCCCAGATGTGCACAGAGAACTCTCATCCTTCTTCTCAGACTGCAGAAAGCCCATGTATGGGCAGGATTGCTGGGGCCTCACCCCAGGCCAGGACACTCAAGGGAGTCCAATGTGACTGCCCTTCCCACATTCTTGTCACCAGAATCCATTGGTATGAGAGTATCTCCCTCCAAAGAAGGCACCATTTCCTGCTTCAAGGGCCAGGCCCCACTCCCAGCAATCAGGTGGGGAGATCATGGACTGCCTGAGCCAGGGAGGCTCCCCTCAAACTCCTAGAGCCAACCCTGCTAGTTTATACCTAAACACTCAGAGGCCCAGGGAGGGGCCTGACTTGTCCAAAGTCACAGAGCCTGGGACTACCAGATTCAGGATTAGAACCCAAGGTTTTCTGACTCTCAGCTCAGTGTGCAGGGCTCTAGGCCAGTGCTCCTCAAACTTCAGCTTATATCAGAGTCATTTGGAGGGCTTGTGAAAACACAGGAGGCTGGGCCCCACCCTCAGAGTTTCTGATTTTGTAGGCCTGGGTGGGGCCTGAGAATTTGCATTTCAGATAATTTCAGGTGTTGCTGAGGTGACTGGTAGAGGACCACGCTTTGAGAATCCATGCTCTAGACTACCATCACTCTCCTGATGGTCCCCAAAGCAAGAACTGGGGGAAATTTAGTGTCCCCAAGTGCCTGTGTAGGCATAGTCTCCTTTGAGGGAGTGAGGCATGGTTGAAAGAACCATGGAGGACACTGCCCTGTCTTGTTCATCTTTGCAACTATTTGCCCAGCAGCTCCCATATTTGCTGACCCATAAAAACCACAGATATAAATTGACACACTTCAATTTTACAAGGAAACAGTTTTTGAAAAAACTTAATTTCTTTTTTATCATAACCATACTTAAAGTATTTTATTTTGTTCAGGTAAATCAAGTATTATATGCAGGAATATTTTTGTTAAGAAAACGACCAATAGGATGCTAATAGGAAGTGAAATGATTATCTCTGCTGTAATGTATTCTGTTTCCAGGCTTTGCCAACAGGGACTAGTTTCATCCATCGTTGTATTTTACCTTTTGGCACTAAAGCTTCTATCTTTAAAGTTGATGCTTTAGGTACTGGGCGATTGGTGGATCTATCGATATAGGCATAGACTCATATGTGGATGTAAATTTGGCTACAGATACAGAGAGAGCTGCAGATACAGATATAGATGAAGATGTAGAAGTGATGTTCCCTACGGAGAACACACACGTTCCCTCACTCCCCTTTCCTCTTCCAGAATGAGGACGTGGAGGTGTGCCAACCTGGACATACTGAGATGGCAGAGCAACAAGGGGAAGGTGCCTGGGTGCCTGGACTACATCATGGAGTGGGATCACCATTCCAGTCCTGAGCAATCTACCTCTGGGTTGTCGGAGGGGAGAGAAATAAACTCTAGTTTGACATGGTTCTGACCAATATATCACACATGCATGTCCCCCAGCAGTCAACGAGCTCTTCGAGAGTGGGGATAGAGCTGCCCTCTTTCTCACTACAGGTCCCAGGATAGAGTCTAGCACTTTTCAGTTCTGTTTATTATTATGCCTTATTAGCAGGTGACCTGGGGCAAATAACCCCCCTGGCCATTTGTGTAAAATGGAACTAAAAAACATTCTCACTAGATTGTCACCGAGCTTAGTGAGATGTTGTATGTAAAACACTTAGCTCTGTGTTTGCACATAATAGGAGCTTTAAGCCATTGCTATTTCTCTTAAGATAAAGTCTAAACTCCCTGTGGGGACTCATAAGACCCTTTATGTTCCAAACCTGCCCACCCCCCTAGTCTTATAGCTCATACTTTGAGCACTGCAGCCAGATACAGTTGCTCCAGCTTCCTGTCTTTCCCAGGGAGTTGTCCCAAGGTCAGAGTGAAAGGTGAGAAATATGCTAAGTACAAATGGCCCTTGAAAATCCCTTAAACTGCTAGTTAGGTACAGTATTCAGACCTAGGACCTCTCAGTAAGTCCATAACAGTGTTTCTCCAGTGTAGAAACAGGTGGCTGTATTTTCAGTTGAGCACCAGATAAAGTAGCTGGTTTGTGTTTAGGGGATTCATGGGATCAAAAATATGTCTTTAATCAGTGGCATTGCATTCAGAATTAAAAGTTCACTTGATGCTTCTCTACTCTCAGTTCTTGTAATATGCGTGGTCCCCTTACTTCCAAGCCTTTGCACATGCTGCTCCTTCCATACCCCATATACTTCCTGCCTCCTCCACGTGGCCTGGTCAATCTTCATTCCTCTTTCAGGCCTCTGGGCAGGTGTCATTTCCTTGAGGAAGCCTTCCCTAACTCCTCCTCACCCCTTCTCTGGGCAAGCAGTCCCCTGAAATTCCTCTGTCCCATGCAATGGTCTTCCCACTGTATATCAGCTGCTTGTCAGGTCTTTTCTACCAAGTGCTTCCTTCTCTTTTGTTCAATGCTCAGTCCCCAGTGCCTCGCACAGAATTTGGCACACAAGAGGTGCCCGATAAGTGCTTGGGATGAATGAACCCATGACTTAACGGCGGGCAGGGTCAAGGCTGCCTTTGTTTTCATCAGCTGGCATGGTGGGGAGGGCAGGAAGGGGACAAGGAGCACTGCGGGGGCCTCTCCTCCCCATCATCCTTCCAGACCCTTTCCCTGCCCAACAGGGCGCCACTGGGCTGTCCCACACCCTCTCTGCCGCCTGCCCAGTGACCTAATTATTGTTTTTTCTTCCAGCCCCGCGGAGGGGAAAACAGAAATTCCTGGTGGATGACACAGGCCCGGCGGCCGCCTGAGAGCCGAGCACGGGACCGGCTGGGCCGGCTTCGCCCGCCGCCCGCCCCGCCATTAGGGCCGCGGGAACCCGTCATCAGGCTAAGTACAGAGCGGGCGCGGGCCGGGCAGCCGGGAAATTGCCGGTTCCCGCTGACCCGCGAGGCCTGCGGGCGCCCGGAGTCTGGGGGTCACGAGCGACCCGTGGCCGGTTCGTCGGTCATTACCACTCGGCCGGCCCTGCGGGGGCAGGAGCCGTGGCCGCAGGGGCCGTGCTCGGCGGGTGGGACCGCGAGGAGGCGCCGGGCGCAGGGCGGGGCGCAAGGCGTTTGGGCCTGGCGCAGCCCAGGGTGCGGCCGTGGACAGAGCGTGCGCTGCGAGGGTTCTGTGGGCCTTCGGCACCCCTTCCCCTTTCTGGGCCCTGCTCCTGCTCTTAGAAGGCGCACTGGGCTTGGAGCCACACTGCTATGGGATTGCGTGCCCCAGCCCTAACGGAGGGATTAATCTGTCACTCACCATCCATGGGCTCTTGATGCTAGGGGAGCCTCAGTTCCTCCATCTGTGAAATTGGTTAATAACAGCTACAGAAGAAATGAGATGTGCTTGGGTCAGCCCTCTCCTCCATGGCTACTTTCATTTACTAGGGAAAAAGACATTTAGGCATTCATGCCTTCTGTCTATAAACATTGGTTGCACATCTAACTGTGTGCCAGGCACTGTGTTAGGCCTCCGATTATTGTGATGAATAAGACAGATAAAACCTTACATTCTAAGAGGAGACCAACAATAAACAAATAAATACACCAGATAAGACAGTGCTTCAGATGGCGATAGGTTTAGCAAGAAAAATAGAGGGTTAGGGAAAAGGGAGCAGGAGAGGTTGTTTTATTTTCGACTCAGTGGTCCATAGAAAAGTGCTCTTTGAGCTAAGACCTGAATGAAGGGTGGCAGTGAGTAAGGCAATTATCTAGGGGAAGGCCTTTTAGATAAAGCAAATGGCAGGTTCAAAGGCCCTGGCTCCTCCTCTCCAACCCTTGCTGGCAGAATTAATCTCTCAGGCTCCTGGGCTCCTAAAGTTCAAGATCACTCCCCTTTCTCCACCAACCCCAGGAAGGAAGCATAAATAACAGAACTGGAGTCAGACAGACTTGGTTTTAGATCTTGGCCCTGCTACTCACTAGCTTCTTGACCTCGCTCAAGTCATTCAACCTCTCTGATAGTTCTTCTGTCAATCGGGAGAATAATTGTATGTTCCTTATAGGTTTGTGTGAGACCTCAATGAGGTGACACTGACAGGTTGTAAGCTCAGACTTGGGTGTACTTATGTGCCCAAATGAATGGTCTGTGGGATCCCTAGGAAGACCTTGGTTTTCTTCATCTGAAAATTGGGTTTATCTCTGACTTGGAGTGAAAAGTGGACTTAACCACCCCCAACTTGGTGGTGAGGGGGAGACAAGTGGCAGACCTCTGAACAGCTTGGACAAACTCTGGGAACCAGTTCCTAGTTGTGGTCTGGTGTTGGTCACCCTCTGGGATTCAGAGCTCTATTTATAAGAGAGAAGAAGTGGTACACAGCTCCCTCCACTCTGCTTCTACCAACCCGAACTAGATTGTCCAAGAGTCAGCCAGGCATTTAATGGGAGTTCAGAGAGGAAACTTCTAGCTAGTCCAGGTCAAGGCAAAGCTATGACATTGGTGAAGTTCCCTCTTCCCATCCCTTGGTTCCTCCTCTCTGACTTCCTGGCTAAACTTGCCTTCCTTGGGAAAAGACAGGGGGTCACTTCATTTGCACCTGAGGAGAGGTTTCAGTCCTTGGAGATAGTTCTGCCATACTCCTTCATTCGACACATGGGGAATCTGAAGCCCAAAGAGGGCAGAACACACAGCAGTCCTGGGGTATGATAATTCATGCCAGCAAACCTTCGATCTAGGGCTGTTTCTTCACTGTACTTCATGGCCAGGTTCTATCCATTTTACAGAAGGAAGAAACTGAGACCCAGAGATGTAAAATGAATCAGCAAAGGCTTCCCAGACTAGCAAGTGGCCGTGGAGAATGAAGAATGTATTCTAAGCAGAGGTGGAGGGGAGGTGGGAATCTTCTTGGACCTGTCGAATCATTCCTAGGGCCACACGTTTTGAAAACGATCTCTCAGATCCCTCAAGGGAAAAGTCATTTGGGGAGATCTGTGGCCATAGGTTCCCCCTCCTTACCCAGGAATTCTAAATTTCCCCCATTCTGAAGGGCCAGCCCAGCATGTAACCAGATGCACATTGGTGCCCTTGTTTGTCTGCTGTGATGGCTGAGTTGCAGCAGTGCCTACAGGCCACCATGGTCAGGCTCATTACCACCTCACCTTGCCCGAGGGCTCTAGACCAATGCCCTGGCAGGGGCTTTATCTCAGTACCTTATTTTTCGGCTTGTGCTTTTGGTTGCTTTGCTTTGTGATTAAAAAAAAAAATTATTGTTTTTATTATTAAATGTGGCAACTTGCTGGTGCTCAGGTCTACAGGCCTGGTGTGCAGTGGAGATCCCATAGTGGTGTGCACTAAGTGAAATTTCCTGGCCTGGGGCCTACAAGATGGCATTGACAGCAACCTCCTCTCTTTGCAGATGGGCAAGATTCCCCAGAGAGAGGCTTGAGGACATGAGATTCACTCGTCAATGGAGTGGCAGAGCCCCACCCCTCAACTCCCCCTTATCCCACATCCAAAATGCTCCCAGGATCAACTGGTTGAGGGCGATTATACCACTTCCACCTTTCCACCCTGTCCCAAAGTCGCTGTCCCAAGCTCAGAGAGGAGTGACTTCCCAAAAGCCACACAGGAAGTCTGCCGCAGAGCCAGGCCAGACCATGAGTGGGGGGCAGAGTCAGAGGTTGCAGGTCCGGGCTGCAGCCAAGCACCTTTCCCCACACCCATGCCCATGGGGGCAAGACCCCTCCTGAGCAAAGACTTAGATGTGTGTTCCCTTCTGCTCTGAAGAGGGAGGACATCAATAGTATTAAAGGAGAGAGCACTTTTATTGTTAACTTGGCATGGGGGGCTGGGCTTCTCTGCCAGGTACTGTACAGGGTGAACCCCATCACCTCAGCCCCTCCTATCTTGGGGTCACGATCTAAGATCCATCTTTCCTTTGTGCCGCTCCTTCCCTTGCTCCCCATAGAAGTATCACAGGATGTCCCTGTTTTCAACCTGCACAATCTTGGCTTGGCACCAAGATCTAGGTGTGAGGTGGGGGTGGCCTGAGGGAGATTCCAAAGGTGAATGTGACCCAGCCCAGGACTAGTATAGACACTGATCTCTTCCTTCACACCAGCTTTCAGGTGTCATTTTCAATGTCACCTCCACAGAAAGACCTCCCATAGCTGACCTTATGTCCCCCACCCCAGATCCTCTCTCACAGCCTGTTCTTTTTTCGATGCCTGTATCACTCACTTGTAGTTATCAGTTTATTGGTCTGCCTTTCCCCACAAGACTGTAAGCGTCTGGAGGACAGGAACTGGGTCTGTTTTATTTACCCCTGGGCCCTAGTACCTGGCACAAAGGATAGTAGATCTTCGAGAGAGGAATGAATGAATAAGAACTGCTCTGGCAGGGGTGAAGACATCAGATGAGAGAGTGCCATGGAAGGAAGGGTTAATTCTGGGGAGAGAGAGAGAGAGAGAGAGTGCGCGCGCGCGCGCGTGTTGTGTGTTAGTGAGGACCACTTGGGCTGAGGCTGTGTGGTTGCACAGGTTTCGGAGGGAGCTGGCTGAAGGGCAGTGGAGGGCAGGAGGCCTCTCTTGAAACCTGTACACCTGGGAACTAAGACTCTTCCTTTATGAGCCAGAGGCCTATCTGTGAAACTGTGTCAGGTCCCTGCATGGCTGAAAGGCAGCTAGCTCCTGGGTCCACAGACACAGGAAACCTAGGTCTCCACTCTCTACAGTACTCCAAGTAGAGCCAGGAGAGACATTCCCCATCTTGGGGTGGGAGGCAGCCCTGGCTTTCTCCTTCCAGGCACACTGGCCCTCAGACAGGGACTCTCACTGGGGCTTCTATCCCCAGGAGACCAGAGAAAGCCTCTAACCCAGGCTTCAGAGAGGGCCAGAGGCCTGCCCTGGGTCACACAGTGAGGAGAAACAGAGCTGGGACTCACTCCAGGCCCAGGGCCCTCCCATCTTCTCTCCATCATCACCCCAGTCTACTATATGTAAAGGCCTTATTCAGGCTGGTCGGCACAAGGCAGATAGCCCCAGCTCCGGATCCTGCACTCTCAATGCGGTTAAACTGGGAGCCCGTGAAGTCGGTGTGAAGTGGGGAGCAGGGCTGCGCTGGCTGCGGAGGGGGAATCTCTTTGCAGCCTGCAGTCATACCTGCTCAATCATCACCTGAATCGTGCCTCTGCGGGAGCACCGTGAGGCCTGACTGAAATGATGCCTGTTCTCTGCATTGGCAAAGGTGTTTCCTGGCTGCAGCACCTTCCTTCCTCCTCCCCCCCCCACACCTGCCCCCAAAGACGGATCTTCCCCAGGGCATCTTCCATCAGATTGGAGACTCTTTGCTCGTGGCTTTCAGCTCTACAGCCCTTTGGCATTGAGTCTCACCCAAGGACCCCCACGGCTGGCTAGGTACTACCTCATATACCTCCTACTCCAGGCCAGGCCATCTGTAGACCTGGGTGGTGGCCTGGGTCTGGTCAGGACAGGTAGATCTTCAGCACCCTCTTCCTGGAAGCTCTTGTGGTCGTGGACCATGTTTTATTTATTTCTGTGTCTCCTGTGCCCATGCTAAAGCCTGGCATAGAGTGTGCTCTTGTGATAGGAAAGAGGTGACTCAAGATGTCATTTGAGGGGCTCTAGGAAGAGATTCCCGCCCTCCCCTCCTAAGTCCCCAGGAGCCACAGTCTGGAATTCCACTGAGAGAGGCACATTCCTTCACATTCTCTTCCAGGAAATAAATCAGGATTAGTTTATTCCACTCTTGGGCCCAGAGGCCCGAGGAACTTTTGAGAGGGGTCTGCCAACCTGTTCCCCAGCCTCTGGAAGAGAAGGGCTGAAGCCCCTGGGAGGAGCTGACCTCTGGAGACAGGCTTTGGCTGCTGGGGCCCTTGTGGCTGGTAGGATCAGCAGGGCTTGTCTGGGAGGGAGCCTCCAACAGGCGCTTTATCAGGCCCTATCGCAGGCGTTATCTGTGGCTTCTCAGCAAAGAGCAGCCACAGTCCTCAACCACCCTCAGTCCACTCCAGACCTAGAACAAAGCCGAGTCAGCTGGCAGCCCTATGGCTCCACAGTTCAGACCGTGGGCTCCGCAGACCCAGGGCCCACGTGGGGTGTTCAGGGGGGTGGCTGGCCCAGCCTGGCGACTGCCTGTCTGCTGGGACTCCCCCGCTGAGTGCCCGTCGCTGCAGGGACCACCTCCCTGGGGCCTGTCTGCAGAATGAGGACGGGGCACCGGGTCACCCCAGCCCCTCCAGGGTCTGGCTAAAATGTCAGCCACAAAGGACGGGACACAGAAGGGCCTGTCCAGGAACAAGGGCCAAGTGTTGGTGTGGGATGAGGGCTGGGGCCAGGCTGGTCAAATGTTTACTTGGAATGGTTTGAGTGGGCACCCTCAGGCCACGGGGGCAGCTGGCGCCTGGCATGGGGCCCCTCTACCCACCACCACAGGGCACTGCAAGGATTCATACCCAACCCAGATGGGCACAAATCCAAAAGCACCCAGAGGGGACTGCCAGCTGAGACCTTGGTCACTCCCTCCCAGTCTCTGCCCATTGTCAGGGAGAGAAGGAGCCGGGAAGGCTGGCTTAATCTCTCATTCTGGAAGCACCTGCTTCTCTAGCTGCCTGCAGGGCTGCCATGGACGATTGAGAAGGTTGTACACTATAAAAGTCACCTTGCCACCGAAGTAAGTGGGCCTGAAATCCTTGCAACTGGGCAAGGAGCTTCATCAGCTCAGAGGGTGCTTTTTTTGCAACTGTCTGCTAGGAGGTGATGGCTTCGTGTAGTGGGCACTGGGGACATTAAGAAGACAACAGGTTCTTTTGGTAGGTGCTCTGAGTCTGTTAGTGGTAGGTTGCTAGATATAATACAGGAGGCTCAGTTGGATTTGAATTCAGATAAACAATGACAATTTTAAAATGAATAATTATGTCCTGTGTGATATTGCAATGTCTGAGGGTCATGAGGGGTGGATGGTCTGGTTAAATCAGCACAAAGGGCCCTAGGGGCCATGGAGGAGGCTGAGGGAGGCTGATGTGTGGCTGGAGAGGAGCCTGAGAGGTAAAAGGAGTGGAGTTGGAGGCCAGGGTACTCTGAGGTGGGGCCTCCAGAGAGTTTGAGCCCAGGACTTGTGCTGTAGTAGGCTCCCTCTGGCGGCCGTGTCAAGAATAAGCTGTAGGGGCATGGCCCAAGTTGGCAGACCTACGAGGTCATTGCAGCCATCTAGGCCAGAGGACCAGGGCAGTGGGCATGCAACTGGAGAGAAATGGCTGGTTCTGGATATATGAACTTTTTATTATAGAAAATGTCAAACATGTACAGATAGTACAGGGAACTTCTGTGTCCCCATCACCCACTTCAACCATCATCGGCTCATAGCCAATATTGTTCACCCCTTCTGGAAACTGGGTTATTTTAAAGCAAATCCTAGCTATCATTCACAAATATGTCCATAAGTGTCACTAAGAGATAAGGGCCGAATATATTTTGAAGCGGGAGCCACCAAGAATTTGCCCAAAGACTCAAGAAGCGATTAAGAGAGAGAAGGGGCCATTGACCTCACGAAGCCCATTGCTGTGCAATAAGTTGCCCAGTCCTAGGACCACTCATCTTGAAGCTTTCTAGTATTTTCCTCCTTGGGCCCCCTTTCTCCCATCCCCTGTCTGCATACTCTTCTAGTGTGATGCCCCTCAGCCTGGGGCCTTGGGAATGCCGGCATGGACTCCCTGTCAGACAGTCATGCCATCTCCCCAGACCTCACAGCAGCCTAAAGCTTCTCCTCTTTCTGGTCTCTTGATAATAGCATTTGTCCGGTGTCTGGCATAGAGACTCTCTAGCCCCTCAAAGACCATCATTCCCTGGGAACTCAGGAAATGCAGGTGCCCTAGGGGAATGTGAGGGAAGTATGAGGTAAGTCACAGAACGAGGTACAAGGACACAGATTCAGGCATAAAAACCCTAATAAATACAAGGAGGCTCTTTGCTTTCCAGAAGGCCACCCCCTCCAGGAAGCAGCCTGGCTCTTCCTCTGATTTACTGGGAGACTTTTGATAGGTCCCTTCCCCAATCTGGGCCTGGTCATGCAGGGCTTCTGTCAGCTCCCCCTCCTCTCAGATTCTGCCTCCTCAAAGTTCCTGGGGTGGGAGGAGCTGAGGGGCAAAGTTGGACTGAGGAAACACTGCTGGGAACCTGCTAACTTCTGACCCAGCCACACCCTCACTCTGATCGCCATGACGCAAGCACAGTATCCCCACTTTACAGAAGAGGAAAGCAAGGTACAGAAATATAAAGACACTTGACTAGGGTCCCCTAGTTTGTAGGCAGTGCAACCAGGACTTGACTCCAAGGCCAAATCCTCAGCATTGGTGCCCAGGTGTCTCCATGGCTTTTGAGGCCCCATCCCTCCAGGCAAGGCCCCCCCTCAGCAGGCCCAGTCCTGCCAATGCAGTCCAGATTCCAGCCACTCTCCTGCCTTAGAGCCTGCTGAAGTCTGGAGCACCTCAAAACCTTACCATGGCTCTGGGAGGCCAGCTCACCTTCCTATTCTGTTTACTTTCACTTACTGAGGCCCTCTCATGGGCTGGGCTGAGTGGCACCAGACACACCAGGCATTTCTCTCATTTACTCTTCACAGCAGTTGAGTGAAGTGCTATGTCCATTTTACAGATGTAGAAACTGACACTAGAGAGGTACAGTGAACTGCCCAATGCCACACAGCTCTGCAGTGAGGAAGACAGGGTTGAAACCAGAGATCTGTGACTCCAAGTGCTCCTTCCACTATATTGCAAGAAGTGGCTTAGAATAGCAGTAACATGTCTAATGACCCAGTGCCATTTGGTTGTCCTGGCTTCAGGCATCCTTTTTTGCACATAGCTCCTCTGTCTAGTTTCACCTACGTGATACACTTGATCTTTCTAATAACCATGGGAAGCAGGTATGACGACCTTTCGGCTTTTACACTTGAAGTGCCACACATGCCCCTGGGGCGACAGTGTTTCGAAACTTCCTGAAACTTTCTCAAGGCTGGAGTCCTCCCTCGAGCAGTCCACAGATGCTTACGTTCTTCTAGCGCCCCCTGCAGTCCTTCAGTGACATTTTAATCACCCTAATGGGTCATTTAGAAAGTTTTTCTTGGAAAATTTTCTTTCCTTTTTTAATCCAATACCTCCTTCAGTTGCCACATCTGGGCCTTCCCCTCACAAGTTTGGACCTATTTTGTCCCTCCGTGTTCCACATTTTTAGCAATAGTTAAAACACTTTTGCTTCTGTAACTTTGTCTTTAAGAAACTGTATTATTAAGACTCAACAAATTGGGGAGGTTGTGAAGCTTGAGAACCACATAATGAGTCTTGGTTTCTACCAGCCTGGGAACTCTTGGGGTGAGGTCAGTATTACCCCATCAGAGATGACTAAGGGTCTTCCAGGAAAGGGACTGTGTTTCCCCACGACCCGCCTCCCCGGGACGAGTCCCTTCGGAGCAATGACCGGAGCAGTGAGTTGAAAGAGGTGGCTCTGGGCTCTTCCCACCAGTGAGCAGGCTTCAGCAATCACCCCCTCATGGCTTAACTTGTTTCATCACCCGCCTCTCACACAATGACCAAATTCTTTTTGAAGCAAATCTCAGCCATCATATCATTTCATTCATAAATATCCAATATTATCTCTAAAAGATAAGGATTCTTTTCCTGGAAACTACACTACCCTTATCACACCTAAACTGTGTGCCATTATCACAGCTAATATAATCAAATATCTGTCAGTGCTCACATTTCCCCGAGTGTCCCATTTAAATCAGGATGCAAATAAGGTCCACACATTGTGATTGTTTGTGTGTCTTTGACTTTGCTTGGAAGTCATTTGGAACAGTTCTTTATGTTCTATCACTCACTCAATGCATAGATTTATTTGCTTCATTTTGCTTGCGGGTTTTATGAATTTACTTAAAATTTTTATTTTATTTATGGTTCCAAGGTCTAGCATACAAAATAAAGTAATTTAGAAAGATCTAACTTTTATTTGTGTTCCCCTCATCCAATCCTCCCTCCCCATAACTATTTATTTTTAAAAATTATGCTTTATCCTTCCATTGATTTATTTATATATAATATATATTACATATATACATATATATTACATATACATATACATATATATAAAAACATATATATTTGTATTCCTCCATTTTTTTCTTAGATAAGTGTTAACATACAATCTTACTTTTCTCCACCTTGCTTTATGCATGGTTCATCCTCCCTCTGTGATCTTGCCTGCAGCAATCTGTGGAGATGTTCCTTGTTCTCCTTTACAGACAGAATCCTCCACTGTGCTGCTAACCACAGTCCCTACTGATAAACATTTTCTTTGTTCCCAGTCTTTTGCTATTACTAATCAAGTTGCAATAAAAAGCCTTGTGCTCACATCTTTTAGTGTACCTACTGGAGTTGATTTCCAGCAATGGGATTCCTGAGTCACGGGTTGACTATACCAGCAATTTTGCTGGCTTTTGCCAAGTTCCCTTGCACAGGGATTGTACCATTTTGCATTCCCATCAGCTACATAGGCGAATTGTGGCTGTTGCCAGACTTCTGGATTTTTGCCAATCTGATAAGTGGGAAATGGTATCTCCAGGTAGTTTCAATTTGCATTTCTTTTATTTGAGCAATGTTGATCATCTTTCATATAGTTTAAGGTCCATTTGCATTTCCGTGAATTGTCTGGTAATATTTTTAGCCTCTTTTTCTAGGAGGTTGTTGGTTATTTCCTTCCTCATTTTTAGAAGCTCTTTATAAATTAGAGACATTAATTCCTTGTCTGTGATAAAGGTTCAGGCATATTCCCTCAGCTGGTCACTTGTCTTATTCATTTATTTATTTACTCATTCATCTCAGGCCAACGGATGCTGGGAATACATCTATGAACAGGGTGGCTCCACTGCCCTGGACTGATCCTGGACACGCCCCACACTTCCCTGTGCTGTCCTTTCTGTCCCTGAACCCTCTTCTGCCTCCCAGTGACCTTCTCTCAGTCTGAACTCAGTGAGGGACAGAAATAAGTCTGATTATCTTTGTATCTCCTCCTATATTCCTGGTCCCCGATGAGTGAGTGAATGAATGCATGAATGAATGAATGAATCTTACGAGGATAAAACAGCCTCTCGGCCTGGGAAGCCAAGTCAGAGAGGAGCTTGGAAAAGCCCCTTCAGGATCAAGGTTTCTTCACCCCTTGCATTCTCTTCAGACCTAACTCAGATCAGAATTGCTCCTTTAAATTGCTTGCATACAGTATATGATGCCTGCTTCATTTTACAGTTTAAATGGGTGACCGCTCATTGCAGGAAATGTAGACAATAAAGAGAGGTACAAAGAAAAAATAGAAGTAACCCACGGACATCTTGGTGTATTTTTATTCAATTTTCTTTTAAAAAATATTTTAGTTTTATATATTCTGTTTTATATATACATATACACATGCACACCTCTTAACATTATTACATACATATTTCTTTGCGGTATTAAATTTCCGCACATCGTCGTGATTTTAAATGATCTTCTAATATGCCATGAAATGAATGTATCATACCCTAGCCCTACCACTTAACTTCTCTGTGCCTCAGTTACCTCATCTGTAAAATGGGGATAAGTGTTTCTTTAGAAGTTCCTTGTGAAGGTTACTAGTGAATCATATGTATGGTAAGCACTCCCTGAATGCTAGACATTGTCATGATTATTACTACTTTTCCTAATTGAACATTTAAATTCTAACTTTATTCTATTGCCAACAACACTGCAATGAACCCCTCTGCTGAGGGGCGTTTTGTGGGGGCATCAGAGGAGTTGTTTCACTCCCACCCCCAAACTAACCACATCGACCACAGAGTGAGCAAGGTGTGCTAAAGAGATCCCTTGGCTGAGTTAGGACAGCAGGTGTTTGTCATGGGAGGCCTGGGGAGAGGACTGTCCAGGCAGGAGAACAGCATTTGCAAACTCTCAGAAGCTTGGAAGAGCATGGGAGTTCTGATGTGCTGGGTAAGTCAACAGTTTTTGCCCCTATTTTACCAATGGGGTAGTCGAGGCCCAGGAAAGGGAAGTGACTCAGGCTGATGACAGGGGTGGGAACCAGCTCTGTACCTCCTGATTACCAGGTCAGTGCTCCACTCTCCTGAAAAGCATTTGTGTGCTTAATGGGAGGAGAAGCAGGAGGTGAGAAGAGGAGGAGGAGGAGGAGGAAGAGTTCGGGGCTTGTGAAGCCCTCATACCTGTGAGCTCCTGCCTAGTCAAGGCTTAGCTGTCCTGCAAAAAGGTCAAATTCAGACTTAACCTCATATGCCTTCAAGTCTTCTCCCTGAGGCCTCCCAAATGCAGACCCTCAGGCTGGTGGCTGGCAGGTCTCCTGAGGCCCCACGCTCACCTCCCACCCCTTTAACACAGCCCCTGGCAGACAAAGACTGGAAAACCATGGGCCCGTTTTCAGTTTTCATCCAGAGCACGTAATTAGTCAGTGGCGTGCCCTGTGTTTATTTTAAAAAGGAGTGTGACCATGGCACCAGTGCTTCCAGTGCTGAGAAGACCTAGAAAGAGTTAGGGGCTTGAGCATCATGGGGGTTTGGGCCATTAAAGGCCTGAAGTATAGTTGCTGACAAGCAAAGTTTGAGGGCTTCTGAAAGTCTTTCGAAATCTTCCCTGCTGCCAGTTACCATTCAAGGTCCACCATTAAAATGGTTTCTATAGACTCTCGAAGACTTTCTAAGCATCAAAAAATTCACATGAATAATTCTTGGATTTATGGGTCTGAATTTGAGAGCATTGTCTGCAATAGCAATCTCACTGCTGCTCTAGTCCAAGTACTTACCTGTAATTCTCATTTCCACATGCTGAAGAGCTCCTGCCCCCTGCTGTTTACAGAGGATAGTTCAAGGGAATGGGAGATGGTAGTCCCACTCTGGTGGGAGGGCCACGCTCCAGGCCTTGGCAGTTTCCCACTAGCAAGACCTGACATTTCTCCGAAGGGCCATCGTAAGTTTAACCTAAGATTCAGAAGGTATGAATGGGAAGGGATCCCAGAGGCATCTAGGCCATTCCTCCCAAGAGGCAGAAGGAATGTAGGGAGATCCTGGAGAAGGGGAGGGATGTATCTCTACGAGTTTGTGGCCGAACTGGGACTAGAATACAGGTCGTCTGATTTCAGCCCCAACTCTCTGGGACCATGTTGTCTTCTTCCATCTAAGAGCAGTGAGGAGACATTTAGCAGGAGCCAGAGGAGGCCAGGCTCGGAGCCAGGCACCAGGGGTCACAGTCTCTACCCCTGCGGGGCTCCCAGAGGCTGAGGCTGAGGACACTCATCTGAATTGGGGTAGGTGGAGGGCTGGCAGGAGCGGGTCCAGAGAGCTGTGGAGAACAGGATGGAAGAGAAACATCTGAAAGTTTTTAGAGGGAGATATATAGGAGGATGAAAGGTGCAGGGACGCCACTATTAGGAGAGGTTGAGAAGGGGCGTTCCAGGAATGGGGAAGAGCGAGGGCAATGACCTGAGAAAAGGAGGATTTCTCCCATTGCCAGCTTGCAGTGGGTTCTCGGGGGGCTGTAGGACCCAAGTATCAGTGCAGACCTCAGGGCCTGAGGATGCAATCTATCACCCTTATGGGGACACATACATTTTCACAGAGGTCCATTGGACATCATATGTTTTAATCTAAAGAGTCACCATCTAATGGTAGAAAGTCAGGCACTGTGACAGCTGGTAAGGAAAACCCTCTCTGGAATAGTGCTGATGTGACTGCTGTATGGGCTGGCATGCGGGGGTGGGGGTGGGAGTGGCCGGCGCCGGATACCTCCTCAGTTTTAATTCTGCTGACTTTCAAGCTGCAGTTTAAGAGCCACCTGCTCACTTTCATCTGTCGAGGTGACCACTCCCTCCTCCCTCACAA
Organism: Pteropus medius; assembly: GCF_902729225.1. Lineage (NCBI taxonomy): Eukaryota > Metazoa > Chordata > Mammalia > Chiroptera > Pteropodidae > Pteropus > Pteropus medius. Next base: position 11,778,637 of record NW_024342473.1, on the reverse strand, counting down.
TGACCATGTCACCCTGCTCGCTGTGTCTCAGTTTCCCCACATGTGAAATCAGGCAGGTGGACTTTTTGCTCTCTAGGGCGTCTTCTGCTTAGGGCCTGTTTTTAGCCCAGTGTCAGGCTTTCTTTCCCGGGATGTTGGATGCGCCCTCTGGTGGCCAGCATTGGCCATGCACCCCGGGGATGGGCTTGGCAACCTGCGTGGCTCTTGGAGAGCGTGTTTACAGGTGGGTGTGTGTGAGCATGCCTGTGCATTGGGAGTGGTTACATGCTCATGACATATAGAATGCATAGCTTCCCTAACCCTCAGCCCCAGATTAAAACACAGACAGAGAGGTGGGGCCTCTCTGTTTAAAACAAAGGCAAAAGCTGGCAAAACTTTTTGAAGGTCAGCTTGGGGCACCCAGGGTTGCAAAATTCTCTGGGTCACTCATCTTGCTAATACACACTGAGAGCATTATTCCTCTGCTCAAAATATTTTATCCTTTTTGTCCTTCTGCTAAACAGAGTAAATATCAAACTTCTGGCCAGGGCTCTCTGCTTGGTCCCCCTATGGCTTCACTTTTAACTCTTCTTTTCTGTCCCACTCCAGGGGAACGCTATCCCATCTTTTTGCATCTTGGGAGAATGCTCATCCTGGTTCTTTTTCCCAATGTGCCCTACCTTCTCTTCTAGTCCCTGCAGGATCTTTCAAGACTTGGTTAAATGTCACCTCCTCCAGGAAGACATACTTGAATTTTCCATTTGGGTCTGAGCTTCCCTTCCCCTGAATCTCCTGGTAACTTTGTCTACATCTGTCTCTTGGGACATAGAGAGTTTATAGAGTTTATCCAGGTAACTTGAGTCAAAGATGTTCAGTTCTGTAGTCTTTCCCTAAGGACTGGTTCTATGTCTGCTTCATATCTAAATCCTTCCAACACTGAGCCCTCGCCATTGGTGTCCAGGGGGTTTTCTGCAGGGACCTGACTCCCACTCCTCCCTTCCATATCCTCTATGCTCTCAACTTTAGCCAGTAGGGGCTACTTTTACGGAAGGAGGTCTGATGGTAGAGGAGAAAGACTCTTGGGCCAGATTCCTGTTGGGTCCTGTCCTTTGACAGGCAAATGGCTGCCTAGAACACAGGCTCCAGCTGCTGAGCTGTGTGTAGGAGGCTGGTATCTGGGTGCCCAGAATGAAGCGTCAGACACAGGCCACAGCCTGGCTTTTTCCTTCGAGGACAGAAGTAATGACTTCAGGCCTAACAGAAATAACCTCGGCTATTTGTAGAAGTGTGCGATTGTCAGTTTGTTGTGCTCTGTAACGTGGAATTCTCAAATAGCCCATTTATAAATGAGGAAATGGGATCAGAGAGGCTAAGTGACTTGCTCGAAGTCACACAGCTCTGAGTGGGAATGATCAAAGTCAATCCCTCCTTTTCAAGGGTACCCAAATCTTGTACAGTTTCTGGAGTACTCTGCTGTCACTGTGCTTTGCACATAGTAGGTGCTTGATGATATCATGGATAATAAAACATGGACATAAATGAATATATAACTATCCCTTTCTGCTAGATTTCCAGTCTGCCTTAGGCCTATACTTTCTTCTCTGTGTGTGGGGAGAGTCCCAGAACTGGGATTGTCTGAGAAGAGAATGGTTCCAGGGACTGAAAGAAAGGAGGTGCCTGGGTCCCGGCAGAGGTGAGTTCCCTGAGTCTGGGTGTTAGGGAGCAATGCGTCCTGGGCACAGTGAGGACCGGCACCCGCTGGCGCACTGTCCCAGCTGGTGTGTGGACCATGGATGTCTCATATCTTCAGGAGCTACAGAGTGTTCCCATAGCCAGGACTGACCTGCAGGGTTAGGACTGGAATTGATCCAAATTCTCTGAGAAGCAGATACTAAGAAGGGATTAGATGTGCAAGAGGTTTATTAGAGAACATATATGTGAAAGGAAATGAGGAGGGATCTGGGGCGGGGGCTGAGAGAGCGTCAGACCTAGATGCCGATCTGAACCAGGTGAAGGAGAGCGGGAAGGGAAGAAGGCAGGCTGAGCGGAAGCACTTTTGACTGTAGAGCAGTTCTAAGAAGGTTCGGCAAAGCCAGTGGGGAGTCCTCTAGCCAAGGTGCCAGTCAGAAGAGTCTCGCTTCCCTTGGGAATGAGTCTGGTTTCTGTTCCTGCCATGCCCCGTCACTGCGTGGAAGGATCTTGTGGGAGACGCAGCAAGGCAGGCATTGTGACTGATGGTGAGAAAACCCTCTCTGGAATAGTGGTAATATGAATGCTGTATGTGCTGGCATGGGGGAGGGTGCCTCTTCCTCAGTCTTAATTATGTTGACTTTCAAATCACAGTTTAGAACCATCTGCTCAAGTCCAACTATTGAGGTGGCCACTCTATCCTCCCCCACCTTGACCACATAATTCCCTCTCAGAGCCTCAGTTTCCTCACATGTAAAATGAAGCAGGTGGACTTATTTATCTTTAAGGCCCAGAGCGCAGCCACTGAAGCTGTTGGTCAGTTCTGCTCCCCACAATCAGGGATCTGAGGGGGTCCTCCCACAGCCACCACACCTGCCTGGTCTGGAGGATAGATACCAGGCCCACAGCTAGAGGGAAGGGAAATCTGGGCTTCTGTAAAATCAGGAGAGACCGAAGTTGATCGACTCAGCTTGGATCAGGCATCTAGCTCTGGTCCAACCAACTATGGCTGGAGGGCAGAGCCACTTGCTCGCCCTTAAGCCTGCTCGCTGAAGTGCAGGTGAGCATGGTGGGGTGTGTGAGGTGGGGGTGGCACTCTCTTGTGGAATGTGTTCTTTCAGTGTGACACGCCTGGTAGATCCTTAAGGCCAGGAGCTGGATTCTTATTTATCTCCATGCCTGGGTGTGCACACTGCCTGGCCCTGAGGAGTGTCTACATGGGCCCGCCCTATTATTACCCACCCGGAAAGGCTGACCTCTGCTGGCCAGGGCAGAAACATCCAGATCTGCCTTCCCATTAGCCTGGAAGCCCCTGGTAGGCAGGGACCACTGAGGTTAAACAGCCCAAGTGCTAGTATTGGGTCTGGGTCCAGCTCTTGTACTAACTCGAGTAAGTTCTTTCCCTCCTCTGGCCTCAGGTCCCTCATCTGTCGAGTGGGTATCACCACACAGAGCTGGTGGAGAAGAGGCCATGTGGTGTAGAGGTTTGGGGCTCCACTTTAGAGTTGATTTGAATCTCGCTTCTTCAGTTGCTTGCTGGGTGAATTTGGGCAAATTACACAATCTCTTGAAGTATTAATGTCCCCATTTATAAAATGGGAACAAAGAAGAATTTCTCTTTCATTCCCCATAAAGGTAATGTGAGGAGTCAGTAAGAGAACACGTGGAAAGCTCTGAGCACGGCATCCGGCATCACATCGTTGTTCTGTGGTTGTGCTATGCAACCTGCTGGGGTGCACACATTCATCTCATACCCTCCCTCTCGTTCCCAGCCTCACCCTTCACAGCTCCCTGGCTAATGGGTCAAGCAGCGATTTGGGTCTGGCCCACAGTAGGAACTCAACCATACGTGAAGAGTAGGAGTGCATCGGGGACCTCCTGCCTGGGTGGCCTCAACCTTATCCATTAGTGGTTATCAAATATTTCCTGCCTGGCAGGTAAATCTCTGCCCAAGGGGTTCCCTGGCACTTCTGCACAGGAAAGGAAGTGTCCTACTGTGCAAATACTCACTGCAGGCTCGGGAGGAGCCCGTCTTGCATGTCTAGACATCAGGATTTGAATCCAGTCTTTGCTACTCACTCCCTATGTGGCTTCCAAAATGAAAANAGAATATGAAAGACTTTGAGAACTGAACCACGGGGCAGACCACCACCCAGGTCCCAGAATGGCCACTGGTGTTGCACATGTAGGGCACATTTAAATAGCACCACAAAAGCCTTTGAAAACAGAACTGATATTTGAAGCGGGCCCCACAGAAAGCGGGTTGAAACTTGCGACCTATACCTAGCCGAGGGCAATTGTCTGCTAACATAAAACACAAACAAACAAAAACCATTCTTTTTAGCATTTAAACAAGACCCAGAGTCATATAACATGATAGTCAAAATGTACAGGATATAATCTAAGATGACTTGGGATATGAAGAACTAGAAAAATCTCAACTCTCAATAAAAAAGGCAATCAATAAATGTTGACCCTTTGATATCAACAGATGTTGAAATTACCAGAAAAAAAAAAACTTTAAAGCAGTGATTATAACTATACTCCAAGAAGTAAGAGTGAACACTCTTCCAATGAATGAGAAAATAAAAAGTCTCAACAAAGAAATAGACGATCCAAATAGAAATTATAACTAAAAAAATACAATAACCAAAATTTAACAATAACTGTATGGGTTCAATAGCAGAATGGAGATGACAGAAATAAGAGTCAGGGAACTTGCAGATAGATTAATAGAAATTATCCACTGAACAATAGACAGAAAAGAAGATTGAAAAAATTGAACTGAGTCTTGGACCTGTGGAATGGTAACAAAATGTCCACCATTCATGTCAGCAAAGCCCTAGGAGAGAAGAAAGAGTACAGTTCAGGCAATAATAATTGAAAAATAATGGCTGAAAACTTCCTAAATTTATAGGTTCAAGAACCTCAACAAACCCCAAACAGGATAAGCATAAAGGAATTGCCTCTCAGATATATGATATTCATAATTCTTTAAACTTTGTCTTTAAAGATAAAAACAATAATCTGCAAAGTAGTTAACGAAAAAAAATATATAGGAGAACATTTATTCGAAAGACTGTCGATCTCTTACCAGCAACCATGGAGGTTAAAAGGAAGTGAAACTTCGTTTTTGAAGTGCTGAAGAAAAGCGCCTCCGACCCGGAGTCCTGCATACGGTGAAAACACAGGCCCACCTCATTTTATGGTACTGCACTTTATTGTGCTTTGCAGATAGTGTTTTGTTTGTTTGTTTGTTTTTAAAAATCGAAGTTTCGTGGCAACCCTGTGTTGAGCAAGTCTATTGGCACCATTTTTTCCTGGTGAAGATGCTGTGAAGATTGTTGCGATGACAACAAAGGATTTAGAATGTTTCGTACACTTAATTGATAAAGCAGTAGCAGGGTTGGAGAGGATCGACTCCGGTTTGGAAAGAACTTCTATCGTGGGTAAAATGCTACCAAACAGCATCACGTGCTACAGAGAAATTGTTCATGAAAGGAAGAGTCAGTTGATGTGGTGGACTTCATTGTTGTCTTATTTTGAGAAATTGCCACAGCCACCCCAGCCTTCAGCAACTACGGCCCTGATCAGTCAGCAGCCATCAACGCAGAGGCAAGACTCTTCACTAGCAAAAAGATTACAACACACTGAAGGCTCAAATGATGGTTAGCATTTTTAGCAATAAAATAGTTTTTGATTAAGGTATGGACAGTGTTTTTTTAGACATAATGCTATTGCACACTTAATAGACTACAGTATAGTGTAAACATATCCTTTACTTTCACTGGAAAACCAAAAAATTGTGGGACTCGCTTTATTGTGATATTTGCTTTATTGTGGTGGTCTGGAACCAAACCTGTAATCTCTCCGAGGTATGGCTGTATCCTTTAGGAATGAAGGTGAAATAAAAATATCCTCAGAGGAAGGAAAACTGTTGCTAGTACACCTGTTCTAAAATAAATGCTAAAGGAAGTTTTTCAGATGGAAGGCAGATGATACCATAAGGAAACTCGGCACATCAGGAATAAAGAATGAACAACGGAAATGGTAAATATCTGGGTAAATAGAATGTTCAACTTCTCTTGAGTTCTCTAAAATATGATTGACATTTGAAAGCAAAAAATTATAACATCGTTCGATGATGTTTTTAATGTAGACCTAATAATATCAAGACATCCTGGGCAGAAGATAAGACAGCATGAGTGGAGGGTTCTGTGGTAAGAGGAAGCAGAAACCTTTGAGGGCAAAGTGGCAGAAACAAATAGCCAAGTGATGTGGGAGAGAGCGAGGTCCCAGGGTGAGGATGTGGTCTGTCTATAATAGCAGTGGGAACACACTGAAGGGTTTGAAACAGAAGCACAATTAGAAGCATGTATTAAAAGGATTGTTCTGACTGCATTGGAGGGAATGACTAAGCTGGGAGGGCAGGCAAGAGGGGATGTGGGCAGATCAGATCTTCGCTGTGTGGCTTGGCTTGTATGTCACTGAATTTCTCTGAGCTTTAATCTCCTCACCTGTAACACTGGAATAATAACGCTAAAGTATAGGACTGCTGTGAGGATAAGAGGAAATCAAGGGTGCAAAATGCCTGGCATAGAAGCGACAACGCTAGCTCCATTTTATATTACCTTAGACAATGTGGAGTCTCTAAAAACAGTTTATAGTGTCTTCTTTTCCTCTCCTCTCTCTCCCAATTTAAGCCTTCTGCTCCCCAACTCACTTTAGGAATGTCTATGATGGGAATTGAATATAATTTGAGTTTTAATATGGCAAATTTAGGTTCTGAATCAGAAACACGTGTGGGGAGCCAGGAGGCCCTATGTATGAATTGAAGAGGAAGACAATGAATCGAATGGGATCTGTTGTCCGCACCCCGCTCTTTATTTTGTCAATAGTTTTGAGGCTGTAGCTCAGGGCTGTCCAGGTCTTTTAGAACAAGAATAAAAACCTTCCTTGCAGGACTATCATTTCTAAAGGAAGCACAAAAACTACAACGGGGATCCTCTCTCTCTCTTGCTTCTTTTTCTTTTTTACTACTTTCCATGTCAATTATTCCGACTTCTGTCACCATTGATTAGTTTTGCCTGTTTTTAAATTTCATAGAAAGAGAATCTACAGTGTGTACTTTTTCTCCATCTAACGTCTGTGAGATTCAGTCATATTGTTGCATATACTTGTAGATTGTTTATTCTCATTGCATCGTTTGGATATATCACATTTATTTATTGTTGATGGATGTTTGGGTTGTTTCCATTTGGGGCTGTTAGGAATAGAGTTGCTTTGAATACTCTCTCACTCAAGTGTTTAGGATACTCGTGCCCTCATTGCTGGTGGGCATATGCCGAAGGATGGAATTGCTGATTTATAGAGTATGTACTCGTTCACCTTTCATAGATGCTACTAAATAGTTTTCCTAAGTGGTCGAACCATATTACTTTCCCACCAGGAGTTAAGTGTCAGAATCCAATTCAAAGTAGCTTTGTCAAAAAGTGTATAGGGTCACACAGTCAAACCATGGGACAAGTGAAGGCGAAGTTGCCTCAGGGGCAGAGGAGACTCTGCAAGGCTCTGCAGGTCAACACCCTTTCTTCTGACTAAAGACTGGCTTCCTCCATGTGTCAACCTGACCTCACATTTTGCAGCTCCACCAACTGATCCAGCTTGAATTCTGCACCAACCCTTGAGGGCTTGTGCATGGCGGTCCCCATTAGAACCACAGAGTTGGAGGGGAAGATAAGCAGTTCTCCTAGGAGGTAGGCAGTGCTGTCCCTAGACTGCATGGGAGCTGTTTGTTGCAAGGGTAGAGTACAGTGCAGTGGGGAGAGCAGAGTGGTGACAGCAGATGTCTGGACTCCTTTCCCAGCTCTGTGGCGTGACCCTGGGCGACTGCTATAGACTGAATGTTTGTGTCCTCCCACAATTCATATGCTGAAACCTAACCCCCAATGTTATTGTATTTGGAGGTAGTTAGGTCATGAGGGTGAAATGCTCAGGAATGGGATTAGTGCCCTTATAAAAGAGACCTCACCCCTTCCACCACGAGAGGACACAGTGAGAAGTCACCATATATGCACTAGGAAGTGGGCTCTAACTTAGACACCAAATCTGCTGGTCCCTTAATCTTGGACTTCCCAGCCTCCAAAACTGAAAATAACTGTTTGTTATTTATAAGCCATTCAGTCTATGATATATTGTTATAGCAGCCAGAATGGTCTAACACAGCAATTCATTTAGTTTCTCAGAACCTCGTGGATAAAATGGAACAAACACTTACCTTGTAAGGTTCTTCTGCATATTAAATAAGTCATAACAGCTAAAGCCTCTTGCCTGTAATAGATGCTTCCCTTCATGTCGCATCAGATCAGGAATTCCTGAGGGTTGGGATGTGAGTCCTCCCTCATTACAATTCCTAGAATTGTGTTCTGTATTAAAGGCTGCTGCTCCTTGTAGCTAGTTGAGAAAACAATGCCTGGGGGCAGGGGACACGTCACCACTCTGAACTATATACTGTATGTGTTTCCAGGTGGCTCCATCCAATTATCCTGCACCGGATTCAGTGGGAAAGGAGAGATTGTATGCTGAATCAGTTAGGAATGAGGTTCTGGGAGATCCCCCAAACAACAGCTTAAACAAATTAGAGTTTCATTTCCTTCATTTGAGTAAAAGAAATATGGAGACAGGAAACCCAGTACTTGTAGAGTGGGTCCTTGATGCCATCAGAGACCCAGAATCCTTCCTGTCATTCATGGTCCAAGCTGGCTACACTGATTTTCCTGTGCACTTTCAGTCCTGGAGAGGGAAGAGTCCAAAGGCATGTGGAAGCTGAGTCTGCCTCATTTTAGGGGCTTTCTTAAAAATTTCACTCAACAATCTGCCCTCACATCTCATTGACTGTGTCATATGGCCACCATGTGAAGGGTACAAGGAAGCTGGAAATACTCTGAAAGGGCTCCATAAAATTTTGCTGTTATGGTTTTGGGTAATTTTGGGAATATGGTCTCTGGGTAGAGAAGAGAGATCACTATGGGGGGTATAGTTTCCTTTCCAGGATGTCTGGCTAAGTGGACATAGGGAGTTGCTTGCAGTAATGGAGTTGAGGGCATCAGCGTCAGATGGGTAATCAGTAGAGAGAAGAGCTGCCTGGAGGAGGAGTCACTGAGGCCTGACGGCAGCTGTGTGCTGACTAGGCCAGGGCCACCAGTCGTGTCCACTGAGGCCATAGCCACAGCCCCTACCAAGAAAAATTCCCATGTGCTCCAGGAGGCCATGTTCTGTCCCAAGTGACCATGTGCCACCACTTGTTCCTTGGTTTCTGCTGATTGTTCTAATGGCTGGCACCTAACCCATGAACAGCCAATTCATAGGCTGGCCAGCCACCTATGTCATTGCTCAAAAAATGATCTATCCATTCAGATTGTCTGGTTCATGAACCTGACCTGACAGTATGGAAAGAGCTTGCAGGTGAGAGCAGAACAAAAGGAAGCATACATTGCGGAAATGTACTACCATTGGGTGCCTGGGCTTGTCCTAGATGCCTCGTGATCTCTCGGTAGCCTGGTCCAATGGGGCTCCAGCCTAGATCTTCGTGAGCTTCCCTCCGAGCTCCTGGCGGAATCATCCCCATTACAAAGTCCCCCAATTTGAGCTAATTCCAGCTAATTCCTTACAATCAAACATACTGGCCCCCAGCAGTTTTAAACCAAGGTCATCAGGTGCTTCGCAGTGGAAATTCGGTTGACTTTAATAATGAATCAAAGTCAAGCTTTTGAAAGATCATTCCGGTGAGAGTGAAACTTCCAACACTGCTGTAAATATTCTTGCAAATTTATTTACGGAGTTGAGTGTTGAAGATAGAATTATTTGTGCTTGCAAATATGAATATCAATTTTAGTAGAACACAGCAGCATGGTAAAAACAATATTCATATTCAGTTAGGAAATCCATGGAGCAGAAATGAACTTGGAATTGGTGGTGGTGCAAATATAATTGAAAATTGAGATAAAACAAGCTGTGATGGTATGTCGATTGAAATAGAAACTAGTTATTTGTACACGCATACACTTATAAATAAAGAGCAATTACACTACAGTATTTTTGTGGCAAAAATGTTGAACATAAAACATATTTTAGTATGGCAGCGGGGCTAGGGCTAGGGTGAGGGGAATGAGGCACCCATCTCAGGTGCAAGGTTGAAAGAGGCACCAAAAAACTCAGTAATTAAGACAAATAGTATTTTAATGGAGTATTTAAAAAAATCAAAGTTAATGAAAAAGTCCGTGATGAAACAAAATTTTAAATAAAGACTAGATCAGTTTTATCAATTTTTCTTTTTGCCTCAGGCTCCAATTTGATTTGGCATAGCACTGCATAGCAATATGTTTTCTCTTTTTGCTGTCTGCCATCAGCGGGATTTTTTAAGTGTTTGAGCCTTTGAAGAATTACTTGGTAAATTATTTTGACTGTTTACAATGGAATTGAACATTTTGTAAATGAGTCCTTTAAACTTTTTTCAAAAGCAACTGAAAATCTTTAATCATAGTGTTCAACAAATATGCCAAAATAAACTTTAACTTTTGAAATTTTATCAAATTTTAGGTAGTATAAACAAAGCTTTTAGCAAATTTCATTTATTTCACACTGAAAATCATTCAGATTTATCACTTAAAAACAAGGGAGCTGCTGAACAAATTAAGCAATGAAAGCTCAAATGGTGACCAAAATTTAATTTAGAAATTCTGTAATTTTTCTTTGGAATGCTTCCACTTGCAGGAAGACTATTTTGATGGAGGTCTCATTTTTAATTGAACAAATTATATTTTATTCTTAAATTGAAAAGAAGTCAGAAGACTTATGATTTTGCAAGATCTTTAATTGGCAAAATATTAAAAAGAATTACAAAGTCGACTTTTATGAGTTTTCTTTTCTTATATATTTTAAAGCAAGATATTCTAAATGGAAACAAAAATAAACTACCAGTGAAAATATTTGGGCTGAAATAGTTAACCATTTTTATCTAAAGAAATTAGAATGGAAAATATCCTCTGTCTAGCATAATTTGCTCTGAGCTTGTTAGGTACCCCTGCAGAGAAACCATATTCTCATTAAAAATATTATGATCTACAAAGAAGAGTCTATGAAGGGTGTCAACAATTTCTATTTTATTAATCATAAGTGTAACTTTGAAGATGATTGCATGTAATTATTGGGGGAAAAAAGAGATCATATTTTCTAAAAATCATACATACTTTAGAAAAATATCAGTGACACAGTATTAGAAACAGATATGGCTAAGAAATTGATTTAAATACAGAAATATATACCAAAATTACTATTTTTTGCTACTTTTAATGCTCAGATAATAGTTTTTCAAATTTAATGTACATATTAAATAAAGATTTAATGTTATTTTTAAGAGAAACTTTTAGAATAGCTTTATATTTACAGAAAAATTACGAAGATAGTACAGGGAGTTTTTATATGCTCCACACCTAGCTTCCACTATTATTTTTAAATTAATTTTTATTTTTCAATTACAATTGATATTCAATATTATTTTATATTAGTTTCAGGTATACAGCATAGTGGTTAGACATTTATATAACTTAAGAAGAAATGATCCCCTCAATAAGACTGCTACCTACCTTGCACTACGACTTCCACTATTAACATCTTACATTATTTTGATACATTTATTATAATTAATAAACCAATATTGATATACTTATTAATTAAAATTCATAAATTATTCAGATTTTTTTAAGCTTTTAACTTTTCTCTTTTTTCTGTTCCGGGATCTTATCCAGACTATCATACTACATTTAGTTGTCATGTCACCTTAGGTTCCTTTTAGCTGTGACAATTTTTCAGACTTTTCTTGTTTTTGATGACTTTGCCAGTTTTGAGTACTATTCAGGTATACACTTGCTATTGGACTTTGCTGTTTTTCTCATGATTAGACTGGGGTTATGAGTTTTGGGGAGGAAGACCACAGAGGTCCAGTGCCATTTTCATCACACTAGATCTAGATTCACACGTAGTATCAACATACTGATCACTGCTGCTGTCGGCTTTAATCATCTGGCTGAGGTAGTGTCTGTCAGGCGTCTCCACTGTAAAGTTACTCTTTTCCCTCTTGCCATACTGTACTCTTTGGAAGGAAGTCACTATGCACAGCACACTTAAGACTTGGGGACTTAGACTCCCCTTCTTTGAGTGGGGTGTATCTATGAAATTATTTGAAATTCTTCTGCAACAGAGATTTGACTTGTCTCCCTTATTTATGTATTTATTCAATCATTATTTCATAGTGCCATGGATTCATGGATACGTAGTGTATACTTTGGGTTATAATCCAATACGTCTTTGTTTAGTTACTTAAATTGTTCTGGCTCAAGCCACTCAAAGCTTTTTCAGTTGGTTCCTGTGTCCTTTTGACATAATCCTCATTGTGGGGCTTTTGTTTTTTATTTTATTTTATTTTTTGAGCACTTCCTTACTTTCTGGCACTACGAGATACTCCAGGCCCATCTCATGTATTTCCTTCCCAGTCCTAGAATCAGCCATTCCTTCAGGGAGCCATAGCTTTTTTTTATTGGGATAGAAACCTAGATGTGGGCTCCCGGCCTTTTCAGCTGACAGAACAAGGAAACATGTATACTAACCCATTTATACACACACATCTATAAACATTTCTATATGTAACCATTTATATTAAGTTAAACATGAGTTCACACTGATGCCTCCAACTCTATTCCATTACTATACGGGTCTTTCTAGCCCATTCCTCTGCTTCTCGGTAGCCTCCCACTCCAACAGTGAACATCTGGCTCTCACCATCCACCATTGATTCACTTTATTCAATTCCAGGCTATATCTAATGGTTTTAGAATCATTAATGTGTACCCCTGTGAGAAACCACTTTATCAACTGAAATACTGTCCTTATGTACAGCTCCTTTTGCCTTAAGTCTTATACACTCTACTCATTTCCAAAGTTACTTAGTTCAGCACTTATTTCCCTTCACTCTTCAGTGAAGCTGTTTCATTCATTTGTAATAGTCTTTTTTTGTCTCAAACTGCATTTTATCCTGTGATTCCTCGAACTCCTAAATTATTTTTTCAAAGTTTATATACATTTTTCATTCTTTGTGCTGTAAAATTCTACAGGTTTGACAAATGCACAGTGTGATGCATCCACCATTCCGATATTATACAGAATAGTTTTACTTCCCTAAAAAACCCATCTCTCTGTGCTTTACTTATTCAATGCCTCTCCCACAAACACCTGTCATTCTGTCTATTTACCAACTCTTTAGTTTTGCCTTTTCTAGATTATCAAAATAATGGAACCATGCAGTATTGTAGCCTTTACAGACTGGCATTTTTCACTTAACAATAAGGATTTAATATTCATCCATGTCTTTAGCTCATTCTTTTAAAAACATCACTGAATAATATTCCATTGCATAGATACTTCACAGTTTGCTTATTCATGTACCTTTGAAGGGCATCTTGGTTGCTTCTGGTCTTTGGTGATTATGGATAAAGTTTCTATAAACATTCACATGCAAGTTTTCAGGCAGATGTTTTTAAAATCAGTTAGGTAAATGCCTAGGAGCATAATTGATGAATCACATGGTAAAGCTATGTTAAACTTTGTCAAAAACTGCCAAAATGTCTTCTAAAGAGAGTGTACTAGTTTGCATTTCCGCCAGTAATGAATGTGAGGTCTTGTTGCTCCACATCTTCTCCAGCAATTGATATTATCAATTTTTTTTTATTTTAGTCATTCTACTAGGTATCCAGTGATATCTCATTGTCATTTTAATTTGCAATTTCCTAATGACACATGATGCTGAACATCTTTTCATATGCTTATTTGCCATTTGTATATCTTCTTTGGTGAGCTGTTCAGATCTCTTATCCATTTTTTAAAATTTTTATTTTTCAATTAGAGTTGACATTCAATATTATTTTACATTCTTACCCATTTTTGTTGGGTTGTTTGATTTTTATTGTTGAGCTTTAAGAATTCTTTGTATATTTTACATACAAATTCTTTACGAGACATGTGTTTTACGAATATTTTCTTCCAGTTTGTGGCTTTTCCTTTTATTTTATTAACAGTATCTTTTTCAGAGATATATGTTGTTTTTTGAAAATAATTTTATTTGCAAAGGTAGTTACTGAGTAAAAATATTTTATAGATCCACAAATACAAAAATAATTTGTCAGTCAATGGTATATATCTCAAAAATCATATAATTTAAATTATTTTTAGCACTCTCTTTCAGTATGAAAGGTATCTGGCTTGGAAAATAAATTATATGATCATCACATTGTGGAGGTGGGTCTGGGAGCAGATCCAGCCTGGCATTTCCCGTACAGCCTGTGGTAGATGGCAAGAAGTTGGGAGGGTCAGGGGTGCCAGATGTCTGTCCTGTTGCAAGTTCTAATTAGCTGGTTTGGCAGGCCCTGCCCTTTCTGGATAACGTGAAGCCGAGGTTTGCTCTGCATCTTTCGTTGGATCTCAGTGGGAGAGGCAGTAGGCCACTACCACCAGCCTGACTCCTGAGCAGACCACCCTTTGGGGCCCATGGCTCTTCCTGCCTAAGCCCAAATCATGTATGATGTAGGGCCTTGATCCTAGTTAAACCAGTAACTCATTTACAGACCTCTATATTCCTAATGGACTTTTTCCTCCCTAGTGTCTCATAGGACCCTAACCTCTGCAGGGCAGGAAACAATGGGCCTCTGTAGAAACTACTGAGTCCCCTTGTCCCTCCTCTTCATTACAATCCATGCCCAGAACACCCCATGCAAACACCTGCCAGTCTGTGCTGCAGTTGTCCACAGTAGTAAGCTGCTCAATGACGCACTCTATTAGCTGCCTTCCCTGCCCTGCCTCCTGGGGTCTCCTCCACCAGTGCTCTAGGTCTCTTCTCAGATAAACTCGTGCCCTTCATTCTTAGTCCCAGGGTCTGCTTCTGGGTGGAGCAAACGAAGATACTAAGGCCATCCTATTAGGAATTCTAGGATTCCAGCTAGGATCTGATTCCAGTGTAGATGCTCTTGGAACATGGTGTTATGGACTGAATTATGTCCCTCCCTACCCCCACCAAATTCATATACTGAAACCCTAACACCTAGTGTGTCAGGTGTCCACTCCTGGCCCAGTCACCTCTGGTCAGAGGTTAAGCCTGGCTGAGTATGGCCATGGTTGTATGCTGTTACCTCATCCCTCAGCATACTGGCTGCAAACACAGCCTTGAGAACTGGCTCTGGCACAGAGCAGCCAGGGCCTTGCATTCTCAGTATGTGCTCATCTTATAAGGACACTAATCCTGTCATGAGGGCCCCACCCTCATGACCTCATCTAACCCTAATTATCTCCCAGAGCCCGATCTCCAGATACCTTCACATTGGTGAATTTAGGAGAAACACAAAATTTCAGTGCATAACAGACACTTTAGCCCAAAGTAATCTGGTCATTGTTAACAAACTACTCAAAGTGTCATCTTTCTTCTTATTATATGAATAACATATTCTTGTGTTTTAAAAAATATTTCAAATGGAACCAAAGGGTCAAATGTGTAAGATCACCTCCAATCTCCCTCCCCAGATGTAACTGCTGTCTTATATACAGGAAGGCTCTTTAAAAACTTAAAGAGTCTTTAAGCAAATGGAAACCATAGTCTTTATTTCGGACAAAATATCAGTAAGGCTATAGCAGCATTTGGATTATAGAATTTTAGGGAGCCTGGCAATTATGTTTTATATATTGATTTATTTGTTTCTAAGGAAAGAAAATTAGATGTAAAAATCTCTAGCCTCAGATTTTATCCTTATCCTTGGAAAATGGCTGGACATCAATCCCTCAGGCTAGCCCCCTCTCCAGGGCCTTGGGCTCATGGCCTGAAGAGGATGATACATGTCACCAAGGTTCTGAAACTACCCCAAGGGCCTCTGGCCAGAGCCCTACAGGGTCAGCCCTAGAAGGCCCTGAGGGATCATCTCTGCCAGCTCTCCCATTTTAGAGATAAGGAGCTGAGGCCCAAGGGAACGAGTTACTTCCCCAGGGTCACATGGTACAGGCTCTCAAGCATCCAGACAGGTCTTCCTAAAGCCATCCATTACATCGTAAAACTTACACTCAAACTGAACATGAACAGCTCCAAACCTGGGCCACTCTTCCTCCCAATCCCCAGGGCAAGGGGAGTCCTAGAAGACAAATCTCAGGAGAGCCAGGCCTAAGCAAAGGAATGGATCTCCAGTCACAGCTTCACCCAGGCCTTCCTTTCCAGAACTGTGCCCAGAGACGGTGTGAGTTGCCTTTAGGGAGATTTTGGAGCCAGGCAGACCTGCATTCAACCCTAGCTTCCCTAGTCACTTGCTTCAGGCCCTTGTGCAAGTCAGCCTTTCTGAGCTTCAGCTTTCTTATCTGTGAAATTTGGATGGTAATAATACCTCCCTGTGAGGTTGGCATGAGAGTTAAAGGAGATCATGTGTGTAAAGTGCTTAGCATGCTGACATGAAGGTATGCAGTATATAAACAATAGCCGGTTGTAACTGTGTTTTATTATTAATAAGAAACTCTTTCCAAGGAACCCCTCAGTATTGAAAACAAATGATGCAATCATGAAGGCAGATGGATTTGCAGTTTGTAAGCGCCCCAAACCTAGTCAAACCACAGTGGGGGATGCCGATGGACCCCAGAAATGTGACCAAATGGCTCCCTGTGAATACAGACAACGAATCTGACATAGGTTTGCTGGGGGAGCCCATTAAAAAGCAATTGAAAGGAGGTGGCTGGGCTGCCTTCCCCACCCAGGCCATCCATCTCTTCAGCAGGGGCCCTGGGCACTTTCAGCACCTGGGCTTGGCTCCAGCATGGGGATCCCAGCTCTCCCCTCTACTCTGGTCCCAGCTGGGATGGAAAAAGCGACTTTGATGGCTGCAGCTGGGTTGTACAGGGAGGCTTTGAAGGGACAGCAGCAGATGTCAGCTGAATTCTTGGCTGTGTTGAAATACTGTGAGCATGAAGGGGGCTTAGTCACCAAGTGCCCAGCTCCATAGGCTCTGCACACACCACACATGCACATGTAGGCTTTGGGCACGTGCATTAATACACCCTCATTCACAAAAACACTTTCATGCACTCACACTAACATGTGTGGTAGGCAGAATAATGGCCCCCAAAGATAGCCACGTCCTAATGGCAGAACCTGAGGATGTTCATTACTTTATGTTGCAAAAGAGACTTTGCAGATGTGATTGTTATGGATCTTGAAATGGGAAGATTATCCAGGATTATCTGGATGAGCCTAATGTAATCACAGGGTCCTTATAAGGGAAAGTGTGAGGCATTGGAGACATTTGATGTTGGCACTGAAGATGGCTGAAGAGGCCCCAAGCCAAGGAGTGCAGGCAGCCTCTAGAAGCTCGAAAAGGCAAGGGAACAGATTCTCCTCTGGAGTCTCCAGGGCACAGCCATTCCGGACTGCTAACCTCCAGAACAGTAAAATAATAAAGTTGTTGTTGTAAGCCACTATGGTTTTTAAGCCATTAAAAGTTTTAATACATCTTTGCTGATCAAGCAACAGAAAGTTGTTAGCACCCCCAAACATCAGTAACTCACATATCACCTTCCTGATTTTTGCCTCATCCACATCTCACTAAATGCCATTTTTGGATTTTTCTTACAATTATTTACTTAACATTTTTCTTTAAATAGTTACACCTTTCCTTAACTATATCTATTTGAAAAGAAACTTTCTATCACTTTGTTGAAAGTTAAAAACCATTATTAGGAGCCGTTATTTATGATAGGTATTCTATTTGAAGAAAAGTATAAAAATAATTGTTATTGAGTTTCAGCTAGACGCTACCTGCTGGAGGCTCTGACCCCAGGGCTGCTCTTTCTATGTGAAACAAGGGAATCAGTAGGAGGAGTTTTAAGAGGCACTAAGAACTGACTAGTAAGTACCAAGCCCAAGCTTTCACTTGTATCCAAGCTTAAGAATTGAAGAATATGTAAAAGGACTTTAGATAATGCTATTTAATACTAAGTCTGCATCCGCCCCCCCACACTTATGTCCCAGGCCACCAGCATTTACCCCACAGCTCACAAAAAAGCAGGGGGCTTGTTTCTGACCCCTGTCAGGGTATCCTGCACCTCACTAGCTGTGCAAACCCAGGTGGGTGGTTTCACCTCTCTGAGCCATAGTTTCTTCAAGGGCAGCGGAGGAAAATACAGCTGATTCTCATTATTTGCAGTCGTCACGTTCTGTAAAGTAGTAGGAAACACTGAATTAGCAAATACTGAGCCATTATTCTTAGGGAAAATACAAGGTTAGGTTTCTATGAGCCTCTGACGACCTATTTGTCCACTGATCAATACTTAAACCTTGTTTTATGTGTTTCTGTTTAGATATCTTATTTAATACATAGCGTTGATTCATTAACAAAACAAACACCCATGTTCTCTCTGTAAGGTATCACAGCCTTTTGCAATTAGGAATACTAGAAAGCACTTCAGTACTATGCTTGTGGCCATTTATAATACCCGAATCACCAACAAAAAAGCACAAAAATGTGAAGCCTGGCACTAAATAGACCACGAAAAGGACGCTTGTTTACAGTGTGAGCTGAAACGGGAGAGCAGAGCGTCTGCTTCCTCGGACTTCAGCTGGGAATGTGCGCGTAGGATGATTCAAATTTTTGCCATTCTATACATGTCCGTGAATGACCCTGAAGGCACAGTGAGTATTGATTGGGGGTTAAAATATATTCCGTTGAGTAGGCAAATTCGGAATCCGTGAACAATGAGGACCAACTGTAGTACCAACCTCCCTGCGTTGTCTCGAGGGTTAACCAGGTAATAGTTGGAAGTCCTTTAGCTATTTGCCTGAAGTAGCTTCTCAATCCGTGGGAGTTGTTACTGTTGTTCTGCTACTTGCTGGTTCTGTGACTCGAGCACGTTGGACTCTCAGGATGGTGAGGTATTGCTTTCCAAACGGGGTGCTATGAGGACAGGTGACAGGATGTACACGGAAGCCCCGCATGGAGCTGGTGCTCAGAGTGTTTGTTGAATCTCAGTGGAATTTCCTGCAGCACTTTTAGCTCCTTTCGGAGGAGTCTGTGGATTTGCCCATTCCTGTGCCAAGGGCTGGCAGAGGATACCAAAGGAAAGTGGGGTGGGACGGACCCCGAGAGTAAGGGCCTCCTTGAATTTTGTGCTCTAGGCATCTCTCCCCTCAATCTAGTGCTAGCGCTGGCACCTACCTCAAAGGGTTGCCTGCAAAGGCAGGCCGGCCCTAGGTGGTGTAGGAAAGCCGAGTGCAGGCTTTGGAGTTTGTGTTTAGGGTAGAAGGGAGTATGAACGGTTGTGGAGCGGGACATGATCAGGATGGGGTGGATGCTCAGAAGGCAGCTCTGGAAGCGGCATGAAGGAAGGGGCTAGAAATAAGGCTGAGGGGATCCTGCCTGGTGGGTGGCAAAGGCTGAGGGAAAGCAGCTGCCAAGGTCTCCAGGGCCTTTTGAGGCCACATATTTCTCCCTGTGTTTGGTCATGGTTTACCCCGAGAGCCCGCTGACCTAGACAGGAACAGCAAGCGCCATGGGTGCTTCTCCTCTCCCTGGGGCTTCATCTGCCAAAACTGGCAAGCGCGCAGGCCTCCAAAGTGCTCAACGAACATTTCACTGTTCACTAAATTTTTCAATAAGAAAGATGGTCACCAAAGAGCATGGTTGGGTAAAGTTTCACCAGCACTGTGTGGGAGATGAACAAGCCAGACACAGAAGTGTGATGGTGTCTCCCTTCTCAGTCTCCTGCTGCAGACAGTGCACTGGCCCGCACACATGCACGTGTGCATAGCACCCCCGCAGGCACACCCATGAGCATGTATGTCAACATGGTCAGATAGATGTGTAGTGTATGACACACACAGGAATGCCAAATGCCACACCCAGGGCTTGGGAATCAGGCAGCCAGTTTGGATCCCACTCTGCAACTTACTAGGCAAGTTATTTAAGCTTCTCAAGCCTCAGTTTTCTCATCTGTAAAATGGGGGAGAATCATAGAATCTTCCTCAGATGTCTGTTGAGAGGGTAGAATGAGATCATCCATGCACAGTACTTAGGATGGGGCCTGGTACATAGTAAGCGCTCCATAGTAAGCGCTCCAGTGTTTGATTTTATCATTTCTCATTATTGATGGTAAGGACATACAGCATACAGACTAGCTCCATAGACATCCTGTGGGAAGTGCTCAGATGAGGAGGAAGAAGCCAGTGCCCGAGCAAAGGGCAGAACTGGGACTGCAGAGCAGTGAGGGGGAAGCTCTGGGGGAGACTTTCTGGGCACTGAGAGCCTCTGATCAGATATATTGCACTGGGGGTACAAGGAAGGCACTGGGCTCCAGGGGGAGCTTTGATGGCCTGCCACATTTACCCAGTGACACACCCCAGGTCTGTATACCTGACCCTGACTTAAAAACATTTATATCTACATCTTAGACAGAGAGGCAGAGACAAAGAGGGAGAAGGCGAGGGATTACTTCATGCCAGGCACTGTGCCAGGTGCCTAGCACCATCTCATTTCATTGTTTCAGCTATCCTGTAAGGCAAGTCTTCTTGTTCTCATTTTCAAATGATGAAATGAAGACTCAGAGAGGTGATGCCACATGTCCAAGGTCACACAGGTAGGAAGTGGCCACAGAGCCTCCACGTTACATAAGGAGAGAGCAGTGCACGGCTGAGCAGTCAAGAGAGGTCAGGATACTTGTCAAATACAACTCACGTGCCTCACAAGCTCATCATCCTGGCAACAGCCCCGTGCTATTATTATCTTCACTCTTCCCCACCCCCTTCCTAGTGCTGTCCACTTTCAGAATGCATTCGCTCTTAGTTCACACGTACTCCTAATAACTGGCCTGCCGAAAGAGCTCCAATCCTAGGGGAAGTTCCAAGGCAAGTCTGTGTCTCCTATCTGGAAAATTGAGATAAAAATAAGTGCTTCAGGACTGAGAGTCTCCTATAGGTCAGAAAATCTTGAAGTCTAGGTGTCTGTCATGGAATGCTATGACATTCTGACATATTCAATTCCATAGTACAAGAGCGCATTTCTGGAAGCAAATATAACTACATATCATGTCTGTAGGATAGTGTATCTTTAATAGCGTAGGTGTAGAAGTTAAAATTGAACTTAATTTTTTTCTCTGTAAATTCAGAAAGTCTCACTATACGATGTTTCAGCCAGGACACGCAGGTCCAGCTCATCCTGGAGGTGCCAGTTTGAGAACCCCTGGGCTAGATATGGGAGACTGGCATTCCAGCCCTTGCCTGGCCATCACCTTGCTGTGTGACTTTGGACAAGTCACACACCCTTTCTGGGCTTCTGTTTCTCTCTGGATGCGGTGAGGGGGTGGGGGTAAACTAGAGATCATCTGAGGTCCTTTTGAGTTCAACCTTCAAAGATGGACTTGATTCTTGTATTTCAGTGTCACTTCAGGATCCTCATGGGCCAAGGTCAGATGTGAAAGCCAGCCCTTCCTTCAGCTCCCCATCTGTGCATCTACTCCTGCCCCATGGGAAACCATATGTGGGAGCCCTTGGGCCAAGGAAAGGCTGTTCTTTCCCCTCACTGGAGACCCCATCTCCCCAGTTTAGGGCCTCAAGCCCTTAAACAATTGTCTGAGGGGGATCCAGGCTATTAAAGTAATTTACATAGTAATTAACAAGGTTCCATTAGCTGATTCCTGGAGCCAGAACACTCTGCCTTCATCTCCCTTTAGGGGTTCAGGTCCCGGGCTGGGACTGGGGTTTGGCTGGTAGAGCAGTGAGGGGAAAAATTTTCTGAGCTCACATGTCCCAGCTTCACACCCAGGGAAGAGAAACAGTGACAGTGTGAGGGCCCCAGCTGGCTGGGTAATGAGGTCTGGGGCAAAGAGGTGCCTCCTGAGCACTTGGGGCCCGAAACCCCAGGAAGATAGGCAACTGTGAAGTCTCCCAGCCACGTGTCTGTTCTGTAGCCCAGGGCGTAGTGCCTCCAAGATGATGCAAAGTTTCCCATGTCCTTCTGGGCCTCCTGGCAACAAATTACATGTATGACCATAATAAGTGCAAAGCTATCCTGGTTATCACCTTAGAGCCTCTCAGTAGCCCTGTGAGGGAGATGTATCTTCTCCATTGTGGGGATGAGGAAACTGAGGACCGGAGAGGTGAAGTGACTTGCCCAGAGCCACAAGGCCTGGAAGTAGCACTGTAGAAGTAGACCTTGGGTCCTCAGACATGGTCCAGCTCTCCTTACTTGGCCAGTGTTTTCTAAATGGGTCTGTGGAGTCCCAGGGGCCTCTCGGAAAGGTTTGCCTCAAGGATAAGCGTTTGTTGAAAGGCCTGGTAAGTCCACCCCCATCTGCCCTTCACTTTGACCAGGGCAGTTATTTACAAGGTGGGCTTCTAGGTAGGATTTTGTTTGGGTTCCGCAGCTAGAAAAGCTTTTAAAACCATTGGCCTTGTACAAAACTGTCCCAAGATGGGACTTGTCACAGGGCCACTTCATTGCATGCCTCCAGCCGTGAATGAAGGCCCCTGAAGCTGTGCAATGCAGCAGAACTAACCAGCTGAGGCTCTGTTCTGGGGTCCCATATCCCTGGCCCTTGGTCTCCACATCGAGCTTCCTGCAGGTTAAGCTCAGGACCCCGCTCTGCCCAACCCCTCTGGTTTCCCACCCCCGCCCCCTGCCACCAACCAGCCTTCTCACTGCTCTGTAAGAGCTTCTCTTGAGCTCTGCCATCTCTATGACCATCCGAGGACAAAGAGACAATAAAATGTTGTAGGGGAAGAGTTGGCCCCAGTGGAGGGAGGGAAGCACATTCTAGCTAGAAGGCATGGTGTGTGTGAGGGCTCAGGGCAGGACAGCAGAGGGCATGTGTATGATACAAACTAGAGGAGTGGGACCTGGGCAGGCAGGTGGCATCCAGGATGAGGATCTTAGTGAGGGACGGTGGCCTTTAGGCCCCACTTCTGCCCATTCTTCTCTGCAGGTCCCTTCACAGGGCCCTCTACCCAAGGGGCCATTCGAGCTATGGGCAGGGGTTAACAGGGGATTCACAGCCTAGGAACATGCCTACATTGAGGCCCCCATTTTGTGCTCTCCCCTACCCTGCACCTTACCTGCTAGGCCTTGTTCCTGGCTGAGGGCAGGGCCAGCAGGGCTCAGTAGCTGCTTTCCCAAGATGTGGGACAAGGCAGGAAAGTCACAGCTAGTGAGACAGCAGCTTCTCCTTTGGGAGCCCCACTCATGCTTTCCATGCATTACTGGGGTTGTCGCAGATGATGGCTAAAGCCCCTTCTGGGCTGGATTCCTCCTTTACAGGCAAGGAATCTGTTTTTATTTTGGCTCCCCCTAGAAGCGAAGCCTGAAATAGGATTTGAGTACAAGTAGTCTTTTGGAACGCGATCACAAGAAGTACCAGTGGGGATGCGAGAAGAGGAAAGAAAAGGAAGAACACAAAGTGCTTGGTGAGCAGAATACACCTGTGGCAGTGGGGACTCCATGCCACTGGGGAGCTCTGGGAGGCTGAGTCACACATGCCTTGGTCTGTTCAAGGGGATAGGAAGCTAAGTCTTCATCTCCAACTCCTGTCTGTCTTTTGTTGAGGGCTGCTCCTGAGGCAAGAGCTTCCCAGCATCTCACCTGTCCCACCTATGGGTACAGCATCCTCCTGCAGCCAGAGTAGGTCTTCAGGCAGAGAGGGGCAGAGGTGTGTCATTGGCATGAAGGCAGTGCTGTGTAGGGAACGGTACTTCCAAAGGGCGGTTGGCTGGGATGAAGAGTGTATTTTTCAGAAACTGAGACCCAAAAGTACTGAAGTGACTTCCCCTGGGTCATACGGCTAAACTAGTTATCAAAAGGCTGAACAGAGAAGCCAAGTCCCCTGACTCATCACTCGGTTCCTTCTGCCACCATATCCTTCCTCTCTCCTACCTCCATGTTATCAGGTCTCCAAATCATCCTTGCCCGTTCTCCCTCATATGGCTTAATAAGAAAACTTTGGTAGCAGATATGAACATGTCTTAAAAAACACCAGATGTTTCAACTCTGAGATTTTGAGCCCGTCACTGAAAAAGGCTATATCATCTCCATCTTTGCACCTCTGTCCTTGATCCAGTGTCTGCGCATAGCAGGCCCTCAATACACGAAGAATGAACTAATGTTTTGGCCATTTGCTGTGTGGCATGGGCAGTTCCGACACCTTTTTGGCTCTGTTTCTTCTTTCAAAAATAAGCATATTATGCCCACTCTGCTAACTTCCTTGGGTTGTTGAATCAGATATTCAGCATGATGCATAGCACCTAGTAGGTGCTCAATAAATATTTGCCCTGATGGAAACTGCATGAGGCTCTCACCCCAGAGGAAGGAGCAGTAACAGTGGTTAACTGGCAAGAATGTATTGAGTCAAAGGATCCACGCCTGCCCCTGTGGGTCTGAGGTCGGTTGCCTTTTTCCTAGCTCCCCACTGTAGCTCATGAGTCAGGTTTTCCGCCTCCTGCAATTTCACAGCTCCCTGCCAGCCAAGCTGTTTTGCAGACCCAAGTTGGTAATGACAGATTCTTCTCTCCTGGCCCTCCACTGGTGAAACCGCGGAAAGTATTTCAAACACGCAGCCCCAGGAATGTGCAAGCATCCATTCGCCTGGCTTGGCAGGGGCCAGCAATTTCTCAGCCAGCGCTTGGACCGAGACTTCTGCTGCTCAGGTTTCCCACGAGCTCGTCAGCTCAGTTTTTCAACGGCGTTTATACCTTTTTTCTTCCTTCAGAATATTGATCCTAAAGCAGGTTCTGAATCAAATAAGCCTGGAAGCCTGGTTCTCTCTCTGTTAGAGGCATGGTTTGGGATACAACTCAGGAGAGCTGGCTTTGGCCTGGGGTGGGGAGCTACAGCCCATCAGGGATCCTTGAGCCCAAGCAGCATGAATCAGAGGATTCTCTGCTGAAAGGGATTCCTGAAGGTCTTCCAGATTTTCTGCCTCCGGGAAATTCTGGTTAACTCCTTCCAGGCCTCTGCAACTCTAATTTAAAAATATCCTCCCATGGGATGAAGGGAGAGAGGATGGAAAGACCAATGGGCTCTGTACCTTTGTACACCTAGATGTCCACTGCACATCTGCTCCCCCTTGTTTCATCATCTGTGAAGTGGCAATGATAACACCCACCTCTAGGTTATTGTGAGGTTTAAATGTAGTGTATAAAAGCACCTAATACAATTCCTGCACACAGTAGGTGTGCAATTGTTTCCTCTCTTCCTTGATTCTTGGTCATCGATTCCACTATCTCATCACAAAGATGTTTGGCGAATAAAAGAATGAAGGTGTTTTACACCTAAACACCCTCTGTTTTTGCTAATCCCCTCCTTCTCTCAAGTCAACTGTTCAAAGCCATGGAACAAATATATACTGAGCATCAATTCTCTGCCAAGAGCAGAGCTAGACCTCATGGAGATACTCCGATGCCCAGGCCACAGTCCCTGATGTAAAGAATTTTCTGATGTAGAGAGGAATCAGGCACCACAGGAAAAATGACAGAATAGATAAAATGTTGTTCCCCGGAGTAATATTCACAATGATTTTGCTTAAGGCTTATACGCAGCCACTCATTTTTGTAACAAGCATTTACTGCAGGAGGAGGGCCTGGCCACACCTCAACCCTGGTGAAGGTTCCGGGGCACTTAAAACAAGCCCTTTCCACTTTACATCCCATGTTCTATTTGCTACGAAGTGATATATGAAAGTACTTGGGAAATTAAAGGGCATGCTGTTCCCACTGCCTAGAACACCTTTCCCACCTCCACCAACTGGAAATCACAGGCCCCAGCCCAAAGAAAGTAGGCACCCCTTCTCTGAGGTAACCCTCGACCCCCTGAGGCATATTTAGCTGCTCCCTCTCTGGGCCCTTCAGCAGATTGGTCATAACGGGGGTACTGCCCCACCACACTACTCTGTGATGGCCTGTTTCCATGTCTGCCTTTGAGGAGACAGTACACAAAAGTTGGGTTCTGAAAGAGAAAATTTGGTGCCTAGGTCAGGTTCCCTAAAAGCAGAGCCTGAGATGAGATTTAGATACATGGGGTTAATTGCGGGGAGTGTGGGGGGGTTGTTCTCAGGAGTACTTAGGGAGGGAAGGAGTTTGAGGCAGCAAGGACGTGGTCTCAGCTGGAGTCCAGCCTCAGCCTGATCCACAGGGAGTGCTGGGTGGGAACTGTACCTTAGAGCATGACCCCTGATCCCTTTCAGTCAAGGGGGCCAGCCTCTGTACCCTTCAGTCACCTAGTCTGACATCAGAGGGCAGGCAGGGGTAGCCTCCTTTTTGGCCAAAGGCAGACCTCTGCAGAAGAGGGTGGTTGTGAGCTGCAGCTGCCAGTGCGCAAGCAATGAGGCACAGGTGGGGCAAGGAAGGGTCAGAAGGGGCATTCAGGTCTCCACCAGATCTTTTCCCCGATGGTATATATATTCTATGAATTTGTCATCCATCTTTCTGTCTTTTGCTAAAGGGACTCACAGGCAGTGACAAAGGAACTCAGCAGAAACTGCACACCTATGGGTGGGGGCAGGGCCAGTATCCTTTAGGGCCTTGGGGATGGGGAGGGGCCTGAGAGGGCCGAGAGGAGAGGAAGGAGCCAGCTGATTTTTATGCACTGGTGGACCTGACCTTCACGGCCATACCCAGGCCCAGGGAATCTTTCCATCCTCTGAGCACCTTCTACACTTGACCGCAGACCAAGCGGGCTGCGAGGACTTGCTTTGCCTCCCTGGGCCCATTGTGAATTCTTAAAGCGAGGGCTTCATCTTATTTTGATTTTCCAAGTGCTTATCTGAGTGTCTTGACATTTAATTATGTGACCGATAAATATTATTGAGTTAATAAAATAGTAGATTCCTTAATTTTTCCGTGAGGTGGCCAAGATCCCTCTGATGTTACCCTTTTGGCCAAGGCTGTGCTTGTGTTCAGGCAGGGCCCGGGCTGCACTCGTTCTTCCCACCCCGGCACCTCAGCCCCAGTCAGGGCTAAAGCCTCCGCTTGGCCTCACACCAATCCTGTTTGGCAGCCTCAGGCAAGGGTGGCCAGTGGGACACGGCAAGGACGGAGAGCTCCCGCTGGCCTGGTGCATCGACTCCTTGGCCTTAATTTATATGAAATGTGACTCCATCACTCAAAGCCTGCGCCTGGCCTTGGTCGGTGCAGGTAATGATGATATAGGCTCATTTATGCAAGATTATCCTTTTATCACATTTCCAGACTCATTTATGAGGCTCATGTTTCCCCCCGAGGGCATCATCAAGCAAGTTAAGTTGTACTATTTCCCTCCCGCAGCGAACTGGCGGGAGCCTCCCTCGTTGACGGATGAGGCCCGCTGCCTTTGCCAAATAGGGTCGGCGTGATGGATCTTTTACTTGTGAATATTATAGCTGGAAATTAGCATGTTTATTGAGGTAGAATGTGTTTGTTTACATTCCACTACCCATGGCATTACCTCTTATGACCTTACTTATTTAGTTGAGGATAAGCACAAATGATCCGCATTTTGGCACCCACAAAAAATTAATGAACTTCCAGATATAGCATTCAGCCTTAAGTAAATACACCAGCAAGGTGTCTGGGGGCAGAGGAGCTGGAAAGGCTCTGGAGCTTTGAGGGGTGAGCAAGGTGAGCTGCTTGATACTTTGATCTGACCTGGAAGGAGCAGGAGGTCGTGGGGCTGTGGAGTCAGACCTGCCGTGTGGGGCCCATTCCCAGCCTGTTTGTTGAGTGGGGGTGACTTCTGTTGATGGAGGAAGGAGAAGAGAGGGAGAAAACCAGGTTTGTGAGCCATTTCCCCAGGGATTTTCCTGGACTACCTCTGTGTCTTGATGCAGGAGTGAGAAGGATGGCCCAAGTTTGTAGCCTAAGGGTAGGGAGGGAGGATGCTTGGGCAAGGATGATGAAAATCCAGATAAGTGATGATGGGACCTGGGAGACCAGGTTATCACCTAGAGCCTGTTTCTCTTCTAATACTGTCATCTGTAGCAGCTTTGAAAACCAGATTCTCTCTCCATCCCCAGTTTGTGAATAGGCCACACCATCTGGGATGCAAACACTCACTAACTCAACATGCTCTTGTGTTAGAAGAAGAATCTGAGGTTCAGAGAAGTAGAAGGACTTGACCAAGGTCTTGGAGGTAGAAGGAAACCAGAACCCTAGTTCTTAACACCCCTGTGGCCTTCCTGAGGCTTTACACCTGAGGTCTGCCTTATAGGAAATTGCAGAGTATGTATTTAGGATGTTGCTTCAGGGACCCAGGAAAGCTTTGCCTCCTGTGCCTGACCAGCAGAGGCCTGCATTTCCACTCTTAAAATGAGATATCTTTGTAGTTAATCCCCTTTCAAGAGCAGAGCCCCTGAAAGGGGCCTAGTTCTTGGTCACTGCTACCTCAGGATGTAGAAGTGATGTGAGAGAGACTGAGGGAAGCAGGAGAGTTCAAGGTTGAGGTTCAAAACCCCCAGAATAGTATGACTGAGATACCTAGGAACAAACTTTTCCTTCTGCATAAATTTTTCCAAGTGAGCAAATGCAGTCTCATTGTCCCCAACCCCAAATGTCTGAACATAAAGAAGAGAGGGCATGCTATCTGGAAATCAGAATCGGATAGACCTGGGTTCTAATTCTAGGTCTATTCTTTCCTAGTTCTGTGACCTTTGTGACCTTAGAAAAGTCACTTAATCCTTGTGAAATTATAACACCCACCTGTCAGTGTCACTGTAAGATTAAAAGAAGAACGGTATCTAATGTCCTTAGCACATATATAGCGCTTGGTAGCTGTGCATAAATTAGTGCTCATTGGTATTACTGTGTTTCATTCCCAGTGAGATGCTGCAATTTACTGGCTTCCCAATAAGTGAGAATTGATAGAGGGGACTGAAAAAGACAGAGGGAAAGAGAGACTGATTCCCTCTACCTACTCCATCCTTTTCCCCTTTTTGGGTTCTGATGTGGACCTGGGGTCCCTTCCGATGGAGGCTGCGGAGTTCTCATGATGTGGAATGGGACAGAGCGAGGTGCCAGACTGGATTTTGGTCCATTTCAACCATAAATCTCTGGTGGGTGGGTTGGGGGGCGATGCGCAGTTCTGGGGATGCTTAGTGGTTCCAGACCTCAGTCTCCTCATCTGTGAAGTGGGGCCAGCTTCTCTGGGACTTAGGGAAGCAGCAGGTCCACAACCAATTTGTCTCTGAATCACCAGTGTCCAGCACAGTGTCAAGCATGCAAGAGATGTTCACTCCTGGCTAGGTGATGGGCAAATAGACTAGATGCTGTACATCAGGTTCAAAAAACTTTTTCTGGAATGGGCCAGATAGTAAATATTTTAAGTTTTGTGAGCCATACAATCTCTGTTGCAACTACTCAATTCTGCCCCTGTAGTATAAAAGCAGCCCTAGACAAGGTATAAATAAATGAACGTGTCTGTGGTCCAATAAGACTTTTTTATAAAATTAGCCTGGATTTGGCCTTTGGCCACAGCTCTTCACCTCTGTGTTGTGAGGCCATGACCATCTTTGGACTCAAATCCCAGCATCTTCATTCTTTAGCTGTGCAACCTTAGACAAATGACTTACCCTCTCTGACCCTCCATTACCTTCTCTATAAAATGAAGGACAATGGCTCGTTCTTTTTTGGTATCCCTGTCACCTTGCCTGTAGGACTGGGCTCAGAGAAGGAGCTCAGTAAAGACTTGCAGATTGGCTCAAAAAATGGTCTCTGGCAATAACAATTCCTGGTGAGTGGAGTGTGCTTTTTGATTTACAGTGCATTTCACATGCATCTCATTTCCTCACCCCATTCCCTATAGAATGAGTTTGGTATTATTATACGTACTTTACAGATGAGAAAAAACAAAGTCCGGAGAGACTTAGAGACTTTCCAAAGGTAACTGTCTTAGTCCATTTGGGGCTGCTGGAACAAAATACCACAGATGGTGTGGCTTATAAACAACAGAAATCCATTTCTCACAGATCTGAAGGCTAGAAAGTCCAAGATCAAAGTGCTGGCAGGTTAGGTGTCTGGTGAGAGCTCACTTCCTCACAGATGGCTGTCTTCTTACTGTAACCTCACAAGGGTGGAAGGGGCAATGGAGCTCTCTGAGGCTTCTTTCATAAGGGCACTAATCCTATTTAGGGGGCTCTTCTCTCATGACTTAATCACCTCCCAAAGGCCCTACCTCCTAATATCAAAACATTAGGCTCTAGGATTTCAACATATGAATTTCTGGGGACACAAACATTCAATCTATAGCAGTCATACAATCAGTACAGGAGAGAACAGGGATTAAAACCAGATATTTCAGCAGTGTATCTTTGCGTTTTCCACTACACCAGAGCTGTCATAAATAAAACTCCTCCCAAGTCTGTCGACCTTGCTATGGGCAGTCAACAAATTGACTGGCTCTGAAGGCACTTGGAAAGTACGTAGATCAGGGGCCTGATTTCTCTGTGAGAAGAGGCTACTTCTTATCGCCTTGAGTTTTGCGACTTACAGGTTAAAAATATGGGGATCTTGGCTCCATAGTGAAGACCTTTAACTAGGTGAGCAGATTTTGGCTAGAGTCGGGATGAGGGTGGGGGGTGACATTGCTGCAGGCTGAGAGAGGGGTCTCTCCAGGTACAGAAAAAGGATGGGCAGGCAGTTTGGACCAGCTCAGAGATCAAGCTTTTAATATCCTGATGCAGCAGGAAAACCTGTGTCAGGGATTCCATTTGGCAACGAGGAACCATGACCCCAAAAGGTAAGGCTTAACAAAACAAACATACAGACAAACAAACAAATAACCCCACCACTCCCAACAAAAACCCAAGCACACGAGAAGAGGCCAGGTTTTTGCTTGTGTACTGTGGAATCCAGGGTGGTCAGAGCTGGGGCAACAACTCCAAGATGTCATCCAAGGCTCTGGCATTTCCTATCTTTCTGCTTGGCCAAGTGGCTCTGCAAGTGCCTTCCACCTTTAAGGTTACCTCATGGTCACAGGATGGCCAGTGGAGCTCTAACCATCATGCTCACATCCTGTTTGAGAGAAAGAAGTTAAGGGGAAGGATGGAAGGAGTGTCTCTTGGCTGAATCAGCTCCCTTTCAAAGACGACTTCTTGGGAACCCACACCAAGAAAGGAACGATGTTTGCTTTCACCTCATTGACCAGAATTGGTCATGGGGCGAGCCCTATCTATTAGGGAGGTTGGGGGATGTGGACATTGCTACCCCAATCAGGGCCGTGCTAGTCAGGAAAGAGGAGAGAATGGATATAGGGTGGGCCAACCTCAGTCTCTTTATCTGCCTTCCCCCTTTGCCAGGTGAGTAAACCAAGGCCCAGGGAACGAAGCAAGTTGCCCAAGACTGCACAGAAAGTTAGGGTCATACCTGAGACCAGACCTTGAAATTTCTGACTCTAAGAAAGACGCTCCTTCAGCTGTCTATATTGCTTCATTCCTGTTCACAAATAAGAATGTTATGATTATTTATTAAGCATTAATTATGTGCGTGCCCGGTACTATGCTAAAGTCTTTTGAGGCTTGTCCCATTTAATCTGGTACCAACCATTTGAGGTAGATGTTACTATTATTCCCATTTTACAGAGGGAGAAGCCAAGGCTCAGCTAAATGAGGTGACTGCTCCAGGTCACAGAGCTTGTAAGTGTCAGAGTGGGCTGGAAACCCAGGTTCCCGACCCAGCCTGTGAGCAAGTAATTCAGTGCATGTGATTAAAAGGACCCAAGGACATCCCAGTAAGCTATTGTGTCAAGGTAGGTCTCTTGGTGACCCTGTACTATCAAGAATGCCTGTATACCAACCCAATAGTCAGGCAGCAAGCCTTGCACAGACTGAGGGGGCTCCCAGCTCCCCACCCACCTGGCCAACCTCCCTCTCTGCGGCTCCTCATTCCAGCCAATTACTCCTAATGGAGTGATATGAAATGTAACTAACTTGGGGAAATATCTGTATACTTTAATTAAATCAGTTCGCAATTAGCCATCTGAGTAATGAGGCTAAGGTGTTTATCTCCCTGTGAGCCAGTGGGCCAGGGGAGCCACAGGCAGAGGGATTTTGTGCAAATAGCATGGTCCTAGTGACAAACTCCTCAAGAGTATGAAGGCAGGTGCTGGAAGTCCCAAGAGAGGATATGGCCCAAATTAACTATAATTAAATAAATACAGCACTTTGGAGAAGAGCTACTAATCTGTGGGACTAAATTTTTAATGGCTACAGCCTGTTTTTCTTATTAAAGGAATACCAGGGTCTTTAATCCAAACACTTCATGGGAAAGAGCTAAAAATTACATGTGTCCACTGTGTGACCCTGAGGTCTCCAGACATGGTAAATGCCTGCCTGGCTGGGCAGGTTGGCCGCTGTCCAGCGAGGGGCTCCTTA
Organism: Pteropus medius; assembly: GCF_902729225.1. NCBI lineage: Eukaryota > Metazoa > Chordata > Mammalia > Chiroptera > Pteropodidae > Pteropus > Pteropus medius. The sequence goes on along the minus strand of NW_024342473.1, from coordinate 11,746,519 downwards.
CAGGCCTCCGGCTGGCAGGACTGGGACCAGGTAAGGTGGGTGAGGCATTTAAGTAAGATGCAGAATTTAAATGAGCACCAAAATACTCAGCAATCAAATAATATTTTATGCAATATATTTTTAAAATTAAAATTAATGCAAAAAATTGTTGATAAAATTTCAATATTTTAAAGAAAGACAGAGTCAGTAACAATGCCATATGGTACTGAGCTGTACTGGAGTCTGAATCAAAAGGAAAAATCAATAATACTGATCTTGTCGCCATTTACAATTCTGATATCTTGTTCATCATGGATTTTTTTTCGGCATTAATTTTTATTTTTGAAAAATTGCATGAAAATATTATGTATCTTGATTACTGTGTTTTTTGGTGCCCCTTTAAATTGTGTTCTCATAGGTGAGTACCTCACTTTCCTAACCCCCATTCTGGCCCTGCTGGCTTAGGTTGCCTCTTAGAGTTTGTGTCTCTTGGTAAAGTGACCATTCTGTGTGCTCCTCCAGGACCCAGCTGGGTCCTTAGGGTCTCTAAGTGGCAGACTCTGTGGTGGCTGAGATGGGGGGTAGCACTTGGAACCTTAGACCATTAAAGCAGAGAGCAGTCTCATAATTGCTCCAGCAAGACACAGAGACCAGAAGCAACTGACCTGAGGTCACACAGTAGGTTTGTGGCAGAGCTAGAGCAGGAGCTGGGTTGCCTTGATTCCCTACAAGGCTATTACTCATCAGAGGAGAGAAGGGTTTCAGATGACCCAATGTGAAAGCCAAAGCAGAGCTGCCCTATGAGAGGGAAGGCCCGTGGTGGATGGTATTGACTGGCTGACCTAGTCCCCACACACAGCCCCCTTCTCTCTTCCAGCGACTGGTATAGAGGTGGCCATATGAGCCAGTTCTGGCCATTAAGACATAGCAAAAGTCATTGGGTGGGCCTTATGGGGACAGACTCAGCTGATGTCTCTTTGGCCTATGTGTCTGTTCCTCTTCTCCTTTTGTGTCTTGAAGTTGCCCTCTGTGCCTGGAGGTGGGCAGCTGTTTCATGACCTTGAGGACAAGAGCACTAAGGATAGTAGAACAGAAAGAGAAGAGGAGCCTGGGCTCCAAGCGCCTCTTTAACCCTCTGTTCCAGCCCTGGGTGCCTACTCCTCACCTTTTTCAGTGAGTTAAATTAATGCTCTTTACTCAAGCCATGATTATCTGGATTTTCTGACACTCAGATCTTGAATGCAACCCTAGTAGCTCTGTCACTCATGGTGACAAGAGCCGCTTTAGGTGAGATTCATTTGATATTCACATGGCTCACTCCCTGCTTCATTCAGGTCTTTACTCCTCAGAGAAACATTTCCCAACCACCTTGTCTAAAACAGCAGCTCCCATCATTCTTTATTCCTTTTATCCTTCATCATTTTTATGGCCCTTATCAATTACTACATGACACTAGGTTATATAAGTATTTGTTTGTTATTTGCTTTCTCCACTGGGATTAGTTCCATGTGGCCAGGGCTCTTCTGTCTTGTTTCATGGCTATCTCCCCAGTGTCTTGAGCAGTGGTTGGCATACAGGAGTTCCTCAATAAACATTGTTGAATGAATGGACATACTCTGAACCAGTCAGATCCTGAGCCTTTGCTCCTACCTCTGACACTTGGTCTCTGGAATTAGGATTTCTGCTTCCTCTCAGTACCCAATTGGAAATTCCCATTATTGACCCCTGTGCTCCCACCAAAGAACACCACTGGATACCCCAGACCCCAACCATCTTACCCTAGGGCTCTGCCACTACCAGTCCTGTCTCGCCACATACCCACCCCATGCCATGCCCAGTGATGGGTAGGCTCCCTCTGCCTGGGACATCCTTCACCATCTTCTTTATCCTCATTTTCAATGTCATCATCCTTGTGGGATCTCAGGCAGTCATGACACTGTGTGAGAACTCCCTGGCTCTCCCATTGACAATACATCAAAAGCCATTACCTCCTGGTTCTGATTTCCAAGATGGAGCCTGCCTCTAAGAAAACAAAATGAATAGGTTTGGTGTGCCAGACTCCATTAACTGGCTACCCGAACTAATCAACAGCAAGACTTCAAGGAAATTGCTGGAGCAAATTGAGAAGCCAGATTATTCGGGTCTCTTGATTAAGATTGGAAGAATAATTGTTTGAGGGTTCCATTTAATAAGCTTTGTTTATTAACTTCTGATTTTATTCTGATATTTCTGCCTTAATTGTAGGGGGTATGGCCACACCAAAATGAATAGTTTTGATATTGTTGCTGATAGGGACCTCAGAGCTCCTCTACTTGAATCCTTTTGTTTTATAGATGGAGAAAATGAAGCCCAGATGGGGAAAAGATGTTCCCCGAGACCCCCAGGGATTAGAGGCTCCCAATCAAAGTGTTTCTACTTTTGAGAAAAACAACAAGAGGTTCAGGGAGTCTCAGAGAGCATCCTGACATGGGCCACTGGTGTGTCCTGAAGGGGCCTGAAGAACAAAAACTTCTCAGCAGTTAAGAAAATACGTGGACAAATATTATGGGAGGAGGCAGCATATCATTGTCGCCAAGCGCCGGAGTCTTTCTTACAAGATAAAAATGGCTGCCATGTAGGTACCCCTTTCTGCCAAGGACCCATCTTTACCTTGTAGTTACTGAGAATGTCATGGAGCTAGTGCATTACAGAGAATCACCGCATGTGAAGGACAGTGCAGAGAACCTTTTATGAGACCTAGAGAGGTAATTGCTTAGTTTTCTAGCAACTAGGACTAGAGTCCGGGCGTCTAGAGTGCCTGGTTAGGATGCTGTTCCCCACTTCACACTGCCCAGTCCAGCTCACAGAACTGGGATGTCAATCTGAGAGGCAGCGAGGGCAGACTCAGAGGCCATCCTTGCAGATGCCCTCTTGTTCCCCAAAGGGGAATCAAGGAACAAGGTGTTCAACCTACAGAGAGTGAGTTGGGGTACCAGAAGAGGCAGGAAGACTCATGGCTGGCTGTGGTCAGGGAGTTTCCTCACGCAGAAGGGAAGACTCTATACCCGAAGAAAGAGCAGAATTTAGTGGGCAGAGGTATATTTCTTTTTTACCAATGACCCTGAGGTATATGAGTGACCAGTGTGCATGAGAGGTGTTCAAAGGAAATTCACTCATTCTACAATTTTTGGGAGCCCTTATTATGTGCCACATTTCTTATATATGCTATTTGTTTGAATTCTCACAACCTTATGAAGGAGACAGTAGTTTTACTTCCACTTAGCAGTTAGAGAAAGAGGCGCAGAGAATTTAAGTTGCCCAGGTTCACACGGGAAGTGGTAGAGAAATAATTTGAATCCAGAAGTGGATGTCTCCGTCCACTACGGGGCATGCAAATTACTTATAATTGGAGCCCTAGGAATGGACTTTCATGGATAGGTTTGTGGGTGGGTTCACAAGCAAAGGGGGTTCAGGGTACCAAAGACACCCCGGGGCCCCATCAGAAGTGGACACTGGCTTCCTCGTTCATGTGAAAGCCCTTCCAATGTTCACAGAAAGCTGCCTGACCCCTCTAATCATTCATGCATTCATTCTTTTGACAAATGCGACCAACGCCTTCTCTTCTATCAGGTGCTGTAGTAGATACTGGGGATAAAAAGTAAAAGGAAACCTTTCCTCAGAGTTATCCCCCAGGGACTAGATCTGCCCTGTTTCCTTCTGCAGCTCAAACATTACTCATATCAAATGACTGCATTATCCTGATGACCTTGGTCACTCATCTCGTTATCCTGATGACCTTGGTCACCCATCCCAGTGTCCTCAGTGGGTTTAACACCATCACCATCTTAAGCGCACACTTGCATCAATACCATCTAAGCTGGCATTCATTCTTTTAGCAGTCATACCTTACCTTTATTGAGGAATACTGATTCCTCAATACGGGTGATTAAAACCTCAGGAATTTCAAACAAGATCCCACTGTCAAGCCAAGTATCCCCCATCTTATATGCTCAGCTAACTGAACATAAATGGGTAACTTTACATTTTTTTTGTCTGCTAAATTTTACTTTATTTCATTCATCCTATTTTTTGTAGCCTATATTTTGCAATCTCCATTTTGTCATTCAAGTGCTTGTGCGATGCCTGGAAATGCAGAAAGTCTGCTTTGGAAGTTTTCATTCAAGGCAGTGAAATGCAGCCTAGAATAGAAATAAAACTGGGTCCTACAGCATTTCCCCAGTAATCTCCTTCCAATCAATTACTCCATATTATTTGTGTGGAGTTGATGTGAATCTGCATAGCTAAACTCTCGTCTTGCCTATTTTGTTCACAAAGGCTTAGAAGAGAGACTTACAAAATGCTTTGCGAAATCAAAATGTGTTATGTCTACAGTATTCCATCAGAAGGAAAACCAGGTGAATTTGGCATGACTTTTCTTAGCGAATCTGCTAATTCCTAGCAGTCACCATTTCATCTTTTTCTAACTGCTTATAAACTATCAGTCACAAAAGAAAGTTCTACAAAGGAAAGCAACAACTTTGGAGGTCAAGAATTTCATGATTCCATTTCAGCAGGAGACCCAGCTTCTCACACAGCAGACATGGAAGAAAGTAGCACAGGAAGCTGCATCGGGGAGGGTATGCTAGGAACAAAACCAGGAGAGGTTTTCTGTGAGAGAATGATTTAAAAACAGAATCTGGAAAAGATAGTAAAACAGAGTGAGCTTGAATGTTTGGTCTCACCTCCAGACTGAGGCCATAGGAGAGAATGGCCTCTCCAGTACTGCTATGGCTGAAGTATGCAGTCTTTTACTAGAGGCAGGTTATACACGAGAAGACATAGCACTGTACTGGTTCTTCTGGAGCTAAAGGTACAAGAGGGAACATGACACCAGCTGGAGCTGTGGGGCAGAAGCACCTGGAGTTACTGAAAAGGGCTGGCTTTTTAATACAGGTGTGTCCCCTAAGTCCTGGTTAATTGTCACGGAGGCAACCAGCCTGCAAATCTCACTACAGCCACCAGAGGCAGTATTTGCCATAATTGATAGAGGCTGAGTTTTCCAAAACATGTCACCTGGTGGCTGCTATTGGAATCACAGGTCCAATTAAGGATAAGGATTGGCGAGGATATCAATGTATAAGATAAATCATTCGATTTGCAGGAGAGCATGCCAACTTACTTTAGTGTTTGTAAGTCACAGTAGCCAAAAACAATCCTAGGCAGTGAGAAGACCACTTGGAGGGGGAACCAAGAAAAAAGACCAAAGGAAAGAAATTTGATAGGAGTATTTGTATGTTGGAAATGACAAGATAGAATATGAGAGGGAGAAATTTAGAAGGAAATGAAAATGAATCAATTTAATGAGACTGGAGGAGTTACTGATCTATGCCATAGACCCCAGCTAATCCTGACTTTCGGGGTCTCTCTCACTTTAGCACTTAATTTAAGTCAGTAAGGCTGTCTGTATTGAATACAGAACTGCTTCTTGAGAGATGCCTACTCCTGAACAATCAAAAGGAGCTATTCTCACCTCTTAAGCTGCCCAGAGAGTTTGTCCCCTGAATTCTGTGACACGCTTGGGGTCTTGGGGAAGATATCTTCCTACCTCATACATTCTCTTCTTTTTCTTTAATTTTTAACTGTGATAAAATACACATAACAAAAATATACTTTAACCATTTTTTAAGTATACATCTCAGTAGTATTAAGTACATTCACATTTTTGTGTAACCATCACCATCATCCATCTCCACAAATCTTTTCATCTTCCCAAACTGAAACTTAGTACTTTTAAACACTAACTCCCCATTCCCCCTTCTTTTAGCCTCTGGCAAGCACCATTCTACTTTCTGTCTCTATGAATTTGACTACTCTTAGGTACCTCATTTAAGTGTAATCATACAGTATTTGCCTTTTTGTGACTGGCTTATTTCGCTCAGCATAATGTCCACAAGATTCATCCATATTGTAGCATGTGTCAGAATTTCCTTCCTTTTTAAAGCTGAATAATATTCCATCCTATGTATATACCACATTTTGTTTATCTATTCATCCCCCGATGGACAGTTGGCTGGCTTCTACCCACATCTTGGCTGTTGTAAGTAATGGTGCCATGAACATAGGTGGGCCGATATCTGTTTGAGTCCCTGCTTTAATTTCTTTTAGGTATATACCCAGAAGTGAATTTGCTGGATCATATGGTAATTGTATTTTTAATTTTTGAGGAACTGCCATACTGTTTCCATAGCTACCTCATGAATTCTCGTGAGGAAATGTACCTCTACTTAAGCCAAACACAAAGTCCTCCAAGGAATGAGAATTGCAGAGTTCCTGAAATAGAACTCCATCTCCAGGTGGAAAGGAAGGACTTGTATTTTCCCAAGTTCACCTGTTTTTTTCTCTCCCTATTAACCCCTACCCTGCACACAAATAGCACCTGTATATTTAAGCCAAATTTGAAATCCACCAAGGCTGAAGCAGAGAAGAACCCTGACTTCTTTGGCAGGATTGGAGGACATGGAGGCCCAGAGAGTGAATTGAGAGAATCAAACCTAAATGTTAAAGGAAAGACTCACAAAACCATTATCTCCTGCTACCCTCATAGCCCCTGCCTTGCTGGAGAGAGGACAGCTCTTCTTGGAGCAAAAAGAGGTTCCTAATGGAACCCATTCCTGCTATTACTTAATGTCATTTGCAGAGGTCAACCTGGCACTGGAAAAAGTGCAGCGTTGAACTCAGAGAGAGCTGGGTTTAAATCCCTTCTCTGCTGCTTCCTGGTCATATAACCTTGAACATGTTCTTCAATTTCTTTGAGACTCATTTCATAGTCCACAAGACCAGTGATGATTTTGTAGACATTTTCACTGTTGTTTGTAAAGATGACAGGACATGGAAGATGTATAAAGTCAAGCATAGCCTCCAGAATGGAGGGGTTCCATGGATATTCCCTTTCTCAGTTATTGGCTTTGATCATGTTTCTCCAGAGTTCTCATCTCTCCAGACTGCCAGGGCCAGTCTTCAGGGGTTGTTCTCACCAGTAGTGGCTCCACCTTTGATTATTTTCAGTTGGGTTTTCGGACCCTGAGTAGCTCAGATGCATCTTTCTTGGTCCTCCCAAATCAATGCCTGGGGAGGGGACACAAAACCACACCCCCTAATGCAGCTAATTCCAAGGCCAGGCAAGTGCTCTTTGCTCCACTATCTGCTCTGGCTATGCACTCTCTGTGAGGGGAGGTTGACCAGCCCAGGTGAGCACCATCAGCCCGGCCCCTGACTTGTCTGGCTTTTGTTAGATTGTGTTACAACCTTAACGTTACTTAACTGAAGAGGACTTTAGGATGTGTGTGTGTGTGTGTGTGTGTTTGTATGTGTGTGTGTGTGTCTGTGCGTGTGTTAATAGCAATTTGTAATAGATGCCTTTGGCGTCCACACATTCAATAACAACCCCCCCATACACAAAAAGAAGGGGGAGGGGCATCATTTTTATGGGAGATAACATAACTGCTTGCAATTTGGCTATTCATTGTATCTTTGGCATTTTATGTACTGCATTAGCGGAGGCAATTTCATGCATATGGATATAATGCATTAAGTGGAGGCATTTAAATATAGTGAAACTAATTTTATGATGATTAGTTGAAGGAAAACATTGCATTCGTATCATCTATATAGAAGCCAATTTGCATGAAAATGCCCAAAGTTGCTATGCCAACATTTTCTGTGCTGCTGGTCGGGGTCGTCTCCGAGTCAAGACTTTGTATTAAAAATCGGTCTCCAGTGCCCATGTCTTTTAATTCATTGCAAGCTGTAGGCCATTTGCTCACAAAGCGCTCGCAGTAAAACAAATGAATAGCTAAAATACTCATTTGCATGATTCCCATTTGAAAACGATTCCCCTGAAATTAAAAAAGCGTGTTACTCGGTTGTGAAGATGGATGGGCCAGTGAGGCGGGCAATTAATATTTTCGGCGTTCTCTTTAAAGCCCTCTCAAGACTGAGAACAGCACATGCCAGACAAATTGGGCCCCACAACAGTTTCAGGGCCTCGGCGGCAGCAGCTTGCTTCCACTGTCTCCCCTTTATTGTCTCACTTACATTATGCAGTAATTAAAACTATTTACCATTCCTACTTATCCGCCATCTGCTCCCACGGAAGGTTCCTCTTCTTTAGAAAGCCTTCTTAAAGAGCAGCAAGAAGAGAGGAAGGCTTGGCACTGTCTGCAGAAAGGAGTTTCAGGGCTCTTTTTCCCTCCTCCCGCCATGTCCACCTGTCCCTCCAAGAAAGGAATGAAGGAATGAGAGACGAGAGCGTCTGTACAATGCTGGGTTTCTGAGCAACTTGGTTGTGTGTGGATGGGAATGTTAAAGCACAGCTTCCTTCATTTTTGCAGGGGGTCTTGGCTTAGATCTGAGGTAATCCATTCGTCTAGGGGGAGTCTGGGCCTGCGTCCTCTCACAGATAATGACCGAAAAGGGTTTGGGGACTGGAGCAGAGCTACCAACTACAATTGTACATGTTCACTGCTCAAGTGTGCCCAGCCAGGGGGCCGTGAATGCTGAAGTCCATCTTGTGATTCACATGCCAATTTGAGGTCTTGTGGACTTGTCAGTACCCCAAGACGGCGGCACCTTCTTCTAATTCACAGAAAGACACTCTATGACCTAGCTCGGCCTTATCTGAGAGAAGCCATTTTGAAACCAAGCAAGTTGCTGCTGCCTCTTTTCTGTGTCAATGGATGCCTCCTGACTGATCAAGACCATGGGACCTGGTCTTGCACAGGCTTAGCATTTATTTGCAGAGGCTGAGCTAGGATGTCCAAAGAGCAGCCTCCTTCAGAAACATTTCCATTTTCTCATGGGTCCAGCACCGAAAGCTAGTACCGACTTCAGTAAGGAGAAATCAAATGCGGCAAAAAATAAGGACTAACTCTCTCACCATGACAAAGGGTAAACCTAAAGCCTGCAGACTCATGGCTGATGGCATGCTTTCTGCTGCTTCTTTTCAGAGCCCACCCAGTGCTGGGCACACAGCAAGTTTCCCAAAGTACTTGTTGAATTAAGTCGACAGTGAAGTTTTTGGTCTTAACATCGCAGCCTGTTGTGAAGCCTCCTGTGAAACTTTATCCAGCAGGTTCTTAGCTCATGCCTGACCTTCACATTTTCATGGTCATTTTCTGGAACTTGGTCAAAGGGTTTGGATTCACCTAGAACTGAGTCCCTTGGCTTGCGACTTTTCTGTCTCCATTTCTCACTGGAGGCCTCAGGACCCCTTGCATGGCAGCATGCTGCATCTGCCCTTGGCCTGAAACACCTCTCCCCTGTCTTGTAACTTCACCTCTGCTTCTCTGCCCTCCTAGTAGCTGGAACCACGCTTGTCCAGGGCCACAGAGATAGCTTTCTTGGCCTCTACTATGTGGTTTTGAGTTGGTGCTTGGCATGGTGTCACACCTGCAATCTCTAGGTGGCTCTGGAATTTCCTGGCATTGGGCAGATCAGAGAGCATGCTGGCCATTTATAATGAAGCAATAATGCTTTACTGAAGATGTTAGGTTCCACATAGGAAAGGGAAATTTCAAATAAGAGCATTGTCTAACAATGGTGTGGACTGTTTCTGGACTTAGTGAATCCCACGTCATCAACACTAAAGATGTGATGGCATCTGGGAGTCACACACATCAGAATATCCACTCCTAACACAAAGGCCCCTGCCGAGTACTGAGAGCTCTCCTTCTATCTAGATTAAACTTATTCTCACTAACAGGACAGAGAAGGAACATTCATGGATAGTGTGGCTTACATCATTAAAATAAATAAAGATGTATGTGGGGAAAAGGCAAGACTTAACCCAGAAGACAATTCTAAGGCTTGGCCACAGTCAAGAAGGGAGCAAGGGATGCTTTCTGGGGCCTCTTAAATGCTGTCACACCAGCAGCTGCTCATACCGCCGACAAGAAATATGTTTCCAATCCAAACCTCAGCCACTGTCTCCCTGAGCTCTGACGGATTGGCAAGGGTGCCAGAGGTGGCCAGTGTGCTAGGAAGGGCACTGACCTTGCAGTTGATAGCCCAGGGTTGGAATTGCCCCTCTGCCATTGACTGTCTGACCCTAGGGCAGTCGTTGAAACTCTGCTAGTCTCAGTTTTCTAATCCGTTAAATGGGGTTTCATGCCTGCCTATCCTGAGACAGGTTGTGTTGAGTCCATTAGTTAACACATACATAATATTTCAGTTCCCAGTCTATATCCCCAGAGAAGGCATGTGCCCTCCTGGAGCAGATGGAAGCATCTTTGTGCACTGGAGAAGCTCTGCAGGTGTAAGCATTTGAGATGACAGTTGTTCTTGTTTGCACCAGAGTATAGTCCAGCTTTGCAGTTCAGGGTCAGGCTCTTGAAAAACTGGGCCTGAACTTGCTGAGGAAGAGCAATGTGATTATAATGTATATAATATTGCTGAGCACCCACGTGTGCCAGGCCTTGTGCTCGGCCCTTCACGTGTGTGACCTCCCTCCAATTCTTATGGTTCTCATTCTACTAATGGGAAAATTGGGGCCTACAGGATCTGAGTCCTAGATAGAGTTCAGCACTCTTCATAACCCGCTTGACTTCAGGCAAGTCACTTGCTCTCTCTGAGCACCCACCTTCCCATTCCCACCCCATATCTGCTACAGTTCCCCATCCCACACTGCCTTTCAAATCTGCTGGCTGCCAAGCTGTATCTCCAGATCATTCTATGTGTTATTGTGAAGCTTTATTATTAAGACATGAGTGAGAGAAACATTCCTAGTCTCTGAAGAAGACATCAGTAAAAGTAAACCAGGAAGCAAGAATCTGGAAGAGAGGGGAAAAACGCAAAATCGACCCCACAGAAAACTTCACCTGCTTCATATTTGGAGGGACTGGCCAGAGAAAAAGACGAAGGAAAGCCAACTACCCACTTAGTAACCACCACTAAAGATCAATATTGGACCAAAATAGAACCCCACATAGGAAACGATCTTGCTTCACAGCCGCGGAAAAAAAAAATTTAACATAGAGAAGCCATTTAAAGCAGAAAAAATATTTGTATGTAAAAGGAAATATTTTAGGTAGGAGTTGAATACCAAATGATTTTGGGTCTCTGCGGGGAGTAATGAGGCATAGCAAACACACAATTCTATATGCATGTAATATTATCATCGCACGCCTCGGAAAGCTTTTAAATCACAGAAATGCAGTTAGGGACCATTGTACAAAATAAACATCCCACTTGGTGTCTTGCCTGCCCTAAGTTCCTTGATCTAGAGCGGCACTGCCAGATTTTTAGAGCCCCATAAATTAATGTGGTGCTGATTTGATTGAGCTAAATTAATAAGACTTGTGCTTTGTTGCAAAATAACTATTACAGTATGTTGTGGGGACGCACTGCCGATAAGGAAATTGCTGCCTTTAACAATCCCACTGAAGTTTCATGGAGGATTTCAAAACCGATTTTAATTAAAACAAAAGCCGATGTGTGGCAATAATGTGGGTGTTAAGGAGAGAAAATGCAAAATGTCTTTTTAAATCCATTTTAATATGTCTTAAGGACTGGATGATCGATGTGGTAAGAACTGGCGGCTGACACTACGCTGGTGTGCTGCCTGTGCTCTCTGCTTCGGTCATGTTGGTACCTCTGGCCTATCCAGTGGGCCTCTGTGGAGGCTCTCCACTTCCGGGCCAGAGGTCATCTCCTGAGTTGGGGCTCCAAAAGGGAAATCTTCCTTTTCAGCTGCTTTCTCAGTCCTGGAGACTGTGGCAGAAGCTGAATCTCATTCCCCTGGCTATTCAGGACAAGGCCATAGCCCCCAGGCCTCCCTCTGGCCTCAAAGATCAGGGTCCCCTCAGCTCCCTTGGAACCTGGGACCAGATCCCTGGCTGCTGCCAGGGTCAAGGCAGCCTCTGGGAACCCTGAGGTGCCAGGGTTTTAAATAAGAAACAGCTGGAGCGTAATAGCAAGAGGAAAAACTAATGCCTGAGGAACCTGGGGCAGAGTGTCAGGCAGACAGGGTGACGGAGAACTAGGGCCAGCCCAGAAGGCTTTAAACTGGAGCTATTAGGGACCTTGGTGCCAGAGGAGGCCCTGAATAAGGCAGGGCACACTACTGGTGCTGAGGCAGGAGTGTGAGTTTGGATGGTCCCCTTTGTGAGACCCACTCTAAGTCTTAACCCCCTATTATCTCAGTTTCCTCAGCTGTAAAATGGGAATAATGATAGAATTTACCTCACAGAGTTGCTGTGAGGATTAAACGGGGTGGGTGCCTACCGCGCAAATGCCTAAAAATGTTATTGTTATAGAAAAAACCAGAAACGACAATAATAGCTTTATATTTATGTTTTAAATCAGAGACAATTTGCTCTTACTTGAGGTCCTGCTACATATAAACAAAACTAACATGAGTAGGAAATGATTTTGAATCCCTGTGATGCCCCAGGTGCTGTTCTGAGCAACTTGTTCGCATTCAGTGTCTCATCAGTTCTTACAACAGCTGGTGAGGCTCGGAGGTGAAGGGAAACATCCATGTCACACAATGTAGTAGGGCGGAAGTGAGATGTATATTAGATCTTGTTGAAGTTGACATAAACCCATGTGACGCCCAAGACCCTGCTCTGAACCACTGGGTCAGTGGCCTTCAACTTTCTTTGAAAAAAAATTTAGACATGACTTAGTGTATATACACACACCCACCCCTTTATAACAAAGGTAGAAGTTTGACAAAATAATACCCTTATTACATATGATGCATATGTTTTTATTCCATTTCCTTTGTAGAAGAAATTATTCATGACTCACTAAATTCTTTGCATCCCATTCTTGTGACTCATCCTTCAGTTTGAAAAATACCTCAAGTGCCTGTCACCTGTGGGAGACTTTATATGTGTGGTCTCATTCGACCATCCCATCTGCCCCAGGAGGTGGATAGTAGTTACAGATGAAGAACTGAGACTCAGGAAGGAGAGGTTTGGCCCCAGCCCTGACCATACAGTTTGCGATTGCTCAGTGTCTTGTTGTCTGTTGGCCCTTCCCCTACACTATATGCTCCATTAGGGAAAGTATCATGTCGACCTATTTCCTCCCAATGTCCAACCAGTGCCTGGCACAGAGCAGCCCTCAGCAACTGTTTGTTGAATGAATGAATGAATGAATGAATGGTGAGGTCAGTGCAGTCATTCTAGAACTTGAACTTCACAGCCCATGGGGCTCCATTCTATCTCCGACTTCTCTCAGGTAACCATTCTCCCTCCTTTAGGAAGGGGCCTCCTGTGTCTCCCAAGGCAGGGCTGGCTTGGCCTAGAAGGCTTCCATCACGTCGAAAGTTATAGCTGAGGAAACTAGAAAGCTTTCAGAGTCTTTCAGGCTCTCTCAGAGACTCCTGCAGGGAGATCCTGCAGTCTACCACCAGGGGTGCCTGGAAAGATGAAGTTGTGACCATTCAGAGGAAGCAGAAAAGGAATTCATGGAGGAGTAGAACTTGTTTCATCTCTAGGAGCCCGAATGGAGATGGGGTCACGTCCACATTCGTGTAGGATAGAGGCTGAAGTGTCCTCATAGGTTTATGAAGAGATAATTACAAGGCAGAAGCAGCAGCCAATGTTAGAGTTCTCCCTTAAACACTGGGGAAACTTGGTCTTCCTGTCAACTCCACTGGCCAACAACTTGAGGCTGGGTTGTGGGGTCCTAATGATCCTAGTGAAGGGGTCCCAAGGATCCAGATAGTGCCTGGGTCTGATGGGAAGCCCTGCAGGAGAGGCTGGAGGGGATAGTGGGGCTGTGAAAGCCAGCTTGAATGGATCCTGGGTGCCGAGTGCCAGGAAAGGACTGGGAGATGTGAGGAGATTGCATCAGAGCTATGTCTCAGAAGGCCCTGGAGAGGAAGATGGTGAGAAGGGTGGACTAAAATGGGGCAACACCCAAATCTACATAAACTGAATGGACAGAATAACCATAGTCATGAACTTAATTTAATGTAGTGTTGGACCGATAATGCCTTTAAGTTAGCTGGCAGAAGTAAACACAGATCATTTTATTCCAGAACTCAAAGAATTACCAAAAATAATTTGCCAAAAAAAAGAAAAAATCAACTCAGACAAAAAAATAACCAAGTACACAAGGAAGCACAGCTCTAAGAATGAGACTCTGAACAGCAGAAACTGATCTATAAGATTTCAGATATTGGAATTATCAGATATGGAATATAAAACAGTGATGCTTACCATTTGAAAGGAGTGAAAAGGCAAAGTTGATAATATCTACAGGGAACAGGAAAATGTTAAAAAAAGAGAAAGAGAGATGTAACAGATTCTAAAAAGAAGGAAATATTATATTTAGAAATGAAAACACAACTGAAGTAAACACTCAGCAGATGTGTATAATAGCAGATTAGACATAGATGAAGAGAGAATCAGTGAACTATATTAACGCAGCAAAGAGAGAAAGGGAGATGGTGAATATAAGAGAAGTTAAGAGATATGGGAGATAAAATGAAAAGATCTAATATACATCAAATCAGAGTTTCCGAAGTAGGAGAGTAAGAGAATGGGCAGAGGCAATAATTCAGGAAATAATGGCTAAGAATTTCCAGACCTGAAGAAAAGATATTGACCCATAGTTTTAAGAAGCCTTAAAAGGTTAGATAAATAAAATTCATACGTAGATTCATCAGAGTGAAACTGGAGAATGCCAGGGATAAATAAAAGATTTTTCAATCAGCCAGAGAAAGGGAAAAACAGGTTGCAGTCTATTTAAAAGAAAAATCTAGATTAGCAACTGACTTTCAATAGCAACAGTGGGAGCCAGAAGATAGTGGAATTTGTTAACATAGGCTTATAAAAAACAACCACTGAGCTAGAATTCTTTAGTCAGTGAAAATGTCTTTCAAGAATAAAGTTAAGGCTTTTCAGATAGCAAAGAAGGAAAAAAATTGCCATTTGCAGGGCCTCACTAAAGGCAATGCCAAAGGCTGTACTAAAAGGAGAAAGGAAGTTATCCCAGTTGAGTAACTAAAGTGTACAAATAAATAAAGAGCACAGACACTTGTACTATGCAGACAAAGCTAAATAAACATGAACTATTTTAAGCTATAATAATAGTGTTATGTGGGATTAAAAGAAAAGTTAGAATGTAAAATATGAAAACACCAACATGTAAATAAGAGATTAAATGGATTTAAAGTGTTCTAAGGCCTTTGGATAGGCCAGAAGGAGGGTAAAGGTATCGGTTAATATTAGCTATTGATAAGTTTCGAATACATGTTTTTGTAATTGCTAGGTTAACTATTAAAAGAATAAAAACAGAATATATCTTTCAAACCAATTCAAGGAGCAATTATGAATGATCAAAAATATTCCATTAATCCAAAAAAGTCAAGAAAAGAGAGTGAAAGACAGAGAAAAGGTGGAGCAAATAGAAAGCACAAAATAATTAGTAATAATAAATCCGAATATGTCAGAAATTACATTAAATATAAATGGAATAAATGTTCCGTTTAAAAAGCTAAATATTATCAGACTATTTAGTAATACTAAGAAAATGAAAATAAAAAAATACTAGAAAAACATTTAAAGTGCAAAGATATATCTAAATAGATGGGAAAAAAATATCATGCAAATACTAAAAGAAATTTGGTATAGCCATATAAATGTCGAACAGCATAATCTTTAAGGCAAAAAGAATTATTAAAGATAAAGATAAATGGCCTTTATACAACAAAAGATAAACAAAATACAGCTACATGCAAAAACATGGATGAAATTCATATAATGAACAAAAGAAGCAAATCACCAAAGAATCATTACAATACAATTCCATTTACATGAAGTTCAAAAAACAGAAAAACCCAATCTGTATTCTTTAGTGGTTCACAATTGGTGGTGAACCACTAAAGAATACAGATTAGGTTTTTCTGAAATTATAAAGAAAGACAAGAAAATAAAATCACAGAAGTCAGGACAATGGTTACACTTTGCGGGGAAAGCAGTTGTAATCAGCATATGTATCTTTAATGTATGTTTGCATGATTTATTCCCAACTCTGTTCCATCATGTGGTGTCCATCAATTTTTTGATATTCCTCCTTTGAAGTGATGGAACATAATTCCCCTTCCCTTGAATGTGGACTGGACTTAGTGACTTGTTTCTCACAAATAGAATGAAGTGGAAACAATGATGGATGTATGACTTCAGAGACCGAATCATAAAAGGCACTGTAACTTCCTCTTTGTTTTCCTTTGGTTCTTTTGCTCTGGGGGAAGCCATGTCATTAGGATACTCAATAAGTTTGTGGAGAGGCTTATGTGATGAGGAACTTGGGCCTCCAGCCAACAGCTAAGTGAGTTAGCTCCTTGGAAGTAGACCACCCAGGCCCAGTCAACACCTAAAGGACTAAAGCTCCTGTCAACATCCTGACTGCAACCACATGAGAGACCCTGAGCCCAAACCACTCAGCTAAGCTGCTCCCAAATTCATGTCATACAAAAACCATGAGTCAATAAATGTTTGTTGTTTTAAGCTGTTGAGTTTGGGATAATTTGTTATTCCAAAGGATCACTAAATCTATGGAAGGAAAGTATCTCAAATTTCTCCCCTTTCTGGACCTAACTTTTCAAGAAGACCAAGCTCCTTAGCACAGCAGTGACAAAAGCAGCCAGTCTCCTCCCAACATAGCTGCCTTGTTCTCAAGTTCTCATGTCCGAAATTACTTAATTAAAAAGCATTGGTCCAGGCTCTGGAGATGAACCTAAGCTCAAATCTTTTCTGTCACTTAATAGCATATTATCTTCAGCAACTTACTTCATCTCTCTAAGCCTCAGCTTCTGCTAAAAAATAGAGATTTCTCTAAGGAAGAATGAAACTCCATGGCAATTAGTCAATCAGTTCATCAGGAGTCATTGGCTCAAACGCTATAAGCCTATCCTTGAAACTAGCGGTGTTTTGAAGGATATAGATAGAGAAGTAGCCCAGAATTCAGGAGACAGAGGGATCAGGAGTGGCCTAATGTAGGATCTGGAATTTGAATTATTAGGAATGTCTAGAATTTGGATAGGCAGAAGAAAAGGAGAAAGTGGTCTCAAGTGAGGGCAAGAACATGGTTAAAAGTGAGGAGACAGGACAATTTCTCATGTGCTGGGCCTGGGCAGGAAACCAGCTAGATGGAACAGATTACAAATTTTGGGAAGAACGGGAGCTAAGGTTGGATAGGTAGAGCCTCAAGCAACAAGCAAGGAGGTTGGCCTTGACAGAGCAAGCCACAGGGAGTCCTTACAGGTCTCTGAGCGGGAGAGTGACGACAATCCGGCACCTCTTTTAGAATCACAGGCCAGAGTCCTTCCCTAGGTCTCACTGGACTCCTAGCACAGAAGAATGCCTTTATTCATCAGCATCCTCTAAAGCCAAGGAAACCATGCTATGAGGAGGCAAGGAGGCTTTAAGGAAGGAGGTGGGCCAGCAGCAACAGCTGAGGCCCTCTGAGCCCCAGCCTAACACGGACCTTGCACAGGTATTGAATTATGAATGGAAGTTGCCCAGAAATAACTGCAAACATTATTGCCCCCCGGAACATGCATGTCCTCTGTAGGGCTGCAGCAATAGGTTTTGTTGCTTTTACTCTCCAGGGTCATTATAAATTAGAACTCTCACATTGATGGTGGAGCAGGGCACCTGGGGAGAGGAAATCCTGTTTGAAAGCCCTAAAAAGGATAGACCCCTTAACTGTGTGCATTACCTTCAACTTTTCCTTTTGTTTGATGTATTCCACCTATCGTTATTAAATAACTAATTATTTAACATCTGTTAAAGCTTTGTTATATATTAGAACAGGCAGGACACAAATGAGTGCTTTTAATAATATAAAAGCCCATTAGCTTCATTTACTGTTAATGTTAAAATAAACATGAGGCAATTTAGATATACTATTCCAATTTCACGGAAACTTTGATGTTTTTCTTCTCTAGTCACATAATTAAGGGAAAAACTACTAATGATATTAAGTTTGTACAGTGTTAATGACAGAAACAGGCACAAGCTGAAATTGCAGCCATTAATATGAAAAAATAAAATATTTAACAGGGGAGATAGATGAGTGCAATTTTAATAAACCAAAATGAAGAAAATTAATTTTAGAAAGTTCCAGTCTTTCACATGCTACTGTTATACAAGCTGTCTAATGTATTATTTTTGTGGTCTGGATAATTTAGTGATGGTTCGGAGGAATGCCCTGGTTTTTGTGTATTGTTTTGTGGATGATGAAGATTTTGCCTTTATTTAATTCTTTTCCTTTTCCCCTTACTCTACCGCCAGTTCCCAAATGGAAATGGCTTTATTTACAGTGTGTGCTTTGACAGACAGATCTTACCAACAACCTGTAGGTGAGATGCAAGGGGTGGCATAATGTAACCTACTGAGACAGTCTAGCAGTGATCACTGCCAGGAGCTGGATGGTTACAGGGGCTGAAATGTTGGGGTTGCCTCACATGTGACAGTTGGCTCCAGAAGAAGGAACCCGTATGTCTGGATGGAGACAGCTACTTCTTCAGCTTTCCTGTCTGTATCTGGATTTTTCTACTTGTAGTGGGTTAAATAGTGATCCCCCAAAAAACTCATGGTCACCTGGGACCTTATTTGGAAATAGGATCTTTATAAATGTATTAAGATAAGGATCCTGAGATGAGATCATGCGGCATTACAGTGGGCCCTAAATCCAATGACAGCATCTTTATAAGAGACAGAAAAGACACACAGACACAGAGAGGAGGAGGCCAGGAGAAGACAGAGGCAGAGACCAGAGTGATGCTGCAGCAAGCCAGGGAATGAGCGGGGCCACCAGGAGCTAGAAGAGCCTCCAGAGGGACTGTGGCCATGTTGACACCTTGATTTCAGACTTCTGGCCTCCAAAACTGTGAAAGAATACATTTCTATTGTTTTAAGCCACCACGTGTGTAGTTATTTGTTACAACAGCCCTAAGAAGCCAACACTGCTGAAGAGCAGCACCATTTAAATGAGCATCCCTGACCTGTCTTGTGAGGGCCATGAGAGGGTCTAGGGAGGGAGGAGAGGAACAAGATTGCTGGGAATGAAGCATAATGCAGAACCAGAACCGGATCCGGCTGCAAGGAAAGGAAGTCCAGGCCGATGGCAGACATGTAGCACATGCTATAGATCCATAGCAACTAGACGTTGTCAAGATGAACTGATGCAGAGAAACAGGAAGGAGTCCTGGGGGCCTGAGGGCAGGTACTAGGCAAGTTACTGAGCCAGTGATCAGAGCCCAGGGGGGTAAGGCACAGAGTCTGGTTCTACCTGTGAGGCACACAGGGTGGAACTGGGTTCTTTGGAAGCCAATCTGAAGCTCATTTGTCAAAACAGTAGCATGCGAGCTGATGATCAAGAACAGTAGCTAACAGAGTGCCTACTGTAGGGGAGGCAGGGACATCAGCACTCTATGCACACCCTCTCAGTTAGTTTTCACCACGATCCAATGAGATAACTTGTTCCTAACGCTCTCGTTTTGGAAATGGAAGCTAAGAAAAGTGAAAACGGGCCTGAGATGGCATTTTGAGTGAAGAGCAGAGATTCAACCCAGGAGTCAGAATCCCCGGCCCTCACCACCACACTAGCTGCAGGTGGTGGTGTTTCAATTCAATCTCATTGATGTTTACCAATATGGCAGCTCTGGGCCGGGCTCTGTGGGGGAACAGAGCTGACTAAGACAAGGCCGTGGCTGGGTCAGTAACAGGAAAGCCCACCAGGAGCAACTTATGCATGGAGATATTTTCTCTAAACACAGGAAATCTGAGGTGAGGCAGCTCCACGGTTTTTTACTTGCAGAACCCGAACCAGACCGTGGTTCTGGTTCTTGCAGCCGTGTCTTATTGATGTCTTCCAGGATTCAGGTGCTCTCCACCTGTATCAGTTATTAGGCTACCATTTTGGCTCCAAACCCACCCTTCTACACTCGCCTTTGTGATACATATGGGAGCGGCAAACCCACACACATTATTTCCGTTTTGCCAGACGCTCTATGTCAAAATCAGCCTATAGGGGTCGCTAGAGGGAGGCCGCGGGGCTGGAGGATCCTCTTTCTGTTTCCTTCCCAAGTCTTCCTGCTCCTGTTAGCATCAGTCCTGCAGCCCCCCTTCACCCTGGCGGAGGCCATTCCTCCTAGTAGCAAAACTGAATGTATTTGCTGTTTTTTCCTACAGATACAGCCTCATTGCACCCCTTCCTCAGAGTCCGAGTCTAGACCCCAGTGCACTTGTACTTCAAGTTCAGAGATGCCAGCACCAGCCATGCAGCACCTGCTTCGCAGAGGTTCACTTTTCCGCTCCATGGGACCCAATCTCTAAGTAAGTGTTAATAATTCCAATCTTTTTTCCTTTGTTTCCCCGCCCTAAAAGTGGTATCTGCTTGCTTCGGTCACTACCTCCCTTTTTATCCTTTCAGTTACCTAGTTAACATTCTTTATACCTAGTCAGCATGACTGGTATGGTTCCTGACCCTTTATTGGATATATCATTTGCAAGCAACTTCTTTCATTCAGTAGATACCTTTTAGTCTTGCCGATGTTTCCTTTGATGTGCAAATGCTTTTTAGTTCGATGTAGTTCCATTTATTTATTTTTTCGTTTGTTGCCTTTACCTGAGAAGACATATTCAAAAAAAAATTTAAATATTGAAACTTTTAAGTGTACAGTTAAGTGGCATTAAGTATAGTCACATTGTTGTGCAACCATTACCACTATCCATCTCCAGAACTTTTTCATCTTCCCAAACTGAAACTCTGTACCCATTAAATAGTAACTCCCAATCCCCCGCTCCTCCCAGCCCCTGGAAGCCACCATTATACTTTCTATCTCTACATATTTGACTATTCCATGTACTCATCTAAATGGAATCATATAATATTTGTGACTGGCTTATTTCATTTAACATACTGTCTTCAAGGTTCATCTGTATTGCAGCATATATCAGAACTTCATTCCTTTTTAAGGCTAATATTCTATTATATGTACATATCGCATTTTGTTTATCCACTCATCTATTGATGGACATTTGGGTTTTTACACCTGTTGGCTATAGTGAATAATGCTACAATGAACATGGATATACAAATATTTATTTGAGTCCCAGCTTTCACTTCTGTTTTATATATATATCCACAGGTGGACTTGCTAGATCAAATGGTAGTTCTGTGTTTAATTTTTTAAAGAACTGCCATACTATTTTCCATAACAGCTACACCATTTTACATTTCCACCAGCAGTGCACAAGGATTCCAATCTCTCCACCTTCTCACCACGATTTATTTTCTGTTTTTTTTTTCTGTTGTTGTTGTTGTTGTTGGTAATAGCCATCCTAATAGGTGTGAAGTGCTACAGCTTAGCTTTTGAGTCAAGGCACCCACGTAAAAATTAACCAATAATAACACAATAGAAACATCAATAGCCATAAGGAGAAGGCAGGGACCACGCAGGTTGTGGAAAAGAAAACTGCGAGAAATGGGAAGGATGCCTTAGATACAGGAGGACATGACATCTAAGGAGGCGGGGGCCTTAGGGAAAGCCTGGCCTTCATTACAGCCTAGGGAGGAGGACTGGGGGCTGGGTGGGGCATGTCATGGGTGTTGTAGGCCATTGGGAAAGCCATGAATTCACAGGTGGAATCTGGACCCAGGGGCCTGTCCCAAATGAATAATATTCCCACCTGATTCTTACCCAGCTTGCACCCTCTCTCCGTGGACTTGCCGTCCTTGGCTCCTACCCATCCTTTCTCTTTCTTCACTCTTCTCCAGTTATATTTCCAGTGCCTAGCTCAGTAAGCACACACCAGGACCTTAATGAGAGAAAGGAGGTAGAAAGGATGGATGGAAGGATGGGTGTTAGCATTTAACAGACAAGGAAACCGAAAGAGTAATTAGATTTCATTCCACAGAACTGTGGCCCAGCTGGGTTTTCATGGTGCTCACTGAGCTCTGAGCCTCACGACTGGCCACAAGAGTGGAAATCACCCCCTTTGGATGTCTGCTATAGAGATTCTGCCCAGTGACAGTGTCCCAAACTCTCCTCCACTATGATTTTCTCCCTGCCATTGTATTACAAGAAATAATTGATTACAGGAATTAATTAATTACAGGATATAGTTAATTGAGTATATAAATTACTTTCACATGCATGTATGTATATAGCTGCTTGTTTGGGTGGCTCCGCGTGCATATGAGAGGATGTGAGAGAGCCCGAGTGAGGCTCCCCCAGGAGCTTGAATGGTGGGCACAGTCATCTGTTTGCTCCACTCTGCTGTCCTTGAATCAAGCTCTTACCTGGAGAGCAGGACTTTGCCGGTATCACAGAGGCATTCAATCTGTAATGTATAACAAGGTGGCCACAGTGTCCCCGACAGTCATTGAAATTGATCTGCAAGCCAAAGGGAAATGCATTAACCAATTTAACTGTCTGTAAATCCAGCATAATGAACATCCCAAGGTGTCTTATTACAAGCTCACTGTTGCTTGCCTTTACTTATTTTTTAACATTTCAATTTTTCTTAAATTAATTCTTGAGTGGGGCTGTTTCCACAAACACAGTTCTGAGAAAAAGGTTCAGAGTCTTTCTGTCAATGAAGGGCTCAAAGTCTCATAGATTTGGACCATTCAGTGTTTTTCAAGACACGTTCACCTCTGCTACTAAAGTATACTTATTAAACCGTGTCAGGGAGGTGGGCAAGGATGATTTTGAGACATGAAAACATGGGCGAAGAAACTATGAGGAGCATGGTGGCAGAAAAATCCCTAGTTGACGAGTTCAAAGACCATCTTCTATTTTCAGGCTTTTGTTAACTCAGTGTGACTCGGAGAAAGTCACTTTTGGGTCTCGGTTTCTTTAGTGGATGCTATCAGTGTCCCCACAAATATCCCCTGGAAGTACCATGTCTACCTACTCACTGTTCCCCCACACCAAGACTTTTCAACCTTGACACTATTGGTATTTGGGGCTGGATAACCCTAGGAGTGTGTGCTGTCCTGTGGACTGGAGGGTATTTAGCAACATCCTTGGCCTCCAAATGCCAGCAACTACCTCCTACCCCCCATCCCAGATGTGACAACCACAGATACCTGAAGACATTGCCAAATGTCCCTAGGGGCAAAATCCCCCTAATTGAGAACCATTTATCTATGCATTGATGGGCTCTGGGTATGGTTCCTTGTTCATTTCTCCAACACTGTGAAGTACCGCCATGTGCCAGGCACTGGGATACAAAGTCACATTCTTCATGGTACTTCTCCTCACTAAGTTCATGGTGTAGTGGGGAAGCGGATCATTGGGAGATTGATGGTGGATGAGCATGGAGTATTCTGGGAACTGAGAAGAAGGGCCTGGAGGAGGATGACTTGAGCTGATCCCTGGCGAGAGGTGCCTACATGATGTGAAGTGAGAAGTCCCAGATCTCGTCCTAAAGTTTCCATGATATCCAACATTAGGTTAACTCCTTTGCTTTGAGATACTTGAAGTCCCAGTGAGAACTCAAGAATATGTTCTGGGAGTCATGGGCAATAGGCTCCTGTTAGCATTAACATGCTGGCTCAGGCTAGTTCAGCGGGTCGCCCCGCCACTCACCAGCATCCCTCCCAGCTTAGCTGAATGGCTACCTGCTCCATGAACTTCCCTGGAAGATTTAGCAAAAGGAGACCTTCCCCTTCTCACCTCCTATCGACTCATAAGTTTTGGTGAGAGTAGCAGAAAACAAGACCTGCAGCATCTTTAGTGCTTAAAAGGGGCAGCCCAGTGAGGTAGTGTATTCGGAGCTGAGTCCTAAGCAGCTGGACACAGGAAATCTGGCTTTAGGGAGCTAGAGCCTAGAGACGAGGAGCAAAGAGAAGAGAAAGGCAAATCATCTAAACCCCATCTTCCTGACAGTGTTGTCTCTTGTCGATCCTGAGGGTACTCACAGGCTTTGAGGACACCCTTGATCCAGTTGTCATTACTCAAAATGTGGCCCATGGACCAGAAGCATTGGCATCACCAGGGAGCCGGCTAGAAATGCAGAGTCACAGGCCTATATAATCAGAATATCCATGTTAACAAGATCACCAAAGACTCATGTTTGGGAAGCACTGTTCTAAAAAACAAAAAATCCATATTTATTTAGGGAAGCCACCTATGTGACCCCCCATGAGGTAGGCATTGGGAAGAATACAAAGTGGAGCAGGTGCACTGCCCCCGCCCCGTGGGATTACCTTCTGGCCTGGAGACAAAGTCCCATAGTCTTCTCCCTGGCAGCCCACCATCTAAAGGGTGAAGGCCAAATTCCTTTGCCCATCACTCAAAGCCCTTGGCAATTAAAACTTCACATCCCTTTTCAGACCCTTCCTCCAAGATTCCTCTCTGGGTAGCTTGGGCCCTTGCCAAGTTGAACAACAAGTAGTTTCCCAGTGCATGCTTCGCCTTTTAGACTCGGAGTCCATGTGTGAGTGGTTCCTGTACCTGTAAAACACCTTCCTAAGCCTAAATCTTGCGATGCCCACTAAAGGGTCACCTCCTCCTGGAAGCCCATTCTAGTGCTGCTGCCAAAGTGAGCTCTATCTCTTGTGACTTCTCCCAGCCCATTGTCTGACCCTTTTTAGGGACTCAATTCTCTCTCTCTCTCTCCTGTCCGTACCTGTATCCTCAGCCTATGCTCATGGCAACACTGAAACTGCTTGAATGCAAGAGCCAAGTGCAATTGCAATCTCAACATGCAGCCAGAGAGCTCAGTGAGGGTTTGTTCACTGACCAACAGACTTACCATGGACAAAGGCAGGGGATATCTGACCCATTGACCTAAAGGAGGGCATGTAGGTTGAGGGAAAATGAAGAATGGAAACTGACATGTACTGAGCCTTAACTATGTGATAGGCATGTAACATATTATTCAGCTTCATCCTCAGAGTAACTTTTTGGGGTTTCTATTGTAACCTCCTCTAACAGATAAGCAATGTAGATTCAGGGATGTTAAGCCACTTATCAAGGGTCACACAGACACTAAGTCATTGAGCTGGGATTCAGACATCCTTCTGTCTGGCTCCAGAGTCCATGTTTGTTCACCATGCTGTGAATCAGTGTCAGAAAATCCACAGTTCTGATATGCTATATAAATCAATGTAAAGCCAAGATTTATCAAGCTAAAGATAATCTTGAGATCATCTAGTTCAGCTGCTCTTTACTGGTGGTAAATTGTGGCCCAAGGAGCAGAGAAATAACTTGCTCAAGGATGTGACAGAGCCAGGACCAGACCCCGGGTCCATGTGACATCAAGACCCAGTCCTTTCCTCTGTGTCAGACTCAGGGGCATAAGAAAGTCCATGGCTTTGGGTAATAAGGAAGCCATTCTAGAAGGGAAGATCCTTGACTTGGGCAGGAAAGGGAAGAGAGCTTTACTAGTGTTAAAAACAAAATTCAACTGAGTAAACTTTAAAAATGTTATTGGCTTTATTCACCATACATAAACTGTGCAGTATCCAATCGAGTAAATAGAAAGGAGTTCTGAAGAGCTGTACGAAATTACTCTAGAGGCAGAAGGGGCTAGGACAAGGAAATTATATTAGAAAACAGCTGATCATTTGTGACAAGGTCACCTTTTTTTTAGGGGGCAGTAGAGACCTATCAGGAAGATGACCTCTCTAGTGCTAACCAGGTCATTCCAGATTGACTGGTTTTAGATTCTATTCCTAGGGGAGGCTGAAACTGTAATTAATTAGATATTAAGTCTCAGTTGGTGATGTAGGGCTTAGTACAAGTGACTCCATTGTGGGCCTGCTGTCTCTTTTTTAATAGTTCCCCCCTTTTGATCAAACTCTGAGCCTAATTATTCAATGAGTTTCCATCATTTAACTTAGTAAACTAAGTTAATGGTGGAAGTTTCCAAAAAGATTTGGGAAAACTTACTTAAGTTGACATACCATAAAACATAATTATTGCTGAAAAGTTCACCTAGAAATTCTTATTCCACTAACATTTATTTAATTCACTTGTTCTTAACAATTATGTTTAGACTACCCATGAAGACTTCGTGAAACATTAGACAAAGTCAGCCACCATCTCAAGCTATTTTTCTTGCTGACAAATATTATATAAGAGATAATATGATTTATCTGACCCTGTAAACCTAGGTTGAAAGTATTGTATTTAATGCTCATTACTCTAAAGGCAAGCCTGTTTTAATTAAACAAACTTAAGCTAGCTTTATTTGCTAAAGATTAATCCTAGATCACGTGAACTTGAAAACATTTGGGTTAAGTTTTTATTGTATTTCTGAGAGCTCTAGGAATACTTAATTCATATAAGCACTTAATTTTCTTTAAGCCATTAAATAGGGTTCTTTTACAATTAATTTTAGCCATACCATACAGAGGTAGGAAAATACCATAAATCTACAAAATATATAGGTACATGTAAATAGACAGATGCAAACAGAAACTTGATAGCTTCTATTCTAAAATTTTAGCCATGGATCGGGTACAGTAATACAAAATTCATTAGTTATATAAAAAAAGTTAGGTCCAAATTGTGTTTCTGACATATAGAATAAATTAAGGTTACCTGTTCAGATGGCAAAAGCTTTTTAAATATATTTGTGGATAAGATACTTATGATTTTTATTTGCCCAAGTTCCAAATAACTTACCCCCCACTTTTTTGTTCTTCTGATAAAAATTACCTCTCTGAAGTTTGTGTTTCAAAGAGATAGCCTAGATAAGAGTTCAGGAGAAGACCAGGTAGAACATTTACATCTCATAGCGACAGAAGAAGAATAAAGTTCCTCTAAGAAGCACTTTTGTTTCCTAAGGCCAGAAGTTTCACAATACTTACAAGCCTTTGGGGATGAACAGAGGAGGTTTTGGGATTGGTAAAAAGGATAAGGAGACTTTGAATTGTTTCTGGTTTTGCAAAGATTTGTGTGATAAGGACAGTTGCTTTTAATTCCTCAAGGAATTAGGTAGCAACTTAGAGGACATCTTAGGTTGATCCATCCACCCAGTTTACATTATCCTCAGTTTGCTTCTTTATATCAGCGAGATCTTTAAGATAGAAATCAAATATCTCTATGTTCTGGATTTAGAGCTGTGAGTCTTTAAAATGTTTCAACAAATCCTTCCACAAAGGCTTCAGAAGGTTTTTCTTTCCCTCTGTCTGGGTATGTTTAGCTTAGGGGAAGAGGTTCTTATAAGGCTCTGAATATAAACTTCCAATCTGGCCAATTTCTGACTACATGGCTACTTTGAAAAAAAAAAATCCTTCAAAGTACCTTGTCAGTTTTCACCCAAGATGAATAATAAGTATTTCTGGCGGTATCGAACCCCATGGAGCCAAGAGGTGTTCCCAAAGAGGGTGCAAAAGATATTACCCTCCCAAGATCCAAAGCCACTCCCAAAGATAGCCAAGAGAAAGAAAAACTTAGATACTTCCCTGGAGGGCTGGCAGCAGTTTGATAGAACCCTAGCCACAAATGGAGTTCAACTCAAATTTTGTCCAGGTGTATTTTGGGATTCCTAATCTAACGGTTACCAAGCCAGGTTCTCAGGACACAAAAAGAGGACAAACAAGGAAGTAACAGCTATTCCTGGGAGAGAAAGGATCATCAATAACTAATGGGTCCAGATTTGGAAACAAAGGGCGATGCGAAATTTTATTTTCCTTCCTCTAGTGGGAACTACAGACAGATTCGGAAGTACTAACTCTGGTCAAAATTCTCACCCTTCTGTGGCTTCTGTTAATTTTTCCAGGATCCCATTTGCAGGCTCTGGTATCTACCAGAATTTGGCAAGGTTTTCCATTAATTTTAATTTTAGTCTTCCTTGGCTATTTAAGGGAATAACATAACAGTTTACCAGAAAATCCCTCAGAGTCCTGTCAACCCTGACCCATAGGGACCTTTCCATCTAGGGTAGATATGGGGTGTCTGTAAGGCCACTAATTTGGAAGACTTTTGTTTATGGACATATAGTCTCTTCCGAGTGGAAAGACAATTCATTTAGGGGATTAGAAAACTGAGTACTCAGGTAGAAGAGGGTAGAGGGGGACAGGAGGTATTGGGTCAGCCTTATAGTCTTTTTTTAGGCACCTCTTGTGTCTTTAATTTTTCACCAGCCATTTGCTATGAATCTGTCAATGAAGCTATTTTGGAAACTCAAAGCCTTTTGGAAGCTCCTGCATGCAAAGTAAAATGGGTATCCCATTCTGTTTGTTTGATTTGGGAACCCTTAAAATGCACTTCTTAAATGAACAAACTTGTCTAATCGGAATGGTCCCCACGATGGCCATTGTAATTCTAGGTTGTCTTTAAGAAGATATTACCAGATGTGGTTTCATAGTGTAGTAGTTAGCATGCCTGCTTTACACGCAGAAGGTCCCGGGTTCATGCCCCAGTGGAGCTACTGTCTATGGTTTATAGCCATGCCACCCTGAACAAGCCCAATGTCTGATCTCGGAAGCTAAGCAGGGTCAGGCCTGGTTAGTACTTGGATGGGAGGCCACCTAGGAAGACCAGGGGCTGTAGGCATAAATAATAATAAATAACAATAATAAAAAAAAAGGAAATATTACCGTTTTTGTAGGTATTTATAGCTTCCAGGACCATAGTTCTACATAAAATAAGCCAGTGTGCCTGAAGGTGGCGCACTCCACTCTTTGGAAATAAAAGATCTCATTTTAGCTAAGCCTTGGGTCTCTCAGAGCCAAATTAATACCTAAGAGGGATGTGCCGCTGGGTTGGGGATTGTGCAATGTTTTGAAGTGTACCTCGTTACACAGAAATTTTCTTGAGGCTAGCGGGCGACCTAATGTCCATTTAATCCATTTTGTGACTGACTTATCCTAACATGGGAATCTTTGAGTTAGGTTGCAAGTGCTCTAAAAGCTTTTAAGTGCTTGATTCATGCCCACCAATTTTATGGCTTTTGGCTTCTAAGATCCCCATTAGCGATAGTCTTTGCCTCATGTGCACATTAACACATCAGCCATGACCAGAGATGTTACTACAGACTGGCCAAGAGAAGGTGTTGGGTGCATACCGCCAGCAGTTCCCAATGTGGAACTATGGGCTGGACCAGCAGACTCCAACAAATGGGGATTACAGACTAACCAAGGGCTAGGGACTCAGGTTCTGGGTGGAACCATCCATCTGCTATCTCAAGCTGACCTGCTAAGTCCTTTACTGGGACCATGGACTAACCAAGGCTAAGGACTGGCACTCTGTTAGAGCCTCCTGTCAGTCTAGACTGATCTGTTAACCCTGGACTGGAAAGCCAATTAGATTGGCAAATCAACACAAAGGGAGTGAAGCTCAGAACCAAGAGAACTTACCCACAGCCCTTAGAAATGGCAAGAAACATAGAGAACTTAAAGGGTTCGCAGGTACCAGTTCCTGTGTTTCTCCTTGTCCCCAAAGTTGTCAGAAGTTTCTCTTGGATCTTCTTGCTACTGCCAAATGTGTTAAACAACAAAATTCAACTGAGTAAATTTTAAAGATCTTATTGGTTTCATTCAATGATTCATGAGTCAAGTAGCATCCCATCTAGCAAGTAGAAAGAAGTTTTGAAGAGCTGTACAACTAAAAATATTTATAGGTAGAAGGGGGTGGCACAAGGAAGTCATACTAGTAAAGAGCTGATTGTTTGTGACAAGGTCACCTTTCTTTAGGGAATAGCAGGAGTCTATCAGGCAGATTACTAGTACTTATCAGGTAATTCCAGGTTGACTACTTTAAGATTCCATTCCTGGGGAAGGCTGAAACTATAATTAAGTTAGGTAGGTATTCAGTCTTGGTTTGGTGATGTGGGCTTAGCACAAGTGACTCCATTAAGAGCCCATCGTCTCTTTTTTAACACTGGGCATTTGTTTCATGCCAGGCAGGAAACATATGCCATCTCACTTAATCCTCCTAACAGCCTTTTGGATCATCCTCATTGTACAATGTTAGGAAAAATTGTGTAAGTCTTTGAAAGGACCAAAAAAAAAAATGATTACTGTGTGTCTTGAATAGTGCTCCTTTCTGGGTAATCTGTACATTTCATTTGTCTTTGAGCTATTTTACAACTCTATAAATTGTAGAAAACTAATAACAATGCAAATGATTCTTGTTTATAGAGATGCAAGTAAATTTATCTGTTAGAATGCAAATGACTATTGCCTTGAGGATATTGACCAGTTTTGCAACTATTTTTAAATTCATTTTGTATTGCCTGTAAGTGTGTAAGATCTTTGGGTTTTTAACACTGTACTGGTTCCCTCATTAATTAGCAAGTTAAATGAAATCTTTCTGACACTTGTTTATCTTTATATTTTTATTAAAGTGGTTATTTAACATTTAAAAAATTATCCTTTAACATACATGATAAAACTTAATATTTAAATACTTTTCCCAAGGTCACAGCTTGTAATAGCTACAGTCTAATTCCAAACCTTATAATCTTTCTGCTGCCCACCCCCATACCCAGCTTTACAGCTTTCCTTCTTATAGCTCCTGGTTTACAAGGGATACAGTTGTTTGGTCACTTTAACTTCTCAGAGCTTTAGTTTCCTCAATTATCAATTAAACCTTCCCTGCTTACCCCTATTAGTCAAATAGAGTCATATATATGGGGACACCTGAGAAAGGTGAAAGCCTCATGCACAAGTAAGTGTATTGTAATAAAGGAGGTCCATGGGGATATGGACTTGGAATTAGTTCTGAAGGCCTCTACCCATTAAAGCCCTGTGACCTTTTTCAAGACACCCAGTCCTATCTTGGACCCTCAACAGTCAAATGGGCTTGCTCTGACTACATTACAGAGATGTTATATAGATGGAAGGAGGTAATGGATGTGCAAGTGTGTTGTGGACTGGTAAGTGTTACAGAGAGTTTAAGCCTTAGTGTTGTAGAGGTAAGAAATGTCCAAAACTGTAGAACATTTTATGAGTTTATTTGAGCCAAAACTGATGACAATGCCAAGGTGCAAGATCTTAAATGCTCCAGAGAATGACAATATGCAGTTTCTTTTACGCATTTGGAATTAAGGAGGGAATTTAAGGAAGATTTTAAGAGAATGGGAGAAAGCAAGGTGGGGATTGGAATACAGGAGAGTTAACAAGATTGTATGCTCTCTTGAGGGTGGTCAAAGTTTCGAGGGGTATTCTAGCATGTTAAAGGCGCATTAACCTAGATGCACAAGAACAATGGACAAGACTGGCTTAAAAATCTTTTCCTAAAGAAGTTATAGGCCTGGGGAATGACTACCTTCCATGACGTGCCCACTTAGGAATTTGTGATCAGATCACCCTCTGAGGTTACTACTCTGGTTAGATTTATTACAGCAGCCCATTTTCATCCACAGTGTGATTGTGACTGCTGTTGTTATTGTGCTTACTCCCACTACTACAGTGGGGATGAAGTGGGGGAGTTTGGATGCAGGAGCTCCCGGCCTCTCTCCCCTAGCCTGCTTCTCTGGGCACAAACCAGGACTACTAGGAGTAGGGGCTTCCTCCTTGAGCTGTCTGCCCCTCACCCTCCTCTCTACATCCCTGGCTCAAGCAGCAGTTATCAAGTCCACTTTCTTTTGGAGGCACTTTCCCAATGAAAGTCTGGGAGGGATACATTTTCCCAGGCCCTGCTGAGCCAGTGCAGGTGTTTCATGATGACAACATTCACAAAACCCTTGCATTAGCTCAGATGCACTTCCTGGTTTATTTATAGCTACTTGATGATTTAGGAGCCCCGTCCACTTGGCTGTTTCCCCAAGATGACTTTTCACCAGGCGTGAGCTTATTCACTTTCAGCCAGCTGAGTAGGTGTGTTCCTACTTGGTGCTGGTATGAAAGCCTAGTCTCCCTGCTCCTCTTTATCAGGACAGAGTGTCATAGACCTGCCAGGGTCAAAGGCAGGCAGAGACTATCAAGTCTGAAGGACTTCAAATCTGGCTGCTAGTTTATCAGAATCACCTGGGGAGCTTTTAAAAAAATCCAGATTTGAGGATCCAGACCCTCGAAATCAGAATCTGAAAGGGCAAGGCAGAGTAAGCTTTATTTTAAAATCATCCCCAGGGGCTTCTCATGCCTGGCAGCCTGGTTTGGAAACCACTCTTCTAAAGCAATCTTCTTTCTCTGAACAAGGAGGAGCCTATGACACAGGTGTAAAGTCAGTGTCAAAGTCACCCAGGCTATCTGAATCCCTTTTGGATCCGTTGTTCCAAAGGGACAGGTTCTTAGCGGGTTGGCATTTTCTCCTAGTGAAGCTGCTTTGCAGGAGCTTCTGCAGGGGGTAGAGGAATGGGGAAGGAGCTCTTACTCCATTCCAGAACAGATCTGGCTGTGAACAAACGAGAAAGAGCTTTAGCGTAAGCCCAGCTAAATGGATAATTAAACAGATAGCAAAATGGAATGCAGTTCCACACACCTCATGGGAGCTGGCTGGGGGAGATAATATGCTTTCCTGTCGTCAGAAGGCACAGGAGGAAAAACAACTGGGCCTGGCCGTTGGCCATTTAACAATATTGCTTTTGTAAACAAGTTGAAAATCCAATAACTGTAAAACTTATGGCATGTCCTTAAAAGCCTATCGCTATTTTCTCCATAAATGCATGAGTGTTTCCAACTGACAGTGTTCTAATTAAACAGTCCACATCCCCAGGGCAGCTAGGTCATCCTTGAGAAGGAGGTTCAGGACCAGGGGTAGGGGTGATGAGCTTGGGGTGCAGCCCTGGCACTATTACAGCCGAGCGACTCTCTTCCTTCTTCCTGTGGTCTATAACTAGAGGTAGCATCAAAGAACAATGAAGCACAAACCCAAAGAATCAAACTCTCAAGATAGAACCCCAGCAGTGAATGCCCACCATAGGCGCCTCACAGAAGGGGAAGAAGGAAAGGCTATTCAGTTCATCCACAAAGAAACCCTTTGGTGGTGGAAGCAACAAAATAGTAGAAAGTGTAATTCCAGGCTCGGAGGAGCACGCAATTCTTGATGGGGAGGGAACGCACGTGCGCGCGTGCGCACACACACACAACACACACACACACACACACACACACACACACACACACACACACACACATTCTGAAGGACACCAGAGGGAAGAGAGCCATGTGGTGAGTGAGTGAAACAGACAGTGGGGGTGAGTGCTCTTGGGCTGGGGTCTTCATGAAAGAATCACAGAAACTTAGGGCTGGATGGGATTCCAAAAGCCATTTGATCCACCAGCCAGCTCCCAGTTTTTGCCTCCCCTGGCCCCATCTACCTGGAGTTGGGCCAAACTTCACAGATAAGGGCACTGTCCTTGACAAGACTTTCACTCTAGACACCAGCTGCAAAGTCTAAGGGTCCTCAGGTCCACTCTTGGTCTGACCAGCTGTCTACAAATTCAGGAATTCCTATAACTACCCACAAGTTGATACTTTGCTTGAAAGAATCACAGGACCCAGGAAAGTGCTGTATTTACAAGTTTTTTAATTGTGGTAAAATGCATACAACATAAAATTCACCATCTTAACCATTTTTATGTATACCAATTCGGTACTGTTAAGTACATTCACATTGTTGTGCCACCCATCTCCAGAGCTCTTTTTATCTTGTAAAATTGAAACTGTACCTATTAAAAACAATACTCCCTATTTCCCCCTTGCCTCAGCCCCTGGCAACCATTCTCTACTTTCTGTCTCTATAAATTTGACTACTGTATGTACCTCGTATAAATGGAATCATACAGTATTTGCCTTTTTGAAGATTATAATTTTGTTATAGAAAAAAGTTACAAATCTGAACCAGTGAAAGGGAGAAGCACACAGGGCTAGGTCTGGGAGGATTCCAAGTGCAAAATTTCTGTCATCCTCAGGTATCCAGTGCCCTCTCAGCACTGAAGGGTGACAGAATCAAAATGTATTGACAACTAGAGCAGCTCACCTGAGCTTGGTGTCCAGAGTTTTTATTGAGGCTTAATTCCATAGATGTGATGGACTGAATCGTTGGCCCTCCTCCAGCTTCTCCCCAAGGTCAGGCTGATACCACATGACTCAAAGCCCCAACCCCGTAATCACATGGTTCTTCTTTATGATATAGGCAGCCTCTTATCTTAGGCCATTTCATTAGCATAAACCTGGAGAGGCCAATCACAAATCACTTCATTAGCATAAACTATCAGGGTGGTCTGAGGGGCCCACTGTGAATAAGGGAGGCACCCCTATCACTTGGGAAATTCCAAGGGATTAGAAGTTAACTCCCAGGGACAGGGACAGAGGCTAGCCAAATTCTTTATTACTCACCCTCCCAACATTGTTGCCCTTATCCCATCACTTCCATTGACCTTCCTAGAAGACAGCTGATCCAAACACTGGTGAACACCAGAGGGACCCGGTGCTGGGCCTGGTCTGGTCTTTTAGCTCCATATGGCCTTGGATGATCACTTAACCTCTCTCTGCTACATGTCAGCTCCATTAAGGTAGAGTATGTTTGTCCCGTCACTGATGAATCCCCAGGGCCTGGAACAGTTCCTGACAGGCACATAACAGGTGTTCAACCAATATTTGGTAAATGAATGAATGGATATACTTCAATCACTTTACCTAGACCATGAGGATTATTGCCAGAGTCCTATGCGTGGGGACCCTTGGGGTGCTGTGAGGCACTAGGTAGAGTTGAGGGGCAGTAACTTACTCTTAGCCTAGTTTCCAAAAAAGCCGCAATTTCCTGTGGAGTGGGAAAAGTAAACTCACTTTTTCTCTTAAAGGACAAGAAACAATAGGAAAACATGTTGCCTTCTGATATTTCCCAGGTCTTGTGCATCAGTTATCCATTCAGTTTTCTGTTTGGCAGATGAGGACACAGCAGTTCAGAGTTCAAGGCCTCAAGGTAACAAATGATAGAGAGACTATGACTCTGGACCCTGCCCCTCCAAGAGCCTGCACTGGGCTGAAAAGTCACACCAAAAGATATGTCTGTGTCCAGGAACCTGTGAATGTGACAGCCAAAGAGGACCAGAGGTGGTCTCCAAGAACAATGGTCTTGGAGAATGAACAGAGACCAGGTTCTGGGCTGGGATAGTCCACTAGTGGTGTGATCTTGGCTGAGTCACATGGCCTCTCATGGCTGCTTCCTTCTCTGAGAAATGGGACTAATGATCTCTTTTACACGAATGTGGAGAAAGTCATGATAGGTGTACCAGGACTTTCCAGTCTCTGAAGAGCTGTCCTCACAGACCCCTGCCATTGACAGAGAGTCTTAGCTGCCAATCACCCAAGGCACCCTGTGTCCCTCCCCCAATAACCCCTCCCCCGCTCCTCTGCCCAAAGGAGGGAAACCCATTTCCCTGGGAACAGCTGTGTTTCCTCAACAAACAAATGTTCCCTTAAAACATTTCTGAGGAAGAGCGGTTGGTAATGAGCGAACATCTGGCCCATCGGCACACTTTTGTTTTTGGCAGCTCTAGAGCCCGCCAAGTGACTATTCCCTAATGTTCACCACGTCCCAGCACCTGCTATTCCCAATCAGGCTTGTACCACTACGCCTCAATTAAGAGCAGATGCGGGGCTGAATGAACGAGGAGGGAGAAACCCCCTTCCTCAACATCCCTGTGCTCTGCTTAAAGCCAGAGCAGTGGTCTGAGAACTAGCAATGATGCCAGCTTCTGCCTCTGCCCTTCCCTCCTTCTATCCCTCCCTTCATCCCTTTCTCTACCCAGCTACCTGTGCTGTGGCCTTTGGGGATACAGATCTGAATGACATATCCTTGTCCTCAAGTTGCCCACAAGCTCCTAGACATACACCTCCTCCCTATAATGTAAGTGTTGGCAAACTTGTTTTGTAAGGGGCCAGATAGAAATATCTGGTTTTGCAGGCCACATGGTCTCTGTCACAACTATTCATGTCTGCAGTCAGCACAAAAGCAGCCATGGAAAAAATATGTAAATGATATGTGATATGTAAATGAATGAGCATAGCTGTGTTCTAATAAAATTTTATTTCTAAAAATGGTGGTGGGTTGAATTTAGCCCATGGGTCATAATTTGCTGACCCCTGCTACACTTCAACACCCTAAATTGAGGTGGTCGCATATTGGAGTATCTGCCTAAACTGTATTATCTCCCACTCACTGAACTATATGAGCCCTACTTGCCCTTCCCAAAGTCCCCCAGGGGCACAATTGATTGGACCAGGGTGACACCTGACCCAAGCTGGGCTACTCAGTGTCTTTTTCTGACTGGGGAATTAGGCTAAGAAGGTTAGTTTGCCTTTGGGGATGACTGCATTAGGAGCTGACAAGTGTGGCATCTTTCTCCTGTCTCCCCCTCAGCCCCGCCACTCCCCCAGTAGAGAAGCAGAAAAGGCCAGGCTGCAGAGCATACGGATGAAGCAGCCCACATGGAGAAAGGCTTCCTAGGGTCCAGTGCTCTTCTAGACTTTGCCCTGTCCCTTCCTGAGCCCTGACTACATCCCAGCCCCATGTTCCCTGAAATCCCTCAGATCCTTATTTAAAAGTCTGCTTTTCTGTTTATGCTGGCTCAGGTTGATACTTGCTTCAACTAACAAAGCAAGTCATTCTGAACCACTCTCTACCTCTGCACATCGTTCATGCAATTATTTGACATTTGTGCCAGGGCTTGCCCTTTGGTAGACGCAGACATGAGTGGGCTATGTCCTTGCCCTTCAGCAGCTGATATAAAACATATCTATAGAGGAGAGCGACATCCCGGCCCTCACCCAGCACAACCTGCAGTGCAATAATAAGTAGCGATAATGTGGGGTGAGGATCAGGAGGTGGGGGAATCTGAGGGCTTCGGCAGGGGAGGGGCCATATGTAGACCTTGGAGAATGAATTGACTTTCGCTTGACAGAAAAATAAGGGGAGGTGGCAGAAGTTTAGAGCAGCATTTTCCAAATCAGGTTCATAGAACACCTATCCTTGGAGGGATTTTATGGTTTCCACTCTTCCTTACCCGCAGATCTCTAATTTCATTCAGGTCATAACGTGCCCCTTAAAATTACTCAATATCCCAGGCTCTTTTGAGGCTAGGGTGATGATGTGACCCACTTTGGGCCAGTGAGATGTAAGCAGAAGTCCCCTGGGTCCGAGGGGTTGGGGGTGAGGGCTGGGGGTGGGAGGAATTCCAGGATGTAAAGGTTCAGACTCACCTTTGCTCTTAGCCTTTTTCCTTCTTTCTGCCTGGAATGTAGCTGTGGTGCCTGAAAAGGCTGCAGTCATTTTGCAACCATGGTGTTAGAAGCTACATGTTAAGGATGGCAGAGCAGGAAGCTGGAAGGAGCCTGGCTTCCCAGTGCCATGTCTGAGCCACCACATAGGCCCTGAATTGTGTATTTCTATAGTGGCTCTTGACCGTAGCTCAACATATTCCTAACAACAGGATGTTTTATAATAAAAGGGAACTATGGACCAAATATGTTTGGGCATACCAGTTTCCACTATTAGAGATTCACAAAATATATTAGATTATTAAAGCTCTGAGAAATCTAATGTCAAGATAACTATTTAACCCAGTATTTCCCCAAATGTTTGTCTACCAACAATCCCCATCCCTCCTTCAGCACATCAATGGATAATGCATTGAACACACTTTGGGAAACAAGTTATAGAGGAAAGAGTTTGGGCTATGGAGTCAAAGAAGATCTAGGCTGAATGGTTTGTGGCTTCAGGCATGACAGGTAACCTTGCTGAGCCTGAGACTCCTACTCCATAAAATGAGGAAGAGTCATACAGATTAAAGATAATCCAGGTAAAGCACTTGGCACACTGTACCTGATTCCTAGTCAGTTATCAGCAATTCTCATTCACTACAGATAATGTTTGGAAAGAATATGGCATTAGTGACAGAAGATCCTGGCTTGAGTAAATGGTTCTACCACTTCCTTCTGGGACCCTCCAGAAGTGACTTCACTACTCAGAGCCTTCCTGTTCTGAAACGTAGTAAGGAGATTACAATGTCCACTTGGGCAAGAGGAAGTATGTGAAAAAGTCTGGCATAGAGAAACTGCTCACTCAATATTGGAGGCATTGTCTAAGCTGAACTGTATCCAGCCTAATCCGCACTCCCCGCAGAAGGCTATACACCTGAGCTTTTTAGCAGAAGTTGAGCAGGATTGCTTTTACATTTTCATTTTGTAAGGTGTTCGCCTTGCCTCCCAACCCACCTCTCTATCTTCCTCAGGGATTGCCAGGGTCTCCAGGGCAGACCCTCTGCTCCAGCCCATTCTGTCACCTTATCACCGAAACCTTCAAAGCTTAGTGCAGTTCTTCTGTGCTGGGTTCTCCAAATCACAAGGTCCAAATGAGTGGTGGAGTCCTCCCACTGCCATGTGGGGCCTTGGGGAAATCACTTCCCCTCTGAGCCTTAATTCCTCCTCTATGAAAGGAGGAGTTTGTACTATATAGTCTTGAGAGTGGAGATGAAGATGACCAAACTCGCTTCATAGGGTAGTGAAGATTAGGTGAGGGAAAAAAAATTGTATATATATATATGTGAATGTGTTTATAAGTGACAACATGGAATACTAATTGATCACTATTATTTATCTTTTGTCTTCCCAGCTTCTCTTTTGAGGCTTTTCACTGCCCTTAGGTACCCTCTCCCCTTCCAGAGCCCAAAACTTCACTTTTCACGTAGCATTTATTGTGTATTAACTTCTAATAGTCTGCTTTTCCACTGCATATTTCCCTGAATGCTCCCTGACTTGCCCTTTCACCCAGAGCATCTTTTCATGGCTCTTTTTGTACCTTTACTTCTGCCACAGTCCTCACAGGAATGTCCACTACTCTTTCCCATGGGAAGCATTTCAATTTCATCTTCCTCAGCAAACTTTCTCTCACTCAGCCCTTGGTGCATTTTTTCTTGAACAATACCGACTACTTTATTGTGCATCTGTCATGAGCCCAGCACTGTGCCAGGGGCTGTGCCCCTTCTTGCGCCAATCCCGACTACAGGCTGGTGAGGCAGGTACCACTTGCTCATCCCAGGCAGAAACTCAAGTCCAAAGCTTAGGAAGAAACGTGACCACAGGGTCACAGCTGCCAGCGGTGAGGGATGGGCTCAGACTTGGATCTCGATCTCTTGTTCCTAGCACTTTCTACCCCACTCAGGGCTGCCTCTCTCAGGCCACTGTGGAAAAGGTTCTTTTTCTAATTGGCTAATTTCATGAGGAAAGTTAGGAGAGAGCGTTTGGGGCAGGGAAGTACTGGTGTGAGAGAGGGACGATGGTCTTTGCCTTCTCCCCAGGAAGGGAGAGCACAGGCTTTGTGAGCTGACCCAGCTCTGGGAAAGCAGAAGCCCAGGGCTAGCTCTGGGAGGGGTTCAGCCTGCCCTGTCCCTCCAGCCCCCACACGCTCATGCCAGGTCAGGGGCTGTGGGGAAGGAGGGCTCTGTAACCTCTCTGGGGCATGGAGGACCCCTTCAGGAATAGGCAAGAACAGAGGAGCATGAAGACAGGACACCAGAGAGAGAAGGACACTTACCCAGGGTCCCACAGCAAGTCCACCAAGTCCCCACCTCCCCGCCTCTTCTTTCTCTTCTGAATATTGGAGCCGAAGGGCTCTCTGAGGAAGCTGCTATGGTGAACCACATTTCCCACCACCACTCCCCCTGGGCCAGCTGCTTTGGCTCCAGGAGGAGCAGGAGGGGCTATCAGGCTGCCCTGTGTCTGTGTGCAGTGTGTGAGGGGCAGGTGGCAGGGAGAGAAGGTTTACCAAACACATGCAGCGGCTAAACTGCTTTCCCAACTTCAGGGCCTCAAGAGGTGAGGGCCTAGAGTCACTGTGCTGG
The DNA here is from genome assembly GCF_902729225.1 of Pteropus medius. Lineage (NCBI taxonomy): Eukaryota > Metazoa > Chordata > Mammalia > Chiroptera > Pteropodidae > Pteropus > Pteropus medius. The sequence continues at coordinate 11,706,791 of NW_024342473.1, read as the reverse complement.
TTGGAGTGTCAGCTCAGCAACCTATCCCCGCCCCCCACACCCAAGGCTCAGAACTGCCTTCCAAGAATCCCCTTCTCTGCAGGGTTAGAGTTGGCAAGATTTGCAAGGTGGCAATGAAATACAGGGCTTGGGGTCTGGCCAGTGGCAAACACACACAAAAAAGTGCCTGTAGTCTGGGCTGTCACTGTTGACATTACTGCTACCCCTTCCTCTGCAAATGACTATGCGAAGCCTGGTCTCTCTCTCTTCTGTCCCCTGCTGCAAGGGGCTGGCTGTTAACATGCTCTACTCAGCTGGCTGCACCCAGAACCACTGAAGACCCCTGTCCGGCCCCCACCCTTCCCACACCCTCCAGGGAAAGCCAGACCCAACCCCAGGATAGACCAAACCTGGTGACAGCCCCCAAAACATACAAAGGCTATTACTTTGCCCACCTCTCCCTGACCCTGGAACTCAAAGGCTGGGGCTCCCCTTCCCAGGGAGAGGGAGAGAGATGCTTTCATCTTCCTCCACCACAAATATGATATTAAATATTGTTTTCAACAAGTCACCTGTAACCTAACTGCTCAGGCCCCTGGGAATCACCCACCTGCCCAGCCTCCTGGATTTCTGAAGAAGCCCATTCCTTGCTAGCCAGCACCAAGTGCCCAGACACCTAAGATGGGCTTAACTTGAACAAGGATTTGCTCTCTGTGATTTGCTAAGGGTGGTACTAAAATGAGTTTGCACCCATTGCTTCCACAAGTGTCATGCCCAAAGTGGAAGGGATGGGAAGAAACCAGAGGCTGAGAATCCTGAGGATTTTCAAAAATCCATTAAGAAATGAGTCTACAGGTGACAAGGGACTGTACAATTTATCATCCACTTGGTAGATTATCTATACTTGGTAAAGCGACCAAATGATCTCTCTTCCAAAGTAGGATGCTTGTGAGAGAGAAAGAGGGATTGTTACTCTGGACAGCAGGTTAAATCAGGCTTTTCCTAGGCAGCCTCGGACATGTGGTCACCAATTGTTGGGGATTGGGATCTATAATTTTGATCTCATTAGCTCCTGAAAATCTGGGCTACATTCATGGTCTCTAATGCCGATGATGAAAACTGAGGTTGAGATCAGGGAGGTGACGGGCCCAAGGCCAGGCAGATAGTTAGGGGCAGCCACTGGCCTTCCAGCTGGGCTCTGTCCTCTACGGCCCTTGTCACTGGCCCCACCCCCTATCACGCTGGTTCACAACTCCATGTCTGTCCAGAGAACCTCCAGAGTGTCCAGTTCTCAGGGCAGTTCCCAGTATCAAGGCCAGAAAGTGAGACTTCTGGAACTCCAAAGGCAGAGAACACAGGTATCTTTATAGTCTAGGTGAGGAGAAACCCTGGCTGCAGGCAGGGAGCTGGATGACTTGACCACCGACATCTTCAGCTGGGGAGGAGGAATAACAAGCCCAGACCCCACTTGGTGCTGAGTGCTGCATTATGCTATAAAAACCACAAGAGAGCACCCTCACACCAACAAAGACAGATGCTTTGAAAAGTTCTCTACAAAGGCAAGAAAAAAAACCTTTCACTTTTTGTGTGCTTTAATTTAATTTAATTTAATTTTTTTTTTTTGCATTTTGAAACAATGTCATATATAAAGTTGCAAATGCAATACAAGTAGTTTTTCCCCTGAACCATTACCAGTAAATTGCTGACATGATTTCCCAAGTCCACCAAATTCTTTAGTGTGTATTTTCTACAAACAAGGACATACTCTAACCACACTTCAACCATCAAAATCAGGAAATTAATGTTGAAACATCATTGCCATCTAATCTTCAGCCCTCATTCATGTTTTGCCAATTTTCTTCGTGATGTTTTCTTGTAGAAAAGCTTCCAGATCAGAAACATGCTTGCACTTAGTTGTCAAGTCTCTTTAGTCTCCTTCTGTCTAGACCAGTTCCTTGGTATTTCTTTGACTTTCATGACCCAATCTCCCTACTCCCTCCCCACACTGTTGGAGGATGTTCCTCAGTTTGTGATTGTCCGATATTTCTCATGACTAGATTCAAGTCTTTCATCATTGACAGGAATTTCACAGTGCTATTCTATGATACTGTCTCTCATTGCATCCTGCCAGGTGAGGTATGATTTTAATGTCCCATTCCTGATGATGTTCACTTCGATCACTTGAGTAAGGTAACGTTTGCCGGACTTCCCAAAGCATTTTACTTTTGTCCTCTGTAATTGATAAGTATTTCGTGGGAGGTACTTTGACATAATGTAACTATTCTGTTCAATTTATTCGTTTCTTTATTCACATGAGCATGGACTTGGAGAATCTTATTCTACTCAGTGGGTTTTAAGCTATTACCAATATCATATATTTTGGTGGTCAAATTGTCCCAGATTTGCCTAGTGAGAGCCCCTTCACGGTGGTACCTGTGTCCTTTTGACACATCCCCATCATTCTTTAAGCACTTCCTTGCTTTCTGGCACCACAAGATATTTCAAGTTCATTTGTACTCTCTCTGCCCCAGTTCTGGAACCTGCTATTCTTCCAAGGAGCCCTGGTTCCCCAAGTGGAGAATGATACTTAGATCTGGGTGTTAGGTGCACTTGTTGCTGTTGGGATTTTTCCCGTTCTCAGGCCCTCTCAGTGGTTAGAGCTAATGAATATATGTGTATTTATAGACATCTTTACATGTCTATATCAATACATGCATATTCATATCTATCTATCTATCTAACCATGAGTTTAAGCTAAAACTTTCAATTCCATCTTGTTCTTTCCCCTTCCATACTTTTTACTCACTTTTCTGACAGCAATGACCTGCCTACCATTATCTTTAATATATTTACTTATCTGATTAATCCTTCTGCATGTAACCATCTCCTACCTCTGCCACCCTCCCACTGAGGATGCCCCTCTCATCCCACTCAGGCTTTGACACCCCTCTTTAGATCCTGCAGCCACTTTCCTACATAGGGATACTGTCTCTGCTCACCAGGCTGCCCCTCAGTGGGGTTGCCCACCTCACCTCACATGTGCAGCTGCCACTCCCCACATGGGTGCACTCTTCACACCAGACAGACTCCAAGCCCTCTCTCTGGGCCACCCAAGTTCCCCAGCCTCAATAGGACACCTGTTATGCAGCTCCACTTGATGGCTTTTGAACTGTTGAGGAGGAGAAGAAGAGAAGAGAATGGAAAGGAAGAGTTATTTTTATATCTAAGTAACTTATTTTTCTATAGTATCCTTTTCTTGTTTCATGATTGTAATCTTATTTTGTACATTTATGAGAATATTAGTGACAGGTTTTACTTGTTTGTTTTGCAATTTCTTCTCTCTGATTCCTCCAAATTGCTTTTTTTGTTTGTTTTGGACATAGAGATCTTTCAGGTTAGAGTCTTTCTCCTGCTGTCCAGAAATCCCTGCCAACAGGCTCACGTGTCATGATGAGAAACTAACCAGCTAACTGGAAGCTCTGAGAGCGTGGTGGGCTCGTTAACTGTGAGACTCCCTGGTGGGGAGAGCCACCTGGATCATTTAGTTGGGGAACTCCTGATATCAGGATCTGTAGGCCACTCTTTTTGAGTAACTCATATTCTGCAGAAAATGCTTTTCCAGTCTCTGCCTAGAGAGGAAGCCTGGCTGCCAGGGCTCAAGGGGCTGAATCAGGGCAGAGGGCGATGGTGGATGTGGTGTTGGCATCACTATGATACACTCACTCAGTTTTCCAGTAGATGATATGTAACCCCTTTCTTTACTTTTGCTTGGTGAGGTGGAGTGGTGAGTGACAGATACTCAGCTGTTTAGAGATGTAGCGAGAGAAGCTGGGTCCATCAGTTCTTATTTTAGCCCTCACTTCACTACCTCCTCCAAGAACCTGGAACTTCCAGTTCCTGATTAAGCTCAGAAACCACATACATCATTTTTGTTCAGAGCCAGAACCAGAATCAGTACCCATTCATATTTTTCCAATTTTTGTACTGATGTTCTTTGTAGCAAAGCATCCATATCAGAAATATGCTTTATGACTGAACCTTCTAAAGCTCCCTCAATTAAGCCAGGTTGGCTCTTGGCTTTCCCCACTACTGTATCAGTATTCCGTTGTTTTGGATTTCTATCTTCCAATATTTTATTGCCACTGTTTTTTGTTTTTTTTTTTCCTGTCCTCCCAATCTTTATACTTTTTTTTTTTTTTAAAGTCATCCTTTTGGTTTTCATGGCGAGGACTTAGGATGCAGCAAAAGTAGATGTGGGTATCTAAGATGTGCCATCTTGACTCATTCCACTTGTTCTACAACAGATTAAATTTTCAGTTGTCATCTGTGTGTACCCCAGCTCCCCAGCTGAACTGTGAGACTCTAGCTAGACATCTGGAAGAAACTCAGTGTACCTTTGATGGACAGATATGTCCTTTCTGCCAAGCATCTGGCCAAGAAGGGGTCTATGACACTTTGCCATCCACTACTCATTCAACACTCAAAAAATTACGGTGGCCCCATCAGTACTTCAATCCCAAGGGCCTGTTGACCTCATCCTGCCCCTGAAGATCCTTCAACCAGCTCCAGGCGGCTCCCGGACTCCAGGTAGCCTCTCTCAGAGGTAGGATGGTACCAAAGAAGGGGCTCAGGTTCAGAGTGATCATGACGACATCAGCACCCAGCCTGGCTGCCCCCTTGCATGGCCTTGGGTAGGCTATTTGTAAATGTAAGATGGGGATGACTAGTGCTGTTTCCCTCCTGTTTCTAGGTATTTCTCAATACTTGTGTTATTAGCGGTTGATGACGTATGAGCAGAAATGTGTGTAATTTCTGAGTTTGAAGCGGTTGATGACGTATGAGCAGAAATGTGTGTAATTTCTGAGTTTGACGGATACAAGACCCTCCAATTTCTTCTTCCCAAGGAACTAGGTGCTCTCATTTGATTTCATTTCCCATTTTTTAGTTGGGTTGTCTTTGCAATGCCTTTTCCTACCTGCAACTGCATCTTGATGTCTGTCCTTCTCCTGGCATCACTATGAACAGTGCAGGATGACCTGGAATTAAGCCCAGGCTTCACCGCTAATTGGCCATGTGACTTTGGGCCTCAGTTTCCTCATCTGTAAAATGGAGATGATACAAACACTTGCCCTGCCTACCCCAAAGGAGCCCTGTGAGGCTCAAACATGAAAGTGGGTAGGAAAGGCCTTTCCACACTCAGCAGTCCTTTAAGAGCAAAGTTTATTTCAGAGTTAAATCTTACCCTTCTCAGGGAGCTGGGCAGAGCAGATAATTGTATCCCCATTTTATAGATGAGGAAACAGACGTAGAGAGGTTAAGTGATTTGCCCAAGGTCCCACAAGCAGTGAGTGGCAGAGCCAGGGTCACAATCCTGTGAGTCTGAATCTAGTCTCTGCTTCACTAAGTCACTTCTCTACAAAACCTCCATGAAAAGAAAATCTCCCTGGATTCTACCCTATTGGAAAGGACTTCCCTAGCCCCTGGGGGTCCACTGTTCTGGGAGCAAATGATCAGATAAGGGGACATGACCCAGAAGTGCAAACAGGAGGAGTCAGAGGACAGAGAAAAGCCCACAATGAGCTGAAGCTGAAATCTGATAAGATGTGGTCGAAACAGTTAACTTGGCTTCATCTTCCAGTAGAGTCAGGCTCTTGCTGATCACAAAAGGGACCTTGCCCTCAATTCCATGTGCCAAAGAGCTAGTGACTCACAGCGCCCTTGGTCTGTGGTTATTAAATATGTCATCCCTTCACATGCTCCCTAACTCAGCCCCCGTGCTGCCACCTGTGACTAAGCCTGCTTTAGTCAACAGCAAGATGACATGCTGGGGACATTTGGTGGGTGAAAGCTGTCGAGGATATTGGGGGGCTGTGTGTTTTTTCTGGCAGCAGGATCAGGGTGACTAAGAGAAGCCTGCATAACCATAGGAACAACCCCTCCTACCTATGCAGTCTTGATAGTTTTCAAAACATTTTTGTACACATGATCTTGTTAATCCCTGCAACTATTTTGTAAGCTAGGGAGGGCAGAACCATTCACCCTGGGCGAGAGAGCAAACAGTCTGAGCTTAGACCATTCTTCTCTATTCCCTGCTCATGGCAGACATTATTAATCAATCAGATCACTCTTTTCTGTTCAGAATCTTTCTCTGCACAGTCCTCTGGCAGTCACTATCAGTCATTGCCATCCCTGGGGTAGTGGATGCAGGTCAGTCACCTAACCAGCTGAATAACCTGGGCAATTCTTGTCAGTTTTCCCTCCGAAAAACAGGAAGGTGGACTAGTGTTTCTATGGAATGGTCTATTGACAAGTCCTGTGTCATCCTTCTCTGCTGCCTTCAGCACTCTTGTAGCTCCGTCTCTTGCTTCCTCTGCAGGGACCCCATATCGTCTCCTCTCTAGGTTCCAGCATGTTTGGGAAATTGCCCCCATGCCCTTCCTAAATTTCTCGGCTCAAGAACTTCCAAAGGCTCTCCACGACCTCCTCAAGATGTCCAATGACAGAGTGTCCACGATCTGATCCTGATCCAAACTCAGTTCCCAGATTCTTCTTCATTCCTCTTAGGTTTTAGCCAAGGTGAATATTTTTGGGGCTTTGTGTGTGGCCCACAGTCTCCCACCCCTGGGCATTTGCCCATGCGGTTCTCTCTGCCTGGATTGCCTGCCTTCACCACCACTCTCCATTTCAACTTCTCAAAACATTTTCCATCTTCAAAGGCCATCTTAGCAAATGCTGCAATGTCCTGGAAGACTTCACAGATTCCCCACAATAGGGGTTGCTCTCTGCCTCCTATAAATTTTAGTGCATCTTTTTTTTTTTCTTTTTCTTTTTCCACATGCCTATCCCTGTCTTTCCCTCAACCTGACTTACTCAGGAAATTCCAGGTGACTCACAGCTAGCTCTCTGTGCAACAAACAGAAGCATTGCCAGGTCTGTCCCTCCTTCCTACCAAATAGAAGTCATGATACAGGCACTTTCTGAGACCTACTACAATCAAAGTGCTGAGGGGGCCACCTGGCAGGGCTCTTGGCACCCTTGGTTGTTCTTTCTTCCTTGGGAGGGGTGCAGGTATCAGAGTGGTGGCTTCAGTTCTGAAAGGGGACCACCTTTGTAGAGTCTGTGTTCTGGTGGGTATGGGAAGGGGGGAAATGAAGCACTGAGGCCAATCAAGCGACAAGGCTTCCCATCTCTTTTTACCCCTCTCCAGGAACCCTCATTATTCATGCACATGTCCACTCCCTCCCCACAACCTCTTCTAGAGTCTCCCAGATCAGTGATACCTCCTCCTAGAAGGCTTCCCTGACTGCTCCACCTGGAAATGACCTCTACCTGCAGATTCCCTTAGCCCTTTAGTTGTGCTTCTCAAGGAGCCCTCATCTAGCCCCACCTCCTCTGCAGTTACTCCCTCCTAGTTCAGGGAGGTCTTTAAGGCAGTGATCTGTTTCTAAGCCTCCCTGTCTCCACTGGGCCTAGACATACAAGCGGGTTTGTGTCGTTCAGAATGAACAATGAGTGCCAGTCAGTATGTGGACACTTGGAAGAACAGGTCACACAATGTCCTTTTCTGAAGGGTGGTCTAACCCCGACCCTACCTCCCGAGGAAAAAGACCTGGGAAAGCAAGCCGGGCCTCAGGGAGAAGCTGAGAAAGACTTGAACACCCTCCTCTGCCCCTACTGGCTGAATACCTTCATGCTGAATTCAAGGGAGTGATAATCAAAACCAAACCCTCCTTGGATTATCGCTAGGCCTGAAGCCAGGTGTGCAGGCTTGCCCACACCACACTCATACCTGTGACCCCGAAGGACCTCGTGCTGTTCCACCTCGAGTGGGGATGGCTCATGAAGATGCCTGCTAATTTAGCAGGGCTGTGTGGGCCTATGCAGAAAAACTCTGGGCTCAAACCCTGACTGTGTCACTTACTATTGGTGATGACAGGTAGGTGGCTTAGTCTCTCTGAGCCTCTATTTCTTTGCTATAAATGGAACTAGTAACCACAAAAAGACACATACTGGATGATTCCATTAATATGAGGTACCAAGTGTAGTTGAATTCATAGAGACAGTAAGAGGGATAGTTGCCAGGGATGGAGGGAAGGTGGGTAGGAAATTGTTTAATGGGCACCAAGTGTCGGTTTTGTAAGATGAAGAGTCCTAGAGATTGGATGCACAACAGTGTGAATGTACATGACGCTTCTGAACCGCATGCTTAAAAATGGTTAGAATGGTAAATTTTACTTCATGTGTAGTTTACCATAATTAAATTTATTTTTAATCTAAAAATAAATGGAGCTAGTAAGAGCATTTACCTCACCGGGTTGTTTGAGGATTAAATGAGAGAATCTCCTCAATCACTCTGTATGTGTGAAGTGGAAAGGACACTTAATAAATCCTCCCGTTCCCTTTTCCTAAGAAGGGAGATCTCCGCGGCTGAAGCTGCAGTGAGCTAGATGACAGCTGTAGCCGCTGGACCTGCCTAAGGGTGGCAGTCCCGTTGTGGGAGGCGATGAGCTTCTGGTGTGTGCGAGTGGAGGTCGGTGGCCGAGTGCTGCTGTGGGGTGGCTCAGAGCTCCCGTCTCGACGGAGGATTTGGGCAGTTTCTGAGCCCTGTCCTGCCACCGTCTTAGACAAGATGTCAAGACAGATGACAAACTGCCACCTTTTACTATTTTACCACATCCCAGGCCCCTGCAGCCCCAGGATTGGGTGAGGGGGGTGGGGCAAGATGAAAGAACAGCAGAGGAGGGTTAAGGGCAAAGTCTGGGAGAGGGTGGATCTGCCTTCCCTTCTCTGAGTGGGTTTCTTCCACCGTGATGAGGTGGGTGACAACAGCACCTCTTTCATAGGGTCATTGTGATAGTAAATGACAATGCGCGAAACACAGAAAACCCTCAAGAAACAGTAATGCACATAAATTGTTAGTTTTGGAGTGTTTAGTGATGACTGTATAATTTGTTTTTGAGAGAGAGAGAGAGGGACAGAAAAGGGGGTGGGGATGGAGAGGGGAGTTCAGGCCTAACCTCAGGAACTGGATCCTTTCTGGGCGAGGTGTCTTCCACACTCTGTCTTTCTCACTCTTACCCCCAGCCACCACCCCGGTCAGAACAAGGTCAAGAAGCCCAAAGACCCAGCTCCTCAGAACTCCTGGGGAGCCCCAAAGGACCCTACCCTCTTCGGCTAGTCCCCCTTCCCAGAACAGGGGCCTGGAGGAGGGCAGGGACACCCCAGGACCCCAGTCTTCGTGCCAGGGCTCTCTCCTCAGCCCAAGCAGAGCCCCCTCATGGCCCACGGCCCACATGGGGTCTCTGGCTTTGCCTGCCCTGCCAGATGTAGCTCACAAGTTCGCTCCATTTGGTCCCAGGGGAGTGCACTCAACCGTAGGAAGCTCTCAGTAAAGAGGAAACCTCTGACAGTTGTCAAAGCAATTTAGAAGTGATGAATTCCCAGGAGCAGTATTGGAAAACATTCTGGGACAGCCTTGGGTTTTACCTTGCAGGTGAAGAGTGGAGGGCACTGTGGTGATCAATTCTCTAACTTCCTGTAAGCCCTCCAGGAGAGGAAGCAGGTGACGTTAGGGTTCAAGTGACACTGAAAGCCAGGATAAGTCCCAGTAGTTTCCTATTTGCATGATGACAGTAATGATTGTACAGTCACAACAGTAATCATCATAATAAGAAACAGCTAATATTCATTGTGCACTTGCTGTGGGCTAATGTAAGTGCTTTAATGTAGGTTGTCTTTCTCAATTTTTACCACAACAATGAAGTAGACACTATTATTATCCCTGTTTTACAGAGGAGGAAACTGAGGCTTTGATCTGGACAATATTGTTTTGATCCAATTAGATTTAGCCAGCATCTGTTTTAAAAGGTCTAAATTGATGCAATCCTCTCAGATCATGTTAGAACCAGTTTTCATTCTGATCTGGTCAGAACTAGAATTACCTGGAACTGGCTTGGACTGGTTAGAAATGGTCTGAGCCTGTCATTACTGGTTTGAAACAGCCAAATCTGTCTGGCATGGTCATAACCCCTGGCTCTGGTTTTACATGAGCAGGATCAAGAATGTATTAGAAGTTGCAGGTGAGATGTGGGACTGAGAAGTAGGCAGGTGGGATAGTGAGATCCAGGCCTGGCCCCATCTGGGCAGGCCTTGAATGCCAAGCTGGAGAGCACATGATGTCATATTCACATTCACACCACACGTAACCCTCCAGAAGTGCTGCACAGACCACACGCCTGTAAATCAATTAGCCTCTCGCCCAATGATTAATGGGAGGGAAGTTTTCATCACTTGTTCTGGGTAAATTATTGCATATGGAAGCACATCTTTGATTTTATGGGTTCTTGCTGAAGCATGAAATTTCTTAGAGGAGGTTCCCTGAGGAATGTGTAGCCCCTGCAGACCCCCACCCTGTTACCCGCCCTCAATCCCACCTCTCCCCACACATCCCATTCCCTGCTTCCTCTTTGCCTCCCCTCCTTCCCCCAGCTTTGTCTCTCCAGGAGTCCTCCCTGTACCTCCCCAGGCTCAGGAGGAAGGGCTAGGGGAGGTGGTGTTCACTGTCACCATCCACTCCTTAAAGAGAAAGGGTCAATTGTGCTTTGTAGATGACAAGTATGACAGAGAAGGGAGAGATGGCAAAGTGCAGAAAGCAGCTTGTTGTTGTCCGGGACCAGATATAATCTACAGAGCCCAGGCCACCCAGGGGGTTTCCTGCAGAAGCAGATCTATAAGCCCTGGGGCTCCAGATATTAGTCCAAAGTAGAAACCCAGGTAGTCAGAAGTTCTAGGGAAGAGCCTTCAGAATTCACAGAGGCTAGACCCTCTTTTTACCCCAGAGGTCTTGGGTGGGAGCGACTTGCTCTGGGTCACACAACCAGGGCAAGAAGCCTCTTGACCCCTAGTCCAGAGTACTCCCTGCCTCAGAGATGTCTCTCTTTCGCACTCTTCCACCACCCTGCTGGCACCTAGAGCAGCAGCCTGACTCCTCTTAAGCCCCACTGTACCTTGGAAATCTAGGTCTGAAGACCACCCCGAGCAGGCTGCCCCCTGTGCCGCTGGCTGAGAGGCCTGACTACAAGGAAGGATTAGCAGACTGCTGACTTTGGCTCAGCAGACTAGCTGAGCACTCTGGGCCCTGGCCATTTTTCAGGCAGCAGATGGTTTGCTGACTACCCTTCTTTGAGTAGGACCCCTCTGTAGATTGGGCTGTAGGTGGGGGTGACCTCAGGTATCCTTCTGACACTAAGGTGCCCATGGTGTAATTCTCAGAGGAGAATTCAAGGAAGAGATGCTGGTGAGGACAAGCAGGCCTTAGGTAACTGCCCCTCAACCTCTTTCCTCAGGTTCCGCCGGAGGGATAATGAGGGCCAGGGTGGGTCAACAGCACCCCGCAGATGGGCTGTGAGCCCCCCATCATCACTCCTGGACTAATTGCCACCCCACCCGCGTGCCAGGTGCCCACCAGTGTGTCTCCAGCTCTGGGGCTGCTATTAACGACATGTTGCAGCAGCTTTACGAAGCGTGGCTCAGGACAATTTTACACCTCATTTGATTTATGTTCCAGGATTTGCTCTTCTCTCAGAGGCTCGCTCCCTCCCTCTGCAGAGACAGTGCTTGTCACCCATCCTGGCTTTCCAGTGCTCCCACAGAGCCAGTCCCTGGGCCAGCCTTGGATATGCCCTAGGTCTTGAGCAAACAATGCCCATGACCTGATCTTTTCTCCTAGGTTTTCTCTCCAGGAGATGGAATTGAGACAGAACATCTGTGAGTGAGGCCTCCACAGGTAGTCTCAGTAATGATCAAGAGAACCCTGGGGCAGGAAAAATCCTTTGGGATTGGTCACCAATTGTCCCATCTTACAGATGGGGAAACTGAGGCGTAGAGAGCATTCTCTGGGTCCTCAAGACCCTTTTAAAGGTCTGTCACCAGTTCATGGCAGATGCCTGCCTCCCCAGTCTGCAGCAGGGAGGGCAGGATCTGCATGGGGAGTCACCAGGTCAGCTGTGAGCCAGCCTTCCTGGAGGCAGGACCCAATGGACTGGACTGTTTGTCCAGGCAATGACCTTGATTTAGGCTGAAAAATGGACAAGCTAAAAGATGATTTGGTCCACCTTCTTTATTGCAGTGAGAAGGAAAGAAGGCTCATAGAAGGGGACTGATTTCCCCATAAGATACACAGCCAGTGGGAAGCAGAGTCAGGGCTAGAATTTTAGCTTTAAAACTCCAGGATTTCATTACATCCCTAAGAGGCAAGATCATTTCCACGACTAGATCCTCTCATTCATTCATTTTTGGGTGCCTCTCAGGAGCCAGGCGTGGTGTTAGGCTTGGAAGATATGACAGTGGACCAGACAGAGAAGTACCTGCGCTTTCAGAGCCCAGTGTGCTGAGGCTGTGAAGGACACGTGTTGGCCACAGCAGTGGAACCCCTCCATGTGTTTGGGTGATTTCTCCTGTAGTGAATCTTGAGGGCCAAGCCCACCTCTTACTTCAGAAGCTGGAAAGGCAAGTAACCTATCATCCAAGCATTCCTTGAGACAAGTGACCAAGGTTTGGCCAATTAGATAGTCCCATTCCAGTTCAGACTCAAGCTCGTGACATGAGGAGAGGGGATGAGGGTGTTCTCTATGGCCACAGGGCTGGGGCAGTTGCAGCAAGAGAAAACGCACAGAGGTGATGCCAGTAGCATTGGTGGTACAGGCCGCAGTGTCCAGTGTTCTGCGCTATCCAAGAGATGTCCTCCTGACTGGTTCTGGGGCTTCATGTGGGTGATGTTTCTCTGCTGTGTACCTCTGGGAGGATGCCCCAGCCCACCTGCAGGACATGGGAGGCTCTCAGTATCCTGAACGAGCAAACTTTATTTTGGAAACCTTCAAACATATATCCAAGTAGAGAAAATAGTTCAAAGGAGCCTCATGTACCCATCACTAAGCTTCAAAACTCATCAACATTTTGCCATTCTTATTTATCATCCTTCCTATAGAACCCCGTAAACAATTTTTTCCTCAAAAAATTTTTTAATTAAGACTTTATTTTTCAGAACAGTTTTAGAAAGAGCAGATAGTAATGAGTTCTCATAGATCCCATCCCACACCCAGTTTCCCCTATTAACATCTTACATTAGCATGGTGTATTTATTATAAGTTATGAACCCATATTGATACCTTATTATCAATTAAAGTCCATACTTTATTCATATTTCCATAATTTTTCTCCAGTGCTCTTTTTCCTGTTCCAGAGTTCTATCCAGGAGCCACATTGCATTTAATTGTTATATCTTCTTAGGCTCCTCTGGGTTTCGATGCAATTTCCTTGTATTTGATGACCTGGACAATTTTGAGGAGTCCTGGCCACACATATTGTAGGATGCCCTCCAAGGAGTATTTGTCAACTGTTTTCCTTATGGTTAAACTGGTTATGGGTTTTGGGGAGGAAGCCCACAGAGGTGAAGTGCTATTTGCATCACACCATATTAAGGGTACATATCATCAACATGATTTATTGTTGTTGTTGACCTTGATACCTGACTGAAGTAGTGCTTGTTAGGTGTCTCCGCTGCAGAGTCCCTCATTTTCTCCTTTAGGGTGGAAGGTCTACATAATTTATTTCAAACCAAGTGCCATGTATCCTTTCATTTCTCCTGTAAATACTTCAGTATATATCTCTAACAGATACAGATGTAAGAACCACACATATAGCTACATTACCACTATGCCACCCAACACCACCAACAATGATTCTTCAATGTCATTTAATATCCAAACCATGTTCAGTTTCCCCTAATAGTCTGAAAAAAGTATTTCTATGGTTGGTTTATACAGATCCGAATCCAAGCATTGTCCACCCATCGTATTTGGTTAACATGCTCTTAAATATCTTTCCACCTATAAAAATCTCCCCTCCATTTTTTTTTGGTTTTGTGCCTCTTATTTCCTGAAGAATTGCGGTTATTTCTCACAGAGAATTTCCTACCTTCTGGTCTTGACTGATTGTGTTTCATAGTTTTATTTAACATGTCCTCTGACCTCTGCTTTACCTGGAAACTGGTAGTTAATATCAGAGGTTTGATCAAATTCAGGTCCATTTTTTTGGCAAGAATACATCAGAGGTGGTGCATCACATGACACATAAATGTCCAAATGTCCCTCTTTTCATGGAGCTGAGATTGATCAGAGGTTGACATGTTGTCAGTGTTTCTCCTCATGAGCTTAGTAATAGCTGCTGATTGATGCCTAGACTGACAGCTTCTTAATAAATCCCTTTCCTTCTTAGAGAAGTCTGTTTCTGTTGCTTACAACTAGGAACTCTGATAAATCCTGGGTGTCCAGTCTGGAGCTTTATTAACTCATCCTGATTAAGTGCCTACCCCTGAGATGGGCATAGCATGGAGGTAAAGAGGGAGGACTCTGGAGCCAGAACTACCTGAGTTGATGTTTTGCCTTTACCACTGACCAGCTATATGCTCTAGCCGGGCAACTTTCCTCAGTTTCTCATCTGTAAAATGGGGATGCCGCTGCTGATAGCTAGGATCCTGCCTAGCTCATAAGATTATAATCAGAATTAAAGTAGTTAATAAATGCAAAAACCCTTAGAACAGTACCTACTACAGAGTAAGCATTCAATAATTATTAACTGATGCAATAATAATTTGTAACTTTATTTCCTAGTTCTCTTCCTACCCCACATCTTCTCCCTCCTTAGGTAATACCCATTCATGTGGCTTTGGTTATCACTTTTCCTATTACCTCAGTGCCAAGAATGAACAACATAATAGTTTTGGTTTTTTGTTTTTGTTTCTGGTTTTGGTTTGGTTTACAGTTAGGGGGACCCACAGTAAATGGAAACATTGACTGTAAAACATACCTCAATTTCATAATTGTTGAAGTGGAGAGTGGGTGAGTGGGATTTGTGCTTAGAACTGAGATAATCTGAAATATTCTGGCAACTTCCTAAACCATATTACCCAAATAACCTTCCACCCTGAGGTGAGGTTAGTGGTCTTATTTGTGGCACTGCCTACTCATAGGCTTGATTTACATACAGCCTCTATGCCCTAGGGCGAAGGACAGGTGAAGAGGATCCCTGGCTTTGTGCTGGCGTGCTCTGGGTATCAGATACTGGACACCGCCAGGACAGAAAGGTAGATTTGTGGAAAAAGTGTTCACTCGTAGGTAAAGGGGGTTAGTAGACATGGTCACTGCCTCGGGACCACCAAGATAAAACTGAGAAAGCAGCCCAATGTCTGGGTCATTGAGTGGCTGTTCCCAGATACAAATGTGAGAGATTTGAGCACTTTTCTACAGAATGACTTGACAGCATCATAATTACCATTAGGGATTTATTAGGAATCCCACTCGGAGGGCATGTGGAGAGAGATCCGTGGGAGAGGGGTGTACTTTAGCACTATTGCTCCACTCAGGGATGCCCCTGAAGGACAGTGGTGAAGGGAGATCCCGGTGGGCAGAACTCTGAGTACCTGGATGTTTATCTTGCCTGGAAGGAAATATGGCTAGAGGTTTGGATCCATGTTCATTCATGGCCATGGCTAATGGTTTGGTCAGGGACTTGGAAGGAACACAATTGGAAATTTGATAACAAGGAGGACTGAAAAAGAGGTATTTGGATAGACCTCTCCAAACGGGCTCAGTGGTGAAGATATTTGTATGCCAAGTGAATGCTCATCAAAGAGAAATCTCAACACAGTGCGATCTTAATAATTAGGTTGACAAGATGATCCATTCTATGTATGTACATGGGCTTATAAACAAAGCAACATGACAGCATGGATGGAGGTTTTGCATAGTCCCAGCAACATGGACTCACTAAGGCCAATTTGGCAACAGTCACTGCTGAATACCAAACCTCCCTACCAACACAGAGCTCCCAATATGATACCATTCTCTGAGGAGACCAGCCAAACACCCCGTGGCAGGTCCATTACATTGGATCACTTTCATTTTGGAAGCACATTTTTTTCCCACTAGAGTAAGTGGGTATTCTGGATATCAGTTTGTCTTCTCTGCCCACATCACCATCTATGGACTTACAGAATATCTTATTTACTGTCATGGTATTTCACACAGCATTGCTTCTGACTAGGGAACTCATTTCACAGCTAATGAAGTGCATCAGTGGGCTTGTGCTCATGGAAGTCACTGGTCTTACCATGTTCTCCATCATTTTAAAGCATCAGCTGAATAGAACAGAGGGAATGGCCATTTGGAGATCTGGATTTGGAGTCAAACCTGGGTATGAATTCCGCCTCTGACATGTGCAGTTGTGTACATTGGGCAAATTAAGTGTCTGTTTCCAGATAAAATAAGAGTGCACACTGAAATATGGTAGCTATTATCACTCTTAATAATGATAGGTGCTCCCAAAGAGCCTCATGGGTGTTCATCAGAGTGTTATTTAGAGTAGTCAAATATTGAGAGGGGGAAGTAGATAATGGTAAAGGGGGTCAAATATATGGTGATGGAAGGAAATTTAACTTTGGTGAACATACAATGCAGCATGTATATGATGTATTATTGAATTATACACTTGAAACCTATATAATTTTATTAACCAATGTCATCCCAATAAATTTAATAAGAAATTTTTAAAAATACCTCCTAGAGTAGTAAAATATTGAAAACTACCTAAATATCCATTAAGAATTGCCTTAAAAATTATGCATCAGTTAAATAAAATACTATGTAGCTATTAATGTTTTAGAGGAGGATTTAATAAAAGCAAGGAATATTCATGATATACTGTCAGGTGAAAACTTGTTATGAAATAATATATACCGTATAATTTTAATGTTTTTAAAAAGATATATATTGTGCATAAAACTAACGCTTGAATGATATAAAATATCATGAACAGTTATTCTCTCTGGGAGATGGGAAATTAGTTGATTTCCATTTCGTCCTTTTGCTTGTTCATGTTTTCCGAATTTGCTTTAATGACTATTGCATTTGTAATGTAAACAAAGAGAAACCCCTCCAAAACCAATGTTTTTAGTGTAGAGAGGCAGGAGAAATGAGGTAAGCAGGCCCTTTGAGCAAACCAAGGCAGCCTTCTTCTGCATGTGGGAGGATACTGGCTGGCCAGAAGATTTCAGCCACATCGTTTCTATGACCTGCAGGTCATGGCCCTTTGTTGGCATGACTCCATCCCTGCCTCGCAGCCCCCAGGATGCTGGGCCTGTAAAGGCAGGGAGAGAACTCCCTAACCCTACCTACTGATAGGATGGGAGAATGTCACAGCAGCTGCCTTCATGACCAAGACCAGGTATGCCATATTTAGGGTATCCAACAGGAATGTGGCTGCCGGAGAGGAACAGGCCCTGACCCAACACCCCAGGCCTGCATATATTTAGTGGAGGTTCACAAAGACACAGACTTCAGTCTGGCGAATTGAAAATATTTTTTTGTGCAGCCCCAGTATTTGACTGGAGAAACAATAATATTCCTTCTCTGGATGTCAAACATCCGGATAAATAGAAGCCTTTTTTTTTTTTCCACCTTCTCTCTTCCTTGAGTGTTACAAAGGATGCTCTGACATGGGTTTTTGGAAAAGACTCACCTCGCCAGGGTGAGGGCCAACTTGAGCCACAGGGAGTGCTTATTTTTAAAAGGAGAGGGAAATATGTGGCCCCTCTTAGGTTTGCTCAAAGGGCCTGGCTTCCTCAGGAGAGAGAGTGTGGGCTAGCAGGACCTGCCTTCTTGACTGTGGAGGACTCAGAGTGGTGCGATGAGTGCCCAAGCCCCTTTCCTGGTGGGAGGCTGGGGCAGAGCAGGGCTGGGAAGGAACCTGGAAAGGAGAACATATCCCACCCAGAGCTGGGATTGTGGGTGCAACTAGAGTCAGGGAACAGTGTAGGGGTCAGGAGTGGAGAGGGAGGTTGAGGTCAGATTTTAAGTGAAATGCTCCCATTATTTTCATTGAACTGGAAACCAAAGACTAGCAAGCCGCAGAAAGCCAAGCTTACCTAGCAGCAGGGCAAATCCAGTGGATTTGGCTAAAACCAGAAATTAAATGAAGGCATTCCTAACAATTCCTCCCTCAAATATAATTGGCATTTGGGGGATACATTGGAGAATTTCTGGGAAAGAAATTAAAGGGGAGGATAACCCCAAACCTTTCTCAAGCTACAAAATGAAATCATAAAACCTTCCCAATTCCTTGGATTCCACTGAACACCATCTTAACCCTGTTTAGCCAGTGACCTGTCAGCTAAGCTTTCAGTCCCCTAACTCACTGCTACATTGCAGGCATAGCCTGCTTCCTGACACGTGGCCATTCTGCTTGGCTATCTGGACCCTTCCCCTGGACCAGGGAAAAATACCTTCTTCCAATACTTCATCCTGGTCTGGCTCACCGTGAGCCAGCTGGTAGCTCTGTGGTCCAGACTTGCTGACCTGACTTTCCCTCTGATGGGACATGGTGGCTTTATTCATTTCGGTGTCACGCCTTTATTCTGCAATTATCGTACCTTCGCAGGCAGAACCAGCACTCATTTGAGTGCTATCACAGCATCTATCACAAATGCTCAAAATGAAGACACTATGGCTTTGACTTGACGGGATAAACTTGATCCTATTCACCAGAAGTTTTTGGAAAACCTAGTATAGGGCCTCCCTCTTTATATGGACTGAATTCAGCCCAATTCTCAGAATATATGGAAATCCTGACTCCTCTGCAAAAGCTCCATCACTGAGCCCTGTTGATTCCATTGCCGATCTGTCCCTTATTCTCCACCTTTACTGCGTCTCCCTGGTTCGAGCCACCTTAATCTCTTATCCTGGATTACTGCAATAGCCTCCTTCATCTTCTCACTCTAGTCTCCATCCAGTCCGCTCACTGCACAGTAGTTTTCCTGCTTAAAACTCTTCCATGGTCTGCCATTGCACTCAGAATACAACCCAGCCTCCTCACCCAATGGCCCTGCCATCTTTCTGTTTCTTACTGCTCATATCCATCTGCAATCCTCTGTATCAATGCTTGTCACACTGGCCTTCTCTCTGTTTCTCTTTGTGCTCACCACTTTCCTGCCTCAGGGCCTACCTCAGTGTTGTTCCCACTGCTTGGAACACCCTCTTCTTACCAAGTAGGTTCTTTGTTATTCTTTATCCACCAAGTCCAAGCTTCAGAGAGGCTTTCTCTGACCATCAAGGCCAAGAAAGTCCTGCATGACATTCTCCTCTTTCCCCTCATGGTACTTCCCATGCTTTAAGGTGGGTATCTAATGGGCATTTGCTTGTTTAATATGTGGCTTGAGTACTGGACTATGATCACCATTGGGGCGAAAACTATGTCCCTATTTGGCATCACACATATAATCAATGCTCAAAAATATTTTCTGAGTAAGTGAGTAGGTAAAGGAAAGAGAGACTGAGATGCAATAGGCAAAGGGAACTAGAAGGCAGTGTGATTGAATAAGAAGAGGTGCACCCTGGAGTCAGATGGTCTTTGACTGGCACTTGGGCGCAGTGGTATTCTAACTGTGTGACCTCGTGCCAGTTACCTAACCTTACTGAGCCTTGGTTTCTTCATCTGTAAAGTAATGATTATAATAATTTCCTTGCTAGGTGGTTTTAAAAATTAAACATAATGTATTTAGAGAGTCTGACCCAATGCCTGAAACTAAACAGGTCTATTCATTTATTTAAAAAACACATATTGAAAGTATACAGTGGGCCAGACCTGTGCTGAGGCCTAAGAGCTAGGCAGACCTTGCACTCAAGGAGGATACCATTTAGAGGCTCTATAAATTGCAGCTATTCATAGTAATAATACTACCGCTACTACTATTAATAATAAACAAAATGTTAGGAAATTCTCTAGCCAGAGTGAATGAGCCAAGCCCCATGGAAGCCCGCCTGGGAAAACCAGGAATTGAGAGAAGGGAACAGGGTGTGGAGAAAAAATACAGGAGCGAGTGTGTAGTTTACTATAAATTGTCCTTTGATCTTTCTTTCATGTTTGGCTTAGATTTTCCATTTAACCGAATTCAAGAATTCTCTGACTAAAGTATTCATTCACTGAATGGACATTTATATGTAGGTTGTTTTCAGGAGGGAGAGGTTTAAAGGTGAATTTGACATTGTCTCTGCCCTCAAGAGGCTTGCAGGAAAACAAGTCCACCAAAAAAATCCTACAAGGCAGACTTAAAGGAGACACAGATGAAGGACAATGGGGATTCTGAGACAGCCACGCTAGGCTTTATGGGGAGGTGGCATTTGAATAGACTGAAGGACATGGGAGAAAGAATTCTTGGAAGGAAAAAGCATGATATAAGGAGAGAATTATGGCATATGGAGTGAGAGGACCTGTTTCCAAATCATGGCCTACTATTTGTACCTAGAAAAGTCATAGTTTCTCTGAGACTCAGTATTCTCATCTGAGGGATAATAGTACCTTTGCATTGCTGTGATTATTTTGTATGGACACACACACACACACATGTACGTACGTACATATGTGCGTACGTTTCCCAGGAAATCTCAGAGACAGAGAAACAGATGGGACTGAGAAACACCTCCTGAGGTTCTGGTGAGCTCACCAGTAAGCTCATCCTCACCACTATCCGCCCTCCACAGTGGAAAAGTAGATTCCCTAGGCCTGGAGGGCATGTGGTTAACGGTGGTGATTGGTGACAGTGGTGATCATAATGGTGCCACATCCTGCCTGGATCACCGCTCTGCACCTTTCCACTTAATCCATATGGGATAAAAATGGCACTTCTCCAAATCTCAAACCACTCCCATTCCCAGTTAGAGGACTTTCAGGAAGCCTAGACTGAGAAGAGTGTCTGAGCCAGAGTGGACCATGAACCCAGGCTGCCAGAGATGCCACTGAACTGAAGACATGGCAGAGACTTCTTAGCTGTTCACTCAGCCCACTTCCTCTTCTTCCTGAGCTCACAGCTGGACTCCATCCTTGTAGTTGGATGAGGTCATGCAAAATAGTTTTAATCAATGAAAAGTGATAGATGTGTGCTCTTTTCAGGCCTGCCCAATAAAACCCTTCCATACTCTCTTGGCCAACTGACAGTGATCCCCCGGCATGATTTTGGAAGCCGGTTTAAAGATGGCATGGCTGTCATTAGCCAAAGTCTCTGACTGGCTGCATGGAGAAGGATGCCTTACATTTACTATACCTGAACCTCAATCTAGAACCTCCCTGGAGTGGTAGATGAGGCACAATATAAACTTCCATCATGTTTATCTACAATATGTTTGGCTCTACTTTTTATAGCAATACCTAACAGACACCAGAGAAGGGATGCCCTACCTAAGGAGGACCAAAGCAGAAAGGGCCAATGGAGTTGAGGGTTAGGAGCTAGGCAAAGTAAGGTCAGAAATTGAGAGAGATGGGTCATAGAGGCGGTTGGAAGATGTGCGGTAATGTCCAGCTTATTCTCATGAGTCAAGCTGATTTGAAGGTTGGAGCCATTGCTCTCATAGTTGGGCCTGCTTCACATCTGGCTTTCACCTCCTGCCTTATACCCAGCCCCTGCCTCAAGCCCAAGGTTTGGTATCTGGGATCGCATGCCATTTCTCCGGGCCGTGACTGATGTCTGCATTGCAGCCTAATGGCCCAACCAGTTTAACGGATGAAGAAAAGCAGACCCAGAAAAATGAAGGGACTAATTCATAAAGCCCAAATTGATCTTTCCACCTGGTTTTGGCCGGGGAGCACAATTTCCAGCAAAGTCCTGCCTCTTTAATGCCCTGGCCAGAGCCTCCCCCAAAGGACTGCTTCTCTCCTACCTCTCTCTCTCTGGCAAGCTAGATTTCCAAACCTGGCCATTGAGAATTAAATGGAGCTGGTTTCTGGTCCCAAAGAAAAACAAGCTGGTCAATTTTCTGTCGGTCTCAAGGCAGCTCCTCACTGCCCAGAAGCCAAGCAGACACTAGCCAGTCTGTGTGCAGGGCTGAGGCTGCAGCTCTCGCTGGCCAGTAATGACTTCTCGGAGGGAGCTGGCCTGAGCTCAGACCGCTCTGGGTGGGGGGAGAGGAAGCTGAAGACAAAACTGCGCTTCTCGTAAAGGTCTCATTCTAAAAATAAAGATGGAGTTAGTTAGTGAGTGTCTGCAGAGATGCTTGCCTGAGTAGAGAAGTTTATTTGTCTGGATTCTTCAGATAAACAGAACTAATAGGAGATAGATAGATAGATAGATAGATAGATAGATAGATAGATAGATAGATAGATAGATATACATATATATACACAATACAAATACATATATATATAAAATAAGGAATTGGCTCACATGGTTTTAGAAGCTACAATCTGCAGTCAACAAGCTGGAGACTAAGGAGAGCTGATGTATAGTTCCAGTGTGAGTTCACAGCCTGAGAACCAGGGGAGCCAATGGTGTGAGCTACATATCGAGTCTGAGACCAAAGATAGGAGATGACTGATGTCCAGCTTAAAGACAGGAAGAGAGAGCAAATTCTCCCTTACCCTGCTTTTTTATTCTATTCAGGCTTCTGATGGATTTTCTGAGGTCCATCCATATTGGGGAGGGCAATCTGCTTTACTTAGTCTACTGATTCAAATGTCAATCTCATCCGGAAACACCCTCACATACACACCTAGAATAATGTTTAAACAAATACCCTGGCCCAGAAAAACTGACACATAAAATTAACCGTCACAGAAGGGTATGGAGGCATGTGGAAGTTCCTGAGTAGGGCATCCAGGCTAAGAAAAGGGTGCTGAGTGAACTTTATCCTAACGAGTCCTGTATCACAATAAGATCAAAACTTTCAGGATAAGGAAGGTTCTCAGGAACTGAAAACTAGCCTTAAATCTAGTAAATAATGAAGAGAATTTATTGCTTTTTGTATATGAAAGTTTCAAAAGGTTGAGCGTCAGGCAAGGCTTGATCCAGTGGCTTAAGTATATCACCAAGAATCTAGTTTCTATCTTCTCTGCCCTCTGTGAAATCATTCAGTTGCCAGAGTCAGCAAGAAAAAAATATAGGATTTCTAGTTAAATTTGAATTTCAGATTAACAGTATTTTTTTTTAGTATAAATATGTACAGCAATAATACTTTTTTTAGTATAAATATATCTTGTGTAATATTTAGGACATATACTAAAAAACTATTTGTTTATCTAAAATTCTAACTTACAGGGTGTCTTGTATTTTATCAGACAGCCCTATCCTAAGACTAGCTTGTTCATTCTTTCTCTCTCCGATGGCGCCTATAGTTCTTTTTCCAGAACCACAAGCAAACACCTTCTTTTGTCTTCTTGGTCTGGAATGCTTATTTCCAAACCCATTTCTGTGGCTGGGGGATAAGATGAACTGATTTGCTTGGTAAGGAGGCCAGAGGCCTTTTGAGAAAGTAGAAGGGGAATGTGATACTTGGCGGGGGGCACTCAATAAATGTCCACTACAGTGCATTTTGCCACAGAATCCAAGCTCTTCAAGTCTGGATGGGACCCTAAGGATCATTTAATCCAACCTGTGATGTGATGCTTAAATCCTCTTTATGTTCATATGTCTACTGACAGGGAACTCACTTTGTTTAAAGGAGCTCGTTCCATCTTTGTTCAGCTCTGACTGTTAGAAAGTTCTAGATGAAGCCTATTTTTCTCTTGTATCTTCCACTCATTGTTTCCAGTGCGAACTAGAGGTATCTCTAGGGTAGTTTTCAAAACCAACTCCAGATGAATAAGCACCTACTACATAACAGCCACTGGGCTATGTGCTTTTTCATTGTTCATCTCATTTCATCCCCCAACACCCTATAAAATAAGTTTAGTCCCTTTTGATAGAAACAGAAAGTTAGGAGTTAAGCCACTTCACACAGCTAATTAGTGGCCGAGCTGGATTTGAGCACACATCAATCTTTGTCCCACCTATTTGTCCCTCCACCATGGTGAGGCACCAACAGCCTTTTAAATATCTGATGACAGTGTCCCAATTCCCTTGCTTTCTAGGGACGTTGCTCTCAGAGACCTTTGCTCCTTAAATTTGGTGGCCCAGATGGAACATGTCGCTCAGATGTGGTCAAGAGTCAAAGAAGTGTGCAGCAGGAGAAACAAGAAGTCCAGAGAGCTTCATATACAAATCACTCTTCAGTTGATTTCATTTACTTGTCAACTGAAGTTGAGCATCTGGTATGTACAGATACCACGTGAGGCACTGAGGATGAAGAAAGAGTGATAGTAAGAGAGAAGATTTAGGCTGTAGTGTGATGGAGCTCATGGCCCAGAAGGGGAAAAGATGCGAAATCAATAATTACAATAAAATGTGATATACGTGTGTGTATATAAATATATATATATATATAAATATATACAAATTTATACATATATGTGTGTATATATACTTTAAAAATATATCTCAATATGAATAGGATTCTGTGGGTCTGGTCATGGGGAAATCAAGGGAAAAAGGGCTTTCCAGGCAGGAGGAACAGTCTAGGCAAATCACAGAGTGGAGCATTTCTGCATTCAGACAGGATTAAAGGAGCACCTAGAAGTGAAGGTGCTTGGTTGAAAGACTGCCCTGCACATGTACCAGCAGGATTCCCTCGGCACAAAGAGTCTTTGCTTTCCAAGGCAGCCTTGGCCTGGGCCTTCCTTCCTCAAACTCTATACTGTTTCTGCAGAAAACACTCCTTCCATCCATTTCAACAAATTGGTGATTCATTCCCACAGAGAAAACGGGCTTTTGGCATTTGAAAACATCATAAATGGGTAAAGGACACAGCAGTTTACACAAAAGGAAATATGGTTAGTAAACAGACATAAGGAAACACAGTCGATCTGGCTGGGAATCAAAGAAATGCAAAAGTAAACTGAGGTGCACATTTCTATCTATTAAATTAATAGCCATAACACAAAGGTTTAGATGATTATAGTCAATTTTGGTGAGGTCTGGAAGAAAGAAATTGCCTGGATGTAGTTGAAGGCAGGATCAGCTATAGGATCTGCAGGGCCCAGTGCAAAGTACAAGTACGGGGTCTCTTGTTCAAAAATTAAGAATTTCAAGACAGCAACAGCAGAGCATTAAACCAAATGCTGCATTCTTCTAAGTCCTCGTTGGGGGTCATATAAATAAGTACAGCCCTACTACAGGAGAGGAGGTGTTTCTTTTCCTGTGCAAGGCTGATCTCTTCACTGGTGTTTCAGAATCTCATCTTCTCCCACCTGCTCAGAGATCTTATTATCTATTGTCATTTCTTGACATTCACCTACTTGCTCTTCACCCAAGTTTTCCCAATAGCATTCAATAAACATACAAGACTTCCTTTCTGAAAAGAAAAATTAGAAAACCAAAATTCCTCCCTCAAGCCCTCGCCTCATCTTCTCCAGCTATCCTCCCACTTCCCCGTCTCAGCCAGGCTTCTGGAAAGGGCTTTCTAGACATGCCAGCCCTGTGTCCTTATTTCTTATTTCTTCACCTTGTTTGTCTCTCCATCCTTACGGGTCTTGCCAAGGTCACCATCGATCTAAATCCATTTGCTGGGACCTCTTGGCAGCATTCTACACTGGTGACTACTCTCTCCTTCCTGTAACACTTCCCTTGTTAACCAAGTCCTCCTGGTTTTCTTCCCATATCTCTTTTAGTTCCTTGGCCAGCTGTCTTCCTTCACCTGTAAGTGGGAGTTCCTCACTTACCTGGTTTAGACTGTGTCCACCCTCACCCTTTCTCCTTAGGCAAGCCCATCCATGCCTTTAGTTATCATCCACACATTGATGACTCATGAGTTCACAGCTCTAATCCAAACTCTGCTGAATTTCAGACCCATAGTCCAACTGCCTATCTGTCATCTCTTTCCTATCTCAAAGACACCTTGAACTTATGAAGAAAACCACCCCAATCCTGATCTTCTTCCATTGTTCCCTATATCTGTGAATGGCGCAACTATTCATCCTGTTCCTTACACCAGACATCTAGCAGTTGTCCTGCATATTTCCTCTCCCTCCTCTTCTCCCACACATCTTAAATCCACTGCCAAGACTTGGTCAATTTTACCTCCTCCATATTTCCTAAATAGGTCCACTTACCTTCATTTCTATCCTGACTCTTGTCATCTAAGCAATCATCTTTGATCTTGACCACTGCAACAGCTGTCCATTGGTATCCCTCGAACTCCTTTCAAACTCCCCCTCCCCACTACATACTGCAGCCAGAGTGAGTGTTTCAAAGCACACACCCAGCTTTGCTCTCAAAATGAAGAGATACCCTTTTTGTGGCCCATAGTCCCTGCCTGGTCTTGCTCCAGGCTCCCCCAGCTTTTTAAGCTCCAGTTTTTGTAGTCTTCCTATCTCTGCCAAAAGGCATTTGTACATGCTGTTCCCTCTGTCTAGAATGCTGTTCTTTCCTCCTCTTTGGTCTAATTTTTTTTTAGTCCCCAACTCAATCACTTTTTCCTTAGGAAATTCTTTATTAACCACCAGGCCAAGTTCCACCATGACGTTCTTTTATTGTTCCATGTCTCTTTCTCCTTAGGAATGCTTAGCATAGTTACAATTTTATCCATCTGTGTGATGACCTGATTGAGTCTGTCTCCTCAACTAGACAGTAAGGCCTATGAATGTAGACTGTATGTTCTTCCTCGCCATTGTAAGCCCAACACTTAATCAGCGTCTGGAAAGAACAAAGTGCTCAATAAATATTTGGTGAATGAATGCATGGAAATCCATTTAACTATATTTTGAGAGCTATAGAAATGTTCATATATTTTAATCCAATAATTCCACTCCAAGGAATTTATCCCAGGGAAGCAATCCAAAAGAAAGAAAATGTTTTATACATGAAGGTATTAACTAAAATATTTTTCTAATTAAAAAAACTTTTTTTTTAAATCTATAGATGTGCAGCAATAGGGGAAATATTAAAGAGTGGTAGATCCACAAAGAACATGGTCATTAAAAACAATTGTGAAGACTAAGTAGCAATACAGAAAATGACTAACCATATTACAATTGTTTTTCAAAGCTGAATACAAAATTGGAATTTTACAACTAAGTAAAAATGTTTTATGCATGCAGACAAGTACCAGATGGGAACAAGGAAAAAGAAATGAGTTGATTTGTCTAAAAAAAGTGGATCATGATTGAATTTTCCATTGCATTTTGATTTTTCAGAGTAGTTATATTGTTTTTACTCAAATAATACTTTAATGTAATCTGTGATTTTCATCTAGCAATTATAGGTTGAATAAAATAGCCATCCATGTTAAGCTAAGGATCCATCAAAACACAGCTACTTATATTTGACTCACTGAACAGTGAATTCACAAATGCCTAATAAATGATGTTATTTAAGAATGACCTTATTAACCATTGTTGAAATAGATTCCACGATGACTATACCTTATGTTCATAACGAACATTCATGTACATGTCTTTGTGTGGCCATATGCTTCTGTTTCCCTTTGGCAAATACCTAGGAGTAGAAAAACTACACTATATGATAGAAATGTGTTTACTTTTTGCTTTTACTTCACTGTGAATCAGTTTTATTTTGAATTTTATTTGTTAATAATTATGTATATTTGAGGAATACAACATGATGATTTGATACACTTGCATATAGTTACACGATTACTGCAATCAAACTAGTTAACATATCATCACCTTCTCATAGTTACTATTTTTTGTGTGTGTGGTGAGAACACCAAAATCTACTTTTTAAGCAAATTTCCAATATTCAAACTAAAGTCATCATGCTCTGAATTAGGCTTATCTCTAGGCTTATTCATCCTGTTCAACTATAACTTTGTACCCTTTGACCAACACTTCCCCACTCCCCCTATCTCCTCACTTCCCCCACCTCCCTGTCCCTAATAACCACCCTTCTCTCTGCTTCTATGTGTTAGATATTTTTACATTTCAGAGATAATTGAGATCATGCAATATTTGTCTTTCTGTGCCTGGCTTATTTCACTTAGCATAACGTCCTCCAGTTTTATCCATGTTGTTGCAAATGACAAGATTTCTCCTTTTTATGGCTAAATAATATTCCATTGTCTTATATCACATCTTTATCCATTCATCCATCAACAGACACTTAGGTTGATTCCATATTTTGGCTATCGTGAATAATGCTACATTGAACATGAAAGTGCAGAGCCTTCTTCCACATACTGATTTCATTTCTTTTGGATATATACCCAGAACTGAGAGTGCTGGATCATATGAAAATTCTATTAATTTTTTGAGGAATATCCATAGTATTTCCATAATGATTGTACCAATTTACAATCCCATTAACAGTGTACAAGGATTCCCTTTTTTCTACATCCTTGCTAATGTAATCTCTATCAAATCACCATGAGATATCACCTCACGCCTATTAAGTAGCCATCTTAATAGGTGTGAGGTGATATCTCATGGTGATTTTGATTTGCATTTCCCTGATGATTAGTGATATTGAGCATATTTTCATATATCTGTGGGCCATTTGTATGTCTTCTTTTGGGAAATGTCTATTCAGATCCTTTGCCCATTTTTAAACTGGGTTATTTATTTTCTTGCTATTGAGTTCTTTGAGTTCCTTGTATATTTTGGATAGTGACCTCTTATCAGATGTATGGTTTGCAAATATTTTTTTCCCATTCTGTTAGTTATTTCTTTATTGATGTTTCCTTTGCTATGCCAAAACTCTCTAGTTTGATGCAGTCTTACTTGTCCATTTTTACTTTTGTTGCCTCATATTCAAAAAATCATTGCCCAGCCCAATGTCAAGAAGCCTTTTCCCTATGTTTTCTAATAGTAGTTTTACAGTTTCAGGCCTTACATTTAAGTCTTTGATCCATTTTAAGTTCACTTTTGCATATGGAGTAAGTTAAGGCTTCAACTTCATTCTTCCACACATGGATAATTAACTAGTTTCTCAACACTACTTAATGAAGACACTGTCCTTTCCCTATTGTGTCTCTTGGCCCTTTTGTCAAAGATCAATTGACCATAAATACAAGGATTTACTTCCGGATTTTCTATTCTGTTTCATTGGTCTGTAGGTCTATTTTTATGCCAGTACCATGCTGTTTTGATTACTATAGCTTTCTATTATATTTTGAAATCAAGTAGTGGTCTATTTTGAAATTATCTTCAGTTTTTTTGCCCAGCATTGCTTGGTCTTTTCTATTCATGGTCTTTTGTGGTTTCATATTAATTTTAGGATTATTTAGGATTATTTTCCTATTTCTGTAAAAAATGTGATTGAGATTTTGATAGAGATTACATTGAATTCATAGATTGCTTTGGGTAGTATGCACATTTTAATGATATTAAATCTTCTAATCCATATACATGGAATATATTTCCATTTATTTTTGTCTTCAATTTCTTTCATCAGTGTTTTATAATTTTCAGTATCTAGATCTTTCACCTCGGTTAAATTTATTTCTAAATATATATATTTTTTTGATGCTATTATAAATGGGATTGTTTCTTTAATTTCTTTTTTTGAGTTGTTTGTTGTTAGTGTGTAGAAACAACTTATTTTTGTATGTTGATTTTGTACCTGTAACTACTGAATTCATTTATAAGTTCTAACTGTTTTTTGATGGAATCTATAGAGTTTTCCATATATAAGACCATGTTATCTGCAGAGATAATTTTACTTTGTTCTTTCAAATTTGGATGCCTTTTATTTCTTTTTCTTGCCTACCTATTCTGGCTAGGACATGCAGTATTATGTCAAATAAAAATAGTGAGAGTGGTCACCCTTGTCTTGTTTCTGTTCTTAGAAGTAAAGCTTTTAGTGTTTCACCTTTAAGTATGGTGTTAGTCATGGGCTTGTCATATATGGACTTTATTATGTTGAGGTACATTCCTTCCATACCTGATTTGTTGGAAGTTTTTATTGTGAAAGGATACTGAATTTTGTCAAATGCTTTTGTTTTGCATATATTGAAATAATCATATAATTTTTATCTTTCATTCTGTTAATGTGTTTTCACATGTATTGAATTCAGTTTTCTAATATTTTGTTGAGGATTTTTACATCTATTTTCATCATATTTACATCTATTTTTTCCTTGTAGTGCCTTTGTCTGATTTTGGTATGAGAGTAATGCTGACCTCATAAAATGAGTTTTGAAGTGTTCCCTCCTCTTTGATTTTTTGGAATTTTTTTTTTTTTTTTTTTTAATGTTTGGCACCATTCACCAGTGCAGCCATTGGGTCCTGAGTTTTTCATTGTTGTGTGGAACAGGTAAGAATTTCCAGGGACTACTAAGAAAGTAGAATTTGTAGCTAAGAACATGGCCTCAGATTTAAATCCCATTTCTGCCACTTGCTGGCTATGTGACCTTGAGTAGGATGCTTTGTCCCTCAGTTTCCTCAGCAGTAAGATGGAGATCATAAGACATACTTTATGAAGTTGTTGTGAGGTTTAAATGGCTTAATACATGTAAGCACTTAGAACAATGCCCGATATGTAGATTGTGATAAATTAGTGGGAGTTGTTGTTATTATTTGGGAAGGTGAAGTGAAAAAGCCTACATTTCTTATAATAGAGCTAGATGTGGCCTAAACTATAATTTGGGCAACAAAAGGAACTGCGGCCTTAATTGTTGTCACAAGCTATTGAGGCTATGCAAGCTATCTTGACATAATGGTAACCCAGGGACAAATGTGAGACTAGGTCCTGGAGCTGTTAATTTGCAAGTGGCAAACAAGTGACAGACTAAGAGCTGAGAAGTGAAAAGGAGCAATTGCTATAGCCTGGGAACCCTTAGAATCAGATAATCAGAGCTAGAAGAGGTTTTTACAAGCTTGTCCAATGTCATGAATTTTGTCAGAGGAAGAAGCTTGGAGGGGAAGCAACACAGCTAATAGTGGCAGATCCAGACTTAGCACTAAGGAACCCATAGTCTCCTGGTACCTGCAGCACAAAAATGGGCATCAGCACCCCATGCCCTCTCTGTTCCAGTCCAGGCAAGGCCTGGTCAAAAATGGCTGGTGCTCACTAACAGAGAAGGGCTGTTATATAATAATAATAAATGTTAATATAATTTTTTATACTTTTAGATAGTACTTACTATGTGCTAGTTACAATTGTATTAGGTTAACCCATTTTTGACTAAGAAAAATGACAATTTTATATAGGTCAACCTAATACATTATTTAATCATGACAAAAAACTATGAAATATATACAATTATTATCCTCATTTTACAAATGAGACTGAGGAACAGAGAGTTTAAATGACTTACCCAGAGACACACAACTGGTATGTGATGGAACCAGTTTACAATCCAGGAGGTCTCACTCCAGAGCCCATGCATGTAAACTTCTTCTCTAGACACTGGCATAGCCTTGCCCACAGTTCTAGGGTACTGGTGCTGGCACCTGTACCCCATGCTGACCCCCAGCATTAGAGAACCAGCTTTCCTCAGGAAATCAGAGCAGCCCAAAACCTTCTGGGGCCTTATCAGAAAGAACGTATGCTGGACCAGCCCTGTGATCTTATGCTGGTGGGGCCTCCAGACAATGGAACAACTGGTGAGCACCAGGCATCACGGCAGAGACAATGTGCTTCTCCAAACACCAGCCACCAGAATAACAAACACTGCTGACTTCCACAGCACTGAAGTCTAAATATTGAAGTGGAGCATCCGTGCCTCACCACGTGTGGTGATATTTCAGTGGAAAAAAGTCAGCAGTTGCTATTGTCTAGATTTCCCAGAGGGAAGATCTGAGGCTGTTTCTCTAGTCCTACAAGACTTCTGCCGCCTCTTGTGAGCCCCTAGCCTTAAAGAGAGCTTGTTTGATGTAAGCCGGACTGGGGAACCCGAACATCCCACTGTGATCTTTACTCATCTATAGCAAAACAAGAAAATAAGGACAATGTGGAAAGTTTTTCCTAAAGCTAAATGTTTCCATTTAAAGAACACTATTTATGATGCACAGCTTCCTTTCCAAGGCTCCTGTGCTCTGTGTTAGATCCATCCTCATCTCTGTACTTACCAGCTTCCTCTTCTACTGCATACTCTGCATTGCACAAGGCCCTAATAGTGGCTTCTGCAGCCACAACTCTGCTTCACGACTTTTCAGTCTCAATTTCCATGGCTAACTGCTTCATTCCTTCAATATTTCTGTGCCCACATTCTCTCAGGAGAATATGATTGACTTAATATGCCTCTTTTATGCCAAACTTTGTCATGTGTTGCTGGCTAGCCAATCAGCCAGCCGCCTTTGGGCCAAGTGGCCACCACTGTTTCAATCAGCTGACATGGCCCAATACACAATTGCCCTTTGAGCAGTTGGAAATAGTGGGGCCAGTTCCCCTGGGAAGGTACTTAAAAGGCAGGTGCTATGATTGACATTGCTGGCACAAAAATCCAGTTTGGAGGTTTCGCAGCAATATTGGATTTGCATTTCTCAGTCTAGGAAGGTGTCAAGAGTTGTGGCTCACAAAGGTCCACCTGAGATATATATACAAGTCAGGCTCTGAGGGAAGTAGCCAACAGGTGGACTCACACCAGATAGGCAGGATTCAGCCCAAGAGGGTAGTTCTTGAGGCAGAGAGGAAGACACGGATTTACTCATATTTCAAAAGAAAATCTGTAAGCCTCGGTAAAAAACTGGATATAAGGAATGAACAAGAACAGGTTTGGGAGACGAAATAAATGGCCAGTTCTGTTCTGATGTGTTGAGACATGAGACATCCTACTCAATTTACCAACAGGAAGTTGGGTGTTCAAGTGGGAAGTTTAGGAAAGAAACGAAACTTTTCTTAGGAAAGAATTCTTCCTCTGGGCTGGAAGGACAGATGTGAGAATCTTCAGCATGTTGGTGGTTGAAACCATAGAGTGGATGATTTCACCCTGGGAGAAGTGGAGTGTACAATTGACACTTGACAAATACGTGTTGGATGAATAAGTGAATGAATGAGAAAACGAGTGAATGACCTGGCCAAGTCCTGGTGATTGCTCGTGTCTCACTCCTTCCCAAGTGACAAAGCCACTCATTGAGGCCCTGCACTATGAAAAAGCATAATGGCTAATGGAAAGAATACGGGCTTTGAAGGCAACACAGAATTCAACTGCAGGATCTGAAACTTACTAGTCCTTTGGGCTTTATTTTTAACCTCTTTCAACCTTAATTTCCTCATCTTAAAATGAGTGTAATGGTATTTAACCTCATCAGGCTGTGGTAAAGATTAAACAAGATAGCAAGAATAGAGCTTCAAGCACAGGGTTTGGTATGTAGAGTAGGCATTCAACAGAAATTATAGACTCCTGCCTCTTCCCAAAGCAAGCTTTCAGATACTGGAGAGCATTTTAGGTTAACAGCGTAACAGAGATTCTGAAGATGTCATACCTTTAGCCAATGGCTTCTCAAAAGAACCCACTGATTGTGTAAATAATCTCATTGGGAGCTAATGTCAGGAGTCAAAATGCAAGGCCTGGACCAAACAGCCCCCTCTTGCTTCTCACCCCAACATCCCACGTGGACCCTCTGTGATAGGCCATGCCCATTTATCATTCATGTGGTCTCACTCTCCAGTGGCTGCCTCCCTCTTGCAGGCCTCAAAGATCAGCCCACACCAAGCCTCATTTCCCTGGGGACCCTTCCTCCCACTGCCTGCAGCTGTTCAGGCATTTACTGCACTCATGAGGAGAGTGCCCGGTTTCCCAGTCATCGCGAGCTTCCTGTGAGCCGAGAGTGCCCATTCCAAATCACATACCCATATTACATAAAAAGAAAATACGCAGGAAAGCCTGTCGCCTTCATTTAAACATCAGACATTCAATACGTGGACATTAGTTTACTTTAAGTCATAAGATTTCTTCAAAGGTTATAGAACCCTTCTGGGAGAAATAAAAGAGGATGAAAATAAATGGAGAGCCCACCTACTCTGGGCTAGATTAGAAATAGCGAAGGCAATGATTTTCCTGGAGTTTCTATTAAGGCTCCCAAGTAATACTTTATAAGAGTTTGATAAACGAATTACGTGGTTAAAAAGACTAAGCTTCTTTTGAAAGGGTGTGATATTAAGTTTAACCTACTAGATTTCATAACATATTACAGAACAAGAATTAGCCAAACCATATGGTAACAATGGAAAAAAAATGATCAGTGGAAGAGACTAAACAATCCCAAATTAATTCAATATAGAGTAAAACTAGAAATAATTCAACAATGAGGAAAGTAATTACTATATAATAAATGTTTGAAGTGAATTATAACTAATAAAGAGAAGAGTTATATCATTTTCTACGATAAATTGCAGATGAGATTTTGTGCATACCTGAAAAACCATAAGAAAGACAAAGTACAATTCCACATTTATCACATTGGAAAAGAATCTTTCACCAGGGACAAAAAAGATTAGATTTTCAAATTAAAGAATAGAAACCTTTTGTTGAATAAAATATAGGACAACCGCGAGAGGAAAATAACAGCCTGGAAAACATAAGCCACAAATACATCTAAAATATATTAATTTTTCTTTCTCATAAAAAGCCAAAATTGGTGCCCAGATTCCACTCAGTAAACAGCAAAAGAGATGAACAGACAGTTTACACAGGAAGTACAGATGGTAAATCAAAACATCAAAAGGTACATAACTCCATCAGAAATGAGAGAAATGCAAACAAACCAGCTCTGAGGTATCAGCACACACTTATCCAGCTAGTCAAAATAAAAGAAAATGGCAAAACCCTGTACTGTAGAACAGGCAGCATGGTATAGAGAAATTCAGAGCAGGGACTTGGGAGCCAGCCTACTGTATTAAATATTGGCTCCACCAGGGGCCACTTCTGAGACTTTCAACAAGTGACAATCACTCTGTGACAATCCGTAGTTAATTCATCTGTCAAATGAGATTTAAATGAGTTGATATATATAAATTGCTTGGAACATTGCCTAGCACATAGTAAGTGCTATGTAAGTGTTAGCTATTATTTTTTTTGGGTGGGGGTATGATATCACTCTCATTTTCTCTAAATTGTGATGGAAAGGGCATGGGCTTTGGAGCCAGAAGG
Source organism: Pteropus medius (assembly GCF_902729225.1). NCBI lineage: Eukaryota > Metazoa > Chordata > Mammalia > Chiroptera > Pteropodidae > Pteropus > Pteropus medius. The sequence continues at coordinate 11,671,848 of NW_024342473.1, read as the reverse complement.
TCATGTGTTTAACAGATTTTTTATCAAATGGCACGCCCAGGTACAAATCCAAGTTCCGTTAATTATTAGTGATATCACCTTGTGAAAATCGCTTAGCAATACCGAATCTCAGTTTCTTCTGTCTGTAAAATGGAATAACAAAATCGGCTTAGTCTAGGTTGAAGTATAATGAGCTACTGCACAATATAGGTCCTAGGGTAGGGCCTGGCATTAGAAGTCCTAACACACCTTTGATTCCTCACTCCTCCTCCTAGAACTTCAACCCAGGCCATATCATGGTCATGGAATTTGCTGTCAGCTACCTGCCAGCTCCACCAGATTAAGATCTTCAGGGGCCCCAAGTCCTGAAGTGCATGATGCCACCCATATTTTTGGTAGCAGGGAGCAAGAGCTCTTGGGGACTGAAAGCCTGGCACAGAAGGGGCACTCAGTAAATACTGGTGGAATAAAAGAACAAATGGATATATGAACTGTTTCTGATTGGTGGAATTTCAGCTGCCTTGGAAGGCTCTCGATGGGGAGACAAAGTGACCAGAACTCAGATCATACTAGGTAGATCCAGGGCTGATATCCAAAGTATTTCACAGGCAGAACAGCACAAGTACTAACCATGGGCCTGGAGACCCCTGCTGGGCTAAGCCTCACCTCTTTGCTTGTGGTAATGGGAGGCCCAGGGTCCCCAAGAGAGGGGCTAGGGAGAGAGGGGTGCCTGGGGGCTTCCGACAGCTGCTCTTCCCCAACAGATATGAAAGTACTTCCGCATTACGACAACCAGCAGGGCTGTATCACACACAAACACAATGACTAAATCAAGTTAGGAGTTAGGAGGTTGCATGGGAATCGAGACTTCTATCGCTTCACTTCCCTAGGCCCCACCTTCCCATCTATAAAACAAAGAAGTCAGACTTACCGATCTTTCAGATCTACCCCAGCTCTGACTGCCTGTGACTTTAATATAATAACAATATGTAAAAGGCAGTGGTTTAGTAGAAAAAACATGCTCTGACACTGGAAGACCCAGTTCAAATTTCAGCTGTTCGTTAGTGTGTGACTTGAGTCCATATCTGTTAATTTATTTGAACCTCTACATGTTAAATTAATTCAACAAATATTTACCAAGCCCTTTTTATGTGCCAGGTCTCAGGGACATACTGGTGAGCAAGACCTGGTTCTCGTCCTTATGAAACTCACTGTCTATTTAAGACTCCTGGATGTAAGTGACAGAACAGCTGGCCTAAACAAAATGTGTTATTAAGATGTAGGCAAGTCTAGGGACTCCAGGGTGGAATGAAGCCAGACCGGGACATCCCCCTCTCTCTCTCTTCCCATCTCCCTCCCTCCCTTCTCCCCTCTGCCTCTCCCTCCCGCTCTCTCCTTCTAGAACTGATTCCTGTGAGCCTCAGTTGATGACATTGCAATTCCAAATTCTCAAAAAAGAGAATCTGATTGGCTCAGCTTTGGCCATGTGTCCACTTCTAATTCAATCATCTATGACCATGGAGTGGAGCCCTAAGGACAAATAAAGCGTCAAGGACTCCCTCATGTGGATGGAGGAGGGATCCAGACCCCAAGGAAAGAGGGAGATTGTGGATCCTGGTATCTACTCCACAGCCTCATAGAGTAGTTGTGAAGATTAAGAGACTCCATGGAAAGTGGCTGGTCCAGAGCCTGATGACTATAGATGGAACACTGTGCCGCCTTGCTGTGTACTTGACCGTGAGGGAACACTGTCATTAATGATAATGTTTTTCACGTTTCCAGCTGCTTTTTGTCCATATTCTCAGTTACTTCCTCCCTTTGCCTTGATCATGGGTCCTACCTTGCTGAGTTGACTAAAGTAAGTTAGCTGAGTACACATGGTACCCAGGCTGGCTAGCACTCACAGCTCAACACCCAGCCTACACACTTGGCAGGTGCCTGATATGCTGAATGGGTGAATGAATGAGTGAGTGAATAAGTGAATATTCTCTCACTTAGCCCTCAGTGTTTCACTGGGGGCAGAATAGATGGCTGGAGAAGAGGGGTGTTTATGGAATTTGTCTTTCTAGATCTTTGTTGTTGGAGGACCTTTCTTTCTCCCTTTGCTTAGTATCCAAAGGACCAAGAACCCAGCTTCTCTTAAGGATTTGACGGAGAAATGAAAAACAGGGTTCAAGTCCTCCCATCCTGAGTGTAATTTACTGAATATCATTGAGCCACTGACTTTCCCTCTGTGGGCCTCAGCTTCCCCACTGGCAAATGGGTATGGACATGAACAAGAGAGGACTGGCTGAGGTCAGATGTGGGATAGGGCTCTGACAAGGGCCAGCCACAGCCCTTCTCCAACCATCTGCGGGGTAATCTCGAAGCTGCGGAGCAGGCCCCAAAGACCTTGAGGCAAAGAGCACCAGAGGCCTTCCGCCCAGCTGCTCCATGCCCTCGGGAGCCCCTCTGCCGCAGGCCTACGACTGATGACTTCACCGGCTGTGTGGTTGAAATCCGAGCCCTCTAGCTGGGGGCTGAGCAGGAAGTTTTTTCCTGTGATGAGAGCTTTTGTTCTGTAAGCCTTGATCGCTAGGCAGAGGAATTTCCAGCGGACTAACGTCAGCCCTGACTTGCGCCAAGCCCCTTAACCTGCAGTGGGGTCAAAAGGTGTAGGGTTTCAGGCACCAGAGAGGCAGTCCCTTCCTTCCTCTTCTTCCCACACTAACCCACAGCACCTGGAATCAACTCTCCGTCCATCCACTCAGGAGAAGAAAAGCCCTGGGAAAGCTCATTCACCCTGCAAGTAGGTAGAAAGATGGGTGGAAAGTGGATTCTAATTCTGGTCTAGCCCCTTACTGTTAGCTGAGTGCCTTGGGCTAGGCACTTGACCTCTGTGGGACTCAATTTCCTCATCTATAAAGTAGGACTAATAGTGCCTCAGACCTCCTGGTAGGGGGTATTAAATGTAAAGCATTAAAAACTGCCTGATACCTAGTAGATGCTTGATAAATATGAGCAACAATTTTTGTTGTTATTTCTCCAGTGAAGAAGGAATGAGCTGCCATGTGTGAGGCACCCAGCAAAGAGTCCAGCTCAAAAACAGAAGCTCCCTTTGCTAAGAGATTATCACGCTTTTCTGCTGCAGGAATCCAACTGCTTTTCTTCCAGGAACACAAGCCTCCACAAAGATGACTGTATTAGTTTCCTAGAGGCTTAAAACAGAAGAAAATGTATTGTTTCACAGCTCTGGAGGCTAGAAGTCTACGATCAAAGTATCAGCAGAGTTGGTTTCTACTGATGGCTGTGAGGGAAGAAACTGTTCCGAATCATTCTCAGCTTGCAGATGGCTTTTTCCCCCCGTGTCTCTGCACATCATCTTCCTTCTATGTGTATCTCTGTGTCCTATTCTCTTCTTATCAGTCATTTGGATTAGGGCCCACCTCGAAGGCTTCATTGTAACTGAGGTACTGGGGATTGGGACGTTAACATATGAATTTTGGGGCAACACAATTTTGCCCATAATAATGACCTCAGGGGAAAAGGCAATGCTTACCTGAAAGTGTATTTCAAATCTTTAACACCAAAATAAAAAAGGTCATTTGGAGAGAAAAGTCCTTGAAGCTTTTCAAACTTTCCCTGGAACACAGCCGTTAATTCTAACAATTGCGTCGAGTCTTAAAAGTATCAGAATCTAGTTATGGAGCCCCCAAAATTAAGTTACATATTTTCCACTATAATTCTCCTGCTCCCCATATCTAATTTCACCTGCCAGAATTAAAGGTGAAATCCGAGATCCCCCAATAAAGCTCTGTCATTCTCAATTCCCTTGGCAATAGAAGGAGCACTGGATATGGAATCTTCGGACCTAGATTTTAGTTTATGCATTTGCTGTTTGACCTTGGGTGTCTCCTCTCTGAGCCTCAGTCCCCTCAGTTGTAAAATGTGTGCGTGTGTATGTGCGTGTGTGCGCGTGCATACAGATGTGGGGAGCTGGAGGCAGACAGGTCAGACTCCGTTGCTCTAACTGGAGCACCATCAGACAAAGCTGGCACATCTTCCTTGAGTGTTAGTTTCACATGAAGGTAAGCAATTTAGAATATAATTTTAAAACTCCAAAACATACAAGTACATCACAGAGTGGAATGTAAAACTGCTTGAATTTTTAAACTAAAACATGAGGCTTCAGAGAAACACTGGACTTGTAGTGGCTGTTTCATACACCACTTTGCCCCCTAATCCCTGTGATACGAGCTCTTTCCCATGTGTCATTATGGCTTCTTTGTTGGAAAAATTTGAGATGATTTGGACTAGGTGTTAGCTAAGATATTCTAGTTCAGAGTCCATAGAGCTTTGCATCTGAACTCCCTCCAAGGCACTGAGAGCTCTGAGGTGTCTTTCATTCATCACCTGGTTTGAGCCATCTCTTCAATAGTGAATGGCCAACACTCAACAGCCAAGCCAGGGTGAGAGGTCTGTGCCAAATCAGAACCATTGCGGCTGGGAGAAGAAGTGCACAAATGGTGTGGCAGCGGAGGAAGTAGCATTAACCACTGGAGGAAGCAGTCTCTGGCAGCTTTGTGGGGAAATATCTCGGGGCTTCCCCCTATCTTCCAGTTCCTCTGAAGATCATCGAATGGCAGGAATTTGAAAGTGAGAGTCTGCATTTTCCTCAAGCTCTAGCCCTTTCTTCTCTCCTTCACAGAGAAGCTTCTCGAAGGTCTATACACAAGCCCTTCCCACTCCTCCACATGCCATACTCTAACTTCTGGACCTAGCTCCCATCCCAACTTGTTCTCCAGAAGGTCCTGAGCACCTCTTTGTTGCTAATGATAGTCAGCCCTCTTCTGTTCTTATCTCAGCAGCCATCCTGGCAGGATGCTTTGGCTTTGGGGTCACTGCCTACGATTGGCTTTCACCCTTCCTCTCCAGTTAGTTAGTTCTTCAGTCATTCTTTTGGCTTCCCCTTTCTCTGGCAGTTCCTCCTTCTGCACATCCTCCCTATGCCACCTCACTTGCTACCAGAGCTCAATCCTTTTCTTTACAATGATGGCCTCCAGCCTCTATCTCAGGCCCAGAGTTCCACCAGAGCTTCTGAACTGGCCACCTGGCTCTCCCCAGGACATCCCACAGGGCTTTTGAATCAGCAGGGCTCGAAGGGAGTCATTATCTTCTCTAGGACCCCATCTTCCCACCTGTGTCCCAAAGTGCTGAAACCAACTAGGGGGTCCCCATAGTACGTCCCATCCCTCCAGCCTCTCATTTTACCTATAGAGTAATTGCTTAGCTTTTGTCTCATCTCCATAACTAAAATATACTTTCCCTGAGGTCAGGGTTTGTGAATTGCACCTCTTGGCATCCCTCAAAGGGCCTGGCACAGGGGCACAGTGGGACGTCAGTAAATATATGTAACTTGATCCTTAAGGGAGGTTAGAGTCAGATTCTGGAGACCCCTTTATCCAACATTCTGAGAAGAATCACCAGTCGGGGATGGCAAGGGGTGATTCAGAGAACTGGGATTTTGTCCTTGTTCTATTGCTAATTATCTATGTGACTCTGAAAAAGCCACAAATTATGTGTCGCTCAGCCTGTTTGCAAACAGTAAAATGGAGGTTGGGGAATGGATTTCTTCACAGGGAGGGGAAGCCTGCAGGGGGCATAGGTGCCTCACAGGGTAGCAGATGGTAGGAGAAACATGCTGGAAGTAGGGGCAAATAGTCCTGCTCTGTCTTGGGCCAAACCAGCCACCAGACTACCTACCTCACCTACCTGCCTCAAAAGGCAGGAAAAAGGCAAGATCCCTGTGATAGATTTCACAGCGGAAAACTAGGAAAAAGCCTAAGACTTAGGACCAAAACACAGCAAAGAAATCTAGCCCCTCATCAATGCTCTCTCACTGCTCTAGACTTTGGTCACCTGCCCAAGGGAATGTCTTGTGTAGTCAGCCAGCCAGATAACCCATCTCCACCCCTGCCCTGTAATACATGAGTCAGAGTTGGCATTATCAAAACTGGCTTGCAAGCTGTAGTAGAAGGAATTTGTTTCCCTGGGTCCAGTTGATTCTAGATGACCTAATGAATGGGGTTTTCAAATCTGAAAGCCAAGGATCCTTGTGAGGATCCCCTTAGGAGACCTGGTATGAGCATCCACCTTGAGTCTCCCTCCTAGATGTAGCTAAAGTACCACACCCAGTGCCATCCAGCTCAGCTGATAGGCAGGGCTTAATAGTGAACAGCTCTGGCTATAGAGTAGTGGTTTGCAACAGAGAAGGAGATCTTAAGCAATATCTGAAGACACTTTTGATTGTCACATCTTGACTGGGGCTGGGGATGCCACTGATATCAAGTGGTTAGAGCCCAGTGATGCTGCTAAACTTCCTACAATGCATAGGACAGTCCCACAGCAAAGAATTATCTGTCCCAACATGTCTGTAGTGCCAAGGTTGAGAAACCTTACTATAAAGTCAGACTTCATAGTCTATCCTTACCTGGAGCAACTCACCCACCTTCCAACTGCTTCAGTTTCCCCAGCTTTAAAATGAGCATAGTATTTATATCTATCCATAGGGTTATAGTAAAGAATGAAGGACCTAACTTATAAAGCACTTGGAACCATGCTTGTTCCACGATAAAGCACTCAATGTATTATTATGACAGTTATTATTTGTGGGATGATGATATGGCCTTAACTGTGCCACTTTTCAGAGTAGCATAGGTGCCAGTCCATTCAGATATATAGTAACATTTGCATCTTGTCTTCACATAATCAATATGTCCCATGTCACTGTTGGGCTTGGTCTCTGACTGACACATGGTGTTCAGCTTGCTGATTCTCAGGTTACTGAGACCTACAGGGCAAGATGCTCAGGCCTTCTACCCGGATGGATTTAGTGGCTCATCTACCTGGACTTGCTTCCTCCTCAGCCTCTCCAGACCCGGTTTTCCCAAGCTACCAGGGCTCCCCCAATGCTGGCCAAGTCCCAGACTGCTTGGATGCAGCTTTTGCTGGACGACCAGGTCTGGGCTCCCTGCCCACTCTCTGGCTGGCCTCAGCTCACCCCAGTATTGCTGCTGGCACCTAAGAGGCCTCAGCTGGCTTTCTGTACAGCAGAGGCACTAGGAAACATGGGAGAGTGGTACATATCTATTTTTTTAGTTTTCAGGTATACCTGACCTGTACCTGAAATCTTCATAATACCCAGCAAAGATAGCAATGGTAGAAGGTTGTGTGGATGAGAAGAGAGATGATAGAAGCATTTTAAAAATTATAAATATATCCAGCTTACTTTATATATATATAAAGCATTGTGGTGAAGTGTATTGATCAAAATACACCTCTGTCACACACACACACTGTCACACACACACACACACACACCCCTGCAACATTCTTTATTCAATAAGGGTTGGTACGGGAGGCAGGGAGAAAAAAGGAAAATATTTAAAATATTTAAAAATCTAGAATTTGTATAAAAGGAAAACTAATGCTCTTGTGAGAGAATTAGCCGGACCTTTCCTTTTAAGGAAGAAGATCTGTCTTCAAAAGGAAGAGATTAAATTGCGCTATCACTTAGGGAACAATCATCTTTTAAAAGGATCCCAGAGGAACTTACTCTGGGGACTCTTGTGGTCGAGGAGTCAGCCGGCATTCTCCCAGCCGGCTGCAGCTCTGAAGTACTTGGCAGCCAAGTTTAAGGAGCAAGACAGAGTCCTACTCCAAACCTGCTCTTCTGTTTGACAGACAGATAGGAGGATGACTGGGCTTGCTACCTCTGCCAGTCATAAAAGACTGGCCTTGTTTCTTGCAAACCGATTACTCCTTTCTTTAGGAAATTGGGCATTTGAAGAAGCTTCTCTCACCCCATTTGATTCTGATGACAGGCGAACTGCCCATTTTCTCACTAGCAAGCCATTAGCATGATGTTCAAAATGCAGTCATCCACTACATCATACACTGATGCTCTGTTTTATCAAACTGGGGTTTTAGAATAGCTGTGAGAGGGAAGAGGCTGTAGCTTTTCCCTAAGATTGCAGCTTCAAAGACCCCAAGACCTTGGGTCAGGTTACTAGAACTAGGACTGGCTCTTTTGACTCTAGGATTATAGTACTAAAGACCTCTTTGTTCATTTGATACTTAATTCATTCAGGAAATATTTATTGAGCATCTACTATGTGCTCCTAGGCATATAGCAGAAAACAAAATGAAAAAAGTCCTGTGCTCATGGAGCTAATATTTTAGTGGAAGGAGGATGAGAGTGTGGGGAAGGAGTGATGCCATTTTGGGGAGTTCTTAGAAGGCCTCGCTGAGATGCTAATGTTTGAGCAAAGACCAGAGAGATGAGGGGGTGCTGTGTAGATACTTAGGGAAAGAGTGCTCTAGGCAAAGCAAATAGCCAGTTAGCCAGTGTAAAGGCCCTGAGGTCAGTGTGAGCCTGGTATGTTTGGAAAATCAGGGGTGGAACAGGGTAAGGGTGGGAGATCAGTTCAGAAGAGTAGTGAGGGGCGGGGCAGGTCATGCAGGGCCTCTTGGGCCTCTGGATTCTTCTTCCAGTGGAAGGGGAAGCCATTGGAGAGTGCAAATCAGAAGATCAGCACCACACCGTTAGCTCATTTCTCAGTTGTATTATTATGCCCACATTAAAGGCGAGGAAACTGAAGTTCAGAAAGATTGAGTTGCCCGCATTCACACAGCCTGAGCTGCCAGGATTCTAAACCCGACCCCTCTTCCTTCTAATCCAGCACTCTTTCCACTCTTAAGTGTAGTTTCCAAATAGGCTGACCTCTGCTTCTGCCTGCAAGGGCTGGGAAAGGGGCAGACAGGGTTGGCTCTTCTTAATTCTAGATTGCTGGGCACATGTTTGACTGCTTCATTTGAGATTATGTATGGAAAGTGCTTGAGAAATGATCAAGTATTGCACATATGGCAAGGGTTATGGGAGCTTATTGAGAAGGTTCCAACGAGTCCTCCTGAACCCAGGTCCCCAGTGCCTGATGAGCCTCCATCTGAGCTTTGGGTTGAGCATTGCTGGCAGCTGTTATTCATCTAAGAAGGTTCTAGTGCTAGCTGCTATTTCCATCTTTCCCACCCTGCACATGTGGGGCTGCTGGTTTCACCTACAGGTCCAACCTTGCCCAGGTTCATAGGCTCATCAGCCTGTATGAAGAAACACATATAGTTGCACATCAAGCCACCCCTTTCTTTTGGGCTGCCCAGCACTGTACCTGGCACAAAGAAAGTGCCACATACCTAATTAGTTGCCTTGAGCACTAGGGCTTGCCTTCCTGTGTGGCCCACAGCTGCTGGCCTCTGCGGCAGGGTTAGCCTTACTTATCCCGATCAAGGCCACTGGATCCTGCTATAGGTAGACAGTGGCCTCAACAGATCCTGGAAACAGGCCCATGTAAGGAGTGGGAAGGGCACAGCCATAGTTTGAGGTTGTTTCCCAGCAGGCTTACGGGATAAGGGGTGGTGGCAGAAGCCTGCCCAGTAGAGGGAAACCCTCATCTGCCATGAAGAGAGTTTCCACCTTTCTTTGTGGGTCAGCTGCTCGTAATATCATCACTAGAAGGGCTTTCTTCCCCCTATGGATTTCATAGAAGGTAGATGAATGTGCACTTACAGACACAGAGTGGCCAGAGTTTTAAAGGCCTTCAGTACCCCTAGCCCATCCCCTCAAAGAAAAAGAAAAAGACAGGGAGAAGCAAAATTAGAAGGAAAGAAAGAAAGACTGTAAAAGTTAAACAAAACCACCCACAAATAGCCTGGAAAAGAAAAAGACTGTACCATATCATGGCAATTGTGGACAGTTTGGCAGCTGAGCCAGAGATGACTCATTCCAGGCTCTGGTTGCATAATCCTCCCCAGCCCAGGCAGGAGAATGAAACTAGGAAACTAATGCAGTGACATTTAGTAGCAAAAAGGAAGCCCACATAACATTTGTGTGAGGCCATCCAAAAATAGCGGGCTCCTCCATGCTTGGGTTGGAAACTATGCATTTCACTTGAAATGCCTGAGTCGTGGCACATTTTTCTTGGACCACCCACGCCCTGATTCAGTTAACTTCAATTCAGCAAATATTTATTGCAGGCCTACTGTGTGCTAAGCTCTGTGCTAAGGATTTGGGAGTGAGAAATACAGGGATATAGGAGATATTATGAGGTTCCTTATCAGCTCTGAGCTTCAGTTTCCTTGTCTATGAAGTGGGGACAGCAACGCCCACCCCATTACATTGTGTAAGGGTTAAATGAGATAAGGTATGTTAGTCCCAGCATGCGGATTAGCATACAGTAGGACTTCACCATATGGCAGCTGCTCATGCACACTCTGAAAGATTATCAGCCTGTGTGTGTGTGTGTGTGTGTGTGTGTGTGTGTGTGGTACACGGGCGTGCGCGCACGCATGCATGTGTATGTACACTGCAGGACCAATTGTAAAGCCATCTGAGGACTCAATGAAAAGTGCTCTCAAATCTGGTCAGGGGGGTTGGGAGGTCCAGTAGGGAGGAAGAGGCCTTTGAAATGAGCTTTGACTCATTTCAACTGAGCTGAACTGCCAGTTTGAACAGTGGCAGGTATTTCTCCAGTGCTCACTGGGTGTCAGGCCTGGTGCCAGACCCTGAGGAAGCAAGGGCAAAGGAAGCAAACCCATCATCGATTAGTAATAATTGTAACAATAAAAATACAGATAATCATATAGGGAAACAGTTTGGCATAATTTGTGGGTGCTGGTTCTGAAAACAGATTCCCTGTGTATAAATCCCAGCTCTTTTGCTTCTAGCTGTATGGCTCGAGCAAGTTATTTAACCACTCTGTCTTAGTTTCTTTTCCTGTACGATGGGGGTACAAATAGCAACCTCCTTATAGGGTTGTTGTTATTAATCTAAATAATACTTGCAGAGCACTTAGTACCTGGAGGCCAATAAAGGTAAGGTACCATCATCTTCATCACCACTACCATCATCACCATCATCACCATCATCTTCATCACCATCTTTATCACCATCGCACATCACAGAAGAGAGGGAGGTGCAGGGTCCTCCAGGAGCAGAGAAGAACTTGGAGAGTTAGGGAATGCCAGAGAAAGGAAGTACGTTTTGAAGGACATGTAGGAGTTTACCAGGAGGATTCTGGAAGGAAGAAGTAGTCCAGGCAGAGGAATGATATGAGAAAAAAGCATGAATGTGCAGAAGATAAATGTTCAGGAAACAGGAAATGGCTTGGGCATAAAGCCAAGCTGAGAGGATGACCTGAATAGGGAGAGAGAGGGCAAACAGGGAGGGAGTGAAAATCTTTCCTTTCTCAGCATTTTCCAAGTGCTCTTCTGGCACATGTCAGGCACTCAGGAAGCTCTGGGCCTGGAAGTGAGCACCAGCTCTCTCACAGTCCTTTGCTTGCTCTTGGCTTCTTTCCAGGAGATGTCACGCACAGACTTACTGAGAATGCAGCCGTGGTTACTGTCACATTTTTGTTGAGAATACTATCCCTTGGGTTGCTCAGAGCTCTTTCAATAAGGAAACCTCAAGAGAAAGTCATCTTAGAATGCAGCCAGAAAAAAGTATTGATAAAATGATTTCCAACTTTTATTGGGAGTTCACAATGTGTCCGTCTCTGTTCTAAGTGCTTTACACGTATTAGCTTATTTAATTCTCACAACAACTGTATGAAGTAGGCGCTATTATTTGTCCTATTTTATAAATAGAGGAACCTAATCATAAAAAAGTGAACTAATTTGTCAAAACAACATAGCTAGTCAGCAGCAGGGCCAGGACTCATCCTGGAAGTCGGGCACCAGAACGTGTGCTTTTTATTCCTTTGTAACAAAGAAAACTCTTTTCCTTTTTATGTTTCTTTTTTTTTTTTTTTATCTTGGCTACTAAGAGCCTCAGCTAAATTTTGTGATAAAGTGTAGTATCTTCCTTTGCTCATATATTTTGGTATAATTGCTTTTTTCCTTTATGGCCCTCTATTCTCTAGATTTAAACAACCAATCCAGGCTGTCTTCTCACTGTGCTTCCTCTTTGTAATTTGTGTTCCAGTTATTCTTAACTCTTTACTTTGCCCAGTCTTGCTTTGTATTATCATCCCTTTGCTCATACCAGTCCTCCTACCTGGGATGACTTTCTTTTCTTTTTTAATTTTAACTTATGACATGGAAATTTTATAATTTAGTGAGCAGACAAAGTAAGTTACAAAACTACATGTATAGGAATACAATTAGCACCCATCTTTAGTAAATATATGTACGAAAACCACCCCAGAGAGTTATGCATTAAATAACATTATTTATTTCTGAATGGTGGAATAGCAAATAATTTTATTCATTTTTTCTTGATGATCCCTATTTCTGGGATCATCAGAAAATATATATTACTCTAGTGAATTGTTATTTTTAAGAAAATTATAAATTAAATTTTTGTTTTTAATTTAAAAATGTTTTAAATTAATTATTTCAGTAATTTTAAAGTATACAGTTCTGTGGCATTAAGTACATTCATATTGTTGTTCAACCATCTGGGATGACTTCTAATATTCTCGGCTTAGCCATGCACACTATCTTTCCAGAATTAGAGCAATTTTCTCCTTCCGTTTAAAGTTTTCCCATCTTGCCCCACTCTCATAGCGGAAATGATGGCTCCTCCCTCTCCACTTTCTCATTACAGAAGCCTCTGTGTTTCACTCATGTCATTCTGTGGTAGTGGTCAAGTGAGCAAGCTCTGGAGTCTTCATAACTTGTGTTTGACACCTGCTAGCTGTGTAATCTGGGGCAAGTCACTTTATCTGTGCCTCAGTTTCTTCACCTTTAAAAATAGAAAGTATTAGTCCCATTTCACAGATCAGGAAATCAAGGCTCATTAGGTTAAGAAGTTTGCCCAAAATCCCAAAGCTGGTAAGCAGTAGAGCACATTTAAAGCAAGTAGTCTGGCCCTAGAGTATATGTGTCTGAGTCTCTGTCTCCCTAAATAATAACACCATTTATTGATCATTTATTATGTGGCAGGCTCTAAGCTGGGTACTTGATGTGATAACCCAGAAAAGGTGAAGTCATTTGCCTAAGTCCCTCGCCAGAACCAGGGTTTGGTGACCATAAAGAATGCCTTCTTTTTCATCACACTGTGCAAAAATGATTGATTTCTAAAGTATATAACTAAAGGCTAAAAAGATGAGTACAAATTATACTTAGGACAGAAAATGGCAAGCCTTTAAGAGTTCAAAGAAGGGGGTTCAGTGAGGTCTCGAGAGTATCGAGAAACCTTCACAGAACAGGCGAGGCTGTCTTGAGCCCTGAAGACTGACAGGTGAGGGCCTGTCCTACCTTGAGCAAGTGGTGAGGCTAGGGGTTCCTTATAAGCCATCAGCTCCCTGTTAAGACTAGCAAGGCTGAAATGGAGTTTGGGCTGGGGTCTACTACCAAGGAGAAGAAGCTGAAGGCCAAGGCCCAACCAGAGGGCCCAACCAATGTTAAAAATGAGCTCTATCCAAGAGATGACAAATTAGAGCAAGGAGGACTCCAGGGTCTGGAGCCAGAGACACATCCAGTAGGCATTTGACCAGGCAGCCAGGTGTGGGACTAGGGGGAAATGGGGGAAGAAACCACAGGGGACTTTCATGGAGCATCCCTCCCATAGTCACAAAGCTCCTCTCCTAAAAGTCACAGCTCCTACCCATGTGGGTGCCACTCTGCCTAGCTTTATGATTCAGGTCACCAATGGGGTAAGATACTTATTCCAGGGAGCCAAAGGCTGAGAGGTGAGCAAGGGTGTCATGTGAAGAGACTGAAAGATGGACATAGAGGGAACGAAAGAGGCAGAGTCCAGAAAATGGATGGGAAGACGCTTTGCAAGCAGCTGTTTATAGGACTAGAGATCTTCCTGGGAAGTCAGTATCACCTCTTCCTAAGGCCAGTTCTCCAGGTCATGCTTGTCAAAGGTCTGATGGTTTTGTTCAGGTTCTGTGCTGGAAAGTAATGTCACTGCCCTTCTGAGGAAAGACTCAGACCCTTTGTAAACAAAGCCTTGCCTTTCCACTTGCTGTCCTCTCTCTCTTTTCTGGTGAGCACTCCCTGGGGTCCACATTATGATCATTCTACAACTGGCACTGCGATGTTGTTTTATTTTCCCAAAGGGAAGAGTGTTAATCATGAATAACAGCAACTGCTTCTACCAGTTTTTGAGCCTTGCTCTGTTTCCAGGACTGGTCTCAACTAATTCTCACAACAATCCCATGAAGTGAGTATGATTATTAACTCATTTTACAGATTGGAATCATGAGTCACACAGCTAAGAACTGCCTGAGCTGGGGTTTGAGCCCAGGCCTGCCTGATTCTGAATCTGTTGCTCCAAAGTCCTCTCTGGGGGCTAGGCAGGAGGTGGGGTGTGGCATTGTCTTTCCTGGTTTAATACTGAAACACCACCTGTTGTGATTTACCCCATTGTTCCCTTCGTATTTTAAGGTATGAACTTTACCAAACCTAGAGAGTAGAGAAGCCAAAAACAAAAAGAAAAACAAAAACCCCAAAACAAAACAAAACAAAAACACAATGCTATGTAGTGACAGGGTGCTATGGGGACTCTGAGAGGGTACCTGGTTCAGTCTGAGGGGACGCATGTAGAGGACGTGTCTTGAAAGATGGAACATCTAAGCTGAAACAAAGGATGAGTAAGAGCTGACCAAATAAAGAAAGCGGAAGGCATTTAGGTAGAGATAAGAGTCTGTGTAAAGTCTGGAGGTGTGGGATACTAGGCCTTTTCCAAGGACAGTCTAGCGATTTGGTTTGGTGAACCCCTAGGAGTGGTAGGAGATGCAGCTGGTAAAGGTAGCAGGGACTTATCCATCTTTCTAAGGAATTTTGACTTTATTGTGATGTAGCAATAGGGAACAACCAAAGAATTTTAAACAGGAGGAGGATGAAGTCAGACCCTATTTGAGTTGAGCACTGTTCTCCTTACATTCAAAAAAGCAGCCATGACATTGTGGATGGCACGTGGAACCCTGATGCTTAATTCTGAATGTGACCTTAGGTAAGTCACTTCCTCTTTTGGAACTCAGTTTTCTTAGCTGTAAAAACTGAAGAGGTTGAACAGATGGCTATTGAGATCCTTTCCAACTCTTACATTCTAAGAAAAAAAAAAAAAAAATGACCCATCCAAGGGGAGACGATGAGGTTACTAGGTCTCTTTCTGGTGCTCTGATTCCTCTAGAGTGCTAAGCAGAACCAAGAAGGCAATTAGTTAAATACAGGAGGTCTGACGTTCAGGAGAGAGGTCTGGTTGAGAGAAAAGTTTGGGAGCCCTTGGTATAGATGGTGTTTGAGGCCATGAGACTGAGTGAGATGACTTAAGGAGTGAGCGTTGTCACTTTATCCATCCTTTTGAAGTGGTAACAAGAGGACTGTCTTCATAGGATTGTTGTAGGGATGGAATGGATGGTGCAGGGTGGAAGACGTCGGATCTGTGGCCAGGTCTGATGGAAACATGTCAGGCAGGGAAACAGAAAGCCCCCAGCAGTCAGAAGCGAGAGAACTACCAGACTATAGCTGGAGTGAGGTGAACATGAGGCCTGGGTTTTGTCTTGATAGGGCTGAGACGTCCAGACATCCCTCTTGCTAGCTGCTGGCTCCATGGAGTACCCATCAGTAAAGATAGCCTGGATTAAAGGATCAGGGTGCAGAGGGCACCTGGGAATCTTATCTCTACAGAGAGGATGACCCCACCCTTTGAGGGTTAGGTTTTACCATTAATAATCTATGTGCAAGCTCCCCTTCACAAGATCTCCGCTACGACCTCCTGTCTCCCCAGACCTCCCTGTACCCATCTGTAATAGCTAAGAATCAGGTGCCAGGCACCTAAACCTGTCATGCTAAGCACCTAACATTCATCATCCCATTTCACCCCACAACAGCCCTGTGAGGAAGCCTCTGGTTACCCTACTTCAGAGAAAAGGGGTAAAGTGACAACACTCCATCCCTAGGTCATTTCATTAAGTCCCATGACTTTATATATCATCTATATATCATCTATATTTCCTTCTCCGATCTGACCTCTCTTCTGAACTCCCAGCTTATATATCCAACTGCCTTCTGAGAATTCCCACTTGGATGCCCAATAAAGACCACAAACAAAATTTTCCTAAACTGGAACTCCTGATCTTCACTGCCCCAACCTGTGTCACCCACATCTTCCCTATCTTGGTTAATGGCAATGACATTCTTCTAGCTGTTTAAGTGTTTAAAAATGTAGGTATCATCTTTGATTCCTCTGTAGCTCTCAAACCCCATATACTTCAACCTTGCTCTACTTGCTGTGTGGTATGCTGGTTTTAATGGAACTGTCTGTGACATCACAGGGGGTAGGGGATAATCTTCTGGGAAGATAGGAAAGGGTTAACTATGAGGGAAATATTTCTCATCCCGCAGGGCCTCAGATATCACTGATTCCCCAATAAAGAAAAAAGGCAAGGTGAGATAGGGGTCTTCACAACTTCACCCAGTCCCCTCCCTGGGGAAAATCCATGTGGGGACCTAGGGTAACAGAATCTTAATGGAGGGCCCCTGGAAAGAGTGAGAACAGAGAAAGCAAGTAGGAAGAACAAAATAGAGAAAAGACAGCCGGGCCTCTGCAGCTATTTTTCGTGGAGGAAGCATGCACTTGTGAGAGAGTTTCCACAGTATAGGCAGCTGGCACGACTAGCTGCTCCCCACTGGGCTCACCTGGGCCCACCCAGCTGCACACCTGTACCTGTGCTGCCCCTGGACACCCTGGGGTTTGTGACCAAGTCCTGGCTGGTCATGGAGCTCCTCCTACAGATTCAATGACTCTGAGGTCTCCCTCCACAGTGTCAGGACTGGCTTCACAGATGGCCTTGCTGCATGTGATAAAAGGCCATATGTTGCCTGGGGACCCTGAGTCTTCTGACCTCTTGGTGGGAGAGGGTGCCTCTTTGAATCCTCGAGACTCCAAAGGTCAGAGGGCCTGCTTTCTTCTCTCTGGGTGAAGTAGTATGTGCAGGCAGAGCTGGGGAAAGGCTTTATCGTGGAAGTTGAGCCTCCAGGATTCTGATCCCACTGCTGTCTCTAGCTTGCTGTGTGACCTTAAATAGTCGCCACCTTAGATTTCCTAACTTTAAAGCGAGCAGTGTAGATAAGATGATCTCCATGTTCCTTCAGGACAGGATTATGTCTTATTTATTGTTTCCTGTTGTCCCTGAATTGAGAGGCTGGAGAGTATATTCAGTTTAAGAGTGATTGTCTCCATTGTAATATATTCCTGTGTGCGTGCATGTGTGTGTGTGTGTGATTTGAACCAGATGTTCTCATTCCATGTGCAAAGTTATAAATGGCCCCCATTGTCCTGCAGCTGTGGACACAGCAAAGATTACACACAGATGCCAAATATTCTTAAGGTTCAGTTAAACCCTGAGCTCAAGGCACCAAACCACAAGCCTCTTGGCCAAAGTGAGGCTCCCTCCCAAGTCCTACTTCCTGAAAACTTCTCTGCACCTTTGAGGAGGGATAATGTACCAGAGTTGTGGATCTGCCCCAGCCCCCTCATGAGATCTAAGGAAGCCTCAAGGTCAAAGCCTGGGGGAGTGAAGAGAAGCTGTGTAGGAGTCAGGCTGGACTTAAGTGAGGCCCTGGTTCTATACACAGGGTCTGCTGGTGGCCGCTGGGGTGGGAGGGGTTAGGTTTTCAAAGTTTTCGATGGAAGCCATTTCAAAAACTGTGCACTTTGCAGCTTCAGCTGCATCTGGGATTTGTAAGCACCTCCCCAGTGCCAGGCATTGCCCAATATAAGGGGATACTGTTGAGCTCATTGCTGTGGGAAAAGGCGGGGGGCTCAACTCAGCCATAATCCCCTGAGAAGCATACAGAAGTCCTCCCTGATTTGTCTGAAAGTGAAGTTCAGAAAAGTTTAATAGCTTGCCCAAGGTCACACAGCTGGTGAGGGAGTCAGCCCAGCAGGGATCAGCACCCTCTGCTTTCAGAGCCTGTGCTTTTCCCACAATACTGTGGACCTGGGTCTAGTTAGGGCTCTGACTTGCCAGCGGACTTGGGGCCCATTACCTAACCTCTCTCTGGAAGTGGCTTAGTTTCTCATCTGGGAAAAGGGATGAAAAAGATATCTGCCTGCTTCCTGCCAGGGATGTCCTAAGTACCCAGGCAGAAAAATCACAGCGGTGAGGGAGATGCTCACAGCAGGACAGAGCATGAGCAGGACAAAAGCGGGTACAGAGACTGAGAGTAGAATGGGGAGCCTGCCTGAAGGAAGACTCTGGGAGGCCAGACTGCCCACCTTACTTCCTGTCCCTCCTCCCCCAGTCCATGGGTCTCCCAAGGCCCCCTTCCTTCAAATCTAATCATACCAGCACCTGGTTTGCATCAAGAAGTTCCTGACTGCTGAGGGGAGCCTCTCTTAGAGACTTACCTCTTCCTTACCTCTCCCAATTACGCAAGGCTTTGCAGCTGAACCAAGCAGATCCAATCACTTTTTATTCTGATCTCCTCACACCTCCTCGAGGTGAGCTGGAAGGCATTATTATTCTGATTTTACTGTTCATGGAAGGGACCCTGCAGACCACAGCCCAGTCTCCTCCCTTTACAGAGGCAGATAATGAAGCCCAGAGAAGAGAAGCCACTTGCCCAAGGCCACACAGGTAATAAATAGCAGAGCCAGGACAAGAAATGAACTTGCTAATACTCTATTTGATTCAGGATGTCCAAACCCTTAGGACCGCCCCTGGAAATTGCCATTTAAAACAAATCCCCTTAACAGCATTTCTCCCAACATTTATCTTTTCCTCATGAAAGTCGGGTAAAGATTAAGCAAGAAAAGACACTGTGCCACGATTCTGACCCTGCTTCCTTTGCTGGGTTATGCGAGGCGAGGGAAGTGATGGAGAGGAGTGAGGGATGTGGCGGCAGCTGGCCTTCGGTTCCCATGGTGCCTTTCGGCCACACGGTCAGAGGCGGTAACCCATTTCCTTCTCCTTTTCCATCCCTTTCTCTAGCCCTGGCCTGTAGTTATTGATGACCACACTACTCCTCGGTGACCTGCAAGAACCCTCTTCAGCAAGGATCCATTTAATCACGATTGGAGGGCAGAGAAAGTGGACTGACATTTTTTAATAACTAGCAGTCACAAAGAAGACTAAAACAAATTGAGTTTTAGCAACAGATCTCTCTATTCTCCAGAAAATTTTATTATCTTGCATCCCCTACTCCCTGAGCTTTCTGTTTAGTAGAGTTCTGACTAAAATATGCACTTCCAAAGTCTGGTCTCAGAGGAGTGGAAGAGAAAACCCAAATAATTCAGAGATGCAAGTGAGTTTAATCCCCTAGATAGATTTTGGAGGGATGCCAGAAAAAAAATACAAATTAATTAAGCAAATAATTTAAGTCTGAGGTCCAGCTTAAAGCAAAAATTTTGTAGACCGGCTATATAAATGTTATGTATCTAAGGGTTTATCCTGGAACACCTAGTAGAATTTTAACCAGCAGCTCAAATGGGTGCTGCTATAATTCCATGATGTGTGCCAGACCTATGTAGCAACTGGGTCTTGCTGTCTGATCCAAATAAGAAAATTTTCTTCCACTTTGTATTTTGAAATCTTTAATAGCCCACTCCCTTCCTTCCTCTCTCTCCTCAACTTCTGCCCCAAAAGTTAGTCATATGTGTGAATGGACTTCATAATAGACTCCCCATATCAACCTCACACCTTGAGCTCAGTTTTCCTCCCCAGTATGATCCTGAGCGTTCAGTGGCTCCCTATTGCCTTTAGGAAAGGGCTTAGACTTCTTTATATGACATCTCAGGTTTCCCAAAGATCTGATAACTAAAACGTGGTATCCTAGTTATCATTTCAACCTCTTCTCCAACAACTCCATATCACATACCATCTGCCCCAGTCAGACTACCTTGGCTTTGGCCTCGGCTACCTTATTCACATTCTTCCCATATGAGGGCCAGAGAAAGGAGATTTAATCTCAGTGAAGTCTTTTCTTTCCTTCCCTTGGTGACAGAGACACTTTCTTGCCCTACCTATCACACCCTGGGGCTCTTTCCTTCCTTCCTTCCTTCCTTCCTTCCTTCCTTCCTTCCTTCCTTCCTTCCTTCCGTTCTTTCTTTCTTTCTTTCTTTCTTTCTTTCTTTCTTTCTTTCTTTTCTTTTCTTTCTTTCTTTCTTTCTTTCTTTCTTCTTCTTTCTTTCTTTCTTTCTTTCTTTCTTTCTTTCACAAATATTACCAATTTAATCTATTATATGCATATATCTTCTTTCTTCAACCATACATAGTAAAAATAATTTTCTGAATGAATGAATGAATGAATGAATGAATGAGTGAATACATTTTGCAATTAGCCCTCCATGGTCAAGGCAGAAACATAACAATTTGCTCAAGGAGTCTTCAGTTTAATGCTTCTTATGCAGAAAGGCCAACTGTCATAACAATCTATTAGTAGCCTAAAGGTTAGCCCATTTAACTGACCAGCTTCATTAGGGGTTGTTAGTACATGAAAGCAGTGTTTATTGAACCTGGAAAAGTGTCAAATTGTGCTTAGGTTCCTCAATCTTCTCCAGAGCTGGGTGATAACATCTGCTTTCTTTTCAAGAGAAAAATAGTTTCCTTTCCCTGAACACACAATATCTTTGTTCCTTCTGTTGACTAAGATGTCAAGCTGCCTTGAGTTATTTAAAGAGACAGAACATGTCTTTGTTCCTCAGTGATATTCCTTTTGGATTCCTTTCACTGACAATAAACGGCTTCACTATTTTAAGATGTATTTGCTTGCTTTTAAAAGGATACCACTCAATCTATCTATACTCCATTTTCTGATTGCTATCTCTACATGGAATTGCTCTGGCTCCCTAAAGCTGTTTCTGTGGATACCACACTTTTTAAATATTGATATAGAAAGACCCCAAGCTTCTTGTCCCTTTCCTGGAGGGGGAAAAACCCCACTTTCCTCTTTTTCTTCTCCTCCTCCTCCTCCTCTTCCTCCTCCTCCTCTCCTCTCCTCTCCTCTCCTCTTCTTTTCTTTTCTTTTCTTTATAGGGCTATTAACTCTATTTTGCAAACACTCCATTTAGGCTCCAGCAGTTGGAACCAAAGGATGTGGCTGCTTTACTGAAATCAGATAAATAGGGCTGCTTCCCTGGTTACCGTAGAGACGAAAGCACACTTCCCAGGATAATGAGGGCCACATCTGGGAGCCTCAGACCCTTGCCTCTTCCCCCTTGCTGAGGCCTCTTGCTTTCTGTCCAAATAGGAGCAGAAGAAGAATAGTTTCTACTGCTGACTCCTGACTTTGAGTGGGGAACGGAAGAGAGGGAGCACTTATCTAAGATGGTCTGGTATAATGGGGGGGACACTGGGCTGGGGGCCTTCAGGCACAGGCTCCTGCCCTGACTCAACCAGCTGGTTGGTGATTGTAAGCAAATCACCTCTCCTTCCTGGGCCTCAGTTTCCCCAGCTATAAAATGAGGAAGTTTCATTGATTGTCTTGCTTTGGGTTTCCCCAGAAGCTGGCTTTGAGTTAAGGATTCAAATGTAAGTATAGTTTTCCCTCCATATTACTGGGGGATTGGTTCCAGGACCTGAAGATACTCAAATCCGAGGATGCTCGAGTTTCTTATATAGAATGATGTAGTATTTGCATATAATATACGTATATCTGCCCATATACTTTAAATCATCCCTAGATTACTTATAATACCTAATATAATGTAAATGCTATGTAAATAATTATTATACTGTGTTATTTAGAGGGTAATGACAAGAAAGAAATGTCTGTACATGTTCAGTACAGATATAACTATCATAGGCCTAAGAACATATTACACGTCAGCAACAACATAACATTTAAAAGGTATGTATTCTACCTGTGGTTGGTTGAATTCATGGATGTGGAACCCGCAGATACAGAGGGCTGACTAAAGTGTGCTTTTGTCTCTACGATAACCAGGGCAGCAGCCTCATTTATCTTGGGAGGATCCCTGGAAACCCAAGAAGTATGGCAGAGGGGGAAGGAAGCTGCTAAAAGGTGTGTTGTTGAGCGGGTCATCACCATGGGCAGCTGGGGTTCAATCCTGATGGGGTCTCTGAGAGACAGAGTGGGAGCACACTGCAGAACTGCCTGCCCAAGGGGTGAGGAAGCTGGGGATTTATCCACCTCATCCTCATCTTTTATTAATAGAGGGCTGTTTCCAGGAACATTAGCTCTTGGGAACTTTGGGCTTGCCCCACACTAGCCCATGGTGCTTGCAAGTATTGGAAGTCAGCAGCCTTCAGTGTGGGGGTGAGTGCTGAGAAGATAGGGGAGGGCACCGACAGCATCTGTTTAATAATTGACCTTTAAATCTCCTCCAGCACCAAAAAGCTCTGAGCATATACTTGGGCAAAGTAGATGAATTTAGGGCAGAGCAAAAGGTCTACACTTCTGCAATCAACTACAGTCTCCTGGCCTCTTCTCCATGATGTTAGACTTCTAGACTGTTCCCAGAGACTAATACCAGAGTCCATCTCTAACTATTCACAGCGACGAGTTTATACACTGGCCAGAGGAAAAGACGATGTTCTTACAGACTGCATCCCACTTTCATCTCCCATTTCAACCAGGATATTGACACCACCCTCCACACCCCAGCTTCCAAAGGTTTTCATGGTCTGGTTCCAAGATACATTATCTTCCTCTGCTTTCCAACACAAATGCTCAATGCTGTCAAACTTTCTCCCTCCCCACTTCTGCACAGGCCATTCCTATAGATACCTCTAAAGTATCTTTCATCTATTTGATCTGTCAGAATTCAAGACCCAACTCAAATTTCAGCGCCTCCATGAAGTGCTTCATGACCATCTTAGGGTTAGAAATACCCCTCTTCTCTGAGCACCTACTACCTATGACACTCATCTAACCTTAATGTGTAAGACAATGGCACTTCTCAGAGACATACCTAGCTTCCCACAAGCGGAGGACATTCTTCTTTGTATCACTTGGCTATTTATCTTCCAGTGCTCAGCAAGTGTCCTAGAGATAGCAAATGTTGAAATAAAGAGTGAACCAATTAATTCAATTCAGCAAGTATTTATGGAGCATCTCAGTATACAGACACTATACAAGGAACAATGAGATAACTCAAAGATAAATAAAACCCCATTGTGACTGTGCAGGATTTAAAAGTCAAAGTTGTTCTAGGTATAGCAAATTAGAATTCGTAAGGATGGCCCTTGAAGATCATGAAGTCCAAATCTCTTCCTTTACAGATGGGGGAATCATAGAAGAAAAGCGCCTTCCTTGCCTGAGGTCACATAGCTAACAAGTAGTTTTTTGTGTATTTGTTCACAATTGAGGGTTCTAGACTTTCTTATTTGTGTTAAGTTGAGAAGCAATTTTCTTTTTATTCTTTGTCTTTCTTTTCCACCTCGAAGGAAAAATAAATTTAATGGCTTTTCTTTCTGATGAGAAGGGGCAAAGAATAAAAATATCAGTTATGTAATAGTCATTTGCCTTAGTCATGCATCTCTGCCCGAGTGCCGTTGGAACACAAAAAATGATTAAGTTGAACAATGCATATTTATTCCCCTGTGGTCACCCTAATTGGTTTTGCCACTATAATTGATTTGACAGGTTAGTTTTACTCAGAATGAGCTGGGTTCCTCTGCTGGCTTGTAGATTTGCTATTGTTTGCCCAGAGTCCAGGCCAACAATTGTCCAGATGCCCCGATGTGTGGAGTTGAGAATGAGAGGGCGGTCCCCAGCCTAACCTGGAGAGAACTGGGTTTTCACTGTGCAAGTATGAGTGTATTGAGGGGATGACCAGGGAGAAAAGGATAGAGAAGCTCAATATAATGCTTCAAGGGATCAAACTGGGGAGGAGTGAGATAAAAATTTGACATGCCGGGGAATTACATTAAGGACTTTATCCTGAGGGCAAAGGGAGCTTCATAGAGGTTACAGCAGAGGAGTTGGGGAGAAATTTTGCCTACAGTGGCTTCTGTATTTTTTGTCTATTCTAAGCAGCCACATCTTCCCACCCCTGCAGACAGCTCCCCAGAGTACAGAGTACATAGAACCAACATTCTCTGGTAGCCTGCAGCGCTGATCACCTATGCATCCTCTGTCTTTGCACAGGGCTCAGTGCCTTTTCCCCTGTGTGCAGGCTGTGAGGGGAAAGTGTTGGCAAATGCCCGAAAATCCATGGCAGGTCTCCAGAGGCGAGGGGGCTGGCACGCTGCCAAGACACAGGCTGTGGATTTGGGCCATTTCAGTGACTATGTGTGACCTTGGTTATCATCTAACCTTTGAACCTCAGAGTCCTAATCATCTGTCCATATTAGGTAACCATAGCCCGTCCCATCCCCTCACTAGATTGTGATAAGAGTAATGCTGACTAATAATTACTGAGCACAGAGAACACACCGAGTTGGGACTAAAGGCTTCCCGTGCATGATCACATATCACTTTCACAATTCAACAAAGAAGGTGTATTATTAGTATTATTCCTTACAGATAAGGAACTGAGGTTCAGAGAAGTTAAATAACTCTTCTATGAGTACACAGCTCCTAAATAGTGGAACTCGGGCAGGCTGAACCCAGCCCTCATCTCTTAACACTAATACTCCATTAAATATTATAGTCCAGAAAAAAAAAAATATTTGAAGCCTCATTGATATACTCTACAGCTGCTGTGGAGTATATCAATGTGAGGTCACCATATCCAAAGTAGTATAATGCCCAGGGAAGAACAAGTGGAAAGTGCAGTGCCCACCTCTTGCTGGTTTTTTAACTTCTGGGGCACCCTTCCTTCTGATCTTTAAAATGGAAATTAATACTATCTATCTCACATGGTTGTTTTCAGGAGTCTGACAAACCCCTGTAAAGCCCCTAGCACAGGACCTGGTATACAGTAAGCACTCAATAAATGGCATCTCCTTTTCTCCTTTTTACTTATCCAGAAAACAGAACTAATAGAACATCCACTTTCTCCAACTCTCCTGGAAGGGGGAATTTAACCTGGAATAAGGACACAGGTGTGTGCCTTTCCAGTGGCCTAACCAAGCCCCACTCAGCAGCCCATGGTGGTCCGAGCCAGGCCCCGAAGAGCTCAAGCTCCTGCCTTCCCATCCACAGAGCATCCAGGATGGCCTAGGAAACCCACCTTGAGCAGGCTAAGGAAGTGAGGTCACAGGCTCTGACAGCAATTCGGAAGTCAGGAGAGGCCTGCCAGCCCCTGCCAGTCCCGGGGCCTTTACAGAGCAGTTGTTTCATGGTTCGGCTGGAATTTCAGGCAGGAATGTTCAGCAGACAGCAGTGGGGCAAGTGTAAATTCCAGAGGCTGAGGCAACATTTTGCAGAGGAATTTTTTGCCTGTCAGCCTCCAACCTCCAGCAAGGCCTTCCTGGGAGTGGGAGGCACTTCTTGGGCTTGGAAGAAGGCCAGGATGGCCGGGGAAGCGGCTACTCCCAGGGTCCAGGGGCAATGGTAGGTGCATCTAGTATGTGCCAGACACTTTTACACAGATGTAACCATTTTATGGTTCCAGCTGGATTCAACATGCAAACAGAAGTCAATTTTACTTTTTCTCCTGTCTTTTTTAAACTGCTCTTTCTTCCCATCTCTATATAAAATCTCAGGCAGGCCTTGTAGCTTTCCTGGGCCCTTTCAGTCTTTGAGACAGTCTTGGTTTGGTAAATAGAAAACCTAATCTAATTTAATATCAAAACTCCAGGCTTTTATCTAATTAAACCTCCTATCATGTACACCTACTCTAGACTCAGATGGCACTAGAAGCCATGGCCACTACTGGATTTTCTTCACTCCACCTCTGCTCACCCCTCCCCCATTGCTGTTTTGGCCCCTGCACTGCAGGGCAGTCACAGGTGGAGGAGAGGTGAGGGGCAGGAAAGGTCACCCATGACTGGTGTCCACCATCTTTTGTGGCACTCTGCCTCTCTCTCCTCTGCAGCTTACTCCTCCCACGGCCCTGGGCTTTCAGCTGACCACCACTCTGTTAGAGTCCCTTTTCCTTTAAGGTGTCCAGTTGAGGAGACTCCAGCCAAGCTGCCCTTGACTGGACAACAGTGGGGTGCTCCCTCCCAGAGCAGCTGCCTCTCTCCTGGCTCCAGCCTGTCCATCTAGCTCCTCACCTTTAGATTACTGAGGCATATGTCCCTGTGTCCTCCAAACTCTGGGGTCACATATGTAGCTCTTCAAGTGTCCTCTTGAAGCACCTCCTCCCTCTGTGTCGGGGAACATATGACACACTTGCAGCTCTCTTCTAGGAATTTCTCACACTGTCCTCTTTCAATTCTACTCTGTTATCCTGTGAGTGCTGGCAGAATGTTCCATGATCTGTCTCTTAGCTTGTCCCATACAGGTGGCCCAGGCCCTTTGTGATGTGGGGGTTCTTGGCACCTACTCTATTTTTTTCAGGCTTTTAGGTGTCAGCTGAGTTAAAGACAGCAAGTACCCCTTTGTAGCATCTTGTTAAGAGGGTTTCCTAATGTAATGATCGTGATGGGGCATTCCTGTTTCTTGACTATACAAGGCAGTTTATATACACTATTTCACATCAATTCACTTCTTTAAAAAGGAGGAACTGAGACTCAGAGAGGTGACGTGACTATCCCCAGGGTCACAGAGCTTGTCGGTAATGGAGTTAAGATTTGAACTTAAGACTCCCAGACCCAAGTCCCAGCTCTGTCCACCACACCAGGCTATTTCTCTCTTCTCTGCCAGATATGACCTGAATCCTCTGCTCTAGCCACAACCTCTTTCTCTCTGCTAAGCACCTCTAGTGCTTTCTTACTGTCCAGTCTGTGCTCCTGGAGGGACCTCTGCCCCATGTGTATTCTTTAAGGTCCAATTAAAAGCCCATCTTCTCCATGAAGCTGTTTAAGGTGTTTTTTCCCTCCCTGCATAAGAAACACTTTTGAATGTAGTACTTATCCTGACCTTAGTAATTTTCATTTCTATACACATCTTTTGCTTTTGTAAGTTTTTAATCAATGTATCACATGTGTTAAGTGCTCAAATCTTAAGCATACAGCTTGATAAATTTTATAAATGAATATATATGTGTAACCACAACTTGGATCAAGATATGGAACATTTCTAGAACTCCAGAAGGCTCTTTCCTGCCCCCCACAGTCAATACTTCCTCCAAAGTACCACTAGTCTGATTTCTATCACAGAGTTCAGTTTTGCTAGCTTTTGACCTTCATATGACTGATATACAGTATATCCTCTTTGGGTCTGGTTTGTTTCCCCTGTGTAATTTACCTAGAAGATTGTCATGTTTAGCAACAGTTCAATTTTTTTTTTTTTTTTTTTTTTTTACTGTTGTGTAGTATTTCATTGTATCTATGCCATAATTCATCCGTTCTACTGATGATGGACATTTGGGTTATTTTCAGTTTGAGGATATTACGAATATATAAACATTCCTGTGCGTGTCTTTCGATGGACTTAATAACTCATTTCTGATGGGTGTATAACCAGGAATAGAATTTCTGGGGGATGTTTACATAACATTCTGTAATAGATACTGTCAAACAGTTTTATAAAATGGTTGCACCAATTTACAGTCCTACCAGCAGTGTGTAGGAGCTCTGGTCAATCCACATCCTTGGTAATGCTTGATGTTGTCAGTCTTTAAAATTTTAGCCATCTGATGGGTGTGTAGTGGTATGGCGTTATATTTTAATTTGCATTTTTCTGATAATTAATGATGTTAAACACCTTTTTATATGTTTAGTAGCCTTCGGATATCCTCTTTTATAAAGTGTTTATTCAAGTTTGATTTTTAAAAAATTAAATCATCTGTTTCTTCTTCATTTGTAGGAGTTTTTTACATATTTTGAATAAGGTTCTTAAATATTTATATTGTAAATATCTTTTCCTACTCTGTGTTGCTTTTAAATATCTCTTCATTGTCTCTTTTCATGAACAGTTCTTAATTTTAATGAAGTCTAATTTATCAATTTTTAAATTTTATCAAATTTTTATGTTTAGTCCTTTTTGTACGCTGTTTAAGAAATCTCTGTCTGCCCCCAGGTCGTGAAGCTATTCTTAGGCCTTTAGGTGTCCGCTGAGTTAAAGACAGCAAGCACCCCACGCACATCTTTACACTCTGACTACATGTTTATGTATCATTAAGCATATACAATATTGCTTTGTATATCTGTAGATTTTATACAAATAATATATAATAACATTAATAGCAGAGCAATACGATAACATATTCTGCAACTTGCTTTTTGTGTTCAATAGTACATTTATGAAATTAATTTTTATTGATATGTGCACCTCTTTCATTCACTATCATGGGACCGAAGTTAATTACTGCACACATAGATCACCATCTGTTTGCCCTTTGTCCTGCTGATGGACGCTTAGGGTGTTCCAGTGTTCATCATCACAAATAATGCTTCAATGAACATGTGCGCAGGTGCCTCCTGGTGTGAGGGTATCTGTGGGGTGCACAGGCTGTTCTTAGAGATGCGGAGACTCAGCACGTGAAGGAAGTGCCTCGGGGCAGCTGAGGAGCAGGACTGGGGAGAGAGACGGGTGGCTGACTGGGGTGGGGGTGCTGAGTAGTCCTGGCTCTAGGCCTCCACCCATCTCAGCCACAGCAGATTTGCTTTCAGGCTTTATGGCCTGGCATTCTGTTTAACTCTTTGTTTAAAAAATCGATTCTGCTTTTTTAAAAAAAGTTTGAAAACAAGTACCCCAGTTAAGGCATTGTTCACAAAGTGTTACAGGTAAAATAGGACAGTGTCACATGGGAGGAGCTGAGTAACACCCCCTTCAGCCCAAGCTAGCTCATGTACATTGTTAGTTGCCTCTTCACATGCAGCCCCTCCTTTTTCTTTCCTCCCGCTAGACTCTTGATTTCTGTGTCCTTGGTGTACGGCTCACTAAGCATTTGTTGACGGGTTAGTTGATGAATAACCTTTTGAATAACTTGGCACTGTAGTCATCTCACATTTGTATGTATTGCAGTTTGCAAACCGTTTTCATATCTAGCTTCCCTTCAAGCCAGGCAATGCCAGAGCCTCGAGGATTACACAGTAGAAGGATGACTGACTTTCCCACTTCACAGAAGAGAATATTGAGGCTCAGGGAGGCGAAGAGGCTCAAGGGCATATGACTGGTAGGACTTAGACCCAGGCCTTTGAATTCCAGCATTGTGCCCATTCCGCTGCTGTGCGTGGCCTGAAAACATGGCCTTAATCCAGGCATTAATTAATGACTAACCTGTGCCTTGCCCTCTGCAGCTTACAAGGTGTTCTCCCTTATGTGGTCTCTTTCAATCTCCACAACCCTTCTGTGAGGTGGATACTATTATTATGATCTAAAACCTACCCCTTTTCAAAGAGGGGAAGCTAGTGCTCAGAGGGTAGAGGTGTCTCACCCGAGGCCACACAACTGTGGAGGGACACAACTGCACTTGGTATCCCCCTCCTGTGCTCTTTCCCTAACCTTTACTCCCAGCAGCAGGGCCCAAAGAGGTCTGGGGCAGGCAGGCTTTTCAGCAGCCCTCCAAGTCCACCCACAGCAACCTGAGGGCCTGGCTCTTGCGGGCAGGCCCAGGAAATGGGGTTGGCTCTGCGCTGCTGAGCAGCCCCTCCCATGAGGCCTGGGTTGTTTTTTCTTATCTAAATAAACTCTGCACAAACATGGCCATATTACTCATGAGTAAGTTATTTGCCATAGCATAGCCCAGAGATGGGGAAATTAGTTCACACTGAAACTGTGTCTTAACCTGGTAAAATGAACACAGAAGTGGAGTTTCAGACCCAGGTCAGCAAAATCCAAAACCTACTTTCCTGGACACCCCACCCTCCATCTCATGCCTGAGAATACTTTTGTTCCTGGTCAGTGAGTGCCCCTAGAGGACAGGCAGAACCCACCTGTGCCTGGGGGAGAGGATGAGTGAGCTCCAAGGAGAGGGAATCTGTCTTCCATGGCCTCCGTTTCTTCCCCCTGGCTCTCTTGAGGACAGGGAAGGTACACTATAGAGGCACTCTGCTTTATCCTCAGGTCATTTGTAAAATGGGTGCTGGAATCTATGCCTGGTTTATATTTGCCACATTTAACTAAATTTCTTCAACTTCTGCAGCTGGATCTTTCACAGAAAGGACCTAGGATCAGGGGAGGGGTTTAAGGAACTGTTATATAAATGAGGATATGCATAATTTAGCTCAGTGCCTGGCACAGTACTGTTGTTATTATTACTTTCGAGGAGGCAGGGAGTTAAGTAGGTGGTGGGAAAGAGAGATGATGCTAAAAGCAATTTATCTTGGCCACCACCACATAGCTTTTTAAAGGCTTTCACATCTACTCTCTCAGCTGTGTTTATTACATCATTTTATAGGTGAGGACCTGGCTCTCAAAGAAGCTCTTGAGGTAGCAACGGGAGTAGATCATAAACCATGGACCGTGTAGTCTGCTTTTGCAAAGGACTCTTGGACATAAGATCTCAACAGAATTCCTGGCAGAGCTGGGAAAAGAATCTTAGACCCTGACTCCTAGATCAGCAGATTCTGGTTTTAGCAGAATGTTCCTAAGGTGACACCTCTGGTTCCTGGATGTAATTGTGTTGGTCTCAAGGAACATAGGCACTACCTATAACTTCTGTCCAGGGCTCTGAAACTGTGGTGTCCTGCCCTTGTGGTCACAGGGATCCT
Source organism: Pteropus medius (assembly GCF_902729225.1). Lineage (NCBI taxonomy): Eukaryota > Metazoa > Chordata > Mammalia > Chiroptera > Pteropodidae > Pteropus > Pteropus medius. Next base: position 11,641,207 of record NW_024342473.1, on the reverse strand, counting down.
TTGCTCCTCTTTACCAGCTTTAGGCCGATGGGCTCAAGCTTGGAGAGCTGTGGTTATTTCACTGTGTGGGCCACGCCCTGGAGACCGTGTCTGATTCATCTTTGTACTCCCACAGGGGACTGCCACTGGGACAGGGCTGGGGGAAGACCCTGAGATGGCCTGAGAGATCTGGCCTCTCATAGGAAATTCAAACAAAAACAGTTAGAAACTTGAAAAAGTGCCACCCATTCATGTGTGTTAAATTCAAAATAGCTTCCTTCTAGAGATTCTGATTGCAAAACCCTAGATGAAAGCAAGAAAGCTGAACTTTTCTCCTTGGGCTGGGAGCGGGGCGGGGCAGTGGGGGTATGGATTTGCTGTTGGCCTAAGTGCCTACTTGCTCTGCTTCCTGAGTCACCTAGTTTGCCAAGGGGGCCTTGCACATAGTGAGTGCTCAGTCCACATCTTCTAAATTGAATGAAGTGTACCCACTTCCCAGGAGAAGACTAAGTTCAAGCAGTACTTTGTTGGGGTGTGAGCAGAGTCTGTGCCAGCCCAGCATGCACACATGCACTCGCATGCACGCAGACACGTGCACACACGCAGAGGGAAGGGGAGGAGAATATGTGTGGGCTCAGCACCTTCTTTAGTTCCAGTTTGAAGGGACAGCAAAATAAAAATGTATTGTTCCCTCCTGTAATTATTATTCATGTTTGGAGTTACCACATCTGACCAGTTGTGGACTGACCCCAAATGCTGACCGGCCCTTCTGGACAAGTTTCCTACAGAACGATCAGTTCCTAGCTCTGAACCAAGTGGTATGCTGGGTCTGGAACCCCTAACTTCACAGAAGATGCAATTCCACAAAGGGATTTTAGAATTTCCTGGTGTAGCCTCGAGTAGATGCATTGTATGGGTAATACATTCCTACTTAAAACCAGCCTGGGTCTGCTTAAAAAAATAACAACAATGGCAAAAATATACTTAATGAAGGTGTCACACACCACAAAACCATGAAAAGTGGGGTTTGAGTTTGAGAGGGAGTATATAATTTTATGTGCTTTAGACATTAAGGTAATATGGCCTCACTCGGAAAAACCTGAGGGGAGGAGAGAGAGAGCTATGAAAATATGAATCCATGCTGTCTGGGAGCTCAACTCCACCTTACACAGCTAAGCTTCAAGGATGGAGTGCTTTTCCGTTAGTGTGTATATGTTCCTTTTTCATTCATTCATTCAAATATGTATTGAGAGATTGCTTTGTGCCAAGTGCTGTCCTGGACACTTGATGACACATCCATTAATTAGATAGATGAGCTCCTGCTCTCTTATTTAAGTCAGTAGAAACAGATTTCTTATTTTCTGGCTCCCAAATTAAACTGCATGCTACCCAAGGGCAGGAGGCCAGGCTCTTCTCTTGTGGCATTTCTTCTACAAAGCACCCTGAGCAAGTTTGCCCACAATAGATGCTCAGGCAATGGGCCCAACGGCTCACAAATGAAAGTGAAATTGTGTGTCCTGACGCCCCAGTAGACGCTGGACTTCCTTTCTCTACCGCCTCCTCTCCCAGCTTCTCTCCTGGGCTTCCCGGGTGGCCTTGGCAGGATCAAGCCCTCAGAGTTTAGCAGTTCATTAAAACTGACAAGAACCTGAGGTGTTACTCTCCCACAGTCATTTACATCTAGTTAGGGGAATCCCAAAGACCAGAGGAATGTGTCTCTAGAATGGAATTAGAAGGTCAGAACTAGAAGAGGCACAAAGGCAAACAGGCTTCAACTAGAAGAATGACAGATATATGGCAGAGTGTAAAGAAGGATTCCAAGGCAGGAAAGAACTCGGTGATTCACTTGCAGTGTCTGCCATGGATAATGCTAAGGAAGATACATGAGTTGTATATTTACAGTACCCAAGGCCAGTCCAGACTCTCAATTTTACAGATGAAGAAACTGAGCCTAGGAGTATAAATGACATGCATGTTGGGAACATGTGCATCGATAGAACCAGACCCTCCAGACTCCTGGCTTCAGTCAGTCAGTTCTCCTGCCACTTAACTAGGCTTCAGGCACCTCAGATATTTTGTAAGCAGGAGAAAATCTCCCCTGTCACACCTATCCTCTATCTCTGTGAGTGAGGTCAGCCTTGATCGAGACCTGAGTATCATCCTGCACCATGCTCCTATGTTTCTTTTGGTCCCTGTCATTTCCTAGTAGTTACTGAGAGCACTAAAATATAGTGCAACTAAAATGGAATCCACACCAGAAACAGTGGACTGTGGTCTAGGTTGTGTCGATTTTAGCAATTGGCACCTCAAACCGATCTTCACATAATTCCTTCTAGGCACACACTGCAGATCAGACTTTGTGACATCCCCTGATCCAGTGGCTGAATGAGCACTGGGCTGAGAGCCTGCCACATAGTCAGGATGCCACGTTTTAGTTATCAGATCTTGGACAGATAATCTTTCTGGGCCTCAGTTTCCTAATTATTAATTCATTCATCTGCAAAACATTTATTAAGTACCTTCGATGGGAACGGGTGTTGGGGATAGAAAAATAAGACAATTTCCTTGACTTTAAGAGACTTAAAAATCTAGTGTAATGAATCACTTAAATAAGAACATGAATGGGTTCTAGGTGTTAGCATAGAGGTATGAGGGTAGAGTGAGGACTCAGTCCCACCCTGGAAGATAGAGAAGGAAAGACTTTATGGGTTTGGTGAGGGTCGGGGGTGGATGATGCTTGAACCTAATCTTGGATGATGAAGGTGTGTTCATCTAGTTGAAGGGCTGGGATGCAGAAATCGAAGGGGATAGAAAGGACATGGAAGGCAAGAAGGAGTGGCGTGAGCAAAGGTACAGTGGTACAAAAGAATCAGGAATATTTGTGATTTGCTGGAGAGAAGATATGATATGGGGCACAGCAAGAAAGATGAGGCAGAGATAGGCAGGGTCACATCACTCAGTACCATCTAAGCCATATGAAGGACTATGGACGCTACTTTGTAGACCTGTGCTGTTCAACAGGTAGCCACTAGCCACATGTGGCTCTTGAGCATTTGAAATGTGGTGAGTCCAAAGTGAGATGTAAGTGTAAAACATACAATGGATTTCAAAGACTTTGTACAAAAAAGAATGTAAGATAGAGATAATTTTTATATTGATTACATGTTGAAATGGTATATACTGTTGGGTTAAAGAAGATATATTATTAAACTTCACCTGTTTCTTTTTCCTTTTTTTAATGTGGCCTCAAGAAATTTAATTATATATATCACTCTCATTATATTCCTATTGCTGTAAACAATTGCAAATCATTGAAAGCATTTTTTAAACAGCAGGGGAGATTAAATTTGTGCTATAGAATTCTCACTCTGGCAGCAAGTAGAGAATGGAGACGATTTGAAAGTTATTGTAATAATTGGTAGTAAGCAGTGATGGAGGCTTGAATTAAGATGGAGGCTTGGTGATGAGGAGGCAGATTCCATAGGGTTTGATGACAGACTGTATGTGAGAGTGAGAGAAGGGAAGAGTTTCTTAGGTTGCTGGTTGGGTGACGGGAGACAATGGTGATGCCCGTGGAGGATGAAGGAGGTTTACAGAGGAAGCTGATGAGTTCTGAACACTAACTTGAAATAACTGTGGGCCCCTCACATCCAGGCAACAATTTGAGACTGGAGCTCTAGAGACGAGTTTGGCTGGATTAGTAGATTTGGGAGTCAGTTTATAAAGGTTAGGTGAGAGACTTGAGGGTAAAAGATCACCCAGGGAGAGGATGTAAAACAAAAGAGGCAAGTACCTTGTTCTGGGGAACCCCAACACGTATGGGAGGGCAAGGGAAGAGGTCTGAAAAATGCATCAAATGCATCTTCGCTCATATTGCCTGCCAACCGTGACACCCTATTCCTCACCTTAGGGCAGACAGCTAGCTCTCTGCTCCATGCTGAGAGGTCTTTCAGCACAGACCCTTTTTCATTTGTTGATTTAAGAAGAAAACAAACAAACAAAGCTTTCCCTTGGAGGGAGCTATTGATGACTAACTGAAACAATAAGAAAAGGTTCTGCCACAGATGCAGTCTCACTGTATGCAGCTGGTGCGGTAAGGATAAGTCGGTACCATACCTTTTCAGGGGGCCATTTGGTAATGGCCTAAAAAGTAACAATTCTTTTAGGGACTTAATCTAAGAAAATAATTAGAGATGTACACAAATGCATATACACAAAGATGTTTAAAGTAGCACTTTGAAGATACCAAATAAGACTGGGAACAACCTACATGTCCGGTCATGGGAAATTGGTTTAGTAAATGATGTTAGATCCATGTGACAGAATGTTCCACAGTTGTTCAAAATAAGGCAGTAAATGTGTATTTATTGACAAAGATGTTCACAATATGTTCAATGAAAAAGCAGGTTATTGCGGTATGATCATTTCTAGTTACTGGTTGCTGTTTTTCTTAATCACAGTTAAGAGCAAGAACTGTCTAGCAGGAGCATCTGAGCGAGGTCCCTCACTGATGTCACCTCACCATGCCTCAGTGTCTTCTTCCAGAAAGGGGATGATAATAACACTTACCACAGGCAGTTATAAAAATTAAATTACTTAATCTAATCCATGTAAAGTTTTTAGAACAGGCCCTAGCACTCCTAAGACCTCAATATATGTTAGCTATTATTATTATAAAAAACATCTTTATTGAAATAAAATTCACATATATCATATAATTCGCCCATTTAAAAATGAACAATTCAATGGTGTTTAGTATATTCAGAGTTATGCAACCATCACCAGCATCAATGTTAGAGCATTTTTATTACTCCCAGAAACCCTGTACCCATTAGCAGTCACTTCCCTCTATTGCCCCGCTGCCCGGCCCCTGGCAACCAGAAATCTACCTTCTGTCTCTATAGATTAGTTGGTTCTGGGAACTTCCTAGAAATGGAATCATACAATATGTGGTCTTTGTGACTCGTTCTTTCGTTTAGCATTATGTTTAAATGTCCCTACAATGAAAACATGTTGTTTTTATAACAAAAACAACCACCAGTAAGCTCATCTGTCTTTAAACTGGTATCCCTCTTTTTGCTTAGGTTGAGAGAGGGTCAGCTTTTCCTTGTTTCTCTTTTATTTCATCCCTTTAAAGTCTGAGTCAACCTCAGGATGTTTCCAGATGCTGGGTTGTATATAAGGCGCAGAGCATTCTAGATGTGTGTGTTATTAAGAGGGGAGGAGGCCCACTCCTTGTGCACACTCAGTGACTGACTACACAGAAGCACTGATGGGCCTCCTGGAGCATCAGCAGCTCTCTCAGACCTGACCAAACAGTCCAAGTAATCACTGCCTTGGCGCTTCCACTCTCCAGAATCCACTTCCTCACACTCGAGAGACCCCACTCCACTTTCACTCTACACATTTTTTTTTATCTTTCTTTAAAATCTTTTTTTTTTTTTTAAATTGAGGTGTAACTTTGATATAGTATACACCAACAGTCCCCAACCCTTTTGGCACCAGGGACCAGTGCTCCTATGAGAATCTAATGCCTGATGATCTGAGGTAGAGCTGAGCTGGTGGTGCTAGAGCTGGGGAGAGGCTGCAAATACAGATGAAGCTTTGCTTGCTCACCTGCCACTCACCTCCTGCTGTGGGGCCCGGATCCTAACAGGCCACGGACTGGTGCTCGTCTGCAGATAGAGATCGAGGTCTCCTGGTATACAGTATTCATTTTTAATGTAAAAATAGCATGCCAATATATTAAAGACACTTTAAAGACATTTAATCTCACTGCCTTTATAGAACTAGATTTTCATTTCAACGCATCCCTCTTTGGTGGCTGTCCATATGCACATGTGCTTTTAAAAATAAATGCAATTATAATGAACCAAGTTTTCCAACTACTATTTTTTAGGTCCATATTGCAAACTGAACCTGGACTGAGGGAGATCCTGGGCCTGAGCCAAGGTTGTGTTTGTGACTCTTATTGTCCCAGAAAATGGAAAACACAGTGACCTCTATGAAGATATATGGTGCAAAGATACAAACACAAAAATATATAAAGTCATGGAGAAAACTCACACGACATGTATCGTTTTACTTAAACATATAGGCCTGGACCCTGTGAAGTACTGTGATCTGAATAAGGCAGATCTCAGAGGCATGGGCACACAGAGACATCAAACACACATACCTCAATCTCAACCTGTGTATACAGAGAGAGTGACCAACACACCAGGACATGCGCAAATGGTAAAATCAAACACTCACACACACACACACACACACTTTTACACACACACGCACACACGCCATGCACCTACCAGGACCCTCTCCTGGCCCCCAACTCCCAGACCTACCTTCAGTTCCTGAACTTTGGGAAGGAGCTCCTGCAGGAGAACTCAAAATAGCTCTGTGAACCCTGTCCTGGGTTCCAGCTGCCTGCCCACGGGCCCATCCTGTCCTCCCCTGCAGCCCTGGCCCTGTGTGTCGTTCTGCACACAGCGGCGGGTGGCTGTCCCTAACCCCCAAGTCTAATCCCCTGCGCCCTAGTCAGACCTGCCCTCTCAATACTTTCCTTGGATAGTGCCTACACCCAGCCCCTTTTTCCCAGGGACACTCTGTAACCTTAACCAGGAACCCTGCTGGGGGACTCTGGGAACAGAGGGGCCAATGCTGGGCTGGCAGTCAGGGGTCATCCAATTTGGACAACAGTAGCTGGACTCCTTGCATCGCTGGTATCTGTTCTGTGTAGCAGCAACAACATCAACCATCTTGTGAGTTGTGAGAACAAACAATACCCGACCCCTGTGGTCTCAGGCCCGGAGCCTGGCTTAAAGCAGATCCACAATTGGCGTGAGAGTCCCCTGGCCCTCAGTTGCCTCAACTGTCAGGTGGGGCAACACCTAAGCCTGCATGTTCCCACAGGGCAGGCATTTTAAATAATTTTGTTTAAGTTCTCCAACTGTGAGATATCATGATCACTAGACTGGAAGGTGCTGGAAACTGAAGGCTCTGTCTTTTAAGTAAACTGGAGAACAGTTGGTATATTGACCACTATAGGTTGAGCACTTTGGACTACTGCAGCTCGGGAGCAGAGGGGGAGGTTAATCATACCCCTCATCACATAGGACTTCACCATTACAGAGCCAGGAATTCACTTAGTTATCTCCCTCCTTCAGCTTCATCCCCATTCTCATACTCCCACCCTCAAAAACCGTTTCTATTGTGTTCAATGTGTCTTTTTTTTCAGTATATATATTTTTGTTGTGGTAAAACACACACAACATAAAATTTACCATTTTAACCATTTTTAAGTATACAGTTGTTTCAGTAAGTAGATTCATATTGCTGTGCTACCATCAGCACCATCCATCTACAGAATTTTTTATCTTCCCCAATTAAAACTCTCTATCCATTAAACACTAACTCCCCATTCCTTCCTTTCCCCAGCCCCTGGCAACCACTATCCTATTTTCTGCCTCTATGAATTTATATTAGATACCTCACATAAATGAAATATACAGTATTTATCTTTTTGTGACCGGCTTACTTCACTTAGCACAGTGTCTTCAAGATTCAGCCATGTTGTAGCATATGACAGGACTTCCTTCTTTTTTAAGACTGAATAATATTCCATTGTGTGCATATGCCACGTTTTGTTTATCCATTCATGTATCAATGGACACAGTTGCTTCCACCTTTTGACTATCATGAATAATGCTGCTGTGAACATGGGTGTACAAATATCTGTTTGAGTCCCCGCTTTTGCTGCTTTGGAGTATATACCCAGAAGCAGAATTACTGATCAAGTGGTAATTCTATGTTTAATTTTTAGGGGAACCACCATGTCATTTTCCACAGTGGCTACATCATTTTACATTCCCACCAGCAATGCACAAGAGCTCCAATTTCTCTACAGCCTTGCTTGTTATTTTGTTATTCTTTTTGTAATAGTCATCCTAATGGGTGTAAAGTGGTTCAATGCATCTCTTTTTATTTGTTCGACGTTTCAAAATGTAATTTTGTATATATGTAATTTTTACATAAGTAGTATTATGCTATTTATTTCATTCTCTGTTACTATTTTCACTTGGAACTGTTTTTAAGATCAGCCTATTTGTTTTGTGTACACAGAACTCATTGCTTCTAGCTTCTGCATCTACTCCATGGTGAGCATCAGCCATATCCATGTATACCGAAAACGTACTATGTGCTTGTGGCAAGCTGTCTACACGGGTTATTTGATTCCCGACAACAACCCTAAGACGTAGGTGTTATTATTCCTCTTATATGGATGAGGAAACTGACAGAGTTAAGGGACGTGCCACAAGTCACACAGCTGGAAGTGGTAGAGCTAGTTAACTCAGGTCTGCCTGGTGCCTTGGGAGAGCTCATGTGTTAGGTGCTACAAAGAGATATAGGAAGAGGCCTAACTGAAGGCTGGGGCGCTCTCTTAGGTGAGGGCACTCTGATGAGTGTTCTAGTCCTGACTAGGTCCTGACTTACCTCCATATTACAAATATTTCCCTTTACCACATGTCACTTTATGTTTGTGTCAAATGAGGACAGAACAACTGTAATGCTTTTTCTAGATTCACCACTTGTTGATGAAACACCCTTTAGCTAATGGAAAAATAATCGGAATTGAAGTCAGGTGTTTGTTTCCTTCCAGTGTTCCACCTGGGAGCTGCTCCAAACACATGAAAACCCTTTGGCAAATCATTTGTTCGGTTCCTCCCTGACAGGACTAACTATTCCCAGTGGAACAGAGTCGCTGCCTTCGGCCTCATCCCACCTCTCTTGAACTTTGCACTTACCATGATGAAAAATTAACCGGGCTAATGTTTCCCTTCCAAGGACAACCTCTGCCAAAGCCTGCCTGCCCGGGCCCCAGGAGAGCAGGTGCCAGAACAGTTTCTATCCATCTGGAGCCGCCCACCCATTCACCGCCCAAGTCAAGGGAGCATGCAGGGGCCTCCTGGCAGCCGGAGGAATCCATTCCTCAGCCCTACTCCCTGCTTTGTGAAACTAGGCTTATTCCCCCAACTCTTCCCATGGAGAAACTGAGGCCAGAGGAGAAAGAACTAGCTCAGCAATGGCACTTGTGGGTCCAGCACTGTTGTTTTGCATGGACAGTTGTCCCTATCACACGGATGCTACCATGTGAAAGAAGTTCAGGAACGCATGTGTAGTTACACTTACTAGTTGCTGACTAGTTATTTCCTCTCCTCAGGACAGTGAGAGGACTGACGGAGGTGCCCTTCCAGTGTCATGGCTTTAGAGGGTTAGGTACATGACAAGTCCTTTCAGTATATTTAACCCAAAGATCTCTCTTAGGCTCTTTTCCTTCACAATGCAAATTGCCTCCCTTCACCAGGCATCACTTCTGCCTGTGTAAAATGAGGGCTTTCCTTGGAGAACAATTTTAATGCTCTTTCTAGATTCACCACTCTGCACACATAAGAACCATTTCCCTCATTTTTACAGCTGAGAGAACAGATGCTCAGTGGGGTGAAGGGAGGGAGAAAGCCAGGATTGAAAGCCAGGTCAGTCACTGATTAATTTTGAAGGTCCTTTTATTTTATCTGACCTCCTCTCAACAGTTGTACCTGCTTGATTTGATTCAGGTTAAAATTAATGTTTTCCTGGGAGATGATGACTACAAGGGCCCCTTTCTCCCAGGCACACACCTCCCACCCCTTCATGCTTCTCTAGGCCGTGAGCTCGTTGAGGTTTGGCAAGTTCATTTTTCATTTCAGCGGTCTCAGAAATGAGTGTGTCTAACTGAACTGAGCTCTCTCATCCACACCTCTCTTCAAGGCCTTAGCAGTAGCCCCAAAGTATGGTTCTCCTCTTGTACAACATTTGATTGTTTGCAAAGCTTTTCACGTTAGATTCCCACAACTACCGTGGGAGGGTAGAGGAGAGTAATTTCTAGCCCCATTTTACAGGTGAGCAAACATTTCTCGTAGTGTCACAATAGCATGCAAAGAGCTCTGTCAATGATGTCATCTTTGCCTTCCACAACTATAAGGCTGAGTGCAGCGGCAAGAAGGCAAGAATGCAGACTGAGGCCTCACAGAGCACTGGATTCAGATCCCAGCTCTGCGGCTTGGACTCTCGAGTGAGTATTGTAATCTCTCTGTAATTGGGAGGCATAGAGACATCTACCTGAGGGGCCACTGTGAGGATTAAATCAGAGGACAGCACTTGGGTTACCTGGAATGAAGAAAGCCATTGATCTGTTGATCGCCTTCCTTTGCTTTTCCATGAGGGTTGGGAAGAAGGGAGTGAAACCTATGGCTTATAGTGGCTACGGTTTAGCCAGAGGACCAGCCAGGAAAGGGAACCAGGTCCTTAAGCCCCAGTTGGGGTTCAGGGATTCTCTTTTAAGGTCCATGCAGGTCGCGACTTAGAAGGAGGGGAGGGCCAAGCGCCAGTGCTAAACAGCAGCAGCTGACAAGCTTGTGGGAGGCCATTCTTTCCGACAAGGCAGGAACCCCTGCAGCTTCTGGGCGGACTGTGTGGATTCGGCCCTACCTCACAGGGCTTTGTAACTCCTCACGCTTGAAGGTTTGCAGATAACTTCTTTCTCACCACAGGGTTTTCCTGCTGTTAAAAACAAACAAAGACCTAAGACACCAGGCTGCCCGCCTGGTAGGGGAGGGGCAGCAGGAGAAAGGCCCTAGGGGCCTGGGGTAACTAACTCCTGAAAGCAGTTGAGGACTTTGTGAGCAGATGCCCTTGAATTCTGCTGGTGGGGAGAAAAGCTCCAGAACCGCCCAATACGCTGGTGTTTCTTTGCTTCCCACGAAGGCTAACTGAATACATAAATTACCTTAGTACTCCCCTTTTGCCCTACTTTTTGAGAGTTCATAGCTTTGGAAACAAAAGTCTCTCTCCTATTTATTGGGAGTTGAATTTCGGATCTTTCTGTATCATAAGATTCTAAACATCCTATAATGTTTTTTCCTCCCAAAGATAAATTCTACGGCTCCCCCATTCATTCCTTTATGAACTCGAGATGTCTTTGAGACCCATTTTTCACCGGGCACTTGATTCACAAGGGAGCCCTAGCTCCAGCTATTATCCAGGGAGTCACTGAGGTCCCCAAATCAACACTTTTTAAAGCTCACTACTCCCCCCTTCCAACTCCCTCCACACACAGTCTCGGGTCTTTCAGCCGGTGTGATCTCAACGATGAGAATAAAAGCAGCCCCCAGGTCGCCGTTGCGGGCCAAGGCCCCTGACCCCGATCAGCGCGCGCACGTCCAAGTGTGCGCCCCAACTTCCTGGGCCTCAGGCTTCCGTGAGCCCCCTCTCGGACCCGGGTCCACCCAACGGTGCCACCGCCAGCCTTTGGCCGGACGGCGCTTATTCGCTTCGAATCTAACCCTCTCGGGTCCGCAACTCCAAGGGAGCTTCCTGAGTGTGGGTTCCGCGCCTGGGGGCCCCTCTCGCCGCTCCTTTCCCACGACTTCCTCCAGGCGCCCGCCGGGCTGAGGTCGGGGCCGCGCGGGGTCCTGCGCGCTCCAGTCAGGGCCGCCGCGGTCCCCGGTCGCCCACGTGGGCGTGCTCCGCGCCGGGCGGGGGAGGCCCGGCGCCCTCCCGGAGGCGGGGGGCGGGCAGGGCGCCCGGGGGAGGAGGCGGCGGGGCGCGGGGGAGGAGGCGGGGAGCCCCGGCGGCAAGGGGGCGGTGACAGCGCTTGGAAAGGAGGCTGCACGCGGATTTGCATGAAACACAGACTGGGAGCGGGCGGGAGCGGGAGCGCGGCGCACGGCCCGGGCCGGCCCAGCGAGCGAGCGAGCGAGCCGGGAAGGCGGAGGGCAGCGGAGAGGCGAGGCTGCCGAGGCGGAGGGATCTGCGCATCACAGCGATCGAGGCGAGCGAAGTTTGGGTGGGGGCTGGACTTTCCTTCCTGGAGGCGGCACCCAAACAGCCACCCCGTGCGGAAACCCAAACTTTCTTCTGCCACTCCGAGGCTCGCGGCCGCCACCTCCGCCCCGCGTTCGGGGCCTGCCCGACCCGGCGCCGTTATCGCCCGCCCGGCCGCCTTCCCCGCCGCCCTTCTCTACGCCGTGGGAGCTCCGCAGGCTGCAGCGCCGCGGCCCGGCCCGGAGCACGGGCAAGTTCGCGGAGAGTTGAGGCGAAGTTTGGGCGGCCCCGGCCCAGCTCCCCTCTGCGCCCCCGGCGTCCTGCCGTGCCCAGCCCCGCCGGGGGCGCCCCCTCGCCGCCCGCGCGCCCTTCCTAGCCATGTCGTCCATCCTGCCCTTTACTCCTCCGATCGTGAAGCGCCTGCTGGGCTGGAAGAAGGGCGAGCAGAACGGGCAGGAGGAGAAGTGGTGCGAGAAGGCGGTCAAGAGTTTGGTCAAGAAGCTCAAGAAGACGGGGCAGCTGGATGAGCTGGAGAAGGCCATCACCACGCAGAATGTCAACACCAAGTGCATCACTATCCCAAGGTGGGGGCCGGAGCGACCCCGGCGGCTTTCTGGCCCAGCCCCCTGGCGCGGCAGGGCCGGCCGGGTGGGGTTGGAGCCCGAGGGATAGTGTGTGTGTGTGTGTGTGTGTGTGTGTGTGTGTGTGTGTGTACACGCGCGCGGAGGGGAGGAATGGGGTGGTTGGGTGGGAGCGCGGGCAGAAAGGGGACCCCAAACAAAACCTTCATTGGATTTGTAGATTCAGAGTCTGGGGCTTCCACGCGGCAGTCTCACTTCCAGACCTCATATTCGCTTTTCACCTCCGGGAAAGAGGGGTGCTGCTGGAATTGGCCACCCCCACTCCGGGGAGCTGCAGGCTCAAAGTTGAGGCCCGCTTTGTTCAGCTCAGCGGGCCGGAGCCCCTCCTCCGCCGCCGCCTCCCGCCCCCGCGGCCCGCGCTCGTGGAGGTGGTGGTGTCTCTCCCTTTCTTTTCTTCAGCCCTGTCCCCCACGTCTTTCCTCAACAGGAATGCAGTCCGTACAGCTGGGGCTGTGGGTGAGGAGCGGGAGCCTCGTGATTGACAGATTCCTTCTTCGTTCTCTCTTTGCCTTCGGGATTAGCATTTTTATCGAGTATTTTTAGATTCGGTTGTGCCAGTCTCCCGCCCCCTCCGCACACACTCACTTTGGTTGCAGTGCAATGCTCTGACTTTCAAATGAGAGACAAGTGGCAGAGAGTAGGGTCTTCTCCTCCGATCGTTGTGTGCCCTCCTTTCAGTTTGAGATTGCGAGTTGATGAAGAGCAGAGAGGGCTCAGAGCCCGTGAGATAACAAAACGCACCCCAAAGTGGGCCTCGCAGCGGCCCTTGCATTCCTGCAGAGCCCTCCTTCCCAAAGCGCTTTGCCATCTGTCTGGACCTCCTTTATCCTCCACACATCGTGCTAGCTAGGTCAGGGACGAGCTCACAGATGGCTGATAGAAGGGGTCAGTGACTTCTCTCCACTCCCAGGGCCTTCTCTTAGCTGCGTTTGGCTGAAAATTGGGGCATGGAGGCACCTTGGCCTCCTGTCTCTCCCTCTCAGCCCCCTCTAAAGTCTGACTCTGCACCAAGGGAGTGTGTGTGTGTGTGCGCGTGGAATGTCCCTGGGGTCTCAGGCTGCAGAGGAATAAGTAGAGTATCCTCAGGGCTTGAGCCCCACGGAGATTGTCATCTTTGCTCCTGGGCCAGGAGTGGACTCCATCCTTGGCCACCTGCTTTGGGGCAGCTGTACAAGGGCTGCCAGCCGTGTCAGGCAGGCACAAAGCAACATCTGTCCCTGGGAACCCAGCGCAGGCCTCCTCTGGAAATAAATGCCACATATGGTGGGAGCGCTGACTTAAAAAATCATAATTTTTTTTTAACTGGGTGGATCCAGTCAATAAAGGGGGAGGGAAGGCGGTGCGCTGTCTGGGAAGTGCGCTCTGGGTGTGTGATCCAGAGCCAGAACTGACTTCAGAGGAGGTGGTGTGATGTGATGGTCAGTGAGCCCTGGGTTCTGGCCCCAGCTCTGGTTCTTAATTATTCTTATTCCTTTGGTGGGGGTGGATGGGTGTACTAATGAGTGTCTTACTTTTCCCGCCTGGGGAGGGGTTTGCAAAACCTGCCATCTCACCTGCCCAGGTATATTGAGGACAAGTGCTTTATGCCTTGAAACAGAAAAAAAAAAAAAAGGTATCAATGATAAAACGATCGGCTGTGTAAAGTGTTTTAGAGTTTACAGAGCACTTTCACAGGGTTTTATGAAATCAAGAAAGAAACTCCCAGAAAACAGATAAGGCTGTTAGGCTTAAGATTTATCTCATTTTTAAAGTTGAGAAAACTTTGGAGGAGGGCGGTGAAAAATCTTGCTATCATGGACGTGGGATTCTGACCCAGGGTGCTCCTTTTCCTACACCACGCTGCTGTTTACTCTGAAGGTTCTGAATACATTCTTTGCTGAATGCTAAAGGACTATTAACTGGAGTGGAGCCAGGGGATGGAGGGCAGTGTGGATCTTTGTTAGAAGTTTGCTACTGTTCAGTGTGTGGGCTGCTGACAGCCTGGAGGAGAAGCCTTGCTTTCCCCCTGCCTTGGTAAAAGTTTGCCCTCTGGGAGAACATAGCTTTGGCCTGCTTTTCCTCTTCCATAGTTCTCTGCAGCTTGAGGCATATGAACGCTTTGGATGTTTCTGAGAGTTCAAGCTACGTCGCCCCCTGGCCTTCTTATGATCCTGTTGGGACTGGGGGCGTCGTCTGTCTGCCCGGCAAGGACCTACTGCTAAGGCTTTTTTCATCTTTTCTTCTTTTTTCATCTTTTCTCCGTTAGGGATACCCAGTTGCTTGGGCGGATCCAGACAAAATGGATTTCCATCCGTGGATTTTGTGCCCACGCCTCTGGGTCACCTTGTCTCCCTTGGCAACAGCTGCTGCTGTTTTGGTCGTGGGCAGAAAACTAAAGGCCACGTCTTGGGGAGGTGGCTAGCTGGCCTCACGCTAGTGATATCAATGTGTCTGTTAAGCCCCATAGATTGTTTGTGTTGCTCTCCACAAATTGTCTGTTCTCTCCACACTGCCTTTTATGAGTTATCCTACTGCGTGGTGGGGTGGGGCACTGGGTGCTTAAAAATACTCTGCCGAGATCTGGATGTTGGGGTTTAAGGACTCCTCAGCCTAAGGAGATTTTGACAAGCGTGTTTTGGCTAATATGTAATCATGAGCCTCAACAGTAACATTTGGCAATTATAGCTGTATACTAGGGCCTTCCAGACTGCATGCTTGCTTCTCAGTTACACCAGCTCTAACCTGTCTCAGTGATCAGGAGAGCTGGAGTGATACAGGCTAACTGATATCAAGAATGTAAAAGGGACCTGTGCCAAGGAAGTGGTGAGAGCTTGATTTAAATACACTGACACAGGGGCTGTCAGGATACACTGAGGTCTGGCAGGATGGGCAGAACTTAGACTGTTGTGTAACAGTATCTCTCTCCTCACCTGCCTGAATACTTGAGTAAAGGAGCAGGTATCTTTCTGGCCAGTTTATAAGATTGGAGTCATAGCATTTGCCACAGAGGAACGGAGAAGGTGTGTGCATGTTATGTCCACTCACACATGGCTGTTCTGATGGACTGGGCAGTGGGATCTATTCCTTTGCCCAGTTGTCGGGAGCTGGATCAAGGTTATGGTCTGATGTGTTTGGAAGGGAAATTGGGCTTTCTTGTGTCAAAGCAGCAAGTTCAGGGGGAAATGGGAGAATTTTCTCATACACCCTATCTCTTTTTTGTGCTTCTCTTGTTTTAGCACAGCCTCCTCCTGTTACCTGCCTGGTCTTTGCCAGGCTATTCTCACCCTAGGGAGAAAGGAAAATGATCCTCATCTTTAACACTCCTTTCTCAGCCTTCTGGGGACCAATTGCCAGGGCTGCTTGTTAACCTTGATTAAAGGAGTTGCGCATAGGGGCTGGGAAGAGGAGGGGCCTGCAGGTCAAGGGGTAGCTGACTGTGGGGCTGGTGCAGAGCCATGGCTGAACCCAGGGGCCACTTGATTATTCCCTTGACATTTGGAACCTTGGAACTTGCTACTGCACCCAGGAGTCAAATGTTTAGGCCAATGCCTTTGCCGGCAGCCTCTTCCTCCCAGTTCTTAACTATATGTTACAGAGTTGGGGTTTGTCGATTCATTGTTACTTATTGGCTCTTCCATGTCTGAGTCAGTATTCCAGGCAATAGGGGAGGATGCAGAGGTAAATTTGAGATGACCCCTGCCTGTGAGGAGCTTTTACTTCAGTAAGGGAAACATTAATAGGGCATCATCTGAGTGTCCTTTCATATTCTCAGCCATCAAAAGAAATAAAAACTCTAGTATGGAGTGGTATTTTGGGATGGGGGAGGGGACTATGATGATTTTTTTTTAAATACCGTAGAAATCACTGTTTGAAAACGAAATAATGACAGCCATCTGTTTTCTCCAGAAAGAAAGCACAGAATTCAGGTTCTGGATCTTGCCATTTTAATACCTGGATGGATTTAAGAGTTCACTGAATGTCTCAGAGCCTTCAGGTCTGTACCTATAAAATCAGGTGCTTGTAGAAGTTTTGGTAAACCAGAGAATTTGACAGCTGTAAGTGTTAACGTTTAGGCCTCTGTACATATTATTCATCCATTACTAAATTATCTAGTCATTTATTAAATGCCTACTATGATAAGCAAGGTAGGGCACCTGTTCCCAAGGATCTCCTTGTCTAGAGTGGACAACAGACTTGCACAAAAATATAGGGCATGAGCTGCAGCCAAGGAATGTATAGAATGCCCAGGAACATGGCGGACAGACCATTAATTCTGTGGGAGGAGGTGAGGAGAGGAGGAAAGGATCAATGTGAGGTGGAAAACCAAAAGGAGGACAGGAGTTATTATCCGAAGGAAGTTTCTGGACTGCAGTATGATCGTGCGAACTTTTGGGTACATGGTGATAGTTGCATGTAAGAATGAGGCAGTGACATCTTTATCTTCTGCCTTTTACTAAACTCAGCACTGCTATGAACATGTTACTTCATGGCTTGTACCAAAGGGCTAGTGACCTCTGTGCAGTATTTTACTCCACTGTCAAGTGTTCTCTCTTTGAAGTAAAAAGTAAGTTAGTATTGCAAACCTGAAATTCAGGTTTCCTCCGTGGGAACAGCAACTTTAGTTATATTAGCTCAGAATATAACAGTGTGTGTCGATAAAAAGTGGACAACTTGGAGATGATTGTGGGTGCTTAGCATTTTAGAATTTCGGTGTGACCTATTCTTTCATTTCTTTGCTTAACACTTGCTGAAAACAAATCTTTTAAGTCTGAGTTTCTGTATGGACATTAGAGCTTTTAATATATTTTTAAAAGTATTTGCAAGGACGTAAAGTTTTGAATGATAATTCTAATAATAGGAAAAAGTTAATGAATATAGTAGTCATTTAGTTCTGATGAGAAATGTAAAAAGTTGATGAAACTGAGAGAACTTGTCTCAAGCTTATCCTAGCAGGAATCTAATTAAAGTGAGTTTTTGAAAAATAAATATTGGTTTAATCATGTAAACTTGTAATTGCCATGTTATTATAAAGGAAATAAAATTAACACGATTTAATGGACTGAGCGACCATTAATTTTCACTCATTAATTTATTAGGAGATTTCGATGCCATTTGATGCACGATACAGCCATTATTTTGTATGTACTTCTTTATGAAATAAATAGGATCAAACAGCGCTTGCTTTCAAAATTGAAATCAGACTTTATTCTCATTACCTTATTCACCCACCTTCCTTATCCACCTCTCCCCCAGCTTCCTGTAAGTACAATTATGTTCTCTAAGATGGAATGCAGCTTTCTCAGTCTACCCAGACTCATGAATAGTCCTAATTAACATTTGTCCTTGTCTCCTTTGATATATTGACCTATTAAAAAAAAAAATCAACTGGCCCTCTTCCCCAGATCCACATCTGATAGTATTGGTTAGGAAGAGAACTACCCAGAAAGGCTGCTCATGAAGGCAGCCTGCTGAGCATGCAGGGCATCAGGAGGGTTTCTTGTCTTTTGAAGAGGCCAGAATGACTGGTGCACTGTTGGATGGGACTGAAGAGGGCCAGGAATCATCTATTGACCGCTGACAGGTTCCCGGGGCCGTGAGCCTTCAATCATCCCATCTTCAGGCACAAAGATTCCTGGAAACAGTCAAAACTGCTCTATTAACCCATTCTGCAGAAGTTTGGTTTCTAATTTTACTCCATTCCCAGTTTTAGAACAAAGATACCAGGAGAATTTGCTTCATTTTTATGCTTTCTTTTCAGTACACCCAGCAGATGCCAAACCCTGGGCTGGGTGGCAGGGACAAATTGTGAGCAAGGCAGCCACTGTCTCTGTCCTGTAGCTTCTAGTTTACTGGCTGCCAACGCAAGTTCTGTGGAATTGTAATAATGGTGTATGTGTTCACTCTAGTTAATTTGTAAATACTGTTTTCTTGATGCCAGAGATCCAAATCCCCCAAGCTCAGCAGTTTATTGACGAGGGGGGGGTGGTGGTGGTGGTGGTGGTGGTGGTGGTGGTGGTGGTGGTGGTGGTGGTGGTGGTGGTGGTGGTGGTGGTGGTGGTGGTGTGTGTGTGTGTGTGTGTGTGTGTGTGTGTGTAACATTACTCTTTGTTTTGACTTAATTAACAGTTTTAGAAATAACAAATCTATAGCACAAGTCAAACTATCTGCTGTTGATTATCCGAGACCTCCGCTGTAAACAGCAGCCTGCCACAGTGGCACACTGCTGTAGAATGTTTTGACAGACTCAGTTTAAAATGAAAACACAGTAGAAGGCTATTAATTAAGAGGTTGGCTAATTCCAGACTAGGCTAAATTTTGTTTAGCGGGCTTTTTCTCCCCATAAATGCTGTCAAAAAATATTCGCTATAAACAAGGCCTTTGGGGTCATTTTGGAGGCAAGAGTCAGCAGACCTAGATAGTTTCTAGACTTAGCTCTGTTTCTTATTAGCTGTGTGAGCTGGGGCAAGTCACTTTATATCTCTGGGCCTCAGGTGTTCTCAACTAGAAAATAGGCTAGGTAATCTCTATTGGAGGCCTAACCCTAGTTTTCATGCAAGCGTTTTAGAAGCTGCCATTTTCACAAACCCAGCTGATCCATGAATTGCAGATCTTTCTTAATTGTTAATGTCCTAAGACCCTATCAGTCTGGTGCCAATTCATTTATATAAATGAAAGTAATAAAACTATAATTTAGCTTTTTAGTTATTTTCCCCTCTCCTCCCCGCCTCTCCCTTACCTTATGAGTCAAAATCAGTGAAATTTAACTACAAAGGAGTTTAAAAATAACTGAACACTAGGATAAAGATGTGGAGGCTGTGTGTCTTGAGATGCAGTGAGCAGTTTTTCTTCTTTTGTTGTTATTTTTGGCTATTCTCAGAGCAGGAAGTTTACTTAAACTAATGACCACAAATGCCTAAAAATGGTTAAATGTAAGAGGTAGGCATTATAAAGGATACCTGTGGAAAATGTTTGCTCATATGTCAGAGTTTACCCAGAAAGCTTCCTTTATTTATTTTCAAGCATCTATATAAAGAAAGGCTATACTTGATTGCATAAGCATGTGCCTTTTGTTAGGCAGCGTGAAGGTTACTAGTTTAAACCCCAGCTAGGAAATGAAAAGTGAGTTTCTCCCGAAATAGTACTTTTTTGTATCACATGGCTCTCTCCCTACTTACATCTGGCAAGTTTTTCTCCTGAATACTTTGCTGGGGGTTTAGGATGACAGTATTGTTTAAGAAACACTGTGTAAGGGTTTGCTTTTGAAACCTACGGAGTCACAAATCTGGTTACTTTTGCTGCTAAGTGTTGCATCACAAACTGCCAAGCCAAGTTGTAGCTCTGAGGTGTCACCATTTTTTTCTCTTCGACTGGACTTTTGAAAATAGTAATGCTTTTTGGGTGTGTGTTTTTTAAAGGTCTGTTTTTACACTGTCACAGCTCAAAAATGCCAAAAGGCATTTTTTCCTTAAAAAATCACCTCTGGGCTAAGCCCAAATGTGGAGTAATGGATCCAGAAAGGACTTTTTGAGTAGTTACAAGTGGCTGAAAGCTAGCGCTGATGGTGGAAATGGGTTTTTCCTTTTGCTTCAAATCTCCCCCATTGTATATTTTCTCTTACCCTTGTTGTATTCGGACTCAAGGTGAGCCTTATTTCTCTGCATGGAAGGGCAGGGTGAATTAGTTTGTTCTGCTACCCTTTAAATTTTGTGTGTTGCCATTTATCTCTACTTAGATTCTTAAAATATCACCCGAGGAGCAGGGGGCAGGGGCTGGTGGACAGGAAGAGCACAATAATGAAGAAGGAGCAGAGGACTCTGGAGTCTGACAGACCTTGGTTCGAGTTTACCAGTTACCAGCTATGTGGCAAGCTTGGGTACACTTGCTTCAATTTACTGAGCCCCAGTTTCCTCATCTGTAAAATGGAAATGGGACCACCTAATTCATATAAATCAATCCAAAGGAGATAAGATACATCAAGCACTTGGCTGTTATCTGTAGCTCACAGCGCATAGTAGGTGCTCAGTAAACACCCATTTTCCCTTTCAAGGGGGAAATTTGACTAATGCATCAATCGATCCCAGTAAGGGACACTCCCCCGACCCTTTTGTTCTCAGAGCTCTCCATTTGGAGAATCTTGGTTTATGTAGGAACAGAATCTACTATCAGCCTATGCACACCAAGAGCACAAACCATGCTACTTGTTGATTTAGGGCTTGGCAGGCTATTGAAAGAGAAACAATTCATATTCTTAGGTGGTTCTGCCTCCCCCCCCCGCCACCCCTTTCTCTACCGTCATTTTTAAAATTGTTTAGTTGACTAAAAATAATAGTATTGAAAACAAACTTTGATGAATCAGTGCTCCTGGGCGGGGGATGGGTAAGATCCTGAAGAAGAAACGCTGTGACTCACGCACTTGTCACCGATAGCCTGCCCGTAAGTGTGTGGAAGTGTATGATGTTTATTGTTTCTGGTGTTTTTTGAGGCCCAGTTGGAAGGCAGTTCTGGTTTTCCCTGAAGTACCACCTTACCAGTTGGCTTGGCTGGCAAGGAAGAACGGTCAGCACCAGAATCTCATGGCTCCAAAATAACTTAGAAACGGGTGGTGGTCCCCTTGACTGCCCCTAGCTGTGTACAAGAGGGGACTCAGGCTGAGAGGGCCACGCTTTGGCTGTCCTCTGGATGTGCTCCTTTTCGTGGGGCAGACCTGTAGAGCCAAGGGGTGGCCCATCTAGAGCCTGCACCTCCTCCTTCTAGACCACACTCCGGGTCCTGACCTTTCAGTTACCTGCTCCAGTGGTCTTGAGCCTGCTTTCAAGTCCTGTGTGGGCCTCTTCCCCAGGTCCATCTGCCCGAGGGAAGACTGTGTTGACCACGGACAGCGTGCGTTCTCATGGGCCCAAGGGCTGACAAGGGACACAGGGGCCCGGAGGGATCAGATGGAATTCAGCTTTATGGTGTCTGCGTGGGTGTGCCTGAAGCCCTTCTAAATGTGGCATGGCACTGGGGGCGAGCAGGGATTCAGGGCCAACTCTCCCTGAGTGTCCACATTCCATGTGTGAACAAGGGGTCAGAGAATTCTAAATTCCAAACCTGGCCTTTCAGGTTGTATTAAGGTATCTTTCAAGGTAGGGGGATAGAACACATTCTATGTAACAGTTTGTTACCTTGATTTCTACTTTTTAAATGTGACATATGATATGTGGGCCTTCATATGTACTCTTACTCCGGGACCCACCAACAGTAGAGAGAGGCAGGCCTATTTTTAGCACCATCCTCTCAGTTGCGGCACCATCATACGGACAGGATTGCTTCCCTTCACCTTGAACCCAGATCAGAGTGAATTACATGCAGATGAGGGAGAAGGTGATACATATTGCAGCCACCCTGCCCATCTGAAGTGGAACAGAGCTGGACAGCTGATAGTACGTTTGTTTGTTGGACACATTTATTGGGCACTGATTTGTGCTGTGCCTCACGCGGTATAGAGATGCTGAGGTGAAGTCCTGTGTCTTAACTGTACAGAGGCAAAAGGGGACACAATGACCACAGATACGGTGGGCTCATGGGAAAGACTCTAGTAATGGTTGAACACTGTATTGCTTGGGAGCCCAGAGGAAGAGCAGCCCTCTTTCTGGGAGAGTCAGAAGGCTTCATAGAAGACTTCGAAGCAAGACTCAAAGGATGGATAGAAGTGTGGGAGTTTGGGAAGGCTACATGGAGCACTGGCCAGACAGCATGAAGGGCCTGGTGTCTGGGGCAGGCAGGACAGTTCGGGGTGGCCAGAATGTAGAAGAGGGAGTGGCCAGAGAGGAGTTGGAGAAGGTTGTTGCCAAGGGCTTTGGTCGGCCAAGCTTGGCATTTGGACCCTGCCTGCTCTGTAAGCGCCTAGGAGATTTTAAAGTAGGGAGTGGCGTGGCTGAAGCCACCATTCTGTTCGTGTTTCATTTTCTCCCCCACCCATGGCCAGTAACAGCAGGTTTTCTGCCTGAGTTATCCAGGTCAGAGTCATAATCCCTTACACCACCATGTGGACAGCTTTAGGCTATGTCTGGAGCAGGGTGAAAATAGTGTTTTGTTCGCCATCAGGAGAAAAGACGAGTTGTACAGCCAGGAGGACCCTGGGAGCCCCAGTGCTCAGGTAATTAGTCAGTGAGTCATGCCAGCCTCTTGACATGGATTCTTGGGAAATTAACGGAATGTTGCTGGGCTCCATGCAGATGCCGGGTCTCCCCAGGCAAAGGCCTCTAGATCAGATCTTGGCCTCTCTCTGGGTCTTCCCTGTGGCTGGCACAGCGCCTCTATGTGGAATGTCTCTGGTCAGTGTTTTAACTTCTTCACGGATGAACATCTAGGCCAGGCTTTCCAATTCCAGACCACACTGCAATCAGAAAAATTCCTAAATTCTCTACTGAAGGCTCATAGAATGCTGTAAGTGTGTTAATAACAGATTGTATTCCTTAATAAGAAAACAGTTTAAGTTGTTGGTATTCATTTATTTTATCACTGAGAGTAAACAGAAGTTATGTTGACAATTTAGAGATTGGTACAATTTACCTTATCTGGTTAAAGTCAGCTTTAATTGTTGTTAATTTAAGTTTATAGGATTTTAGGAGGTAAAGTTTTGTGTCTACGGGCTGATTCTTGTTCACGAACCCTTTTTGAAAACACTGATTGATAGAGACCTGCTGCTGTAGGGGAATCTTCCTGCAGTGGAGAGCTCTGGGTTCACATTCAGGAGACCCAGGTTCAAATCCCAGCTCCCTCACTTACTGCTTTGGTACTGGACAAGTCACCTAACTTGTTTGAGCCTCCCTTTCTTCACTAGTAAAATGGGAAAAATAATACCTCCCTCTGTAGAATTCTTAGGAGGTATTTACTTAGATGAGCTATGCATTCATTGAAAGCACTTCGCAGACTGTAAACTATTCTGCAGTGTCACCTCCTATTTATGAAGCACAAGTCCATAGTATTGCTAAAATCTTTTTCTGACAGAGATGGAGTTAAGGCTTCCAAGTGCACAACCAGGTTTTTACAGAGAAGATCATAAATGATGCATGAAATTCAATAGAAATATGAACTCAGGGCATGCCTGCTCTAGCGCTCGGTAACAGAAGTTTAGGAGAGTTGATGTTTTCTGCCTTGTGCAAGCAAGGATTTGGGTCAGCTGTGCTGACTTGTGGCTCAGCACCTGACCCCTCTCACCTGGAGTGGTCCTAGAACGCGTGGCACAGACTGAGTGTCAGCTGTATGCCAGACACCACGGTGAGCCATCGAGCAACTGGTAGTGGTTCTTTAGCCACCTGCAGTACTCTGGGAAGGAGGCATCATCCCTGTTTACAGAGGAGACCAAGGCTGTGAGGGGTCAGCAGTAGAACAGGAACCCGAACTCGGGTCACTGGTTTCTGACCCTGGTCGTTTGCCCCCAGACTCACCGAGAAAAGGCTACCATTCTCATTCTCATAAGAAAATCCATGAAACTGCGTAAGTTGCTTTAGGTTTCATGTTGAGAGACAGCTGGATTTGCCCCCGAAGCTCTACCTCTTCTACAATCTAGGGTCACTATATGATTTATTGAACAAACCAGGACAATTGTAAGAATGAAAAGGGGCAGTGCTAATATTAATTGTGGCTAGAAAGTGGGCATAAACTTGGACTGTCCAGACAAACGTAGGTAAATAGTCCCCATAAGTCACCCTGCCTCTATGCCAGGCACCAAGGTAACCGAGAGGATTCGATCAGCCAGTTTATATGCCACTGATAAAGTATAAGGGACTGTCAGAATTATTTTCTGCTATTCTAAGTGAAATGATTTGCCTAAGGTCATTCGGCAAGTTGGCAACATAATATTTTAAAACTAGATGGGACCTTGGGGATAATTTAACATAGTAAAGTTAGCAGTAGAGCTTACTTAACTGAAGTAGGATTTAGGGAACATTTGGCCATACTGGTGGCTAAGAGAAGGAGGACAGGTGGGAGGTAGAGGTGGGGTGTGTCTCGGGGAAGTGGAGTGTTGGTGAGGGCATGGTAGGGCATTCACCTGGCTCTAGAATGTCTGCATCCTCATCAGGCCATGTCCCTTTGAAACCCAGGAGATGCCGCTAGGCCCAGTGCAATTTAGATGATATTTAATGACCAAAAGCAGAGACTTCTTCTGTGAGCTGACCTCTCCTGCTCCCCTGCTCCAATTTAGCTGAGGCCTCAAAGATACTACTGGCTGGGAGCTGGTGGGAGTTAGTGGATAATCCTTCTGCTGAAGAATTTTGGAAAGCTTTGAGGAAGGAATTAAAAATAACAGCAAGCATGCCTTTTTTTTTTTCTCTTTGATTGTGGTAAATGCATGGAATGTGCCAGGGCCTCTGCGGAGCACGTGGCCCCGAATAACCCCCCTGCCAATGGAATTCTGTAGAGAACGCGGAAAGACTGTGCTGTTTCACTCATGCTTAAGCTCTCAGGATTTGTTCTTCGGTCGTCCAGGCTTCACCCTTCTTCTTCTCTTGCCCCAAGTGATTTGTTGCAAGTCTCAAGAGGGGCTTGATTCCTCTATGCTCTCCATCCAAACTGTTACTGTGAGTGAGGCCCTGTCTGATGAGTTCCAAGGAGAGCAGCTGGAGCGACAAAGAGGACCGGTTACAGGCTGAGAAAATCGAAATGTAAATTTAAACCAAACTTGGCACTTGCTTGGAGAACTTCGGCTGATCTTTTGGTGCTCTAGTCGTCATCTTTTGTGGTTGCTCCGTGTCTTATAAATAGAACAAGATGCATTCTCCTCACCCCACCCCTATTTCTTACCTGCCTCCCACACTCACACGCAAGGAGGCATGTGTGTGTGGGTAAGTATGGGTAGGGAGCATTAATTATTTATGTTCCACTTCATCGGATAGTCCGTGTGGGAACTGGGCCCAGGGCTTCATGGAGATGACCAGGCCATCTTGTGGGTAAGGCTGGAATCTGCTTTTGTGTCTAAAGTTCCAGCTCTTTTCATCTTTGCCACCTCTCTTCCGTAGTGGAGGCCCTCGGTCTCTCACGCCTGGGTACTGCAGTAAGCCAGTTGGTCCCTTCCCTCTCTGATTCAGCCAATATTCTTCATCAGGGGCCAGACTCACTGTATTAGGATGCTTTTGGCTGTGAGTAACCTGAAATCCAACTAACGGCCTCAGTAGTGCGGGGTCTTATTATGTCCCCTGAGAAGTCTGGGACAGAGAGGTTTCAGGCATCAACAAGGACTGGGAGCCTTCCATCTTTCTGCTCTGCCATCTTCAGCCTGAATGCCTTTTATCTTCCAACTTGACCCCTCATGGTCCAGTGATGGCCACAGCTGCTTCAGGCATTACCTGTTTTACACAGTTGCATCAAGGGGCAGAAAAGACTACTCCTGTGTGTGGTTATGTGTATATGGTGTGTGTGTGTGTGTATGTTTCTGTTTTCATCTAGGAAGAAAACCTTTCCTAGAAACCTCCTGGTAGGTATTTCATTGGCCATATGTCACTTGCCGTCAATGGCTGAAATAATGGATTGGAATAAGCCTCTTGAAGTCAAAGATCCAAGCTATTTCTTTAACTCGTTAGGTACTTAGTACAGTGCCAGGCACTTAGTACATTTTAATTAATATTTGTCAACTGTCGATTTCCTTCTTCTCTGATACTTATCTGATGTCTTGCTAATTTCTGAGGATATGGTGGTAAACCAGAGACCAGTTCTTGCCCTCATGGAACTTATAGTTCAGATGTAGAAGTAATTATGTAATTGTGTTTGGAGCATCTAACAGGGTGGATTGTAGCAGTCTGCCACGGGGTAGTTTAGGGAGAGGTGTGAAACTGGGGCTGTAGGAGACAAATGGATATACCTGAGGGTGACATATTTGTGACCTAAGCCAGGTCCTTTCAGGCAGTTCAGCTTTCTGTCTCTTCCCCTCCACCAGTCTTATTTTCCTGTTGACAAAATGAAGATAAAAACTTGCCTGTGAGCATGGGGTGGGGGTAGGGTACAGAGCCAAGAGCCTCCTGCCCCCAGGGGAAATTTTCTAAAGGTGCTTGCGGTATTCTGGCTTCAAAACCATGTGCAATTTAATTGCATGTTTAGCGCCTTTGTGTGTCTCACTGGCTTTGAATCTACCAGAAACTTTCTCTGAAAGCATATAGATGAAGAAATAAGAATTCTATAAATGTTCAGTGGTTAAAAACAAAGTGCTGGCTGATTTATATAATTTGTTTTTTTTCTGATGGAACTTTCTGTAGACATGGAATATCCTGGAGTCTTCCTGTCATAGTCCACTAATAACTGACTTTAGGTCTGCAAATACTTTTTCATTTCAATTCAGAGAAAACAGAGCCTGCCCCAAGGTCTCATGTTTTTATTTCCTACTGATCTAGGAGCTGGGATAACTTGGGACCCTGGGGAATATCTCAAAGCTAATGAAAGATGTTTGAGGTTTGCCTACTTTTTACTTGCTTGAAAGAGTTGGACTTTTTACTTATGTCGTTGAAAAAAAAAAAAAGAGTATCACCACCACTGATCTAGGAGGTGGGGTTGAGGGGAAGGGTTGCACACTTCAGTAAACATGTGACAGTGTCCTCCTGCCCTCTTCGTGTGGTCCCCTATAGGGAGGCACCTTTGAGCATGGGCCTGCAACCAAAGTAGCTACTTTCCTTGAAAACTCTTCAGTTTCCAGAGTAGTGGCTAGGTGAGCCTGGCCGTGAAACCGAACTAAGTTGTCCCAGTGTGAGGCTGGTTCTGTTTGATCAGCTTTGGTTCTGAAATTAATGGCCCGAGTTCACCACTCAGAGGGAGAGTTAGCATGTGGGGAGATGGAGGCCCGGAGGCCATTCCAGGGTGCCCCCAGCCCTTTGTTTAACCACGGCTGTGGACCAGTGGTCTCAGATGTTTACCATTGCCTGTTTATAAGAGGGAAGTGTGGTCATATTTCTATCTCTCTTGTGGGCTGCACGGTTGCCTTACTGGGGCTCATGTGGGAAGTGGTTACCGTCAGGAGGAGGGTGAAATAACAGTGCTTACAAAGGGACTTTGATCCCAGAATCTGTTCGAATGTCATCTTTTGGCCACTGTGTTTTTTATTTTTACTTATTGCCTGTTGGCCTTAACTTTAGGGTGAGAAAATGGAGCCACGTGCTGGACCTCGTTCTACCCAGCTGGGCTGAATCAGAACTGCAGTTCAGATTACTTCTCTCCCTCGGTTTCACTGTGGGGATGACTTCCAGGTCTGTGCTTTGCCACAGCTGGAGACCCTCAGCTGCAGCTTCTCTCTAGGCATCGGTACTAGAAATCCCAGCAACACCTGGAACCAAACTTGTGCCTTTGCTTCCTATCTTCCTCCTACGTCTTACACTGGCCTTCATCTTCATCACTATCGGAGCTCCCAGGTTCAGTGAAGTGTAGAATCAGCATGTGAACAAACAAATGTGCACATTGAAGGCACTGGGATCTTAGCATCCTGTTTCTCTGGTGAGGCTGAGGCCCCTTGGCCGCTCTGATGGAGATTGTCCTTTTGACTTTGGGAAAGTCGGCTTGACTTCTCTGGGCATTGGCCTTTGCATCCGCAAAATGACAAGCTCAGAGAGAAACTCAAATGTTTATATCGGGTCTAATATTTCATGACACCTCTCTGTCCTCTAGTCCTTGGTTCTTGCCTTTTGCTCTTATCTTGATGCCCATATTTTCCTGGGGGACAAACCTAATTTTCATCTGATGCTCTACTTTCAGAGGTAGCCCATTCCATAATGACCTTATTTAATTCTATTATTTTCATGGTTTAACTCATCAGATATTTACTGAGCATCTTTAGTTGGTGGTGATGCCACCAGACATTGTGGTCCAGGAGCTACAAATACACTGCTGACTTGGA
This sequence comes from Pteropus medius, assembly GCF_902729225.1. Classification (NCBI taxonomy): domain Eukaryota; kingdom Metazoa; phylum Chordata; class Mammalia; order Chiroptera; family Pteropodidae; genus Pteropus; species Pteropus medius. The sequence goes on along the minus strand of NW_024342473.1, from coordinate 11,612,887 downwards.
CAGTCATACATACTCCTGCCCACCTGGAGCTTTCAAGCTTGTGTTGAAATGAGGCTTACCTAATGAGAATCTGTTCCCTATTCCTGGGCTTGGGGAAATCAGTCTGCAAGTAAAGAGGAATTCTCATTTAGCCCGAAGCATAGGAACCCTGTGCTTCTAGGCACCAGCTGCAGTCCAACCGTGGTGCCGTAAAAATACAGGAAGGAAGGGAAACGTGTTCACAGGTTGGTTAGAGATTTTGAAACCAACAATCAACTCTCTTATCCACGAGAAACCAGAATTCACTGTTGGCTTTTGGTCTCTCAGACCCGCAGCTCAACAGAGTACCCTTTCAAAGCTGGGTAGGCTGTCTTTGCTAATGGCTTTTTCCATGAACCTCAGCCAGCTAGCAAGTATAGTCTTTGAGGATTACGATTTGACCAGCTCGCTCAGAAATCTTTTAAAGAGCTATCTGTGCCCTCTGCCATTTTAAGGCCAGGAAAGAGAGGGTGCCTTCCAGAGATAGCGCAACTAGAGGATGGCTGCTGAAAGCATACAATAAATAAACAACGACCACTGCTTTTGTCGGCCTCTGTCACTGTAGGGGCTCCTCTCTGGTGTGCAGAGGAGAGGGAGGTGGAAGACCTGGGTTCTAGTCTTGGCTCATTGTGAACCAGCTTCATGACCTTGGGTGAGTCACTTTGCTACCCCAGGCCCCTGGTTTCCTCTTTTACAAACCAAAGGCATTGGCTTAGCAGGATTTTAAAGTGTCTGCCAGCTTAAAAATTCTAATTCTTGAGCTTGCATTCAAAGAAATGACTGACTCTGTTACTCATTCAGATAGTTTCAGGATCACTGTACAATCACTGGGGGCCGGAGACTGGGGCCCACAGTTGAAGACAGGTTGGAAAGAGGCTTAAGGTTCAAGGTAGGCAGTGGCAGCTGGAACTCATGCTTCCTAATGATTGACATTCGATTGTCAGAGCCACCATACAAAGTTCTCAACCCTGACTGCTTATAAGAATTCTAATGCCCAGACCACACCTCAGACCAATTAATTCAGAATTTCTGTGGGTAGGTCCTGGGAAATTAGTATTTTTAAAGTTCTCCAGGTGATTCTGGTGTATAGCCGAAATTGGGGATCATAGCCCCAAATCTTATGTCAAGCTGTGGTTCATTATTATAGGCATCTGTTCTCGGGAAAAAGTGACAGTGGTTGGTTTTAAAAAGAGAGAGAGATAAAAAGTGCATGTATACAGAAAGAAAAAACGTTCTGGATTCCAGAAGGGTGCTGATTTGGTAATCATAGCTGACGTTGGTGAATAGTTGCCCTGAGGTTTGGAGCCCCAGTTCTCGCCAATCTCTGGGTCAATGGTTTCTCAACATCTCTGAAGTAGTGGAAGCCTCTATAGTTGGTTATTTCTGCTCAGGAAACTCAGTACTAAGTTGGGGGTGGAGCAAGGGTAGGAGTGGAGGAGGAATGATTTAAATAGGCCATTACACACACCCACACGTTTTTCATGAAACTAAGTCAGAGGCCTTGGCCAACGCTGGCACACCTTGATGTCAGATCCTTGGCAATGCCCGGTGGAATCTAGGGGCTGCAAGAGTAAGTATGCTGTTCCCTGGGGTTCAGTGAAAGTCTCTGCCTTAGGCTGAGAACATCCTGCCACTTCAGCTGTGTCTAAACACTCCTGTTTGTGCCCAGTTGTTGGAGGTTCCCTGCAGGGAATCCATCCCTACAGCCTAAGAAATCTGATGGGGCACAGCTGTCCAGATTAAACATTAAGGGAAAGGTCAGCTGACTTCAAATATCTCTTTCAGGTGAAGGGGAGGGCATATTGTGGTGGGAGGAATGCAAAGGCAGATACTTAATTGATGTGACATGGTCTGCAGGAGGGAAGAGAACTTGTCAATTCTGATCAACCCGGAAGGGTTTCGCAGATAGTGGGGTAGGGGATGAGGCTTGAGGAGCTTTGAAAATGGGTTGCAGGCTTTAGATGCAGGTGTAGACATATATACCAGATTGTAAGTTGCTTTTTCAGACAAATGAGGAATCCATCAGTTAACAAATATTTATGAAGCTGAGAGCAAGGCACTCAGAAATAGAGGGCCCTACCCTCGGAGCTTACAGTCTTACTTGGGAGTTGAACAAGTATGAGACAATAGTAATGAAGGCCTCTGCTGCAGTCACTTGGTGAGTAGCTAGGGGTTCAGAAGGAGGGGCGATGCAGCGTGGGATCGGACAGATGCATCAAGGAGTGTGGGCCTGAGCTAGTGAAAAGGAGACACACCAGTCTGCTAGCCAACAGAGTATATACCTTCCTTCTCTTAACATGATATTGATTGTCTTTAGGGAGTAGCCCTAGTGGGCACCCCATTGTTAGCAGGAGTGACTTTACGTTCTTACCCCATCAAAATTCTCTGCTTTCAGGAGTAAATTTTCCTCTAGCTTTTTCTTTCCTGCAAGGGAGGGGTGTCTTTGCCAGACCCCTGCTTTGATGATTACCATCTGCCCACCTCTATTTCCTGCATAGTTTCAGTTGGAAAGCCTTTCTTTCTGGACCTAGAAATACAGTGTAATATGTTCTTGGTTCCAGTAGCCACCTGGCACCCTCGCAGCAGTGGCTGCATTTCAGGTATGGATGGAAATGATTATCTGTGCATCAGAAAACTCAAGTTTGTCTTGTGAGCAAGTTGGGTGATCATCAGTAAATGCAGGACTGGCTTTCTTAGGCCCTGGCTGTTGCCAAGGCTGTTATTTCTCTGTGGGTAATTATTCCAGGCTTCACGGTCACAAGCTGAGCGTAATCAGGGGCAGATAAGAAAGCCATATATAGAGCAAAGTACATATTTCTTAAGGTGGGCGGCAGAGGCATTATATATGTGTGTGTGTTTGTGTGTTTAAAAAAAGACCTATATTTTCTGGGCAGCAGAACTTAAGTTTCCAGTAAACATCTCCTCCCTTTTTACTTTACCTTTTAATTTTGTGTTTATGGTCTCTGTGCTTTGAAATTGTTCTGCTGTGATGCCAGCCCTGACCGAAACAGGCGGAGCAAGCCAGGCCCTTTGGAAGCCATGGTTTAGATCGGAGTTCTTAGAGTGACTGGCCCAGCTGATTGACAGCTCGGACGAGATTACGGGAGCTCATCTAGGAGCATAAAAATAGAAACCTGGAGCTCCAGGAAGGAGGGGATATGCACGTGTTTATCCCCATTATCACCTTTATCACTGGAGGAATCATGTGTGTGTAATTCTAGTCTGGGGTTTGTTTTCTCTGTCCCCTATTTGCCAACTGTTAATGCCTCTGGTCTGAAAATCAGAAGTGCCAGGAGTCCTAACCTGGAACTAACTTTGGAGAATGTGGCTAGGAAGTTGGGCACACACTAGATTTAGTTGTTGCTAAGTGGAAGTGGCCTCTCCTGACAGACTTGGTGGGTCATGCTGCTGTTCTTTCTTGGCTTCACTTGTCAGGTGGGGTGGGCAGGGGCTGGGGAAGCCACTATTAGCAACACCGGGGTGGAGAATAAGGCCCAGGCTAAGTGAGTGAAAACTCCTGGAAGAGAGGGAAGGGAGCAGGAAAAGCTGGGGGAGAAAACCCCTTGAAAGCAGCAAAGCTGTCCGGCCGTGTGGTGGGGGAGTGGGGGGCTCAGTGAAGGAAACACAGTAGTATTTTGCTGCCTTTTCACACCACTTTTACTTCAGTGCTGCTGAGAAGGCTTTTCAGAACCCTGCACTGAATGGAGGGAGCAGCTGTTCTAGGCTGAGAGGGAATGCAGCTGCCTGAAGCTCTTCACACCTGCAGTCTATCAGCGCAGGAGCGTGTGGCCTGGACAGGGCTGACCTTATTCCTTTGTCAGGGCCACCTTTCTCTTGACAAAACCCAGTGAACCCTGAGAAGAGAGAACCCTGCCCCAGGAACTTTGGCACCCTGGCCTGCAGAGTTCCCAGGATACCCCCAAAATAAAACATTTGACGTAGAGCAAACGGTCCTGAGTGTGAGCATGCCCAACAGCTTTCACTTGCAAAGGGGGCTGTTGGTAGTGAGGGGAGGAGATGGCTACTTTTTTTTTTTTTTTTTTTTTAATTTGAAGAGGCCAGGCTAGGAGACCTCAGAGGAATGAGAGGCACCCCGAAAACCTGACCTCACTTCCCCCACCCCACCCCCTGGACTCTCCCTGCCAGGTGACCGTTGCTGCCTTGCTGTTTTCTCAGTGAACTATCCTTACCCCTCTTTTTCTTTTCCCTTGGAGCCTCTTGGTGGTTTCGAACAGCAGGAAAATGAGCCAATTTTCCTTCTGTCTATGACATTCTTCATCTTCGGCCTCATGGTGGGATGATGGTTTGGCAAAAGCAGATTCCCATTGTTCTATCTTTATAGCAGCCATGGGCGGAGGCATGGCAAGTGGTCTTACCCCTTTTTTGTAGGTGACCAAGGACAGTTTGTACGTTAGTGGAGGAGCAGGGACTGAGGTCATTCCCCCATTTCTTCAACAGAGTAGTTCTTTTACTACACCGTGTTGCCTCAGAAATAAACACACATGGTGTGTGTATACATGAGTGTTGTCAGTATATCCCTCAAAAGACAATGGACTCTTTTTCAACTGCTGTCCCCTGAGGTTGGTGGGAACACCACCACCATGACCTCTCCTATGTATAACAGTGTACGTTTTACAGAGCACTTTCTCGTATGTGATTTCGTCTCTGCGACAGTCCCTGGAAGTAGATGAGCAAATCGAGACCTGGAGATGCCGAGTGACTTGGCCTCGGGCACCCACCTAGTAAGCGGCCCAGTGATGAGGGCGGCACCGGCTTGATGCTGTGGATGGGGAAGTGCGAGTCCAGTGGAGCAATCAGCGATGTAACCAGCAAGCAGAGGCATTTTGTTTTGCTGTTCTTGCTTCTCAAGCCACACAAGGTCCCTGGTTCCCGAGCATGACCTCCTCCCAAAGGGCCTGCTTGTGCATGCCCTGCCCAGCATGGAAGCCTGGACCAGTGTGCGAGAAGGGGGCACACCCAGGTCAAGTGAAGGGCCACCCTGAGGGAGTGGTGACTGGCTGTATCGAAGTGACTGGAGTCAGGGTTCACCCTGCTCCGGGTGGGGCCTTCCTATGTCACTTCACAGAGAGATGGACTTAAAAGGGCGCGTCCAGGAATGCAGCACTTCAGAATCATGGCGTCTCTCCTGGTGTAGGAGGAAGATCAGGGAGTCTGGCTTCTGACAGATTTGGAAATTCCAGATCTGCTTCTTAGTAGCTGCGGGACAGCCTTTCAACACTCGATCCTCAGCTTGGGTGTTGTCAATATGTCCTTCAAAAGCTTGGAGTTCCTGCGACAGTATGATTATTCCTCTGGTCAGAAGACTTGACAGGTCATCTAGTCTAACCCCTAACAGATGGGGAAACAGGCCCCGAGGGGAACAGTGACTTGCCCGAGATCATTAGTGAATTAGTGGCAAAGCTAGAGTCAGGATCAGGTCTCTTGATCTCATGCCAGCCTGGTTTGTTTGTTCGCTGGTGTTGTGCATGAATCTGGGGTGGTTTTTCTTGTTCACACTCTGGCCAGTAGCCATTTCCATGAGCAGTTGTCTTATGAGGTAAAGTCAGCTAGCACCCAGGGATAAAAGTGTGAGCCCTCTAATGTCAACTGTATGGAGAGGAAAATGGGTGGGAGGGCAGGGCAGGAAACATTTCAGAGCTTGTGTGAACCACTGTAAGTCAAATCCTAGTTTTCCAAGTATGCTTGACGGTAAGTGTGGTTCAGACCCTGAGATGTTCCACTCAGGGGTTTGGGAAGTAGATATATATTTCTCTTAAAGTTCTCAATGCTTCTCTCTTTACTGCATTCTCCACCCTCATTTGTCTAGGGCTTTAAATCATCTTTGGCTTGGGGTTGAAAGTACCCATTACAGTGGTAAGCCTTCTGGTCTATTTCGTGCAATCTTGTCAGGCCAAAATATTATGAACAGACCACCAAACTGTGTTTGGTCCAAGACTAAGACCCTCCTTCCCCACTTGAGCATTTGATTATCTGCTTCAGTGCTGAATTTGGTGCAGGAGACTGAGTTCCAGTGCAGGAATCCAGCGTAATTTCTTGTATTGTTACCATCTGCTTTCATGGAGTCTGTTTCTTTTGATTTAATTGTTCCTCTTGGGAGGGAAGAACCCTAAAAATGGTGGGAAAATAAGACAGTCTCTCCTCTCCTCAGCACCCACGCATACACGAATTGCTGCCGTGATGCTTGGTGGGTGTGGCTGAATGGAATCCTCTCAGTTTTTGAACATCCTCATTTATTATTCCTGCTCCCCCAGCAGTCTCAGGGCCCTAGTTTTCTCTGAGGGGACTTCCCAGATTGGTTCCAGGCCAGAGCCTGAACTTGAGATGGGAGCTGCCTCTGCAGTTGCAAGGGCTGCAGGTGGTCTGTGGTATTGCCCATTGACCTGTCCTGCACCAGATGCTGGTGATCCAACGTTATGATGATACATTATATGACCTCTTCAACAAGTGAGTCACTCCCAGGTAACCACTGGTACTTTCAGGGGGAACTGCTGGTATCATTGTGGCTGTGGCCATGGTTTCTCCAAAATAAGGTGTTTTTAGAAATGAAAGTACAGGGATTGGTCTTTTTTTTAGATTTGTTGTCATGGACTCATGGCTCCCCAACCTTTTCCTCATAAAGGCTTACTTTGTTTTCTCTTCAATTGAACGGTTGGTAACAGTGTTATATATTAATAAATAACCTACTCACTCCTACCATTTAAAAGAAAACTTTATATTTTTACCTTTTAATTTTTCCATATTACCTTCTACAATTGTTCGTTTGCATAAGTGTTTTTATAGGGCTATAATCAGAGTGCATTCATCTAACCAGGAAAGCAGGAACCCCAAGTATTTAGCACGAAGAGACTGTAATACAAGACTTGGTTACACAAGGCGATATAGGAGTTGAGAAGCCAAACATGGCAAGGTAAGGTGACCTTGACTTGGTGGCAGAAAGCACTGCCACCTTTAGGCTGTGGGGACAGAGGGAAGAGGTGATGTTCCCAGAGCTCAGAGTTGGGGTCACCAGTGGGCCTGTGTAGAACAGATGTAGCTGCTTCTAAAATGCCCACGCACTACAGAAAGGGCGAGAGGAGAGAAACGCCCTGGCCTCTCCCCTCTTTCCACCCTCTGTTCTCCTGGGAGTTCCTGCTGCTTTCCAAACCCTGCCAGATGACCCCTGACATGGGGCCTGGAACATCTGGGGTCAGCCCTTGGGATACATAGCCGGGCACAAGAGGGTGAGGAATGGACTAGAGGGCAAACAGGACCTGGACCAGCACAGGGTACCAGCCTACTATTCTAATTTGATATTGTCATAAGCATTTCCCCATGTTTCCCCATGGTCTATATAATTATACATGTTATCTCAAGTGGATGTGCCATTTAGTTAACCATTCTCCAACTGTTGGGCGAGTACTTAAAATAATGATAAATTGGCAGTTTTGCAGTGTGGTCCCCGAGCAGCAGTGTCAGCATCACCAGAGAACTTGTTAGGACTGTGGAGTTTGAGGCCCCACTCAGAAACCCTGGGGTGGGGCATGGCAATCTGTTTTAAAAGCCCTCTGGGGGATAATGATGTACATCAGTTTGAGGACCACTGTTACAGGTGACGCTGCACCTGTTGAAGGGGAGGACAGGATGCTGAGGGTGCTGGTGGGCAAGGGTCTTTGTCCAGAGACGTGTGGTGTAGTGGAAAAGGCACAAGACTCCGGGGCTGTACACCTCTAGGGTCAAGACTCACTCTGCTTTTAACTTCCCTGAGGTTCTTTTTCTGTTGAACAATGAAAGATATCAAACCATTTTAATGGTATGAGAATTAAATGAAATAATGGGCATGCTGTTCTCTACATGTTAGGTCTTCTGGAGCATTGGGGAAGGAAATGTGGCAATAGCAGCCAGCTTGTAGGCCATGCAAAATTGGCTCTGGTGACAGTACCTGAGGTGTGTGGTCTGAAAGTCAAGAGTCCTTAGGAGGCTGACAAGTGAGCTTTGAGTCAATAGGCATCTTGAACTGAGTTTGGTATCCATAGCCAAGCTTCCCCTCCCCACTATGTTTTTATTAGTGTTCTAACATGATTACCACTATCTTGTCACTCTTTCTTGTATGGTAATCACCAATCACTTGGTGGAGTGGGAAGAATCCTGGTCTCAGGATTCTTTGAACCCCTGGCTTCCCATGCTGGCTGTGTATTCCTGGGCTCATGTCACTTAAACTTTCTGAGCCACTTTCTTTATCTATAAAACCTCTACCTTGCCTTGCTTACCGTGGTGCAGATCAGGTGGATTGATGGACGTTAAATCTATCTTGAACACCTTAGTGAGCCCCCTGAATAGGAAGCCTGTAGGGTCCACACCTCCGCTGGGCATATCACCAGCCTGGCCACCTCTGCAAGCCTCTCATTCTACTCCCAATGCAGGAGGTGCTTAATCTGTGTTTATCAGCAGAGGCAGTCATCTGGGTGCATCATCACCGTAACAGCAACCTGTAGGAGGGCACCAGGCCAGGGGTCTTCCACACATATTTCAATCCTTCCAGCAACCCTATGTAGTAGGGAGTCTTACAACAAGTAACCAAGGCTCAGATAGCTTAAGAGGAAGGATGTGAGCAAACCGGTCCTTAAGGGACAGACAGAGGCACACTGTGCCTCAGGCATCTACAGAGTGGCTGCTGCTAAGAAGGGAAAGCGGAACTGGGTAAAGGCTCCTGCTGACTTTGGTGATATGTTGGGTTCACAAGTCTTGTGGGTGGATTATAGGAGCTGATTGAAGCTGATTGATAGACTGGCTACCTGAAAGAAAGGCCTCAGTGGTTCCCATCTTCCTGCCTCTGGCAACATCTCAGAATTTTTTTGGACCAATCAGGACGAGCCACTGTCCCACTGCAGACTTCGGTGGCTTCCCCATTTAATGGCTGCGGACTGAGGACGCTTAGGCTCACAGAAGTTATTGGTTTACCTGAGATTACACAGACAAGGAATTTGAGCCCAGATCACATTATCCAGTCCAGTGCTCTTTTCATGACCCCAAGGTGCTTCCTAGACCCAGGCATAGCCAGCACTTAGCAGATTTCTAAATGCTTTCCCACCCACCCTGTGGGGAGTACCCTGGGGTGGGGGATGAGGAGGTTGCGTAGGATTGCATGAGGTGGCTGGTATGGGGTGGTCTGTGGTATGCCAAGTCCAGCAAAGTCAGCCTGAGCCTTGGGCAGTTCAGAAGACATATCCTCCAATGTCATTCTGCTGTTGGGGTTGCAACTAGAAGTGACATCAGGATGGGATGAGAGCACCAGTTGCACCCATTCACCCTGCATTTGGGCATCAGTGGGCTCCATCATCCTACTGGTGGCTCCTCCCAGGCAGGGTTGTGGGCATTTACCTGGCCACCTTCTAAGGCAGACTCAGCACAAAACAATCTTATTGTTCAAGCTCTACTCAAAATTGCTATCCTGAGGAGAAGGCTGGGGCAGGGCAGGGCAGGGCAGGGCATGATAACATGGAACTCAGCCTGCTGGAGCAGGTCCTAGTGACTGTAAATAACTGTGCTGGAGGCAAGACCTGAGCTTTTCACTCGATAAATACACATTATTTCTAATGGAGTCGGGGAGATAGGAAGCTCTTAATTACCTGAGTCTGCTTTATAGGCATTTGGGGAAACACAGGGCTGCACTAACCTAACCTGGGTAAGGATGTGGCCACTCCCAGTTAAGAGGCGTGTCAGAGAAGCCTTTGCATTGAGTCTTCATGAGCCCTGGCAGGTTGCGGCTGCCTTGACCTACCAGAACTTTTGGAGTCAGGGTCACCCTCGTTTTTCTTTCCTGGACTAAAGTGCACTTTGAGTTTTAACCCAACTGCGCCACCAAGCCTCTGGGCGTGCGGGTGGGCTGCATGAGGGGTGTTTGAAAACACTTTTGTGCATGTCCTCTATTCTCAGTACTCTCAGGACACTTCCGATGCTTCTGGTAGGTGTGTGTGTGTGTGTGTGTGAGTGTGTGAGAGAGAGAGAGACAGACACAGATTGATCGATTGATTGAGATTTCTCTACTGAAGAATTCTCAGATTCTCTGGAAACTGGCTGGGTGTTCTACAATTCAACTCAATTCTGACACTCTCTACCTGGTGTCACATCCCACAGGTTATGGGCTCAGTCCCACAAGACTGCCCCCATTCCACTTCAGATGCCAGTTGTGAGTCCAGGTTGTCACCTGAGCTTCTGACCCACTGGCTATTGATCAGAAGTTTCCACCAGCGCCTCCTAGGGTTTAATTAATTTGCTAGAGCAGCTCACAGAACTTGGGAAAACATTTTACCAGATTATTATAAAAGGATATAACTCAGAAACAGCAAGATGGAAGAAATGTATAGGGTGAGGTATGTGAGAAGGCACTTAGAGCTTTTTTTATGCTATCTCTGGATGCACAGCTCTCTCCACATTTCCACATGTTCATCAGCCCAGAAGTTCTTTGAACCCTGTCCTTTTGAGTTTTTATGGAGGCGTCATTACTTAGGCATAATTGATTACATCATTGGCCATAGGTGATTGATTCAGTGTCCTGGAGGTGTAGGGGTAGAGATGGGGAGCTGAGTGTGAAAATTACAGCCTTCTAATCAATAGTTGGTTTCCCTGGCTACCAGCCCCTCTATCTTTCCAAAAGTCTCCTCATTTCCAAAAACTCAGGTGTGGTTGAAAGGGGCTTGTTATGAATAACAAAAAATATCTATTTCATATTTATTGCTCTGGAGATATTTCAGGAACTAGGAACAAAACTATAACAAAGATGCCTCTGTGGCTCTTACGTAGGAAATTGCGAGGATTTTTAGTAGTTATATACCAGGAACCATGGACAGAGACCAAACATGTATTTCTTATTATAAATCACAATTTCACAAGGTGCCTCAGCGGGGTGGTGATAAGTTCAGAGAAATCTGCAAGTTACATCACTTCTCTGAGTCTCAGTTTCTTGGGCAGTAAAATGGGGATACTAATAGCTGTCTCTTAGGGTTGTCAGATTGAGTTAATGGATGTACAAAGCTTAGCTCAGTGTTTGTTCCCTTGCTCAGAGCTGGTAAACGGTTGGTCCCTTCTTTCCTTTTCCTTGTGTTAACCAGATCAGAAGATGGCTGGTTGCTCACCTATTGTGCTCTACTGTGTTGACAAAGGAACTGTCATACAGTTTGGCAGCCTTAGCTTAAACGGCCTGTGAAGCCTTCCAGCCCATCAGGTGTGGAGGTGGATCAGCATTTTAATTCATATCCTTTTCATGTTTCAGTATTGGAGCCAACATATCTCTGAGAGACCCAGGGCCTCTGAATGTGGGGACTTGAGCTAATCTGGCTTTAGACCAGCCAGCCAATGAAGGAGAAGACAGCCGTGGGAGTGTGTCATGAACCTGTTCTTGACAGGGGAGTGGCTGGCGTCAGGGCCAGCTTCACAGGCATGTGACTTGTGCAGTCACCCAGAGCCCTGCACTCAGGAGAGCCCTATGCTTGGTTTAATGTCTGTGGTCAGCATCTTGAAATTCTTAATTTTTTTTTGAGCTGGTGTTTTGTAAGTGAAGCCTGATGAGGCAGTGGAGCATGCGCAGAAGTGGAAGAGATACGCACATTGTTCCTTTCTGCCCTGACAGTCCCGATACTTTCCATTTGAACCAGAACTTGTTTTGGATGCAGAACGAAGGTGATGTCATTCTTAGAAATGTCAATGACCGAAGAACCCTATCATATGCTTTTTTGTGTTCCTTCCCCATATTAGCCAACCACTCACACTGAAAGTGATGACATCCATGGAAAAGGAAAGATAAGGCAACCCATAATGCCTTTTCCTCTAAGCCCTTCAGTGAGCAGAAGGTAGAGTGTGTTGGTAGAGTGTGTACATATCAGGAAGTGAAGTAAAATCAGTTGAGTTAGATTTCGCAGTGTTGCTGCTGTTCTGGTAAGTCATAAAGTATATGTGTCTTCAAGCTACAAAATACAAATGTGTGATTTTGGTGATGTCACATACTAGTTAAGTGCTCTTTAAAACTGGCACTGCACAATATAACCATGAATGGTAAAATTTATGCTAATAATTTACATTTTTAATTTTTCTTATATTAAATGCTAAATAAGAAAGCACCTAACAAGTCAAGCAAGAGACTATAGAAGAAAGGGAAAAAGTTTTATATTTTAATACCATTAATGGTACTTCTTTTCCTGCTTTTTGCCAAAAGAGCTCCATATTTCACTTTGCATGGGGCCCCACAAATTCCGTAGCCGAGTCTGGGGCTGGAGGTCAGGCTGGCCCTGCACACGAGGGCCCATTTCAGATCCTTTGCCTTCTCATACTCTCTTCTGGGTTGCAGATCCAAGAGACGACATATAGGCAAGTGAGCACTGACACTTGTTCTGGAGATTCCAGGCTGTTCCAGGTGGTGGTAGGTCTGTGTGTGGATTGATCACAGTTCACGAAATTCAAAGGCTACAAGCATACCCTTGTTGGAGGTATTTTGGGGGCCTTCTGTGCATTCACTCGTGAACTTTTGAGCAACCTGGTGTGGAGAGGTATGAGCCAGCAATGCGCTGAGAGACCCCAGTTGGAATCCCAGATCTGGCTTGGTCTTCTTGGGAAAGCCATTTCTTTTTGGGTCAGTTGCCTTAAACGGTGAACCTCAGCTTCTCAGTTGTAATGTAGTTAGTTGTGAAGAGTGTGAGCTACTTGGAGGCCGAAATCTTGGGTCAAATCATCTCTCTCTTAACTAATTGTTGGACTTTGGGAAGGTTGTTTGAGCCTTGGTTTCCCCATCTCTAAAATGGGGATAATGGTAACTACCTCATAGGGTATTAAATGAGTACAGGGAAGGGGGTTAACATTGTGTCTGGTACATGGTATTGAATAAAAGGAACGGTCACGATGGTGAAGAAGGAAGAAATAGTCCCTAGAGGTGCTAGGACCAAACCAGTATCATGTGAGGACCCCAGCCTTTGAGGTCTAACTTCAGAGATTCTGTGAGTATGAATGCTTAGAGAACCTGACTCAGGCTTCTAAGCAGCTCTTCAGACTGTGTGTTCCCCGCCACCCGCCTTCTACCCCTTCCACCCCTGACCCAGGGATGTTGCCATCTTCCCTTAAGTAAGAACTGGATCTCTGAAGGTGGGGCCTCTCCTCCCAGCGCTCAAGATGCGCGGGGGCATGGGGCTTGGGGCACCCCGGGGTATGGTCCGTGGCTCCACCTGGGGTATGAACCCAGGACCTGCTGTGCTAACCACTATACTATGGGGTCATCCCTTCAGACTGTGTTTTAAAAGCAACTGGAATGAGAGAAAAATTGTAGTGCTTAGAGTTTGAAGGTCTGGGTTCTTATCCTCTCACCCCCTGTCACCCTCAGTCATGTGACATTTGACAGTCCCTTCCCCTCTAAGCTTCACTTCCTTTATCTATAAAATGGAGTAGTGATGGATCTGCCTGCCTTATAGGACGAGACCCTGTTGAGATGACATTTGTAGAAATCTTTCATGAACTTAAATTCAAAGTGCTGTGTTAGAAGTCCATGGTAAATCTTCGGTATTTATTTAAATCTTGCTCACTATTGAGAGACTAAGAAGCAGTTACTTTGCTTGGGCCTCAGTTCTTTATCTGTGAGGTCAGAGGGCAGGACTTTGATGTAGCATAAACTGCCCATGAGCAAGTTAAAAAAGAAGGAAAGGGAGGGAGAGGGAAAGCAAGAAAGAAAAGCAGCAGAATTTGGAATTGTCCCCCAACTGGAACCACAATCGCAGGTTTCAGGGACTCAGGAAGGGGTGCAGCCCAGCCTTGTGGTTGAGAAACGTCAGATGTTGGGAAGAGAAAGGCCAATCTTAATGTAGCGGAGGTTTCTTACCAGTCCTGCCTCCTAAGCCCCGGTAGCTTGTTACTCCCTGACCAACAGCTTGGCAGCACAGAGGCAAACCACAGAGTACATTTGAGGCCCAGATCTGCTCATTTCAAGGGTGGGGCTGCGTTTTTCTCCTGCCACAGTGAGCTAATTAAAGAAAACAAGCTTTGGGAGTTGGGAGTGAACTGGCCACAGAGCACTTGGGGAGGATTGCTTTGGTTGTGGAGGCCTCCACAGCCCCCGGAAGGCAGGTGGAAGTGGGCAGTGGGGTTCCGTGCATCCCCAGTGGAGCTCCGAGGACCCACTGCTGCTTAGCTGGGAGACCTGGAAGTGGACAGGTGGAGGAGCTTAAGTGGAATGGGAGGGTGATCTTGTTTTGAGAGGGATCAGATGGAAGAAGTTTAAGCTACACATAAAGATGGGTCAGTGCTTTGTAAAATGCTTCGCAAATTTGGACTTTTGCCCCAAATCGTGGACAGAGCCTGTGTCGGGGGAGTTCTGTGAGTAAGGATAATTCACATCTTTGTGGCAGTTTTGAATCTCACACCAGCCTTAGCAAAAGTGGGTGTGGCTTCTGGGTTCCCTGAGGGTAAACTGACACTCAGAGAGGTGGCCGTTTAGGGCTGGAAAGTGGGAAAAGGACTCGAGATTTCTGTCTCCAGATGGAGTATGCTAATTATGGAGAGAGGAAGCAAACATCAGTTCCCAGTCTCTTTTAACTGTCACTGTCCTCCAGGATCAGAGCCCAACTCCAACATCCATATACTGTTTTATGGAGAAGATATACTGCTGAAACATTGATTGTGTAAATTGAATTATGTCTTAAGTATATCAGGAAAACCATTTAAAGGAATCCTGTTGTGAGTCATTTTGAAAAATGAAGAATTACACTATCTCCCTATTTCTTATTTTGGTAAAGTTCAGGTGGCAAGATTGCTTAAAAGGGGGGTCCCACTGTTTGGCTAGCTTATGACTGTTATGGTTCACTCAGGTGCTCAGAGAGGCTCACACGTGCCGGAGAACTGGAGAAAAGAAAGATAAGCGCATGTGCACAGTGTTTCGATTCACATATTCAGAGAAATTGGGGCCGAGATGGGGCCTCAGAGGGCATCCAGGCCAGTGATTCACAAGTGTGCTGTGAAGAGTTTTTGTTGATAACCAACAACGATAATGACGCCATTGCTAATCGAGCACTCAGGTGCCTGGGACCTTACATAGATTCTCATATTTAATTATTACTAATAATTGATAATATCGAAGTTTGTGAATGATCTACTTACCAATTGTTTCAAAGACATATTCTATACAGTGGAATATTTTTCAGCCAAGAAATGTACATGCTACAACATGGATAAACCTTGAAAACATTATGCTGAAGTAAAATCAGTTGAGTTAGATTTAACTCAAAAGGCTGCATATAATTCCATTTACATGAAAGATCTGAAATGGGCAAATTTATAGAGACAAGGTAGATTAGGGGTTGTAAGGGGGTCAAGATGGGGCATTGGGAGTGACTGCTTAATGGGTATAGGGTTTCCTCTGGAGATGATGAAAATGTTCTGGAACTAAATAAATGTGATGGTTATGCAACACTGTACATGAACTAAATGCCATTGAATTGTGTGCATTAAAGTGGTTAAAATGGTAAGTTTTTGTGTTATGTGCGGTTTATCGCAATATATACTTTATAGAAGTGTATTCCTCTCCTGGTGTCCCTCTCACTGACTTGGCCTCCGATGTGCTTGTGTTGAATGGGAGAGAAAGAGAAGAGGTCGTGTATGTGTGTGCTGAGGCCAAGGTAAGCTTGGGGCTTTCCCATTCGGGTTCTACCTTTATGAGGAACCAGAGACCCAGAGAGGAATAGTGACTTGCCCAGAACAAGGCACAGAACAAGGTACCGGAGTTGAGATTGGGATTTTAGCCTTCTCACTTTCCATTAGGAAATCACAGTGGAAAAGTGTGTTTTGTGTGTGTATGTGTGTGTGTGTGTGTGTGTGTGTTTGTTTGTTTGTTTTGGCTCCTTTATGTTGCTGAGTAAATTTTGGGCTGCAGAGGCTCAGCTCTGTTCTACCTAGTGTTTTGTGCCTTTCTTGGGTATCTGAGGAAACTGTCCTTCGCTGGTGGAACAACTCCTGGATGAACTCAATGGCCAGGAGGCTTTGGGAGTGCTGTTTAGTAGAAATAGCGAAAGACCTGGGCTGTCTCCCATGCCCGTGTCTAGAACAGTTTCTAATTGTGCCACTCAGTTTCGGCATTTAGCAAAAGGAACCAATTATGTGTAAACACATTTGGTGTTTGATGGGAGACTTAACCATGTGACACTGCTTCTTCTTTTCTTTTCTTTTTGACTATGAACATCTGACACTACAGGAAATAAGAAACTTTCCAGTACCTAATTTGCACTCTACGTTCAAACCCTCTTGGCCCCAGCACAGGGTAAATGAAACTGTAGCTTATAGTAATATTTATGTATGGGAGGCAATGAGCTGTTTAAATGCTTGGATGTCAGAAAAGGTTTCAATTTTAGTAAGCCCTCTGGCTCTCCCACCCTCTGGTTATTTAGAAGCTAGGCCCACCTTCTCTCTCCAGTCAAGCTCTAGAATACTGTTCTGGTGGGTGACAATCTAGTGCTATGATGATAACGATGACATCAAAAGAGGTTGAGCTTTAATTGAATTAAATGTACAATTAATCCTTAGGAAAAGGCAAATGAAGTTTCAGACTCTTGGAAGTCGTACTCTTGGTAAGATCCATGAACAAGGAATGACAAGACCTGAGTTTTACTAGCAACATGACCTTAGCAATGTGGCCTAAAGTTTCTAAGCTGTGGCTTTCTCATCTTGGAATGTGAATAATACCTTGGCTTCTCCTATGTCATGGAGTTGGTTTGAGCACCTGAGTGAAAGGATGGGCGTTAAAGTGCTTTGTTAGCTGTTCAGGCTTTTACTGAGGTGATTTGTGAAACCGAAGAGCAAGGGTGACTGAGAGGAATAATGAAGAACTAATGTAAACTGGTATGTGTTGGGAGTTGTGGAGCAGAATTTGCCTTCATTTTCAGGAACACTGGAAATCATGGGGAGCTGGACTCAGAATGCACGGATGTTTATTTCTGCCATCAGGTCAACAGGGTTATAAGGCTCTGTCTAAGGCAGCGTGAATGCAACCCAGTTCCTGCCCTCTAGGAGTTCACAGTTTAATTGTGTTTTTTAATGGGTCACCTGGAAAGGGAGTACACCGAGAGTGAGCCAGTTGACCTCATGAATCCTCCAGGCCCACCGTGCTGTCCAAATCAGAGTGCCAGAGAAAGACCTTTGACTGCGCGCGTGCTGCGTGCGTGAAAGAGTGAGTGAGTGTGTGGTACGGCGGGGAGGGAGGGAGAGAGTGATTGATCGATCGATCGTGTTGAGAGAAAAAAGCCAGGAGAGTAGAATGAGTCAGATTTACCCCACTGTTTTTTCCCTTTTGAAACTCGTTATGCTCTCTCTCTCTCTCACACACACACACACACAGCAGCCATGCACTTGCTCAGAAATGTGTGAAAACCACTTAAAATGTGTTAAATGTGGCCCTTTTGAAAGTATGCTTTACACCCACATTCTCTTGAGCAAGAATGGATTTGTAAATGTTCAGATCTTTCTTCATCTGCAGGAATTTTGTGTCTGCCCAAGGTGCAGCCCAGACTGACTTGCATGTGGTATATAGTTTAGGGTTAGCCCAGGCTGACTTGTGTGTGTGTAGACACGGGCTGTGTGTGATGGGAGCAAGGCCGCAGGGAATTCTGTCAAATAAGTGGAATTCCGAACCTCTTGGTGGTCCTGGTTGGCATGTAGCAGGCAGTAACTTAGGATGGGCTGGGAAGAACCGGACACCCCACATTCCTGTAGACAGGGTATGCAGTTCCCCAGAGCCAGCCACTTTGTGGATTTAGCTTCTGCATGGGCCCTCTGCTCCTGCCAGATGAGTTCATTATAGCTTCTTCCTTTGTGTATCCACACCCACTGCCTTGCTTTGGTTCACGCTTACATTTCCTGGGACATTTTCCTGGGTTCCTCTGTACCTTTCTATCTTTAAAATCCAGAGTGAGTCCCACCTCCTCTGTTGCGTTTTCCTGGACTATTCCAGCTCACTGTGACTACCTCCTCGTTCTCTAAATGGCCTACTGAATCACTTCCTGGGTCTGGCACAGAGTACCTACTCAATAAATATTTCCGTATGTATTAATCTGGCCCTTCTCCATGGTAGGTAACTTGTTTGTGTGTCATTCATCCACCCAAATGTGATCGCCAACTTCCCTTGCACAAGAGTTGTGTCTTAGGCTTGTTTTTTTTTTTAACTCCTCCAACCCATCTCTCACCACCCTAATAGAAGAGTAGTAGACGGGGTCTTGCAAGGCCTAGACACTTCTCCCTGTTCCGCGTGGCTTCAGATGAATCATGCAGCTCCCTTGGGCTGACTTTATATCATACAAATTATGGGTAGTAAGATCACCCTGCCCATATCGAAGGTTATCGTGATGATTAGGAGAGAGTGAGGGATGGGAGAGAGTTTTGGAAAGCTGCAAAGCACTATGCACATGAGTTAGTAATGGTCTTGTGGCTAGGCTATCAGTAAGTGTGACCTGACACTAATGCTGGCTCCAGCTAGGGGCCTCTGGCGGTCCAGAGCTGAAATATGCTCCTGATCTGGTGTTCAGGACCCCTGAGTTCTACTCACCATTCCCGGGCCTCAGTTTCCTCAGCTCAACCCCTCTTTCCAGCTCTGACACTAGTAGTCATGACCTGTGTTGGAGAAGGGGTGATGGCCATAATCTCTCAACTCCTATGTGGCTGGAACTCAGCTGAAATAACTAGGAGGCCTCCCACTAACCATTAGTGCTTCTGGGTAGGCCATTGCAGCTTTGATGTCACCTTGAGTGGCTACCCCGGACCTCTTTTTTGTGCCTAGCTTATTGCTAGATCTCCACGAACACTCGCTTTGACTGTTTGCATTATTTAAAGTGGCAGAATTACTTCGACCTTTCCAGAGGTGTTGACATTTAAAGGTGGTTGGGGTGATGGTACAGAAGGGGAGGCAGGAAACCTGGAGGAAGGAAAGGGGCCAGTAGCTGAGAAAGTATGTATGACAGGCCCCTACTTTCAGAAATGCCTGCCTCCGCTGGTTTAGTGGTGGTGGTGTTCAAAGGCAGGAAGATAGATAAGATCAGATTTCAGGATTTTCACCCTCCCACCACCAACTTTTGAGGGCTGAGAGCTTTTCCAGGGCAAGCAGGGCAGGGCCTGAGTACTTCTCTACTTTTATAACTCCTGTGCTTAGCGCCATGCTTGGTATTTCAGCTTGCTCAGTGAATGAATGAATGATCAGTTCTCATCACAATCGAGTGTCACTGTACTTAAAGTCAGAGTTGGTAACAAATTTGTTGGTTTCAATACTAACCCATGTGTCTAATTATAGAAGACGATGGGGTTTCTAGAAAGATAGGGTTGCTCTTTGGAGCTGTGCTCCGTGTCCCCCATTCTTCTGCATTTTGTGGTCACCCTTCAGTATTCCTGAATTTAGGAATGTCTATGACTGGAAAGGAGTGAAGGCTCAGCTTTTCTTGGTACCCAGAAGGGACTTTATTGTGTTTGGCACACACTAAGCGGTAAAAAGTCATACTAATTTTTGGGCAGTGCCCTTTTCCTAGTAGATTTCCCATTCCTTTCCTGTTCTGGCTGGGGGTAGGCAGATAGCCTTGGCAAGGGGCTTGGCACAAACGGTAAAGTTTACAACACCAGTCGCCATATTCCATACTATCCTGTTATCTCGTTTCCTCGATGGTCGTTGTTACACAGGAAAATACCTCCTCTGTGGACATCCTTTCACAGAGACTTTTGGGCATAGATAAATTCATAAACTGCATTGCATTGTATGAAACCATTTCTGTTCATAGCTGGGGTCTTGCTTAAAGCCGCCTTTGGGAAGCACCCCCACACGTCCCCAGGAACCTTTCATCAGTCTCCTGAGGCCCAGTTCTTCCCCCACTTGTAGTATTGCTACCTGCTTCTCATTTGAGAATTGTACAGGGTGGACATCCCACATGCAAAACATCTTTGAGAGTTTGATCTTGTGGTGTGTCCCAGTGGCCACTTTTCTGATCTGCTTCCTGTTTTCTCCCAGGGGTCTGAGTATCAAGCTGCCCACAGCTCCATCTCACCAACCCAAGCCTGGCTGCCTTTGATGCAATGGCCAGGGCCTCAAAAGGTGAGCCCTGGCCTGGAGTTTTTGTCTCAGCTCTACTGTTTGACCTTGGGCAAAGTGCTTGATTTCTCTGGTCCTCAGCTGGCTCCTCGGAAAACAAAAAGACTGGCCGAGGTGCTCTCCAAAGTTTCTGCCATCTCTGTTCCTCCTCTGCTGTCTGTGTGGAGGGAGGCACTGCCTCTGTCCTGCCATGGGAACCCAGGCTGGAGGGGCAGGTTGGGTGAGGTCATGGTGTACATCCATGGCCATGGCAGAGACTCTGGACCCTGACCTGTAGGCAGTGAGTCCAGGACGCTGAGAAATTGCTGGGGTGCAGGGTAAGCAGAGCCCCTATGGAAAGCAAATGATATTATTCAGTCCTGTGGAATGCTGAGGCCTGGCCGAGCCTGGGTAGGGCCTCTGAGAGACTTGTGGCTGTAACTGTGGGCAGAATTTCAGGCCTTGAAGAATGCTACTGTATATACCAGCGATAAATATTAGTCACCCTGGCAGCTGAAGGAGTTTCCTGTGCTGCATTTTTGACACTTCCAGAAAAGGGAAAGCCTTCCTCCTTGACAGGGCATAAGAGGGAGAAACAGGAATGTGCCTCTCTGGGCTCAGGTGCCAAGAAATTCTCTTACCCTGATGCCCTGGCTGGAGATCCCATGGGATTTTCCACCACCAGTGACCCATATCTCCCTGAAGCTGCGCAGGGCCTGTTAATGCCCCCTGTTGACACCTCTGCAGGGCCACCTCTCTGGGCCTCACTCGAGCATGTGTAAGCCTTGATCTGCCCTCCTCCTCCTCCTCACCTCTCCACCTCTGCTTAGCCTTCTCCAGTCTTCTTCTCAGAGGAAGGCCCACCATTCCTTGAGTTGCCTGAGCCAGACCTCAGGAGGTCATACTTGTTGCCTTCTTTCTCCCATTTCTCACTTGGGTCACCACCACACCCTGTCCGTTCTGCCTCCAGAATATCCATGTCCATCTGCTCCCCTATCTTGACTGTGGTTTCCTCGTCCAATTCAGAGTCTTTCGGGGCTAGCTTTCCTCCTAGCTGGTCTATTTGCCTGCACCCACCTCTCTACCAGACCCATTCTCCACTGGCAGATAGGGAGATCTCCGAAAAAGTACATTCTGTCATCTGGCACATCTGATGAAAATCATTCAGGGGTTTCCTGTTGCCTTGAGGGTAAGGGTCCAAATCCCTCAGAGGCTGTGGGGTCTGGCCCTAGCCTGCCTGTCCATATCTGTGTGGTCATTTGTTTACTGTCTGTCTGCCCCTCACCATCTCTTTTGTTCTCCACTTGCCCAGGTCCCAAGACTGAGAAGCTCAGTAAATATTTACAGGCATGAATCGTATGTGGAGGATGTGTCTGCTTGTGCCGTTGCCCTGGCACCCCAGTCTTCTTGGGCTCTGTTACTCTCCAGTCCCCACTGAGTGGCCACTGTGCCCCTGGCTTTGCTCCTCTGGCGTCAAAACTTATCAGTCCCACATCTCAGTCTTTTGCAAGGTGACACTTCATCTGATTACCTAATTCACACTAAGGTGTTAATGGTGCTAATGACATAGTGTTTATTACCCCAGGGGATGCAAAATGATGGTATCAAAACATATCATTCCTTGTGGGGTTTAAAACCCTTCTGTAACTTCCCAGTGCGTCCAGGAGAGTCTAGTCTCCTTAGCCAGGTTTACAAGGCTCTGTCTGCATAATTTGGCTTTCATCTACTTCTGCAGCTTCAGGTCCCCGAGCCTTAGTCATCTCCCTCTCTCCCATCCATACCCAGCACAGTACCTGGCATGGGCAGGCCCTCAATAAATGTTTACTACATGAATTTATAAGAAGTAGATTTTAATGACTCATGCTTTAACCAAAGCTTTTGGTGTAGTTAGTCAGTCTTTGGGCCTTGGATGCCAGAGGGATGACAAATGGTGGGAATTTCAGGCACAGTGACCACGATAGTGCCAGGAGACCAGGAGAGATGTAGCTTTATCTGGGTGTGTGTGCATGTGTGTGTGGGGGGGGAGATGGCTTTTCAGAGCCCCTGAATCCAGATCTCTCCCCTACCTACCACACCAGTCACATCACTTAAGTACGTCCTTCAGCCCAGGATGAGATTTCTCAACTCAGCCTTCCAAGGTGCCAGAGTTGGAGAGAGTCTTGTCACCACATCCTCCTCTGACTCTGATGTAATTTGTGGTCATTTTCAGGTTGAGGCCAATGAGCAGAAAGGGCTAGGAACACCCCCTGAGAGGAGAGCAGCTTCCCCAGCCCCTCCTGCCCCTCCAGGCCTCGCCGAAGTCACTTGGGTTTGCGCAGCCCAATCACTGCCCATCTGGGTGTGGTGACCCTGATGGGGCCTCCTTCCCTCCACTCCCACCCCCGCCACACAGTCGTCTCTTCCCGTCTGTGGATGTGGCCTGGGAAAGCAGGAAGAAAGGAGAAGCCATTCGGCTTTGTTCTAAGAAAACCCTCTTTTTCTGTTTTATTTTATTGGGTGCAAAGAGAGTGCTGTTTAAAATGAGTGGGTAATTTGGGCTTAGTTTAGTTTTCGGAAGAGGGGATGATCTGGAGTGTGAGACTTCGTGACACTGACATCTGGTATGAAAAGTCGCCCTCCCTCACCTGATGACTGAGCCTCCCGGGCACTCCCCCCTGTAGCCTCCCCTCCCACCCCCTTGGATCTGCTCTCCCCATGTGCCCGGGGTCATCTTACTTAAGGACACACCTTGTCCTGGCATCTCCCTGCTTAGAATCCATCTGTAGCTCCTGTGCCTTAGGGATAACTTGGCTTGTCCCTCAGGATCTGCGAGGTGTCTCCCATCTCTCTCAGCCTCATCCTTGGTGGTTCTGGTAAGGAGCTCTCCAACTTGGCAGCTGAAGACGCTATGAGGTTGTATATTTGCCGCAAATGCAGGGCACTAGCATTGTCTGTGGAGTGAATAATTTCAAGTACAACGACCATCCTCGAGAGGTCTGTGAAAGTTGGAATTCAGAATGATCACTCTTCACCCAAAAAGGTCGAGAATCCCCATTCTGATGATATGTGAGTTCTGTGTGCCTTCCCCACCCTGCCTAATGACATTTCTTGCCTCCTTGCTTTGCCTCATGCCCAGCCTGGAATATTCCAAGCTTATCAACCAGGAAGAAATTACATTTCCAGGAGGAAATGGAGGAAATTACATTTCCTCCTAAATGTAATTCCATCTTGATCTCCAGAAAGCAGCCTTTGGTCACTCCCTTCTCCCAGCCACTGAGATGGGTCCTTCCTTCCCTTGTGCCCCTATGGCTGCTGAGAACACCTAAGTCTTAGCGCCCTCCAGGATATGTCAAAATCTTTTGTTTCTGGGTCTTTCTTTTCATTCTCAGACAGGGCAGAGGCTGGCAGGGTGCTGGCACTCAAGTCACTCAGCACATGTCACTCATCTGGACCGTAGGGCAGTTTTGCCTTGCCGTGTGAGTGAGCTCTGATCCCTGGACTGCACTCGTTCTCAGTTGAGCTTTTTTGCCTCATGTTTAATGACTTAATATATTGAAATAGTTGTGCTTCATTTTCATGTGGGAAAAAGGAAAAAATTTCACCAATATGGAGGTTAAGATAAAATTATGAAGATCAAAGAAGATATTACTATGAATGTTACATAAATCAAGGCTTGTTTGAAATAGACTTATTTTCTATGGGTTCATATCCTCTGAGCCTAGCATGGTGCCTGATAGAGAGTGGTCTCTTAATTAATACTTGTTGAATGAATGCATGGGATGAATATACACTTTGGTATTTTTTGTGCTTGATGATTAGAAAATTCTCATGGCTTTTAATTTGTAAGGCACCATTTCTATTGTAAATTCTTTGTGCGTGGGGATGCTTTTTGTGCAGAATGCTTGCCAAGACTGCAAAATGCCTTGTGGTAGCAGCTTTGAAAAAATTGCATCATTTCGCTCTGATTGAACCTGAGTGAGCTTGTACGAGTAAGTCACTGTAACTGTCTGGGATTTGTGACCCTCATCTGTAAAATGGGCAGAGTTGGAAGTGGACCACGTGACTTCTGATAGTCTTCTGCTTATATGCTGCATGTAATTCTCACATCCTCTTTTTTATGTGTGTATGTGTAATTGGACATGGACCGTGTCCCAAAGGGTTCGTGCACAGAGCTGGAATTCTCCTTGGCCTCTTTGACTGTTTTCCAGTGGATGGAATGCCTAGTTTCTCAGTAGCAGAGAGAAATGTTAATGTGGAGTTAGGAAAGTAAGCCAAGAGCCATCGAATAATTAAAGCACACACGCACACAAAGAAAAGGGGGTGGGGGGAAACACACTTAATGGACAGGGGATGAGTAAAACCCAATGGACTGAGACAGCCCCAGTGCTGAACTTCACATGACCCCGCGTGCTGCCTGCTGTTGCGACACCCGCATGCCCCCTGCACACACTGCCTCTCAGTGATGTCAGCGGGCCACGGCCCCACAGGAAGCAGGACTGCCATCAGCCTGGTGGAGCATGAGAAGCCTATCCCCCTCCGCGGCCCAGTTCCTACCCACCCGTGTATCTGGATAACAAGAAACCATCACTTCCAGCCTAATCGGAATGAGAAACCCAACCAGGGCTTCTCAAAAAATAAAACCCCGACCCATCAGTGACGTCCATGTAAGAAAGAGGACCAAGAAGGATTTTTGCTTTTCAGGGATTCTCTGCATGAAATCAGATTTCCTTTAGGGATGGTGTTAACCTTGGGCTTTCTCGACTCTTCTGAGTCATCCATTAGTGAATAAATGAATGGACTCATTTATTGCTTGGGTGTAGATCTGTAAGACCCTGTGGGTATAAGAATGAATAAAATACTGTCTCTGCCCTTGGATCTCTGTGCTAATTTGGGGAGATAAGACTCCAACATGCAGAGATCTCCAGAGTTCGACTCAATTCAGTGTATATGTGAGGATCCATAGACCATTAAGTGTCACTACCCCTGCGGGGGAAAGGAAGGCCAGGAAGTGCCCAGCCAGGTTTCCCATGATCCCAGGCCATGGCAGGTATGTTAGAAGATTGGAATTTAGAGGATGATGAGTTTGGCAAAACAGAAGTGTGTGTATATAAACAGAGGGGTGGGGTGATAGAATGCTAACAGCACCTCGGGTTGGGCTGTCTTTCTCCCTGGGTGACAGTGTTCACCTCACAGTGTTGTTGTTAGGCTTGAGGACATAGCTAGTGAGTAAAAGACCATGTTGTTAGTTCAGCCCCTCTGCCCAGTTCATTGAGCATCTGTATACACTGGGCTGTCCCTACCTTTGAGCAGCTATGGTGCAGAGGGAAGGCATAGAACAGTCGTGTAGCCTTATAATTACATAATAGCTCTAAATGATCAGCCTTTTCTTGAAATAAACCTTTTATTTAGGAATCTAAGTGTAGATTTACAGAAAAATTACAAAGATAACAGAATTCTTGTGTACCCTTCACCCACATTTCCCTGTTATCATCTCATGTTACCATGGTACATTTGTCAAAATTAAACTGTCAGTACCTCATTGTTAATACAGCTCCAGACTTTATTTAATCGACCCTATTGCCATATAACTCATATACCATAAAATTCACTCTTTTAAGGTGTGTAAGTTCTTGGGTTTTAGTATTTGAGCTGAGTTCTACAACCCTTACTACTGTCTAATTTTAGAACATATTCATCACTGCAAATGAAATCTCTACCCCTTGGCACCCATTCTCCATACACCTCCTACCCACCAGTGCTGGAAACCTAATCTGTTTTCTGTTCTAAGGATTTGCCTCTTTTGGACATATCCTGTACATAGAGTCTTTTGGGACTGGCTTTTTTTTTTTTTTTTTTTTTAACCTGGCATAATGTTTTCAAGGTTCATAGTGTAGCATGTATCAGCACTTCATTTTTATGGCCAAATAATATTCCATTGTATGGATATATCACATATTGTTTATCCTGTTGTCAGTTTACGGGTAGTCGGGTTTGTTCCACCTTTTGGCTCTTATGAATAATGCTGCAATGAACATTTGTATACAAGATTTTGTGTGGTCATATGTTTTTCTTTCTCTTGGGTATATTTCTAGACATAGAATTATTGGGTCATTTGATACCTGTATGTTTAACTTTTTGAGAAACTGCCAAATCCTCTTCCATAGTGACTGTACCATATTACGATCCCTCCAGCAATATATGAGGGTTCTAGTTTCTCCAACATTTATCATCCATCTCTTTTATTTTAGATATTCTACTGGGTGTGAAGTAGTTTCTCATTGTGGTTTTGATTTGTATTTCTCTAATGGTTAATGATATTGAGTATCTTTTCGTGTGCTTATTGACCATTTGTATATCTCCTTTAAAGAACTGTCTGTTCAGACTTTTTGCCTATTTGTTAATTGGGTTGTCTTAAGTTGTAAGGATTCCCTACCTATTATGGATACAAGTTCCTTTAATAGATAGATGGTTAGAAAATATTTTCTTCTGTTCTGTGGGTTGTCGTCTCGCTTTCATGGAGGTGTCCTTTGAAACACATAATTTTTTAATTTTGATGAAGCTAAATTTTTTTTTTTTTACTTTCGTTGCTCTTGCTTCTAGTGTCATAGCTAAGAAACCACTGTTTAACCTGAGGTCACAGAGATTTACTTGTTTTCTTCTAAGAGTTTTATAATTTTAGTTCTTATATTTAGGTCTTCAATCAATTTTTGATTTAATTTTTGTATACAATATGAGGTAAGGGTCTAATGTTATCCCTTTGCATATGGATATGCAGTTACTCATGCACTGTCTGAGAAAACTATTCTTTCCCCCACTGAATGATCTTGGCACTATTGTCAAAAATCAGTGACCATAAATGGAAGGGTTTATTTCTGGACTTTCTATTTCATCTATCTAAACATCCATACTCATAGTAGTCTTGATTACTGTAGTTTGTAGTATTAGTCAACTTTTAAAATATATTTTTTTCATAATTTACCTTGTCCTGAAAAAGAATTTAACTCTCAAATGCAGTGAATGAGAAAAGGATATAGACAAGGAAATTAGGGGAAGAGGAGAAAAAGATTAGAAAATAAGATGAGATCAAAGGCTATGTTGGTGTACTGTATTGTATATTATAAATTTCTTTGAGATTAGTAGATGTGGCCTATAGATTTGACTCTGAGCTTCCTAGCAGCCAAAGGTAAAATGGAAATGTGACCTCTGACAAGAGTAACATGTTCATAAAATTAAAAAAGAAAACAAACAAAAACATTTCCTAAGGAGAAACCCAGTATTTTCAGAGAATGCAACATGAGAGGATTTCTTCTGTGAGTTCTAGGAACCAGAGCTTTTAAGCACATAGTTGATACATTTGTGTTGGTTCTGTCACTCTAGATCGATAATTCTTTAAAGCAGTGTGGTCTCCCACCTTTTTGGCACCAGGGACTGGTGCTCCTATGTTAATCTAATGCCTGATGATCTGAGGTGGAGCTGAGGCGGTGATGCTAGCGCTGGGGAATGGCTGCAAATACAGGTGAAGCTTTGCTAGCTTGCCCACTGCTCACCTCCTGCTGTGCGGCCCAGTTCCTAACAGGCCATGGACCAGGGAGTCAGGGACTCCTGCTTTAAAGGCAGGAACTGTCTTATTACCCTTACATTCCCTCATGGTGCCTAAGACAGGACATAGAGGTGCTTTAAAAAAAATCTAGATTGAATTCTTTCTAAAACTCAGAATGTTTATTACATCCTTTGGTGACCTTGTTGTGATCAGGTTAGGATTAGTTGGGACTAAGTTGGAGGTAGAGAAGTGGCAGCGAGAGCCCTTCTGGCTGCATTTTAAAGTTATTTTTTGCATTCAGCTGCTGGAGAGCTGACTAAGCAGTAAATGTTGGGCTGACGGGTGTGTGTACCTTTGCTCTGAGAGATGGCAATGACTTCGGAGGGAAGCGGCATTGCTTCACCAGTGGCCTAGAAGCCCACACACCTTTCCACCTCCTAAGTGCTGAGGGTCCTATCTGTTCATTCTCTCCAACATGTATTTCAGCTTCACTGCCTAATGGAAAAATCCCACATGTGTGAGGGAGGTCCTGGCCTAAACTGGACAGTTTCCCTTAGAATTGCGGCTACCGCCACCTATGGTTGTGCTTGGCATAGGGATGGCCACTCTACAAAGAGGCCCACCCAGACAAGCTCCCTCACCAGGGGAAAGAACAAGCTGCCTTTAACTGACTACGTATGTCACATTGGGTGGCCCTGTCCATCCCATCCCCAATAAAAGGCTTTACTATTTTTCAGTAGCATCCTTTTTTTTAAAATAGATTTGAATACCAACCTCTAAGGAGGTTATCATTACTTCGCAATTTACAGATATGGAAATGGAATCTCAGCATGTATAAGCTCTAAGTCACACTGCAAGTGACATGCAAATGTGACTCCAGCCCAGGGAATCCTGACTTTGAGTTCATCTTCTCCTTCCTTTTCTACTAGCTGGCCTCCAGTCTTTAATATAGAAGGGGTGAGAGGCTAGCATTCTTTCTGCCTTGGGCACTTTTGGATAGGTAAAGTGCAGTTTCCTTTAAAGTTTCATTTGCCTCCATGGGGGAGGCTACCAACAAGCAACCCCTTAAAGATCGCCTTCTGTACCATCAGCCTTGTGCCAGGAGCGCAGGAGTAGTATGGTCATCTGATTACTGCCTATCGCTTACAAAGAATGTTCCATATCTGCTGTCTCATCTGAGCCTGGCCATAGCCCTGTGATGTAGGTAGTATGGGTGCTGCTATAGGGACACTGAATTGCTCAGGGTCACCAGGTGATCAGGGTCAAAGATAGGCTTAAAGAACAGGTCTCTGACTCCTGGTTCAGTGCTTTGCACCAGCCCTTGAGAAAATGTGTTGCATCAACAAACAATTCCTGGAAGTCTAGCTGTCTGAGTGCCTCCGGGAGCACCTTAGCTCTTCATCACCTACACGATGAGACAATAGGAAAGTCTTTTCTCCCTGGAAGTGACGTCTCACCCACACCCTCGAATTTCTTTGTATCTCTCCAGCACCTACCTAGCTGTGTTCTCAGAATAGAGCAGGTAGAATAGAATCAAAAGCAAACAGAATGTGGCCTTCCGCCCAGATCTGCTCTGATGTACGAGTAATGCTCAACAACCACCACAAAACATGTCTTGGCTCCACCTCTCAGGTCATTCTTGTTGTTTCCATCTACTTGGGTGTCTAAATGTACTGTTTGCTGGGAGCTGTGTTAGTTGCCAAAGAATCCAACAAGAAAGATTCATGATCCCCTTTGGGGCATTTTTGCCATGTCCCGGACTTTGTGGCTCAGAGGACATATATGTCTCACCCGATTTCCTCATCAGTAAAGGAGGGTGATGATATCTGGTTGGCTTCCCTCCTGAAGTGATGGTACAGCTGAAATAAGACTCAGTGGCATGAATGCATTCCTCTGTTCAGTACACCTTAACAACTTCCACCTTGCCAGGCTCAATTCAGTGGTGAACAAAGGCAGTGCCTACCTTGAAACAAGACTTTGTAGCCTGGGGAGCCCGGCAGTCACAAATGTCACAGTGCAGATGGTGGGGACCACGAATGTGAAGGGCAGAGAAGGAGCCTGGGGGCTGTAGGCAGAGAGAGTCCCTATTCCATTTGGGGAAGGAGTGGTAGTCAGGGAAGGCTTCCCTGAGGAAGTAACATTTGAGCTGAAATTAAAAGGGTGAATAGGAGTCAGGAGAAGAGGTGGGTGATGAGCAGCCTGGGTGGAGGGAAAAGCAAGTGCAGAAGCCCTGAGGTGGGAGGAACATTTAACAGCAGAGAGAAGCCCATCTGGAGGACTGTGGCCATTGTTCTCTGGCATGTCCTATTCAGTTTAATTCAGCAGGCCTTGAAGCAACTAGCAGGTGCCAAGTGCATCAACAGGTGCTGGGGGAAGCTCCCCGAGAAGCCAGGGCATGCTGGTTGATATACAGGCCTGGAAGGCATAGCCCTGCCATATGCCTCTCCCCATCCACAGGGCCTGGCCCAGAGTGGGTGGAAAGGACCACAGGACATGTGACCCTAGGATGCAGATTTGTACCTACCCAAGCAAGGGAGTTTAGAAATCTTCCCTGCAGACAACAACCATGTGGCCTCAGGCAAGGGACCTAAGCTTTCAGTCTCAAATCCATATGGGATTATGGTGGTCCCCATCTCCTTGGGGAGTTGTGTGGGCGTTGCTGCCATCATGGCTTTGATGTGCCAAGCAAGTGCCTGGCTGGAGGAGTGCATGGTAAAGGGGAGCTGCCACAGTAATAATGGTTCTTATTCCTAGTGGTCTTACAGTTAGTCTTGAAAGTAGGTGCCACAGGAAATCAGAGCAGGAGAGGTCACTGGTGCTAGGAGTGCTCTTCAGAGCCCATGAGAGCTGGATGAGCAGAGAGGAGGAGACTCTAGGTCGAGGCTCATGAGCGAAGGCAGGAGACATGAGCAGCAGCAATGAGGAAGACCCTTGGTGACGGGGGTGTCCATTAGATGTGGAGGCAGTGGACATATGTTTAGTAAACTGGGCCGATGGCTTCTCAGCCATGGGGAAACAGTCCTGCCAGCTTTCTGCTTCGTGGTCGTAGAAAAATCTCGTGACTGGAGACAATGACATGTTTGATTTAGAAGGCGAAGGTTAGGAGGTGAGAAAGCAGATAAATGCAATGTTTATCTTGAAAAAACTTGTAAACTGCTTGGAAATCCCCATGCTCGTTTCCTCCAGGAAGCCATTCTAGGCTGCCCCACCCAGTTCTCCTGGGCCCTCCATCTCCCCAGCACCCAAACATACACTGCGTGACATGTTTTTGCCTCCCCTTTTGGAGGGTTGGCTCTTTGAGTGTGAGGCCATGGCTGCTTGTGTAGCAGACAATCTGGGAAGAGTAATAAGAGTAATAATCCATTTTGAATGCACAAACTTTGTGGAGGCCTCACAGACCAAAAATGCTGATCAGGACACAAACTCAGGACTTTTGCTTTCCCACCCCAGTGGCCTCACTCCTGTGGTAACCCTGGGGAACTGGGTGGCATGGTTTTGTTCAGACTGGAAAGGCAGGAGAGAGCTGCTGTCAGAACCAGTGGAAGCCTCAGACCTCCTAGGTTCCAGTCCTCCACTTTAACAGGGGAGGAAGCCATCTGCCCCAAAGCAGAAGCGGTGGTGGGGCCAGCCCTCAGGTTCAGGTCCCCCAAGTCCCAGCCCCATGCTGCACAGAGAGGCTGTCCCTTTTTGATCATTAGGAAGTCACCAGGTCCTCAAGTAGAGTTTGAACAGGTGGAGCGGGCTTGAGACCTCTGTGAGTGCAAGGTTTCCCTTCCTGCTGGGAACCCCTCCAAGCCCATGTGAAAGAGATGTGGTTTGCTGAGCACAGATTTTTCAACTTTCTTTAGAGAGCTCTCGTTGGCTTAGAAGTGCCTGGAAACATGATCAAGTGGTGATGCTTTAGTGGTAGTATGGAAAGCAAATAATACTAAGCCCAGCATATAGGTAATTTATGGTCAAAACTCCTTAGAAAGAGTCTGAAATTCATTTTTTCAGCATACATGTGGTGGGTGCTGACCACGCGCCTGGCACAGTGTTGGGCACCCTCTAACTCACAGTGCGGGGGACGAGCACATCACATGTCATCCAGTGTGAGAATTGTACTGGGGAAACCCAGTGAGGGGCTGGCTGTCCAGCTGAGAGGGGTCTGAGGGAAGGCTAATAAATGAAAATGTGGATTGAGCTTTCCTCTTCAAAGCATTCCTTACCAGAGTAAAGCAAATCTCATGTATTTTCTGCTAATAAATGGCTGTTCTTGTTTTGCTTGATTTCTGGTGGTCTTTGATATTTGCTGAAAAGGTCATACCCTGTCATTGAATGAGGGCGGGACTTGGGTCAGCAAACTCTGGTCCAAAGGTCTGTTACTTTTATACCAGGCTAGAATTTTGGGGAGGTGGGTAGGGGGTGGGGAGGGGGTATCAAGTTATTACAAAAATGCCCCAAAGAGCTCTGCTTAGAAAATGCCTTTCTCTAGGAGGTTTTCATCCAATGTGGCATGTAAAACATCCGTTTAAACTAGCCAGGTAAGGCTGCATGCTCTCCTAACATGATGTGGGGATGCCGAGTCCTGAATACCTCACCTGATAAAATGCTTGTTTCTTGAGCTATCTTTCAAGACAACGTGAATGCCCGCTTCTTGGTGCCTTCCTTAGGAGCTCCAGCCAGATGAGGTCTGCCCTTCCTGAGATTCCATAGCATTGTGTCCCCCGTGAGCCCAGGGACACACATCTCCTTTTGCGCTTAGCACAGTATCCTGCACAGAGTAGGTCCTAAATGCTAGTGTATGGAGCTCCAGTTATGTGTGACATAAACGAGGTGGCTTGGTGGATGACTGTGGAGTTTGAGAAAGAGGCACGAGCTGAGATATGCATTTGTGAGTTTTCATATGGATGAGGTTAGGTTGGGGAGCATGTGTGGGTGGGACGAGCAGGTCCAGACCGGCACCTGAGGCACAGTCACATTTAGGAGATGGAAGGAAAGCGGGGGAAGCAAGACAGTGCACAGTGACACTGAAGTTCAAAGTGCTGAGACCCTGCAGCGAGAGGAAGTATTCAGCAGTGCTAAATGTCGCAGAGAATCCAGAACGAGAAGGCGTGAAAATCATGTGTTTTGGATTTTGTAACCTGAGGCCACTAGTGACCTTAGTAAGGGCAATCGTGGTGGAGTGCCAGGGGCTAACGCCCATGCAGTGAGTCCCATGGTGAATGGGAGGTGAGGAAGCGGAGAGGGCCCTGGGTAGGGGGTGACCCTTGAGTGGTGGCAGGGGGGCTGTGAATGTCTCATGGGCCAACTGAATGGAATTGTTTATTAAGTAGATACATGAAACCCTGGCCAAGTTGTATCTCAGATTTGCCAAAGACATCCATTAAGTTCAGACCAATACACACTTGGAAATGGGGCAAATGGATTATTTTGTAAGAAGTTTATAGTCCAAAGGTAAAATGGCCTGAGAACTCCTGAAAGTAAAAAGTCAAGGCAACTTGGTATTATTAAAATGAAATAACACGTGTCAGATTTTTTCTAGTAATTTCAAAGGGAAAGCCTTTGGATTTAGTAAATCTCTTGCATCTTACTAGGAATATTTTTGTTTTTGTTGTTATTGTTGTTTTAACTTTGTTGCTTCTTTTTGCTTAGTACTAGCCAAGAACCCCTAGAGTATACTGGGTGCTTTATGGGGGAAAGAAAAAGCACAGGGGAAGACTTTGCCCTGAGCTCCTGACTGTGACAGTGAGAGATGGAGGTGGCAGGAGCCTCTGGCAGCCTAGCTGTGATTCGGAGTTGGGCAGGTGTCAGGGATCATGTCTTACAAGCATTTCACACTCTCTTTGGGTCAAAACATGAGCAATTTGAGGGACCCCTCTTTGTGTCTCCCAAGTTCACTTTGAGATATAAGGCATGGCCTCTGTCCTGGTGACATTAGTATTGCGGGGAGGGGGACTGGCAAAATGTCCATGTTTAGGATGGTTCACATCACAGACAGGGCTAAGACTAGTACCCGTCACAGGGTGGTATAGAAAGGGCAGACAGATAGGAGAGGAGGCAAGAGGTACTGCGGACTGGGATTGCCTGGGAACAGGAGGCAGGAGGTGCTGTGGACTGGGATTGCCTGGGAACAGGAGGCAGGAGGTCCTGTGGACTGGGATTGCCTGGGAACACCGCCTGGAGAGGATGGGAGTCTCTCCTGGATGTGCCCCTTTATCTTGTAGGCAAGGAGTTGGGCCTGGAAAGGTAAAGTGGGTTTCTTAGACTTAATGGCAGCTTGAGGACTTGAACTCAGACCTCCTTTTAGAGGAATTATGTTTTGTTGTTGTAAAAGGTCTTTGAACCCCTACCTTGATATGTTGGGACTCTGTCTTGCATGTTTTTAGATTGTATCTGTAACATCATAATACTTAAGGACTTTTGTGTCAGTATGTGCAGAGAGGCTGTGCTGTTTCCTGCAGCCAGGCCCCCTGGGTCCTGGCCGAAGGTGGGAGGGCAGCTGGCCGGCCATCCCCCCTGAGTCACACTCTGGCGTGGGGCCCGGTGGGGATTTCCACACGGCCCGTGCTGTCTTCTCCTCGTTTCCTGTCAGGCTATGATGTAGGCGGGCTGCCAGCAGGAGCCGGTGGGCACTCCTGACCCCTCTGCTGCCAGCCCACCCACCCTGTGGAAACCCAGGCACTGTGGGCCGCTCTCACCCCACTGGGAGTGTGTCCCCGCCAGGGTGTGCCTGCTGTCTCTGTCGTGCTGGGTGCTAGTGTGCAGCTCCCTGGAGGCCTCAGGAGGCTGCCCTCGAACAGAAGGTTTTCTTAAGGAGTGAGAGCTTGCTCATAGGGCAGTTTGTACTGGGCATTTAGGGTTATAAAAACCTAGCCTGGCCTAAAATGCCTCTCTTTATCTGCTGACAATAACATTTATGAAGAAAATAAAACACCAAACTTTCAGCCATTCAGTTTATGCACTTAAGGGAATGATTCCCATATATTTGATTTCTGTAGATCTTTTTAAAATAACTATGTATCTCTTTGTCAGCTTCTAGTGCATCCATTCCTTGATGTGAGGATATTCTGCTTTAAAAATTATATATGTGTGTGTATATATACAT
This sequence comes from Pteropus medius, assembly GCF_902729225.1. Taxonomy (NCBI): domain Eukaryota; kingdom Metazoa; phylum Chordata; class Mammalia; order Chiroptera; family Pteropodidae; genus Pteropus; species Pteropus medius. The sequence continues at coordinate 11,578,198 of NW_024342473.1, read as the reverse complement.
ATATACGTGTGCATATATATCACCACTGATAAGACTTCCACCTCTTCATGCATTTTTTCCACCAGAATTTACTGTGCTGGGCAGTTCACAAATGTTATCTTATTTAGTTCTTTTTCCTACAGTAGAAGGCTATGTTATGTAATATCGTAGCTACTATATACATGTGACTATTCAAATTTCGAGTAGTTAAAATTAAATAAAATTTGGAATCTGGTTCCTCAGTCAGACTAACCACGTTTCACGTCCTCAGTAAGCTGCATGTGGCTAGTGGCTACCACGTTAGCCATCACAGAGGAGGGCATTTCGATCATTACAGAAAACTCTAGCACTGGTGTAAGGTCTGAAGTTTATAGGTGAGGAAACATAGTCCCACAGAGGTTAAGTTGACTTGACCACTTATAGTCAGTAAATGGCAGAGCTGGAGTTTTAACCCAAATCTGCCTTATTTCAGTCTTTATGCCCTTTTTCTTTTTTACAAAGCATTTTATAATTAACCTTTTAGTGGATTTATATACCAGTCCTTTGTTGAATGAGCAAGTGAGGCATTTTCATTTTACAAATAAGGAAATTGAAGATTATACTTTTTTTTTTCCTCTTAGAGAAGAGAAATTAGTCTGTAGGCTTTAGGGATGCTTCAGGTATCCTGGGATGGGGGGTGCTGGGAGGATCGCTTCCTGCTCTTCCACCTATACTCCATCCTGCTGTGGTATCTGGTTTCTGGTGGTTTCCTCACCAGAGTTTGGGAGTGAGCAAGCTAGGACTGCTTTCCTCACAGTAATCGTTTGGCCTGCTTCCTATTTGAGGATTTATGGATGTATGTGATCTCTTGGTTGTTTTGTTGTTGTTTTGTCTTATCTTAGAGCCAAAGGAGGTCTCAGAAAATATATACTAGTGTTATAGTAAAAAAAAAAAATACTGCGGTCTAGAGAGATGAGGGCATTTTGAGGGTCATGCAGCTAGCTGGGAGCAGAGTTGGCCCTTAAACTTTTATTTTCAAGCCAGAATTTATTTATCTGATAGTCTTACAAAAGCAACCACTCCATGGACAAAGATAGTTTTTTCATGGAGAGAATAACACAACAGCAATGTTCCCTGTGGCCTGAGATGCAGCACTGTGGGGTAGAGAAGAACGGGGTTTTAGGGTCATACAGACCAGGGTTTAAATCCTGGCACATCACATGGAAATTATGGGACTTTAGAAAAAAATTAAACTTTCTGAGACTTAGTGTCTTTATTTGTAAAAGAGGGATGAAGTATCTCACTGGATTTGTTTTAAAGGTTAAATTGTAACATGTGTAAGAGACTGACAAGTCCTGGAATACTATGAGTACTCATTAAATGGTAGCCATTAATATTATGATGGTATCATCACCTCCTTCCAGTATTGTAATTTCATGGTCCAGCACATAAGGCACTCAGATATACAGGATGCCCCAAAGTTGGGAAACAGGATAAAGTTAATTTGAAACAATCTTTTAGTTACGTTTTCAAATAATATGCTCAGTGTGTTTCTACAATCCTTAGACTTCTTTTTAGGCAGAGGACCTCGAAATTTAAATAGATAGATCCAACTGCTGATGTGAGAAGGTATAATATATACATCCCAGAGTGTCCCAAAAGTCTAGAAACAGGGAAAATAGCATATCCTGTTTTCTAACTTTTTAGATACCCCGTGGAATAAGACTGAAAAAAGTCACTGGAAAATAGATTGTTGCCATTTTATGATTTTAGTTCTCCTGCAGGAGACATTGCAGTGGCTGTCCTGGGATGTCTAAGTGACCAGACCGACTGTCCATCTTTGTAGTTTACACAGCTTGTTGATCTCTTCAGTGAGAATTCACTTCATAATGAGGCCTTTGTCTTTAAAAAAAGAATCTATTATCTTTAGAGGGTTGGAGAAGATAAGTGGACAAATACTTTCACAAGAGTAGTTCCACAGGGATTTGAAAAAGAAAAAAAGATTTCTGGTTTTTGGTTGATAATATTTGTAAATCAGAATGGCTCATTATCAAATATCATAGTTGCTCAGGGCCTCTACCCGTGACCTGTTTGAATAGAAATTAAACATGGCTAAAGGTGAAGTTGCAGCTTTTAATGTCAGCTTTTCACAGTATACCTCTAGGTGTGACTTTGGACCACCTTGAAAATCCTCTCAGCGCTATTCCCATATGAAGGTGCATCTGGTGGGATTGGAAGGAAAGATGTGACATCCGGGCAGCCCGAGGAAGGCTGGTGGCCAGAAGATGGCCCTGACCTTGGTGAATTTACCTGGGAGCTGGGCCTGGCCTTACCAATTTAGAAACCTCATTTTGTCAGCCCCGGAGTTAGAACTGCTGGCTCCCACTAACTAGCAGAAAGCTAAAGCACATCAAGCCACTAGTTTATTTATTGAAAAGTATAACCACTGTGAGGTTATAACCAGGGCGTTCTCTCCTTGTGGGCACCCCACCCAAGAAGCCAAATGGTTAGAGGTGTGGGTGGGTCAGGATAAGGGGCAGAGGGAGTCATGGGAAGCAAATGTGTTGAGTGGCCTGGGCCCCGATAGCTGGGTGCATCCCTGTGCACTGGACAAGCCCCTCCCTGCTGGACAGTGTTTGCACGGATGCTGCTGTGGTTGCCACTGCACCTCTCAGCCTTGTAGCTTCTGTTGCTAACCAACCATCTTCCTTCTTTAGGAATTAAGACCTGCTCCATTCTGTGTACAGAGAACTTCTCTGAGGTACTGTTAACAGCACATCTCTTCCTAGATCCACAATGTCTTCTAGTGGGATCACCCTTTCAAGCATTTGCTTTTCACCTTCTCTGGTCCCAATGAATGCATGAACCCCTGACATCACTGATAGTACTCAAACCTGAAGTGAACCCTGTGACCTGACCTTGGCCCCCTCTTCCAGCTCACCATAGATTAAGGAAATAGGGACAAGATGATCAGAATTAACCTCTTTCTCGACTTCCTTGGGCCTTTTCACTTTAATAGCTCAACAGAGACATCTGCGATGGCTTGCATCCAAAGTGCGTGGTATTTATTTTTGATTTGAAATATGAAAAGCATTTTTTAGGACAACTGACTCTCTGAGTCATGCCCAGGGGAGCAAACGGCCTGAAATGTGAGCTGGTGCCTGTGAGGAGGATAACAGCTCAGGCTGCTGCTGACTTGACTAGCGCTGGGGTTAGGTCACTGCTGGGATGAAGTGCGCTGACCATAAGAGCAACATGTGGGCTGGAGCGGCTGGTGGTGGGGTAATTTATTGCAGCCGCTCGCCTAACCAGGAACCCCACACACTGGGTTCCCACAGGATGGACGACTGCATGGAAACCCACACACAGGCCTTTGCAACCATGCTTGAGCAAGAGTTATCTTATTTGGCAGCGTGGGTTCTGTTGGGGGCGGGGGAGCGGCGCGGTGTTGTCACGGAGCAGCTGTTCACTGGATGGACAGCCACGGGGTCCCTAGTGGGTTGCTTGGTTTTCTTTTGTTCACCTCACTCTTAGCAGCAGTATGGTTTAAGAATATACACAACTCCCAGTTGTTCAGCCCTTTACAGTTTACCTTCAGAGCTTCCTTGGCATCTCAGCGCCACCCTGCAAGGTAGGTCAGGCCAGGTGTCATGCCCATTTCCTGGATGAGGGGATTTTGAGGCATGAGTTGAGATTCTTGTCCATTATCGCTTCATTATCTAAGGCAAGGCCAGAGCTCTGTGCCTGGACTCAAGGCTGTGGGTCTAGCCCAATACTAGATGTAGATTTCCCAGCTTCTCCCCAGACTCCTAACAGAACCCCAGGGTGTGGTCTGGGAACGTGCATTTTAAATATGCTTCCTGGCGATGACTATAGACCTTCACTTAAGTGGCTGCAGTGTCTGACCCTGCTCAAACTTCCCACCTCAGACATTAAACCTTTATCACCCACTGAAGTTCCATATTCATTTTATATTGTGTGTTTAGGGCCAGTCTCCTTACATGGAATGCCAGCTCCCGGAGGATGGGGACTGTCCTGTCCGTGGCTAGTTCCCCAGTGCCTCGGGCAGTTCCTGGCACCTAGTAGGCCTTCAGTAAATATTTGTTGGATGAAAGTATTTTCCTCAGCTCTGTTAGTGTGGAAGAGTGGAGGATAGAATGTGGTAGGTCTGGTTCCAGTTTCCCTTTTGTGTAACCGTGTGTAAATTGCGGGGCCTTGCTGAGCCTCAGTGTCCTCGTTCGTGAAATGGGGGCCCAATACGCCTCCGTTTTAGCTTCTTGGTGGGGATCAGGTAAATACGCCCCACACAGGCACACACACTTGGATGTCCCTGCACAAGGTGGGCACTCAGTAGCGGGCGGCTCATACTGAGACTCTCTGATGTCTTGGCATGAGCAGCGGGGTCATCATGGTGGTCAGTTTTTCCACTGCCATCAATTGGGATCCATTTAGTTCCCAGACAGACAAGGTGTAGGGCTGGACTGTGTGCCATGGGCTAAATACTGGCTGCCTCGGGCCTCAAATCAAGACCAGACACCAGCATAAACCCAGGTGGCCCAAACTGAGGGCAATCGCCAGAGCCAGGCCATGAATGGATGAGCAAATATTTACCCTGTCTGAGGTCGAATGTGAACTGTCTACCAGGCGTTTTGTTTTTCTCTGTCTCCTCCCTCTCTGCCTGCTGTCCTTCCCCCTTTTAAAAAAGGAAACTAAGAGGTTGAGAGGTTAAGTGACTGGCTTGAGACAAGCAACCATCAGAATGTCCTCCATCCCTGTCTGAACCTTGTTGCTCCTACACGCTCGTCCTCCTCCTTGAAGCCCACCCTGACTTGTCCCTTGGCCGAGCTCAACCTGCAGGCAGCCTTCTTCTACCTGAGAACTTGGATGGGTTAGACAAAAGGGAGGATCCTTCACTTCTGTCTCCTTTCTCCTTTTCACAGATGATACTCATTTGGCAAGTAATTCTTGCACTGTCCTTTCATTTTTCACATTCTTTGTACCCTGACTGGTGAGTTCCTTAAGATGCCTGGCTATGTCTTCTGTTCCTTTAAGCGTTCGTTTGTTTGTACATCTCTCTACTCACCCACCCATCCACCAACACATACTATGGTCAGCCTATTCTGTGTTGAGCTCAGGGCCTTCCCCACACGATGCTAAAGCAGTCTGCACCTGTGCTAGAGTGGACAGCCAGAGCCCAAAGAACAGTGTGGGCTGGGAGTGGCATGGAGGCAATTTTTAAAAGTCAGGAAAAGCTGAGCTTCTGAAACTTGGTATAATACTCATCCTTGCTGAGTTCCTCTGGGTGTTTGTGTGTGGGGGGGGAGGGTGAAGGGGGTAGAATCTTATCAAGCCCTTTGCTGTTCACTGGTTCTTTATTTCCAGGTTCCTGCCTGCACCCTGGCCAAGAAGTTCGTAGGCAAGAAAATAGAATTCACCTTCTCTATCACACACCCTTTTTAAAATGTGACTAATTCTGAGCTAACTAAGCCTGGGCCAGATGTGGATAGGGTTATGCATGGACTCCCTTTTGTGGTGTGTCATTTCTGACTTGCTGGGAAATCCTTTGGTGGTGTTGGTGGGGTAGAGGTAGGGTAGCAAGCAAAGCCTGCTGGGGCTGGAGGTCTTCTAGGATGTCTGATTTAGAGGCTCACGTGAACAAGGAGTGTAGGTGGGCTGAGCTGTATGCTTTGTCTTCTGGAATTGGAATCAGAATGGCCTGGGTTTGGATCCCAGCCATTGTCCCTGACCATCTAGTAGCCTTGGCTAGTTATTCAACCATTCTGAACCTCAGTTTCCTTATCTGTAAAATTCAGGGAGAGAAATTTACCTTCTGGGTTCTCGGAAGGATTAAATGAGCTGGTGTATGTTTTCACCGACCAACATGGATCCTTTTGCATAGTGACTACTTGATCACGTCTAAAACCTTAAGATTTTATTCATAAGTTCCCTAAGAGCATTTTGTTATGTACCTTTAGCACTGTGTGTTAAGTGCTAAGGGGGAAAAAAACATGAATCCTCTCTCCAGAAGGAGTTGAAGTCTACATGGGGAGAGGACAACGCCCACAGTAACTCTTGATTATTTGGTATCCTAGAGCAGTGTTGCCTGATAGAAATATTATGCAAGCTACATGTATGTATTTGAAATTTTCTGCTTGTCATGTTAAAATGTAAAAAAAAAGGTGAAATTAACTTTTAGTATATTTTATTTAACACAGTATACCCCAACACATTATCATTATAGCATGTACTCAATATGAAAGTTGTTAATGCGATATTTTACATCCTGCTTTCATCATAAGTCTTTGAAATCAGTGTGTTCTCTAGACTTTGCATTTGGACCGGCCACATTTCAATAGCTCAGTAGCCACATGTAGCTGGTGGCTGCCATATTGGACATCACAGCTCTAGGATTTATTTGTTAGGTCAGCTAATGTCATCTGCGTTTCGGAGGAGGAATAATTGTGCTCACAGGGACTGTGACTCATTTGGGTTACATAGCCAGTGAGGAGCAGAGTGGAACTAGAGTCCAGGACCTCTCTTCACAAGGAACAGGGGCTGTCTTGCATTTGCCAGAGGTCTGTTGTGTTCCAGGCACTGTGCCAGACATTTCACTCTTGTTATTCCATCGAATTCTCACAACAGCTTCGACAAAAAATGAGGTAGAAGAGGCTCAGAGTGGCCAAGCAACTTTCTCAAAGCCACACAGTCAGAGGTAAGGTTGGAATTTGGACTAGGGCTTGCTGACTCGCCTCTACACGGAGAAAGAAAATTTGAACACCACATAGTACTTAAGCCAAGAACTCAAGGAAAGCTTCAGGGTACAGGAGGGGCACCGTGGCAAGCCTGTTCAACAAAAACTTGGGACATCAGTTCAGAAGGCCTGGGCCTGCCTTGGTTGAGGTGAAGTGTTCATAAAAGTAACATTCTTTCTAATCGTAGGTTTTTTCTGAAAGTCAAACTCTAAGCCATCAGGAGGCCAGGCTAGTGATAGCTAGTGGAGGTATGTGGTGGGTGTGGGGAGCCAGTGATGAACGGCAATTATAGAGGCCAGTGAGCTGGGCCCTGCTTCCCCCGCCACCTGGGAATGCCACATATTCCCATGGGGCTCCGAGCAGCTGAGACTTTCTGCTGGGGGAAACCCCAAGAATTTGGGGAGGCTGGGATTGAACAAGTCCTTGAATGCATACTTGCATGCACTCACTCACCAAATATTTATTGAATACGTGCTTTGGGCAAAAATGATTTGTGTTTCCTTGTCCTGTGTGCTATTACCTTTTAACTCTGAGGATTCTACTCAGCCCTCTGAAGTACGAGCATTATCTGCATTTTACAGAGTAGGAAGCCAAGGCTCAGAGTGGAGATTTTTTGCAAGAGGTCAAATGACTACTAAATGGGAGATAAAGGACCTTAGAACTCAGTGTTTTGACTCATTTGTCTGTCTAGTCAGTAGCCAGTCATTGAGCTCCCTGTATTTGCTAGGGATTGAGCTACATTCTCAGATGTCTTTGGTTTTGTTTGCAGTGTGTTTGCTTTAGTTTATATTTAAGTGTAATCACAATGCTACCGGATGTTGAATAGTGGCTGACGTCTGCTGCATGCCGGGCACTGCATGGGATGCGGGTCACAGTTTACTTCAGGGATCCCTCCCAGTCCTGTTGTAAAGGGAGGAAACCGAGACACAGAGATGTTAACTTTCTGAAGTCACACAACTTGGGTAGAGCTGGGATTTCAATCTCGGCCTGTTTCTCCAGAGCCCTGGCTTAGCCACTACACCTCACGGCCTGTCTGTGACAGGAGTCCAGTACTGGTCCCCAAATGAAGCCCAGTTTGCCCCAGTACCTTCTTATGAGGCCTTGTCTGGTCTTCAGTTTTACCACCTGTAAAATGGGGGACAGGGGCTGCCAGCCCACACTCTTCAGAAACCAGCCCCCCGTCCAGGAGACAGTGCTTCTGTAGGAGATTGCCTGGCTAAGAGAGATCAAGTGGGTGTGAGCTCCATCAAGGCATCTCTTTTTCCTCCTATCTGCTCCTCTTCCCTCATTACGCAGGGCAAGCTCAGTGTGTGGTCCTCCCTAGGTTGGACTGTCATCCTCCATGAAACTGACAGCCTAAGCCAACCTGCGGAGAATCCAGTCTAAATTGATGACCTTCTGAGAGGTCCTACACTGTGGAGACATAGGACTCCATGACAGGAAGGTATCCTGGAGAATAGCTAGCAAACCATTCACTTTATAGAAGGGGAAACCGAGTCCTAGAGAGGTCAGCCATATAGACTATGTCTCCTTGAGGGTGCGTCTCGTCTCCCTGTCTGAACAGCAAGTTCCCATGCTGGGAACCTCAGCCTGAACTCACAGTACTTCACAGGAAGTGGATACTGAAATTAAACACTTGCTGAGTGAATGACTCTGTCCTTGCCAGCCCTGCCAGGTAGCTTTGAGAGACACAACTTCACTGTTCGCCCTTTCCTGAGATGGAAGATCAAGGAACATTGACACTGCTTGGTGTTTGCTCCAGCCCTACCCTCCGGGAACCTGCATGCCTCTCCATAGGCAAGATGGAGCTGGACCAGGATAGACCTTGTGCTTCTTGCGAGAGGTCGAGAAGGCAGACTCCTGAGCCCAGCCTTCTAATCCGAGAGACAGGGGTTCTGTGGCTCTGGAGTGGGAGAAATTATGGAGGAAAAACCCTGAGTAGAAGGCCTGGGTTCAGGTCCCTGCACCTGCATTTATTAGCTGTGTGACTTGGGGCATGGCACCAACTGTCTGAGCCTCTGTGACCATATTGAGGAAGATTAACTTACAAATAGGTTTGGGTTGTTGTACTTGCAGAAATGTTGTGTGAATCAACTGAGGTGTCATACTTAACAATGCTGGATAACTGGGAAGCATGACTTTGAAGTAAGACAGGCTTTTTTTTAATCATCAAAAAGCTGCCAACACTTTCTACTCGTCACCCCGAGGCAGCCTATTGTAATTTTCTCTCCTTTCTGATAAACTTCTTGACAATCAGCCTCCCTATAACTTCTGGTCCACCTTTTAGAACAGCTCACCATTCAGTCTTCTGTCCTTTGGGACATGCTGCCCTATCTCCTCAAACTTTTCTCCTCCCTACAAAAAGCATCAGCAGCTTCCTCATCTGTTTCTTCTCTGACCTAAGTATTACACCTCCTCCCCCTCCAGGTTACTCGCCTCTGAATGCTTGTCCAACTTGTTTATGGCCTATCCAGCGACGCACTCAGGATAGAATGCAGTCGCTTAGCCACAGTAGCGGAGACCATGGAAAGCTTCACTGGTGAGGGGTCTGCACTTCCTCTCCTGGCAGGTCACTGACAGTCAGACTTTATGGAAGGGTGAACTTGGTGGCATTGCTGAGCTGCTGGTGGAAATGGGAAAAGCCCTCCCAGACCTATTATCTGTCTTCTTGCCAGAGGAAAAACTGTGTCCCAATGGGCCCATTTGGGCACTTTCAGGCTTATAGCTATAATCTTCTACACTAATATAAGTTTGCCCCAGATGCCAATATTATATTGTGGTTTTTTCAAACTTAATTGGAATTTTTAATGCATTTTTTTGTGGGGGGTGGGAGTGGGCTGCGTTTCCATTTGCCTCTAAAAACAGTCAGAAGGAAAACAACGTATAATCTTATTGCCAGAAATTATAGAGCCAAATCTGAAATTAATTTGCAAAGTCATTAGTATTTTCCATTTGCGAACCCCAAAATGAATGTAAGTGCAGTTTCTTGTAATTAACTACAAATTAGAAAAGGGTTGAGAGGACTTTTCAGGGACCAGCACACAAAATTCTGGCAGAAGCAGATGGATGGGGAGGGGAGGGCACCCAAGAGTTGTTTTAGTTTTAACTCAAGCCTGTGACTTTGGGAGAGTAAGACAGACTCCAATATCTCCCAGAAGAGAGCACTTTTCCAACAACTTAAAAACTACCTGTGACCTCTGGAATGATCTCTTCTAACCTCATTTTCTGAATGAGGCAACAGAGAGGTTCAGGGAGAGTTAGCGACTTGCGCAGTCACACAGCCAGGGAGTCCAGAGCTGGGGCCAGAGCCCATGCATCAGTGCTCAGGCTGCCACTGCCCCTGCCTCCTGGTGCTGCTTGTCTGCTTGAGCCTTTCATGTTTAGCACTTGAGCTGTGCTCATGTCTAAAGTGCTGCTCCTCGTAAGCGTAGGGAAAGGGAACAATCTGGTCAGAGTCGGCCTCTTCCGTGCACTCCGGGTTCTGATGTGTTGGTGTGTACTGCACGTCATGCTGGTTAAAGGAGAAAGCAGTGGTTTCTCCCTCCCTTTAAGGAGCGTGGTTATTCCCAAAGCTCACCCCAAGCCAAGCCCCAGCATATTTAGGATCCGCTGTTCTGTGAGTGAAATCGGCCTGTGGTTAATTAGCAGCGAATGTGTGTCAGTGTTTAGATGTTTGCAGCAGGAGCTCTTCCTGTGACTCCCTAAGCTCAGAGGAACTGGGGCTTTAAGATGTCACTGAGCCATCAGAGGCCTTTGAAATGCTGTCGTCTCTGACCCATTCGAGGTGAACTCTTGTGGTGTCAGTTCCCCATGTGGCGCACAGACTCCAAGTTGGCAGAACAGCACTAAGAAAAGCCACTGCCGAGAGTTCCCAGTCCTTGCCTCCACGTTTTCCTTACTAACAGGGTCTCTTAAAGGGCTCGGAGTGACCCTTCCTTCAAATAGCACCACTCTTTCTTGGGTGGACACAACCCCAGCCTCTTGGCTTCCTTTCTTCCCTCTCTGACACCAGGTGCTGGTGCTGTAGCAGAAGTGGGCTGAGACTCCTAAAGGCATGACTGCTGTCAAAGGATCTGAAGTCCAGGTAGTGAGAAAAGCTGTATTTACATGAAATTGTGAAGGACTGATGATAAATATTTGCGAGTGACTATGCCAGGCCCTGCTCTAAGAGCTGTGGGTGTATTATTGCACCGAACACTCACAGTAACCACGTGAGATGGAGTAGTAATACCTTTATTTTGCAGATGAGGAAACAGAGGTTTAAAGAGGTTAAGTTTAATGAGCCCATGAGGCATGGTGAGAAGATTGGAACCCAAGCCACCTGCCCTTCAGAACCTCCCAGTTTCCAGCGGGGGGAGACGTGTCCTAGGTGGCACTGTCCTAAGAGAGTGGCATGGAAGCTGGAGAGGTACTGGCCACAGAGCTGGCCTGGTTTTAGAGCAGCAGGAGATGAGAAGGTAGAGAAGGGCTGTGTTTTGGGAAGATTTCTTGTCTGTCTCCTGGGTTGGCAGTCCGGACTCTGGCTCTGTGATGGTGACAGACAGATTGGTATGAAAGAGGGAGTGAACCCACCAAGGGTAAGACAGATTGGCCTCAGTGGGTTCCTCTCCCTCTGGGGCCCCCTCCCTATGCTGGAAGTCCAGGAGGCAGTCCCCAGGCCCCCAACTGCCTCTCTCATAGCCCTCCTTGCTGGCTGTGTGAACTTGCCAGTGGCTCTGCCTCTTAGAAGTTCAGTATCCTCCTCTGGGAAAGGAGCGGGTCACAACACCCTTCTTCATTGTTAAGATTGGATGGGCTGATATGATACCGGAAGCTCCTTGTAAAGTATCTGGTACTAAGTAGGCCCTCGCTAGAAGTTTTCATTTTCCTTCCCCTCATTTTTTTTTCCCCTATACAATAACAGAAATTTTAGAAGAGACGAGTTAATATGTGTCTGTATATACTCTTAGGCTAAGAATTTCCTAAGTATTTACGTACCAAAGAACTTTAAAATTTGATTTTCTCAGCTGGCTCTGTGCTGATTCAGACACCCTTCTCTAAGATGCCAGAAACAGTTCCCTGCCCTGGGCTATTGTTGTTGGGATTTTGTGTGTTTTCATTGTATTATAAAAATTTGAAACATATATGTTACAGGTAAATTATAGCTTGCGCACAGACCTTCCACAAATTTAATAAATGTTAGTATTTTTCCATATTCATTTCAGATATCTATGTCATTTCTTTACCAAAAAAAAAAAGAGAGAGAGAGGGACTCTGCTGAAGGCCTCCTGTTTGTTACCCCTGCCCCTTCCTTTTCTTCTCTCTTCCTTCTCACAGGTATTTACTCTCTTAAAAATCTGTGTGTGTCCTCCCCAGTCAGGATTTTGTAGTGTATTGTTTGCAAAACCAAACAACCCCATTGGAATGTGTTTGAATCATCAAAGTAAATGATCAACATTTGGGAGAAGCCTGAATAGCCGGGGGAGTGACTTCAGAGGAAGCAAACCCACCTGTGCACCCAAACTGAAATTCCAAAATTACAAATTATTTCCTTTGACTTAAAAGGTGACCGCACCCCCATGCTTAATTGCAAATAAATAGTCGAGCTTGTGCACCTTGAGTTACCCGGGTCATCTGGACCTTTCATGTGAGTAAATACATTCCAGGGCAGTTATTTTTAGAGCAAGTATTTTGACTTTTTTCTTTAATGCTCCCTCTTCCCCAACACACACCGCCCCCCACACCACCCACCTCCCCACCCCCCAGGTCACAGATGTATGCTTATTGTAGAGAATTTGGAACATACAGAGAAAGATGGAAATCTTTCACTGCCCTCCTACCCCAGCTTTCCACTTGCCCTTCAGGGCAGAGAATTGGAGGTCACCATGTCCTCCAAGTGAAGCCAGCACTGTGGTCTCATAGGGTTCCCCAGCCTGTCTGGTACATCTTCCATTTTACAATATCGTGTGTGTGTTCCCAAAGTGAGAGGCAGCCACCTACCTAAGGTCAGGTCAGTGGCCCAGGTAGGACCAGGAGGCATTTTTCTCACCTCGTGTGCTCTTCATGCTAGGTCCTAACTCTCCATGGTGCCCGTGACAAGTGCCCAATAGAGGGTAGGGGTCCCGCGCCCTCTTCAGGGAAACTAGGAGGTATAGTGACAGATCTGACTGCTTTTGTGGAGGTTTCCTGGGCTTGACCTTCGACCACCTTTTCTGAAAAAGTCTAGGACATTTTTAGTTTTTACTATTTTAAACTGCAAGTCAATTTAGTACCTTGGCCATTTTCTTTGTACTGCACCAGTTAAACCCTTCCTGAGTTTTTCCTTTTTCGTTTTCTTTAAACTGAAATTTTCATTAACATCAGTTGTTTTACATGTGCGCTTTGCAACAAAACTTGCGTCTGTTTTTGTTTGCTTGCTTTCTGTTGGTACTGATTTAAGCTTCTGTCCTTTTGAAGTTTTCTTTCTTGCCATCGTTTCCACCAAGCCCAATTTTCCTGGGTAAACTTTACATATCTGAGTTACTGGTGTTTTTCTATCAATTTTTAGTCAGTGACTTTCATTGCCGGCAATTTTAGCTACTTCAGTTTTTTTTTGTGGGTTGAACTTTTTTCTCCGAGGTTTATTTTTCCCCCGGGTCAGTTTTGCAGTTTTTAATGTTGCCAAGAAGATGGGATTCTTCAGTCTGTTTTTTTATCTTCAACACATGTTTCAGGTGTGTGATTTTAGCCATGACCAGTTTTATTTGGGGTTGATTATTTCTCTCAAGTCTAATTTTCCTCGGTAATCTGGCCAGAATGCCAATGGAGATCAGAATGACAGGTCAAAATGTCTTCTTTGTCGAAGAGTTTGGAACAAGCTTGTAAAGTACTATTCTCTCTTTGGAAGTCTCCTCTCTGGGTGTCGCCAGGGCTTTCCTCTCAGTGTGACAGAATATGGGTGCTGTTAGGGGTCAGACCTCTCCTAGGAAGGACTGTGTTGTCTCTGTCATCTGCTCTGTGAACTCCCAAATTCACAAACACAAAGTGCCTGCAGCCTGGGCAAATGTCAGAAAAGGCAGCTCCGAGCTGGTAAGCTAGGAAGCAGAGCTGATAGGGCCTCAGAAGCCCCACACTAGGAACACGTCCGCTCTCTATGGCTGGTCTCCCTGTCTGTCCATGGCGTTGCTGGCCAGAGAGTTATTAAAAGTCTTTGGGCTTCTCTCGGTTAGGATATGTGGATGGCTGGGGTGTCAGGAAGTCACTGTTCTCATAGGAAACCCCCTGCATGGGTGAAGCAGAGGCGTTGCTCATGGCCTCTGCTCAGTTTTTGTCCCTGGGACCCTGCTTCCCCACATGACATCAGGGCCCAGCCTGCCTTTGCAGTAGAATGTGCGGGGAGAGCTTGCTGGCAAGGATTGCTGTAAGTTCTTTTCAATCAGGGCTGCACTGAGTGGCTCCTTGGGACAATTGGCTCCTGGGGGAACCAAACTAATCTCTGAAAGTAAACATCCACCCTCCCTCAAAGGAAAAAGCCCCTGCTCAGACTCTCGGGCAGCTGGAATGCTGCTCTGTGGGCCTGGGTGTTTTTGTTAGCACCGGCTGTCCTTCCTTTGATTTCTTACTGTCTCCTTCAGTTAGGTCTATGACTGTTTTCACATGGCTATTTGTATATACAAGTCATGTCAGGCCATCATAATTTGTCTAGATCAATAAAAGCAGCCCTGGCCAAAGGCCAGCTGAGAATTTATAAATACCCTTCAACTCCTCCTCTCTCTCCAAGACATTAAAACTCCTTCCCATTAACTCTTTTAACCAGAGCTGTTGGTTGACTTGATCAGGGAAGATATAAAATGTAACTTCTTTTGATGTGTTTTCTCTTCATCCTTTTTGTGGAATTTGATCAGTGATTAAGCAATTGCCGCTGATTCCCTGCCCACATCAAAGCAAAAGCCCTTCCCTGTGACTGTTTACAAAATTACCTTTGAGACACTGAAGTGCTGGGAACCCATTTAGACACAGATTGTGCCTTATATTAGCTCTCTGTTGCCCAATAAAATGGGCTTGGACATATCTGAGGCAGCTACCAAAGGAAACTTAAAAACAGATTCTGGCTACAGTGATTCTCGTGTGATGTGCTCACTTTGTAGAAGAAGAAGGTTAGAGACTGAAGTTCACATGCACCTTAAAGATTTTAAAAAGCAGATTTTCTTGTTTGCTCACATTAGGGGGAAAAATAAGCCTCAGATGCCCTATGATATCCAGTTATGTCAGGTTTTCTTATAAAATGTCGGGACAGCAACACTCGATTTCCTGCCTTGCCTTTCTCCTCTTGCACACTGTCTGCCCTTGCCAGATTTTTATTAGGGGGAAGGGGCCATTCTCTGTCATTGCCTACCTGGCCTTTAACCCTTTAAAGATTCAGAAGAGAATACTCTGTAGGGTTAAGTGTAAAGCTTCCCTATTGGCCTAGGCTGGAATTCAGGAGTATCAGGGAATCACTAAGAATTGTTAGCATTTGGTATGAAAAGCAGCTGCATTACCTGTTGTCCTTGGCTGTGCTTTTGCCAAGCATCTCCTCTCAAGCGAGGTACTGCCCCGGCTATGCTGAAAAGGCCCCCAAAATGTTGGGCAACTAGATTTTTTTTTTTTGTTATTAACCCTGACCCATCTTCACTCAGTTAAAGTTTCAGTAAATCTTTCTGTCTGCAGGTGTGGGTCTGACAAGTGAATGTGTTTGAACCAAGAGGGCGGAAGGTTGTGGAAGAGACAATAAATATAAATTGATGACTTGTTTCACCATAAAAGCCACCCCCCTCTCTTCCCTAGTCCCCACTGAAAGCGAGGGTAAAGGGTAGGGTAGCCTTAGTTCTCTCTTTGACTTCGGATAGGAGAAATGGTACCTGGAGGTAGGAGTGAGAATTAGACCCCTTTCTCTCTGTTCTCCCTTCTCCCCACCCCTCTTTTCCTTTCTCTCTGGACCTCTGCCTACACCACGTGTTCCAGGCAGTCCTGGCTATTCCACAGAGTGTTCGAAGGCATTCTTTGTGGAGTGAACTCCACTAGAAGTTTGAAATCTGCAGGTTGGGAAGCTATGTAGAGAGCAGGTGGCCTTCTTTCTGAGGGCTTTGGGTATAGGACCCTTGGGGTGAGCCAGGTGGGACTGGAGCTGGCAGAGGGTCAGAGCATCTGTACAATTCGCTACCACAACCAGGACTCTGAGAGTGAAAGGGGATGCCATTAATAATGACGCCAGGGCAATCTGTGAATCGAACCATTCTAAACAAACGGACGTGTGGCTGCCCTATAAAGGCCAGTCCCTGGTCCTTCAGGTTCCATTTTGTTTCATGACTGGAAGCGTAGGCTCGATTGCAAGCTCAAATGCTCACAGGGACAGGCGGAGTGTGGGAAGAGCAGGACCGAGGATTCGTTCCCACTCTAAAGGGGCAACTCGGCATCAGCTGGTGGCCAACTGTTGCCAGATCTTCTGATTTTTTACAAGAGAAGCCAAACATCTCGATTTACATATGAAATCTCCCAGCTTTTAAAAGTTGGCAACTGATTTAAAAATTTTGAAAACACCGTGCTGGCCAAGCACAACATCTGTGGGCTGCTGCCTGTTTTTGACCTCCGGCCCAGACCAAATTAATTGGTGGCTGTCTTCTGTGTCTCCGAATTCCGGCAACGGGAAGTTCCTTACGGAAGTTGCCCAGATTGACCACGAATGAGGTGGGAAGGAGGAGAGAGGAGCTTGACTTGGCTTCGATTGAGCACTCGATTGTACAATAAATATTTATTAAGCACCTGTTATGTTCAAAGCACTTTCTCTGTTATGCTGCGTTTTCTGTGTACATTTTTAGGATGAGCTGATAGACTCTTTATATTTCGTGCTATTGTGGTTCCACACACTCTTCCCTGGGATTATTACCAGGATAGATGCAGTAAGAGGAATATCAAGAGGGAATGTGGGGAGAGAGGACGTGGGGTCCAGTTCTTAGCCCCTGAAAAGGTGGCTTGATATCAGCTTAACATAGCAGAAGTCCGCAGGAGATTGCTCTCAATTAAGGAAAGAGCTGGGGACATGGAAGCTGGAACAGAGGGAGACCAGCTCGAGCTACTTGTTCTGTAAGGTCACTAGGACTGGAAGGCAGAAGTCACTGAGGAACAGACTGCATTCAGCGGTGTACATCACAGAACTTTCTAATCGCACTCTGCATCTTGTGGTTGTCAGGTTAGATGACCTCTAAGCTGGTCTTCATTATCTAGAAAGTCTAATTCCCTTGAGGCTGCCTCCTGCACACCCACTAGACTCCTGGGCCTTAAACCTTTTCCAGTCCATGGCTCATTTCTGATGGGCTTCCAGCAGGTTCTGGCTTATTTGTATCCTCTGGCAGCTGAACTTGGGGTCAGGTACCCCCAGAAAAGCCAGTACAACTCTGATTTAAACAGACTCAGTTTGCCTGGGGGGCGTGGGAGGGACAGTAGCTCTTAGATAGTCTGCTCTCGATGCTGTGAAATGTCACATTTTCTGGTTTCCTGCACCATGAATTTTAAATTAGGGGTAATGATACTTGCATATAAGGTGGTTTGAGGCCACTTAGGCACAGGGAGCTTCAGTAAGTTGCTCAAAGCCACACAGCTGGGCAATGAGATAGTTAGCTTCCGATGCTCTCTCATCCACTCTCCTAAACTGTTCGATTTTTAATTTCCTCTTGTATGTTCATTCTTCTGTGTATCTTTTCCCCCTCATTGTTTCAGGACTATCAGCATTCACATGTTAAATAGCTAGGGTTTTGTTTTTTGTTTCTTTTTCCCAGTGCACTCGGCCAGAAGTAGGAATTCATCACCATCTGTAAATGTTTACTGAACCTTCATGGTTTGTGTAGAATTGTACTCGAAACACTGGACCCCGGGGCTAGGTTGGCAGTAAGCTAGGTCTTTTTGCAGTACTTTGGAGGACAAATCACCATGGGTTAGAAAGAATTTTCGTCAGGAATGGCGACACTCTATTTTTCACCTTGTTAATGCTGCCCCCGACCTTTGCTTCCCCCAATGTCAGTCTTAAGTATGTTAAGTGCTTTTTTTCTGTTCCATGTCCTAGATAAGAGGTTTTCAAATGATGTCCCCAACGTGCACACTTCTACCCCAAATTTAGGCTTCGTGATGGACGAAGAATTGACATCTGGTTTGTTTTGGAATCAGAGGCTAGAATAGGGAAATCTGGAGGCCCATGTGACTTTAGAGGCTGCTGGCATTTTAAGACATTTGAAAACTACTGTGCGAAATAACAAGCTGTAATGACCTCAAAATTTAAGGGCGATTAAAAAAAGAAAAGCTTTCAGAATAGTCTTATGATGCTCTGCATGGGCCCATGGGGTTCACCAGGTGGGCCCGTGTGTCGATCTGCAACACAAGGGCATGAGCTCATGTGCGCAGGAGAGAGCTCAGTATCTGGCACACCCAGCAGTGCTCTCCTGGGTTTGAACACCCTCTTCGCTTTCCACACCATGTCCCTTTGCTCAGTGGATCATTCTTGGCTAGATCGGATCTCTGGGCAGAGCAGCCTGGTCTCTGTGCCCCAGTCCCGGTGCCGCTGCAGAAGGGGCAGAGGTCTCTGTGTACAATTTAATTTCTAATGACAAGTTGAAATTTGGTGACCCACTCTGGGGTGCTTTGCCCTTCAGGACTGTTCATTGACAAGCAGTTTTTACAAGCAGTGTCAGCCCAGCGTGGTACTTTTCACATCAAGTAAAGGATATTCACGTAAATAACTAAATGGCTAAGACATCAATGCAGCAGATAGGTCATGACTACTTTTTCAGTGAAATCTTTAGTGTGTGTCTTTGTCACACTATTTTTGGAACGTAATAATGCAACCATTCATGTTTTAATATTGGCTTTTTTTAGAGTTTGTCATGCAGTGAGCCAGAGGAAGTCACCTTTGAATAGTCCATTAGAGAAATATATGTCTGGGGCTTTTGCTTGCTTTGCTGCATTTCAAAATCAGGCTTCTGATAATTTTTCCATCAGAGTTTAGGGAGGGCTTTTTTTGGTATCGAGGTTTAATCAACGTATGGTAAATGGTGCAATTGAAAGTGTACAGTTTGACGAGTTTGACATATGTATACACCATGAAACTATCACCACAACCAAGAGAAGGAACATATCCATCACCCTCAAAAGTCTTCCTGACCCTTTATAATTTCGCCCTCCGTTTGCCTGCTGTTCCTCATCTGCTTTCTGTCACTATTCGTTAGTTGATATTTCTTAAAATTTTGTATTAATGGAATTGTACAGGATGTACTTTGCGGGGGGGGTCTGGTTTTGTTTATGTAGTGTAATTCTTTTCAGATTCTTCCATGTCACAGCCAGTAGTCGATTTGCTTATGTGATTATGTCAGATAGTGGCACCACATCCTACATGGTAGAGCTGTGGTGCTTTTGGAACTCTGCCATCTTTGCAAATATGTTGAAGTCTCGCCTTCCACAGTCTTTTCAGGGCCTGATGCTGTTTTCGACTCTGTAGAGAATGACAGCACATACGCCTTCCCTGCCCTTGATTCTTCCGTGGCCAGGTGTGGAGATGGGATCTCAGAGCTGCATTTCTGCAGTACTGTGATTCCTGCTCAGAGCATTGCATGAGAGGGGGTGGAGTACAGGCTGGAAGTTAACCTCGTGGATTCCCTCATCCTCATGAAACCACGCACACAAGGGGGATGGGAATTTACCATGGGAGTTATGTTCCTGGCATTTGGGCAGTTGCCACCAGAAAGGAATGGTGTTGCTGGAGACTTGGAAATGATTGTTCAGTGACATTCTCCTGAAAGAACTCTCTGAGAAAAACCAGTGAGCCTGATAAATGGTCACATTGTCAGAGAAGGGAGCTCAAGCATATCTGGTCCAGTCTACCCATTTCACAGATGAGGACTGAAGCTCGGAGAGTGGGAGCCACTCAGGTGTAGTTACTAGTAGCAGAACTGGGACTTGGGAAACCCAGACAACTGCTGTAGACCTTCACTTTCATAATCTGTGAGGATGGGAGTGTCAAGAAGACTTGTCAAACTTCGGTAAGCTTGAGAAGGAAATTGTTACTGTCTCTGCCTATACTCAAAGCTGCTTGTACCATTAAAATAAAAGATACCATACTTTGTCCCCAGATAATGTTTCCAGGATGTTCTCACCTCTCACAGTCTCCTAATCTTGTCAGCGACTTGTTCCAGGGATAAATTAAAAATTTGAGGATGGGCAATCAGCAGCTTCGTTGGGCAGTATTTTCCAGCACATGAATGGAAGGTGATAGGTGATACCTTACATTTGTGTGGCACTTTCACATGTAGTATCTCACATGACCCTTATGACGGTCTTCCCAGTCTTTCCTGGTGAGGAAAATGGGTCTGGGAGATGAAACACCTTGTTTCCACCTTGTTCTCAAGGCACGCGGGTGTGCAGGGCAACAGCACGACACTGGGAAGACCCTGGGCTTTTGTGTTTGGAGTTCAGAGTTTAACTCTGCTCTCTTGCTGTGTGACCTCATGGAATAATCTTAACCTCTCTGAATTTCATCGTCGTCTTTTGGAAAATGAGGCCCTGTCCTATAGGATTGAAGTATATAAATATAAAGTGCTTAGCAAAGAACTTGCTTATAGGAAGCGACTGGTCGATGTTAACCTCCTTAACGAAGGTGAGGCAGGTGTGGGAAAAGCTATAGCATTGTGCAAAGAGCCTGCAAAGCAGAAATTAGGACAGATCTACACGAACCACGGGGTGCCCTAGGCCCCGCTCTTCTTGCACACAGAATCTCACGTTTCCTAGTTTGGTTCATTAGTCTTTGATCCTTTGCAAAGTTATGAAAAATGAGGTACTCACCAAGTGCCTGGCACATAGTAGGCCCTCAATAAATACAGGCCAGCTGATCGAGCACTGTCCTTGCAGATGCTTGGAGTGGCAGAGTGTGTGCTCCTCCTGCACATACCCCACACACTACTCGAGTAAAACAGGACAAAGTTCTTGCAGAGATTTGACTTTAGAGGTGCTATTCAGGCTTGGGGCAGGTGGCCAGTCAGTAGAACTGAGGCATGGAGGTAAGTGTGGTGCTGGAGGTGTCTGGGCCACGACACCAGGGCAGCCGGGGTGGACTAGGGATGAGGCAAGGGAGGACACTTCTTTCAGACACTTAGCTGCAACCTCTAGTCTTGCCCAGCTATGGTCTGCCTTGTTGTTGTTGGAACATCTGCCTTTGAGCAAGTGGTGCTCTGAGTCAGGGAGAGAGGAGAATGAGCCCATTCCCTCTGTGGGGAGAGCCAGCAGCCACCTAGCCTCAAGTTCAGACGTTTTAAGGGATGAGGGGACAGAGTTGGGTCAGTGTTTGGGGAAGAAGTACTCCTTTTCTACCCCATTCCCCTCCTTCTGCCTGATGCAGGGAACAGAAACACCCGAGAGATCTCCAGAAGTGGCTGGGTGACTCAGGAGCTTGATCTTGGCCTGACTCATAAAGAGGCTCCCTGGTCACAGCCAGGCAGTTTGTGGGCTCCCTGTTGTGGGGTAAGAAGGGAACACCCGGGAAACCTTTCTTCCATCCTGCCAGGCCCTGCAAGTAGTTCCAGCCTCCCGAGCCTCCCCCCGCCCTAACTTCTGCTCCTTCTAAGGAGCCTGTTTGAGAATCCAGTGATTCACTTCCCGTCTTAAACCTTGTTTAATGTTCCCTCTATTGTTACCAAACAATCCAGGCCCCAGCGGCGTGGGGTGTTCTGCTGCTCTAGCTGAGGAGGCAGGAGAGAGCCGGCACTTTTTACAGAGCCAGGAGATGGGACTGGCTTACTCAAAAGCCCACAATGGTGCTGGGGCCCAACAGCTGCGTGTGTGGAGGTTGGGAAATGCCAGAATGCAACCTTCCTTCACAGAAACCACTCTGGTCTTCCTGCTGCGGATGGGAGCCCCTGCCCTCTGTTGTGGTACTAGCCTCTTTGTTAGCTAGCAACTGAGTTTTCCATTTTTGGGTCACAGAGTTTGGGGATCTTGGATTCCCCATCTCCACCCCTCCCCCATCCCTGAGGTCCTCTGATCCCTGAGCCTGGAAGATGCCACAAGAGATCATCTGTGTTCACTCCTTTCCAGGTGGAGTTCCATCAAAACCAGCCACAGATGTGAGCACGTCTGTGAGCCATCACTTTCACTTCGGGACCTCTGACTTTCGAGGTCAGCAGTTCTGCAGCCTCCCTCCCCTTTCTGGTTTGAAGCAATCTTCTCTCAGGAAGTTGTTTGGTATCAATTTAATTCCTTCATATCACATCACAGCTGTGACTTCCTCTTGTTTTGCTGATATTGCTACTGGGTTTGGGTTTTTGTTTTGCTTCTAACCTGCAGAAAGAGCCAAAGTTCTGAAGCTTTCTCTCTCATGCTGTTTGTTGTCCTATTTATAGTAGAGAAGAAAGGAATTTTTGTTGGTAATCTCTAGATCATGTATTCGCTCTGTTGCCATTGATTCAGGTTTGTTTTCTCCAAGGCCATAGGAACCTTAAGGCAGTAAAGGAATGGAAAGTGTAGGCACAGCCACCTTTAAGCTGCTTTTCACTGCAGGAGTATTTCACAGGTGTGTGGAATGCCCATGCTAGAAGGCAAGGAAATACTAGAGATGGTTGAACCCATCATTTTATAGATGGGATGACCCACACCTAGAGAGTCCCGCCCCCTCCTATCCCCCCCTTATTTAGCAGCACAGCTCTAGTCCACTCCCCAGTGTAGCCCCAGATGTCAGCATGTGTTCTGGTAAATCCAACGCTGATAAAAATCTCCAACAAATATTTGTTGAGCACATTTATTGCAAAACCTTCTATCTAATGTCTGCCTATAACCTAAACCACAGATGACTTTGTTTCATTCTGGAATGGCAAGTGAAGTGGGCAAACTTCCTCATTCAAAAGGATTTTAGCTTTCTGCATTTCTCTGTGCAGGGGTCCCTAATCCCTGGGCCGTGGACTGATACCAGTCTGTGGCCTGTTAGGAGCCAGGCCGCACAACAGGAGGTAAGTGGTAGGCAAGTGAGCGAGCAAAGCTTCATCTGTATTGCAGCTCCTCCCTAGCACTAGCATCACCGCCTCAGCTCCACTTCAGATCATCAGGCTTTAGATTCTCATAGGAGCACCGGTCCCTGGTGCCAAAAAGGTTGGGGACCGCTGGGTAGTGCTTTAGCATAACTAACTGGCACCTGAGGTTGCTATTCCCCTGTTGTTTTTAATTGCACCTCTCAAGACCAACTGATTAAAGTTAACATTTCTGGATTGGGTCTCGGGCAGTGATGTACATCTGTGGGTCCCTCTGCTGTGACGCTTGATGTCTTGATTGGGTTATAAGGCTGGGGTGCAGCCTGAGGTTTTTGTTTCCTACATCTTCTGACTAGTGCAGAGAAAAGCTCCATTATCACGACCTACTTGTGAGCAAATGTGATATGCAAGCCTTGTGCTCCATCCAAGGTACAGGGAAAGTTAAGTAGGGTTTCCTTGTCCTCAGGGAGCTTCTGTCAGTTGGGAAGAGAAGTCAGAGACACACAGAAGTTACTTAATTGCAGCAGGCCTTTGGTTCTAAGTGATGATGAGTATGGAGAGTGTAGAATGATGGGGACTGTAAGACTTTGAGGGAGGGGAGGGCAGAGAGAGGTCATTCTGCAAAAAGAGCCACAGAATGGGATGATTTTTGTGCTGGAGGCATACTTGAGCCTGTAATAGGGCAGAAGAGAGCCTCTGGACCCACATATCATCTCAGCATGGCTCTACAGGCTGCAGACCTTTAGCCAGGGGAGGCAGAAGCCCCATGGTCAATGCTGTGGCCGCAGCATGTTACCTGTGCTGCTTGAGCGAATTAAGCATTTTGAATTTCCGTACCTTGAAACATGACTGCTGTTTGGGAAGTGGCAGTCTGATGAAGTGGTGGGTGGGCAGGTACTGTGCGAATCTTGGCTGGGACTGGGTGGGCTGGGTATGGGAGGGAGTTGTAAGTGTCCAGGACCCGGAGGAGGGAGCCTTTCTGTGCTCCCGATGGGAGCTGCTTTCGCACACAGCTTTTGGCCAAGAGCGTTTAGTTGATGAGGTCAGGGAAGCAGTGACTGTTGCCACCCTGACATTGTAAGTGCTTGCCTGGCCCATCTGAAGTCCTCTCTTCTTGTTTGTTTGGAATTCCTATCTTCCTGCCCATAGGAGTTCTTTGCTGCCTTAGTTGAAATTGCCCCCAATGAAGCAGAACCTTTTGTTTAGGTACAATAGGAAGTCTGTCCCTTTAGACCAAAAGGAATGCTAATTGGCTGCTTAACTGTCCTCAGAATACCAGTGCCCAGAATATACAGGACACCCGTTCTTTGTTACACTTGGATGGAAACTGCTTACATAAGCTTGTAAAGCTTTGGTCCAGAAAGAAGTAGAGTGTTTGTGGAATGTCAGAGATGGGTGTCCTGCAAATGCTGTATTTTCTGCGTACAAAGGTAGCTATTTAACTTCATGGTTCTTAAACTAACGTTTTCTAGAAATGTGGTCATTTCCCACCCCTCCCTTACTTCCAGCTCCCTCACAGTGGCTGCACTGAAAGGTTGGAGGATTCTGAAAGCTTTGGGGCCTCTTTTAAAAATAGGGAAAGAGTTGTAAATGTGGTTAAGAATGAAATGAGGGAATGTTCCATTCTCAACCCATAGTGTATGATATTTCACTAGGAATTGTTGTAAAATTGGAGCTTGAGTGAGCACTTGTCCGGAAGCACTACCTCTCAGTTCGAATGTCACCGAGTTGCCCAGTTTACCCTTTGCCTGCTCTGTAACGCTTGTGACACTGTTTTATCTCCCTGGCCAGTGACTCATAATGAAGGAAGTCAAAACTATGCAATTAACAGAAAACCTCCTTATTTGCCCTCTTCACCTACCCCCCCACCCCACCCCGCCGCACCTCTCAGCTCCCCAAGTCACGAATGCCTGTCTGACATTTTCTATGACTTTGGAAACTTTGATGTGTTTTGATAGGACAAGGCAGCCAGTCATCATCATCATCATCATCATAGCCTGATTCCACTTGTTTAACCCCAAATGTTGGTGAGAATCTTCTCCAAAAAAAAAAAAAAACAAGAAAACCCCACCCCCAAACGTGCAGTCTGCCCACAGGAAGTGATTCATGGTGCTGGATTTCCGCAAACCTGATGGGGCAGGCGGTGGGAGGCTGGGAACTGGGTCTGGGAAGAGACAGCCCAGAGAGGATACTCAGACCTTAATGGTTTCTGCTTCGTGGAAGAAAGTGAAAAACAGAATGACTAAGAGTCCTGTAATAAGAATTGTTTGTGTAGTGAAGTGAGCTAATATTGAAGCTTGCTGGCAGATAAGATGAGAGGAATAGCACTTGTCAGGGGAGGTGACTTTTCAGTACCCTGACCTTTTTAGTTTTCAAGAGAGCAAACATATTTCTAAGTCTTAAGGCATTTATTAGGGGAAGGTTGCTAATTCCACCCCCCGCCCCCTTGCTACCTCTAAGCCCCAGTTTTCTGTTCTGCAGAGAAAAGCTTCTAAGCCAAGATTATCTAATAGTCTCCAAAAGCTCTTTCTTCTTCCTTTGTACCTTTCCCTCAAAAGTTAAGACTTCTGATGCTAGGAAATATCTTTCCCTAACTGCTCATTGTGTTTCCCCACATAGCATCATGTTGTAGAGATGATGTTATCCTGTGTTCTTCTGTCCTATAGGCTTCAGTTTGACATTTTATTCTGTTTTTCCCCCAAATTAATACAAATTAATCAATTTCCCCAAAGCAGTTTGGAAACAGAGCCTCTAAGTGTTGGTTGTGTGAGCAGCCTTGCTGCCCAGCAGGACCATAGGTGGCCAGAAGCAACCAGTAGAATGAAAAGAGGTGTCTAAATGCACCTGGATCCATGATTCCATTTCAGGCTCCCTGTATTTTGAGAACAGCTTTGGGGCGGGGGTTGTAACATAAGCTGGGGTGAAGTGTGCTTTTTGCCTTAAGCCCATCAGAACATTTCCAAGGGATGTGAGCATCCAGAAGGGGCCATGAGCGATCTCTTTAAAAACAAATGAATAGATGATGTTCAGGCTTAATTCCACTTCTGTGAGTGCTAGCTGGCAGAGTGAAATAGCCATCCAGAAAGTTTTGGGAAGCCTGGCATCTCTTCTTTCCCCTTCTTCCAGTTACCAAAGACCAACCAAGATCTCTGTAGCATCTTCCTTTTGAGACCTGAAACCTCTATGATCTGACTGATACTCGAGAAAAAGTAATTCCCATCAAGTTGGTGCTTTGAAAAAAAAAAAAGTTTGTGAAAATGAAGCAGAATTTAAAAGATTTCAAACGAATCTACCCTCTTTGCTTTCCCCTCCCCTTCCCCCTTCAAGATTTCACTACTTTCTTTGCTTGGAGGAAGGGAGGGTACAAGGACCATGGTTTCCCCAGAGCCCAGAGAGACTGTGATGATTCTAACACAGAGAGCACTCTGTTTTGCTGTCATCGGGAACTGGGTTTAGGGTTTAGGTTGTAACACCCAGGTTCAAGGCCAGGCACTGCTTCTTGCTGTTCTGTGCAACTTTGGGCGAGTCACCCAATATCAAATGACTCTTTCATCTGTAAAATGGAAATGAGGGTACCCAGCCCATAGGATCCCCGTATCTAGTGAGAAGTGCTGAGTAAACATTTGCTCTGAGGTACAAATACACAGGATATCCCCCTCTTCCCCTAAGAATTATCTGGCCCCAAATGTTGAGAGAGCTGAGGTTGAGAAATAGTGGGGCTCGACTTACTCGTAGCTCGATGTTGAAAAGTTCCCAGTGTACATGTGCTTTACAGATGATTATCATTAAGCTGAACTTTCTCCATAAATCAGCCTCCTTTTTCAAAAAGTACACTTTCTGTGCCCACCTTTATTTAGCCTCTTGGGAGGAAGGAAGCCCTAAGGTCCAGATGATGATCTTCGTGTGTTTCCTGTGGGGTTCAGCCCCCTGCAGAGGGCAGGGCAAGCTGGTTCTTGACTTCTTCCCCGAGGGTCTGACCAGGACGCTCCTGTGACCTCTGGGGCTCACACTCAGGCCCTATCAGCTTCGACACTTGTCGTGGACATGAGCCGGCTGCTCTGGAAAATTAGCAGAGGGAGAGGAGAATTAAATATGGTGGGGAAGAATGAAGAAAAAGCTGCTGCTGCTTTGGAACATAGCACAAGGGGCTTCGGCCTGGCA
The DNA here is from genome assembly GCF_902729225.1 of Pteropus medius. NCBI lineage: Eukaryota > Metazoa > Chordata > Mammalia > Chiroptera > Pteropodidae > Pteropus > Pteropus medius. The sequence goes on along the minus strand of NW_024342473.1, from coordinate 11,551,332 downwards.
TTTTATTGGGTGTTCCCTCAATTTGGCAGCCTGAAGCCCTGGATATTATCCATCTGCAAGTTCAGATGGGAATTGAGTTGTTCTTGGTGGAAATTACTCGGCGACTGGTATCGAGGGTTGTGAAATGCTGGTTTCAGCTTCTCACTGGCCAGTCTAAGCTGGAGCATTAAAAATGTGCTTAGCATACTTACAGAATTTGCTGAGAACACTTAGGAAACTGGACTAGAGCAGGTGGTCACTGCGGCAGAGCTTACAACAAAATCTCAATTATCCAGAACTTATCCCACAAACCTCACCTAGCCAGATTCCTTTTTGGTGGCACCAACTGACAAGAACAGGCTGATGATGGAAATGTTGCTTTTTATTTAAATACCAACAACCAAAGAACACTTCAAATGTGTCTGGGAATAGTATCTTCCATGTACAGCTCAATTTCTTTGTGGTTGTTAACTTTTTAAATACAATTTTGAATCTCAAAGTTGCAATGATAGGACAGGAATTAGAGTATACATCATTCACCCAAAGTTGCCAATTGCTCAGTTCCTTTTTTGAAGAACTTTTTGTCATCTTGAAGTGTGAGACCTTCAGGCAACTTAAGATTCAAGACAGGAAAGAAAATATTATATTTTATTGTACTCGATTTACCAAGGCAGGAAAGTGGACTCACATCCATTTTATTTATTTATTTATTTTGTTATTTTCTTTTTCTTTTTCTTTTTTCTGTTTCTTTTTCTTTCTTTTTTTTTTTT